>NC_084759.1:47202717-47827717 GCF_028858725.1 Colius striatus | reverse complement strand
GATATTCAAATAGTAATAATTTAAATGTAATAGGAAAATTAAAAAGAAGCATCCACAATAACTTAAGGAATGATAATCAGTGGATTTTCAGCTTCACTTTTTTTTGGTTCCCACCTACCACCAATAGCCACTTCAATGACTCCTGGATTGCAAGGACGTATGTTTATTCTAAGTAGTATTCTGTATGCTATTCCTTCCCCATGAACTTAAGGCAAAATAGAATCTTAGAAGAACCTAGAAAAGCCTGAGAATGGTGTCAAGAAAAGAGAAAACTGGTAGCTTGATTCAATCAATTTAATTTACAGCAGTAAGAATCATTGAATCACAGAATAGTTTGGGTAAGAAGGAACCTTAAAGATCATTTACTTCCAACTCCCCTGCTATGGGCAGGAATACCTTCCATTAGGCCAGGTTGCTCAAAGCCACAAGCAACCTGCCCTTGAACAATTCTAGGAATGGGGCATTCATATCCTCTTTCTGCAAATTGTTCCTGTGCACCACCACCCTCACAGTAAAGACCTTCTTCCTAATATATAACCTAAATGAACTATTTTGTTTTAAAGGCATTATCCTTTGTTTTATCACTACATGCCCTTGTAAAAAGCCCAACTTTCTTGTAGGCACCTTCAGGTACTAGAAGACTGTTCAAAGGTATTCTCAGAGCCTTCTCTTCTGCAGGATTCCCTTCGACTGAAATACTCTAAATGTGCACCAAATGTGATCACTTTGCAGTGGACTTCCAGTTTATGGAAGCAGATCAGAGGCTGATATAAAGCTAATAGCGTGAATACGCTGCAATAAAGTGAATATAGAAAAAACAACTTTTCACCCCATGGAATTACTCCTATTGCCCTGCACTTTGTCCTTGTATAAATGAGTTCTAAGAAGTAAGAGCTCCCTGGAAGATCTCCCATAACATGCTGTGAAAGTTTCTGATCTCTGTGACATTGAGTATATTTACATTGCTCAGGAGGCTGAGTTCAGACACAAGATCTCTGGCCACAAACTTGGTCACAAACTGTAAGCTAATTACTGTCAAATGGACTCAGGGCATGGACTTAATCCCTGCTCTTCCTTTATTTAGCAAAATAGAATGAGTTACAGAGATCTTTCATAAGAAATGAGCTTCATAGCTAGCCCACAAATAGCTCTGTCGCTCTCTCATTATATTGAATCTATTTATAGACTTTTGCATATAAAATGATGGATATTTTTCTCATTCTTGTATATGTTTTAATGAATAAATTAAGTCATTGGTTTGTAGACCTAGGAGAGGCAAACAGCAGCAAAAAAAGCTTCTATAGTTGCATGTCCCACATATATTAGCACTTAGCAACATCATCTGCATTTAGTAGCCTAGGAAAATCAATCTTTTAGAAAAGACTAATACAAGATTTTTTTTTGTTATCCTACACCCAGCTTCTCTTGATTATTTTTCTATACAAAAGGAATTTTTAATCGTTGCACAGTAAAGTTTTTTTTCTGTGGCCTGTGATGATGGAGAGAGAGAAGGAGAAGGAGTGAAGAAGTAAAAGAAATTATACTGTTACTGAAGTTTGTGATACTTGCCCTTTTATAGATTCCAGAGAGCAAATGCATCAAGAAGAATGTGGCCAGCAGGTCAAGGGAGGTTCTTCTCCCTCTCTACTCTGCCCTGGTGAGGCCTCATCTGGAGTCCTGTGTCCAGTTCTGGGCTCCTCAGCTCAAGAGGGAAAGGGAAGTGCTGGAAAGAGTCCAGTGCAGGGCCACCAAGTTGATCAGGGGACCGAAACATCTTTCATACGAGGAAAGGCTGCAGGAACTGGGACTGTTTAGTCTGGAGAAGAGGAGACTGAGGGGAGATCTTATTAACATTTATAAATATCTAAAGAGTGTGTGTCAGGAGGCTGGGACATCCCTTTTTTCTATAGTAGACAGTAACAAGACAAGGGGTAATGGGATGAAGTTGGAACACAAAAAGTTCCACTTAAACATAAGAAAAAACTATTTCACTGTGAGGGTGACGGAGCAGTGGCACAGGCTGCCCAGAGGGGTTGTGGAGTCTCCTTCCTTGGAGGTGTTCAAGACCCACCTGGACACATTCCTATGTGACCTGATCTAGGTGAACCTGCTTCTGCAAGGGAGTTGGACTAGATGATCTCTAAAGGTCCCTTACAACTTCTACCATTGTATGATTCTATGATTCAAATCTTTGTTTCAATGAGTGTTTATGAAGCCTTATTAAAAACTATCAAAATTACTTCACGATATTTAGTACAGTTTGTAAATATACGCTTTGTAATGTTTACCCATTTCTAAAGCAGAAATAAGAAATTTCAGACTTGATATTAACTCACAAATTTTTGTTACAATACTAAATCTTTTGATTCTAACAAATTTTGAATTAACTATTCTGTGACAATATGAAATAAGAAGTGAATGTTTTTTATACTATTATTTCTTAGAGGCTTTTTAAGTGTGGGGATTCTTTTCCATCAGAAATGTGATACTTTGGTCTTTTTTTTAAGCAAAGAGAACTTACATTTTCTTTAGATCACAGAATGTGTTTAGATGTTTAGTTTAAAGATGTTTTGAGAATAAAGTGTACGTTAGGTTCTTCTAGTAAGAGCTACTAATGATCAAAACTAAGAAGACAAAAGTTGGTGAGGAAGCCCAGCTTTCTAAATACTAAGACATTTCTCAAGCATTTGAAAAAAATATTATGCCCAATAGAGACTCAATATTTTGACACCTTTGTGGAACCTGTAAGTTCACTTTGAAGTGTATAAGGCAAGATATTTAGTCTTGTTGCAAAACTAACTTCCATCCTAAATTTTTGTGGGAAAATATGGAGAAAAAACTGGTCTATACACTGGAGTAGTGTATTTGGATGCCTCTATGTGACAAATATCTGTATTTGGGAAAATCATAGAATCATAGAATGATAGTGGTTGGAAGAGACCTTCAGAGTTCAAGTCCAACCCCCCTGTCAAAGCAGATCCTCTTATATCAGATCATACAGGAATGTGTCCAGGCAGGTTCTGAAGACCTCCAAAGAAGGAAACACCACAACACCCCAGGGCAGCTTGTTCCAATGCTTTGTCTCCCTCAAAATGAGAGTCATAGGCATCTGTGCTGAAATTCAGTATTAATTTCAACTTTGAATATAGTAGTTTATTTCAATTTTTAATTTTTTACAACATCTATAATTTCTTAAGCAGATGAAAAAGTTTCATCTGATGTGAAAGGTGGGAATTTGTAAGAATCCTACATTTTCTCCTTCAATTTGTCTTTCATAGATATGTTACCCAACAGCTACCTTAATGGAATAGCATTACACAATAGATCATATTTTATCTTACTGGTTTGAATTACCTAGTACTGTTTCTCTGTTTCATAAAGCTCTTATTTGATTGCTAGGTTCTTAATTTTTCAATGTATGAGATAAGAACTATTAAATGAAAAGTGTGGAATGTTAATGGAATTCTGTATTCTGTCACTAAAGAAATAATTTATTGAATATATGGAATTTATGGAATACAGCCCCTGGTCCTCACTGGGGACTTCAACCACCCTGATATTTACTGGGATAGCCAAGCACATGCAATCCAGGAGGTTCCTACAGATTGTTGATGACAATCCTGTCGCAGGTGATCGAGGAACCAACAACGAGGGATTTGCTGCTGGAACTGGTACTGACGAATAAGGAGGGCCTGGTTGGGGATGTGAAGGTTGGGGGCAACCTTGGCTGCAGTGACCATGAGATGGTAGAGTTCAAGATCCTGTGTGGAAGGGGCAGAACACAAAGCAGGACCATGACCCTGGATTTCAGACAAACTGACTTTGGCCTCAAAGATCTACTTGGATGGATCTCATGGGATACGATCCTAGAAGATAGAAGTGTCAATGAGAGCTGGTCAATCTAAAAGCACCACTTCCTCCAAGCCCAGGATCAGTGTGTCCCAATGCTCAAGAAAGGAGGAAAAGGAGGTAGAAGGCCTCCATGGATGTGCAAGGATTTGGTGGGACAACTCAGGCAGAAAGAAGCCATCTATGAGAGGTGGAAACAGGGGCTGGCCTCTTGGGAAGAGTATAGGAACATTGCCAGGGCATGCAGGGATGCAACTAGGGAGGCTAGAGCCCTTCTAGAATTAAATTTAGCCAGGGATGTTAAGGACAGTAATAAGGCTTTTTTCAAGTACATCAGCAGCAGAAGGATGGTGAGGGGGAACGTGGGGCCACTGCTAAATGCTGAGGGTGCCCTGGTGACTGAGGATGCACAGAAGGCCAAAGTGCTGAATGCCTTCTTTGCTTCAGTCTTTAAGGCCAAGGCTGGCCCTCGGGAAGCTCAGTCCAGCAAGGATAATAGGATGGCCAGGACAATGGAGGAGTTGCCCTGGGTAAAAGAGGAAGAGATTAAAGACTTGTTGGCCAAGCTTAAGGTCCTGATGGGATGCATCCTAGAGTGCTGAGGGAGCTGGCTAATGTGATTGCTAAGCATTTCTCCATCATTTTTGAATAATCATGGAGGACAGACAAAGTGCCTGAGGACTGAAGAAATGCCAGTGTCTCTCCAGTCTTCAAAAAGGGCAAGAAGAATGACCCAGGAAATTACAGGCTGGTCTGCCTCACCTCCATCCCTGGAAAAGTGATGGAACAACTCATCCTGAATGTTATCACTGAACATATGAAGGATAACATGGTTATCAGGAAGAGTCAACATGGCTTCACCAAGGGGAAATCCTGTTTGACCAACCTGATATCTTTCTACGAGTGTATTACCAGCTGGCTAGATGAGGGAAGAGCAGTGGATGTCATCTACCTTGTCTTCAGCAAGACTTTTGACACTGTCTCCCATAATATCCTCATCAGAAAGCTCAGGCAGTGTGACTTGGATGAGTGGACAGTGAGGTGGATTGAGAGCTGACTGAATGACAGAGCCCAGAGGGTGGTGATCAATGGCACAGAATTGAGTTGGAGGCCTGTGGCCAGTGGAATTCCACAGGGATCGGTTCTGAAATCAGTCTTGTTCAGCATCTTCATTAACGACCTGGATGAGGGGTGTACCCTCAGCAAGTTTGCTGATAATACCAAACTGGGAGGACTGGCTGATTCTCCTGAAGGCTGTGCTGCCATTCAATTGGATCTTGAGTGGCTTGAGAGTTGGGCACAGTTGTAGAAGGTAGTCTAGATTTTATATCTTCAAATGGCTTAAGAAGAAACCAAATACATTTCTGATAATCTATGTTGATGTACAGGAAACTCTAATATGCTCTGTAGACAATGTAGGATATTTTGATGGTGATACTGTATCTTCCAAGGACTTTGGTGTCAGTAGTTATGCAGCAACCAATACAGATTCTGAGAAATTGTGATGTTTTTTTACAAAATATTTTCAAATTCCTACTAAAAAATTAATTATTTTACTACACAGCACAGAGCTGTAAGTAAGTAAAGCTTAACACAATATCTCTGTCACAGCACACCTCTTGAATATGTGAACTCACATTCACCTATTTGGCATTCTGTTTTGCATGAGTGAATGTTGACATTACATAGCCAAGCTTCCAAGCTTATTATGTATTAAAAAAAAATATGTCATGAATAAATATAGTAATTACAAATCTACTGTCATTTTCACAATACTGATTTCTCCATTTCTACTAGCTCTCAGTCACAAAATTACTCAAGAATGACATCTTTCTTGATTGCTTCAGATTTCTCAATGTTTACAGTAGTATAGTAGTAGAATTTTCATGCCTTTTAATCTAATGTTTTGACCAATATCCTACTCCAAAGTTTGCCAAGAGGTTGCAGATGAGTCAAAGGAGTTTTAATTAAAAAGTTATTATGAAGCAGAGAAACAATAGTTCACTCTTGTGGCAATTTAAAGACTGAACTTGTAGAGTACATTGTAGATTTCAGTTTCATCCAGCAACAATATAAAACCATTAAAATCCCTGGTTTTTTATAACATAACTTTCTCTCTCAAGATGAAGGGGAAAAAAGGCAAAAAAATGCCAAGAAAATAACACCAAAAACCATGATGCTAAAAGAAAAAGAAACCCTGTTTACAATCAGGATGATTTGCCTTTAATTAGGCATTTAGTTGTTTCTTTCTCTTGTGAATCATATAAAATTCTCTCCCTTTGTTCAAATCCTTACATGGTTTCTGTTTGTTTCATATAATTTTAATATTCTCTTGTATAAAATCCCTTGATATTTGGAAGCATTCTATCTTTTAACAGCAGGAGAATGTATATTGTGCATTGGTATTGAGCATTACAAAAGCTACATATCTCATAAAGGTCAGATTTTGGAAACAGAACTAAATGTATTGCTATATTTTAAGAACATTCTACCACAATGTCTATGTATTTTAACATACTGTTATATGCCAACATGACAAAGTGAATTTGATATTTGCATTTTGACAGCATTTTTATGTTAATAAATCTGAATCACGTAATGATTCTATCACAATGAGGCAGACCAGTGTTTGTAATTTAGGTCTGTAATCTGTGAAATCTGAATTCACACTCTGTGTAGTGGAAGGATGGTTTATTTTCAAGATGCTGTTAGGGCCAACTGTAATCTCATCAGGGACACATCAGAAAACTCAGCTTCTCAAGCAGAGAAAAACATGTTTAAACTGTTAGCGTCTACAATCTTAAATTATGCATGATTGTTGACAGTTCATAGTGTGAACAAATGCTATAATGTTCCTTTACAGATTTTCACTTATTTTTCCTAAACTTTTAGTTTGTCTGTGCTGCTCGGAGTAATACAGAGATCAAGTTGTGAAATGCTCAGGAGTTTAGCTCGTTTTGGTTCATTTAGCTTTTCATAAGCTGTATATTTATTTTGCCATATTTTATAATCTTACTTTTCCTACTGTTAATGTACAAACACTACTCATGTATGTATAGCACAGCAGCAGATGCAGTTTTACATAATTTCACTGGCACTGAGCTTCTTACTGTTCCACTTTGTCCCTAGAATAGTATTTAATTGACACAGCACTGCATTTTGAAACTACCATTCTAGCAACAGATGAAAAGTAATATGGATTACTGCAACCAGATTCACAGGCTAAACTATGGTGAGGCAAATCAATGTGAGTGTGGTACATGCAGCATGCTCCCAAAGTAGAAAGGAAACTTTTTCTTCCATCATTCACCTTTAATCTTTTCATTCATCTACCTGGACTAGACCTACTGCAGCCTTCTACCCAAGCTACTGTCAAAGTCCAGGCAAGGATGGTCTGTAGAGCTACTACAAATACTAGATCACCAAAACTTGCTTCCCAATCTCTCTACTGATTGCTCTTTCCTTTTACAGAATGGATTGTCTAGTACAGCTTGCTAATACAGCCCTAGTAAAAAAAAACATCTTTTTTTTAAACATCTATGTTGTTTACCAGGCTAAAATACCCCTGTTCAGGCTGACTAGACATTTTGAAAGTGTGTGACTGGTTAGGAAGGGAGTCACATGACTTTCTCAGAATGTACGTTTCTGCAAGCAGACAGATTGTTCAATCACCTTTCCCAAGAAGAGAGAAAAATACTTGGTACAGGCATAACCAGACACCCATTGTAGATAGTTATTTGAATCTCATATCCTTCTCATCACCCCTTTTTATGAGACAGATTTTTTTGTTTTATCCTGTCATCTCAATGTAATGGTGCTACTCTGGTCTGCACTTATGAATTCTCCACTGGAAAAAATACTCTCCCTCAATGTGGAAATAAGAAAACTTTAAGAATGTCAATTCAGTCTACAACACTGTAGGCAGAGTGGTAAACAGGGTCATAGAATCACAGAAGCATGGGATGGTAGGAGTTGAAAGGACCTCTACAGATCATCTAGTCCTACTCCCCTGCTAAAGCAAGTCCACTTAGATAAGGTCATACATAAATGCATCCAGGTAGGTTTTGAAAACCTCCAGAGAAGAAGATTTCACAATCTCTCTGGGCAGCCTGTTCCAGTGCTCCATCGCTCTTATAATAAATTAGTTTTCTGTTAAGTGGAACTTCGTGTGTTCCTGCTTTTTTTTTTTTTTTTTTTTTTTTTAATGCCCATTACCCCTCGTCCTGTCACTGGAGACTATAGAAAAAAGTGATGCCCTATCCTCCTGACATCCACCTTTCAAATAATTCTAAGTGTTAATTCTAAGATGAGCTCTCCCCTTCATCTTCACTTTTCTAGGCTAAACAGCTCCAGATCTCTCAGCTTTTCCTAATAGGAGAGATGTTCCTGTCTCCTGATCATCTCAGTAGCTCTGTGCTGGACTCTTTCCAGAAGATCTCTGACCTTCATTAGCTGGGGAGCCCAAAACTGGACACAGGGCTCTAGATGAGGCTTCACCAAGCACAGTAGAGGGGGAAGAGAACCTCCCTTGACCAGCTGGACACTCCTTTTAATACACCCCAGCATGCCATTGGCCTTCTTGGCCACGAGGTTAGTTTATTATGAATCAGGACCATGTGGTGAAAATTCCTCCACAGCACACCACCATCTTATGCCAACTTGTTTCCAGTCATGTCATGGAAAGAAGATGAGGGGAAAACAGTGGATGAAGTGGTTAGCCAACTCCAGCAATAAAAAGGAAGATTTTCTTCTTCTTTATGGTCTTTAGCCAGGGCTTTACAACTTCTAGAAGTTGTAAACAAATAAACAAAACAGCAGTAGTAAAGCAAAACTCCATGATTAACTTTTGATGTATCCCTAAGGCTTACCTGGAAGACAAACTCAGGAGATAAAACTAGCATCAGAATAAGATTTGAGTTTATCATGTAAATGCTGGAAAAGTGATTTTTTTAAAATACCAATATCCTAAAATCAGGAAGGATGCTTACTTTAGCTGCAGTGCAGATCTTGATCTATGCCAGCGTCTTGAATCTTTATTTGCAAAATCATCTCCATAAGAGATGAGAATCCTCACCTGAGACACTCCCTTAAATCATGCCATTTATTTAGATTGCAAGAACTGTTAGATGCTATATCTGGGTTTTCTAAATTCCTGAAAAACTACCGCTTGAAACAACTATGGAATCCTTATATGAACCTAGAGTGTTAGTTAATTAAGAACATAGTAGATTTATGCAGTCTTGTATCTATACTATCTTGTGTGTTACCAGCACAGCAAGGCTTTTTTTCTTGCATTTAAATGACTCCCTAACATGCAATGCATTCAAGAATAAGAGAAAATGTCAGATTAACTCAGCTATGTGTCTATTACACATCTGAGCTAAGAGATAACGGTTACACGACACACTGAAATATGAGAATGGGTTTTGTCCAACCTGACAGTATGTAGTCATCTAATAAAAAAGGTTGTCCTTTCAAGTGAAACATGGAACAGAAGAAAATGATAGATATCTGTGGTCCTCTCCAAGAACTACTGCAGTTAGTTGTAAATGTAGTCCATGCTAAAGGCTTGCAAGGCATTAAGTATTACATGAGGAGCAAGTTGAATTCAAAAGGAAAGGAGTGCTGTTGGCAAATCCTCTAACTGCTTTCATAAAGTTTTTGAATTCACTCAAGCTACAGTGCTGATGGAAGAATACTACTAATGCATCATGATTCATAAAAACAAGTGAGATCATGTAACTCTCAATTAGCTGATCTCACACTAGTCATAGAGAACATAACAGAAAATTAATTTAGATTTTTTTTTGGCCAAGACTTAAAAGCAAGTTCATGCCAGTCAAAACTATGTAATAATAATAATAATAAATAAAAGTTTTGTCAAATACTTCATTCTCTATTCATGATATTATAAATTCAGTTCACAAATATAAGGCTTTTGTTGTGTATTTGAATTCTTCCTGCAAAACCTCTGATTAAAACCACCTGTACACACATAAAAAAATTGGAATAGTACAATATGAACAAAACACACTCTAGATGTATAATTACCATCTCAAATACTATTGGTGGGATCTTGATTGAAGGGAGAGTTTTTGGCAGAGCTGAATAGAAATCACTACAAAGTCCTAAGATACACAACCATTCCCCAGGAATAACCTAGAAATAAAATTTATCTGCAATGGTATCTATGTGCCATAATTGAAGATATAAATGCATACTATTCTTAAGCAATGGTTTCTAAGTGTTATATGACCAAGATTTGGCTTATTTCAGTGTAACTCTAGAACAACTAACCAACTATAATATTCCTTTTTATTAATAATGTCTATTATAATGATAATTCTTGAAGATTTTTATATATATACATAGATATATATGTAAATTATTATATTATTCAAACTGAATCAGTAATGCAGTATGGAAAAAAAAAAAACAAACCAGTCCTGGGGAACCTTGTCCTCTACTATTCTGAATAAACAAGCTTTAATTTCCATGGAATTTAATTTATTTTAGATAAACATCTACTTGTCAATCTCAGATTTTTTTTTTATTGTTAACAGAAGAAAATTACATGCATAGTCTCACAGAGTAAATAATTCTCCCTAGTTAATTTCTAAATACTGGTCCCTGCCCTCTGCTCATACCTCATGTTATGTCATCACAATTGTTTAAATTATGCTTGTTGTAGCTGTCTATCTTAAGATGAGATGAATTGCTATGTAGAGATGTGGATTTGCCTTCAATGTCTACATAAATAAGCAGAAGTGACTAGCTTAAATTGAAGTGTCTGCCTTTTCAATACTTACATGAAAGTGAATGAACACCATCTAAGGAAACTACTGTGCCCTGCATCTGGTTACTCAAGGAAGCATCCTGTTTTTGTGTAAAGGAGCAAAAATTTTATTTATCCAGTGGAAAACTAGTAAAACTCTAAACATTTAGTATCTAGGATTTCAAGGAGAACAAACAGATTGAAAGATAGATAATATGCTAACAGTTTTGGTTCTGTCATTTCCTATATTATATTGCATAAGAAAAACCATAAGAAATCCAAAACATAGCGTCCATCTCCATGCCATGTTGAGGATCAATTGTGACTGTGCCATTCCTTATGGAAACTTATTGAATTGTTTTTTAAAGACTTCCTATGAAGCAGACTATATTTCACTACATCTCTGTTACAGAGGCATTCCTAATAAAAACTTTTTGTGTAATATAAACTCATTATTTATTTTTATGAGTGACATATATGCAAAGAGTAGAACACATTGTTTTATTTATTTGAAATCTTTCTCTATCCGTGCGGTCAGGCCTTTTTTACACAGGATAAATTACTCAGTTATTTCAAATATTTGATATTCATCACAATGTAACAGACATCTTACTATTCGACTTGCTATTTTCTACATTATATTCATGAAATTCCAGGTTCTTGAGGTTCATAACCCAAAAGAGATCAATGTCTCATCTCACGTCAAGTGTATAAACTTCCTCCTATTATCCTTCTATTACATTCAATGAGGAGTATTTATTTTTAGTTTCTTGTGTATATTTTTTTTTTTTTAATTTTGTTGTTTGGTTGGTTTTTTTTGTCAAGAGCTTACACATTGCTCTGTTGTGTCCAGCTTCTCACTCATTATAATCCACACATTTTTTCTGAAACAATATGTTAACTAATCAGCTTTTTCAATACTACACACAGTTGATTTGTACTCTTCTCTTGTCTCTATTGAATTTCCTCCTATTTTTAATCAGATTAATTACCTTTTATGCTCATCCTTTCCTTCAAGCATAGTTGTAGTTTCTCTCAACTATATGCCACCTGCGGACTTAATAAGCATTTTCTCTGTCCTGTCAGTAATGTCACTAATTAATAACACCTATGGATCTGCTACTGCTTTCCAGTTTTTAAGGTGAGGGCTTGTGACATGTAAAAGCTATACTTGAAAATAATACTATCAGTAAAATTTATCCTGAATTGAACAGATATGATATAGTGTGTGAGGAAAAAAAATGCCTGATTATCCAAGAAACAGAAGTAATAGAAATTTATAAAGAGACTACAGCTTTTTGATCTTAAAAACTGAGAGAAATAATTTCAAAATAAAGTATGTTGTGCCTGGAATAGCTTTTGGGAAAAAAGAACTCTCAAAATAGAACGTGCTGCGTGTCAGAGTCAAAATGTTGTCAGGAGAGACTACAAGAGTTTCTTCTGTGAGAAGAGGTCAGGGCTGCCCCACAGTGGACACAGTCAGTTCCAGAAGACCCAATGGATCTACCATAGGAAATAGCTGAGATCCTCAGCCATTGGTTTAAGGAATGACAACATGCTTCATGGACAGAGGAAAAAGACTGGTGGAGATAATAACAACCCCACAAGCACCAAAGTGAGAAAAGGAGAAAGAGGAGAAGGAGATGCTCAATGTTACAGAGCAGAGACACCCTGCTGCACTTAGAGACACCACATGGCAGCAGACTCCTTGTCAGGTACTGTAATCTGTGAAGAACCTGTACTGATGAGGACCCTTTTTTCCTGAAGGACTGAAGCCTGTGAGAAAGCCCATGTCGAAGCAGAAAAAAACAGTGAGAAGGAAACAGCAATACAGTAATATGTACCACTTGCAATCCTCCTAATCCTCCCTGTTACTTAGCAGGACTAATGCAGTAACGACTTCGGGAGTGAATGAATTAAACTGGATATGGAAAAGGGACAGAGAAAGGTGGTGTAATTTCTGTCTTGTGAATCTATTTTATCTGAAAATAAATGAAATTAATTGCCCTCAAATCATCTAATTTGCTCAAAATATTAATTCATGGCCAATCTCCCAATCTTCATCTCCACTCCCAGGCTTTTCCATCATATTTTCCCCTACTTATCCAACTGAGGATGGGGATTGAGTGAGAGTCTGGGTGGTAGTTTTGTTGTTGGTCATGTCTAACACAGCACATAGCAATATCCTTTCAATCCACTGATATAATTCCTCATGCATGTTTACAGTACAATTTATTCAGCAATGGAGAAACAGTCTTCATTTATGCTGACAGGATTGTAACACTTACAAAGTGTGCTGCTAGGTTATTATAATGATTAAAAATTTTATTAGAAAAACATACTCCTTATGTCTTCTTTTGACAAAACTTTGAAAATAAAGTCTACCTGTAGAAAACTCAGACTGGTGCATTCTATGATTCTTCAAAAATAAACCCAGAAATTTCTCTAAAAAAAAGTCTTCTGAATAACAAAATTTAAAAATAAAACTTAAATATTCATACGTATTTCTATAAAGAGCTGCAGAAGTCTCAAGAATAATCCAATACAAAAATAGACTCTGTTATATAAAAAAAATCCCAAAGTGTAACCCTCTCACCCCTTAGAAAAGTTCTCTACTTTTCTAAGTTGAACTAGTATTAAAAATCAACTAAAGAA
The DNA here is from genome assembly GCF_028858725.1 of Colius striatus. Classification (NCBI taxonomy): domain Eukaryota; kingdom Metazoa; phylum Chordata; class Aves; order Coliiformes; family Coliidae; genus Colius; species Colius striatus. The sequence continues at coordinate 47,814,438 of NC_084759.1, read as the reverse complement.
CATTAAGGTCATATTTTCTTATGCCTATGGTGAGTCTCTCTTCCAAAATCAAGTAAATGATCCTGATCTTAAATCATACTAAGTCCTCAAAACATACCCAGTCATAAAGAACTTTTTTCACCAATGTGGGTTGCTCAGTAGCAGGGCACATCTGATTCTTAGGTCAGACTATTACAGGATGGCAATTTCAACTGCTGTCACTTTTTGTAGTCTCTGAAGTGCAGTAAATCACTGAAGTGCAGACACAGAAATATAGTTATTTTTTATCTCTCACTATATGTCTTTGCAAATCTTGTAATCAGGAAAATCTTCAATGAATCATTTCTGCTGAGGTTACATTAAACCATTTTTTTTTTCCTGCAAAATCGTTATCACAGCAACAAAGGAACGGAACATTAACAACTGAAACTTTCAATGATGTAAAAGCATTAACACGAAGGCAGACTGGAGACATGAATTTTGATTTTTAAGAATATGTAACACTGCAATATGATGCGTATATACACTTATTGTCAGACTACATTTGTGCTGTATTTCTGTGCTGATTGTTTTTTATATTGTAAGGGTGGAAGGAGATAGATAATATTAAGGTGTTTTTAAGCATAGCAACGATTAGTTCAGTACTCTCTTAGATCTGAGGAATTTGAGAGACCTTCCTCACTTAGAGAGTTAACCTGATTTAGATATTAGTTCCAAAGTTTATTTATGAGTTGTTGAAGTGACTGTTATCATCAGTGAAGATCTTGTTTCAGTAAATGTAATCTGTTGAGATCTCAGGGATTGATTCAGATACCTGCAAAACACCAGTTACTTACATCTGATATTTTATTCAACACCTAAAGCATCTTCATAGAGCTGATTCATATAGGAAATATTTTTCTTTCTGATATGGGAAAATTTGTTCTGAAGGACAAAGCAATTCAAGAATGCTGGACAGGAAGGAAATCTTCAAGGCACAGTATCAACCTGTCATCATGTGCAAGAAGATGACCTGGTAGGGCAGAAGATTGTCCTAGCTGAACGGGGATATTCCACTGGAGGTGAGGAGAAAAGAGTTTACGACCTCTGGAAGAAGTGTCAGGTAGCTCAGGAAGACTACAGGGAGGCTCTGAGGTTATGCAGGGAGAAAATTAGAAGGGCCAAGACACAATTAAAGCTTAAGTTATCCACTACTGTAAAAGACAATACAAAAAATTTCAAAAAATATATTAGAAACAAAATGAGGGCTAAAGAGAACCTTCATCCTTTAATGGACGCAGGGGGAAGCTTAGTGATCAAGGATGAAAAAAAGACTGAGGTACTTAATGTCTTCTTGCAACAGGTGAGGTTTAAATTGGAGATTAGAAAGAATTTTTTTTACTGAGTTGTTAGACACTGGAACAGGCTGCCCAGGGAGATGGTATAGTCACCATCCCTGGAAATATTTAAAAGTTGTGTAGATGAGGTGCTTAGAGAAAAGACTGAGCAATGGTTTTGGCAGTATTAGGTTAGTGGTTGGACTTGATGATCTCAAAGGTATTTTCCAACCAAAATAATTCTACAATTTTGTGATCTGTGCTTGAGTACTAAATAAATCATATGACATGTTTAAATTTGGACACTGAACTGTTCTCTAAACTCCACTGGTTCTATCTCCACTGACTAAAATAAAGATATCTAAATTCTGAGAACTTCCAGCTGACATGAGCTGTATGTTTCAATTTTTACTAACCCATGATACTAAGTAATTGTTCTGCAGAAATCATCCAATATTTTGTCTCAGATCTACTATATAGTGTCAATCTATTCAGATACTAGAGAGTAATACAGCTAGTGCCTAAACATTTTTTTTTTCTAAAACTGTAAAGCACCAAACTTATTAAAAGGCATTTTAAGAGCTTCTGAATGGAGATATCCTTATGAGTAAAGAACTTTCCTCTTAGATTGCTTATTTCTTTTAATTTTTAGATATAAAAGTAAAAAAAAAAAATAAATAAAACTGAGTGGTTTCAAGAATAGCTGAAATGAAACTGATTCTGATGAGTGAAAGGTATATCTGCATGCAGTACTTTGAAAGATTGTAGCTTCTATGCTGACAAAACACACTAATCTTTTCTCATTTTAGCCATTTGATTAATTCTAGTGGTGAATATGTGTGATAGGTCACTTATTCTATGAAGCCCCATGCAAAATGTTCCTCTAATCATCTATTCTTTGTATATTTAATGTATATTTAAGATGTATTTTTGGACCTTAAACTAGTTTGTAACTTGAAGCAGCTGCAATGTAATGTTAGATGTTTGTGCAGTATATAGCTTCCACAGATCAATGGCTGTTATAATACAAAAAATATCATTAGAGGATAAAGAAAAATATCTAAGTTGGAATAGTTTGTTGATATCAGCGGTAAACAAAGCGGAGGCAAGACTCATTTATTCTCAGCTGTGTGGTCGATTGAGGTAATCTGGGGTTCCTGGAGCACAGGGAGTGGAGGATAAGTGAGGAGAACCACCAGGACTGGACAACTCTCCTGAGGGGGACAGTCTTGTCAGGAGGCGGAGCTCCCCTCAGGGAGTGCAAGCGACGCCGGCACCCAGGTGTGACGCGGTAGTTCATGCGGCAATTTAAGCAGGGAGGATGGGCAGGGAACAACCCCATGGCCCGTTTAGAGAAACAGAAGTCAGAGAAGTGCCCCAGCTTCAGCTTCTACCTAGCAAAATGGTGAGCACTCGCCTTAGGACTAAAACCAGGGCTCAGGTGGACAAAACCCAGGTGAAAGTCAATGCATCCACCCAGGCTGAGACGGCTAGTAGAGAAGCTTTGGTCCAGGTGGAGTGAAGGGAGTGTTTAGACTGCTTAGGGACCTATGCCTCTGAGCCAAAAATGTGTCACAGGTGCCCTCAAGTTCAGGAACTGTAGCGCCTGGTGAAGGAGCTACAGGAAATTGTGAGTAGACTCTGTAGTATTAGAGGGGAAAACCCACTAAACAACCCTTCAGCTGCTCCATCTGCAGTAGGTAATGGGCATCACAGGAAGAGGTGAAGGGTACTTGTGGATGACTCGCTACAAAGGGGCACTGAGAGACTCATCTGTGGAGCAGGTAGGGAGTCAAGAGAGGTGTGCTGCCTGACTGGGGCCAAGATCAGGGATGTGGCCGAGGGAGTGCCATGGCTCGTCAGGGATGCAGGCTACTACCCCCTACTTGTGTTCCATGTAGGTATGAATGATGTCATAAAGAGTGACATCTCCAGGATCCAGAAGGATTTTAAATCCTTGGGGGAGTAGGTAAAAGGTAGAGGAGCTCAGGTTATTTTCTCCTCTCTCCTGTTCACTGGTGATAAAGGAGGAGTTTGTAATGGAATAGTCAGCCAAGTAAACTCCTGGCTGAGAGGGTGGTGCCAGTGGGAAGACTTTGGATACTTTGACAGTGGATCCTTCCTAGGGGACTACAGCTTGATAGGACGGGATGGGATTCATCTCTCCCGTAAAGGCACTGGATTATTTGGGAGTAGACTAGCAAATTTAATAAAGAGGTCTTTAAACTAAGAGACTTAGGGGGTGGGAGGAGAAGCTGGGAAACAGGGCAGGACAGGGAATACAATGATAAGTGCCCTTCATCTGCACACTGGGCTGAGATACAGAAGGCTGACCACCCTGAGAAAGAGCCAAACCAGGGAGGAACCTCCTGTAACCGTCCAGGGAAATCTGTGTGTTTGAATAAGCCCCTGCGCTGCTTCTACACCAATGAATGCATCCTTGGGAATAAGGAGGAGGAACTGGAGATGTGGGTGAGGATGGGGGGCTATGACGTCATTGCAGTCACAGAGATGTGGTGGGACAGCTGCCATGACTGGAGCACAGCCATGGACGGTTATGTACTCTTCAGGAAAGACAGACTGACAAGGTGTGGAGGTGGAGTTGTTCTCTGTGTGAGAGAGCAATTAATGTGTACTGAACGGTGCCTGGGTGGGGATGAGGAGAGAGTAGGGTGCTTATAGGTAAAAATTAATGGGCAGGGCAAGGAGGGTGATATTGTTCTAAGAGTTTGTTACAGGCCAGATTATCAGGAGGAGGATGTGGATGAAGCCTTCTACAAACAGCTGAGAGCTGCCTCACAAGCACAGTCCCTGGTCCTCATGAGGGACTTCAACCACCCTGATATTTGCTGGGATAGCCACACAGCCAAGCACACGCAGTCCAGGAGGTTCCTACAGATTGTTCACGACAACTTCCTGTCACAGATGAGCTTAAGGCTCATAAGTCATTTGGACCTGATGGGATGCATCGTAGAATGCTGAGAGAGCTGGCTGATGTGATTGCTAAGCCACTCTCTATCATTTTTGAACAATCATGGAGGACAGACAAACTGCCTGAGGACTGGAGAAAGGCCAGTGCTTCTCCAGTCTTCAAAAAGGGCAAGAAGAACTACCCAGGAAACTACAGGCTGGTCAGCCTCAGTTCCATCTCTGGAAAAGTGATGGAACAACTCAGCCTGAATGTTATCACTGAATATATGAAGGACAAGATGGTTATCAGGGGGAGTCAATATGGCTTCATTAAAGGGGAAATCCTGTTTGACCAACCTGATAGCCTTCTCTAAGTGCATAACTGGTTGGCTAGATGAGGGAAGAGTAGCAGATGTCATGTACTTTGACTTCAGCAAGACTTTTGACACTGTCTCCCATAACACCCTCATCCGAAAGCTCAGGTAGTGTGACTTGGATGAGTGGACAGTGAGGTGGATAGAGAGCTGACTGAATGACAGAACCCAGAGGGTGGCAATGGCATAGAATCGAGTTGGAGGCCTATAGCCAGTGGAGTTCCACAGGGATCGGTTCTGGGGCCAGTCTTGTTCAATGTTTTCATCAATGGCCTGGATGAAAGGATAGAGTGTACCTTCAGCAAGTTTGTTGATGACACCAAACTGGGAGGACTGGCTGATTCCCCAGAAGGCTGTGCTGCCATGCAGCGGGATCTTGACGGGCTTGAGAGTTGGGCAGAGAGGAACCTCATGAGGTTCAACAAGGACAAGTGTAGAGTCCTACATCTGGGAAGGAACAACCTCACACACCAGTACAGGCTGGGTGTCAAACTACTGAAAAGCAGCTCTGCAGAGAGAGACCTGGGAGTGCTGGCTGATAATAAGCTAAATATGAGCCAGCAATGTGCACTTGAGGGCAAGAAGACCAATGGCAACCTGGGATGCATCAAGAAGAGTGTGGCCAGCAGGCCAAGGGAGGTTCTTCTCCCTCTCTCCTCTGCCCTGGTGAGGCCTCATCTGGAGTCCTGTGTCCAGTTCTGGGCTCCTCAGCTCAAGAGGGACAGAGAACTTCTGTAGAGAGTCCAGTGCAGGGCCACCAAGATGATCAGGGGAATGGTATGTCTTTCATATGAGGAAAGGCTGCAGGAACTGGGTTGTTTAGTCTGGAGGAGATTGAGGGGAGTTCTTATTAACATTTATAAATATCTAAAGGGTGAGTAACAGGAGATTTGGACATCCCCTTTTTCTATAGTAGCTAGCAACAGGACAAGTGGGAATGGGATGAAGCTGGAACACAAAACGTTCCACTTAAATAGAAGAAAAAACTATTTCACTGTGAGGATGACAAAGTAGTGGTAAAGGTTGCCCAGAATGGTTGTGGAGTTTCCTTCCTTGGAGATGTTCAAGACCCGCCTGGACACATTCCTATGCAACCTGATCTAGGTGAACCTGCTTCTACAGGGGCTTGGACTAGATGATCTATAAAGGTCCCTTCCAACCCCTACCATTCTATGATTCTATGATTCTCTGATTCTATGATATTATCTGTAGCACCATTGTGAGAGCTGTATAGATGTTAAAAAATTCACATCTATGACTAATAACTGGATAGATAGACAGATATATAGATAAATAGATGGATAGACAGATGATATATTAGATGGATGGATAGGTTAGTAACTAAATTATAAACCCAGTAACAGTATATTTCAATTTCTGACAAAGTATAGAAATGTACTTTTCTGACTGATATATGTGATGATGCTGTTTGGAGCAAGAATTTTTAATGTGACTTTACCTCCAACTATATTGACTTGAATATATTCTTAAAAATCTTAGATTTACTTTTTATAAATCAAATAATTTATAAATGTTTAATGGTTGAAATAAATTTATAAAAGCTTAACATTTCTCACTTTTGTAAGCATAGGCGCTACAGATCTTGAAAAAGCAGGACGTTTTGTACTTCAGAGGAGTCTGATTCCAAACTGATATAAACTTTTTCCTTATTTGAAAATGAGGGGTTTTAGTCCTTTAAATTATAATTGACAAACTTTTTTCCAACTCAAAAGAAACCCTAAAAATAATCCAAAAGTAAACTCTAGAATTATTGTTCAATAATTTCATTTTTCATTTTCCTGAATAATATTCTAAGATAAAAATTAATTTTCAAACCTGGAGTCAAGGTCAATTAATTTTTAGCTCTAGTGATATAAACACAGTTCAGTGGGCTTCTTCCTACCTAAAAGCTTGATTTTTAAGTATAAAATTTGCCAATAGAAAGTTGAGAAGTAAATTAATAAGTGCCTTGTATAATTTCTCATTGTAAGAGTCATTATAGAACTTTTCTATTGTGGGATTTGTTTTATCTGTATCAAATGAATCAATATTGACTCATATGACAGTTTTTCAGTCTCCAAAAATTAGTGATATATTGTTGATACATAAGTTTTCACAATTTCGTTGTCTGTGGTTGCATTTGTAACTTTAGTCCTGCTACAGGACACCCTTTGGCACTGAAACTCCTTTGCCTACACTGCTAAGCCCTTAAAACTCTGTCTGGCACCACTTTGGTCCATACCACTTAAGCACTCTACTAAACCAAGCTTCACTCCTGACAAGAAGCTTAATGTATTGCCCTTGTTATAAAGGGTAAGAGGTTTAATAACATGGGCATAGTCTGTTCAGTAAGAGCATATCAAACAAGTTAGATTTATGTTTGCTAAGATACTGTATCTCAGGGAAAAAACAAACAAAACAAAGCACCTTTTAGCAGAAATTGTAGGCTTTTACACTAAATCTCAGACAGAATAGAGTGTATGAAGGCAAATCAATGTGGCCTATTTCCATCTTCCTGTTCTCTCCCTGTGACAAATGTAAAATTGGGTTCATCTCAGCTGAAAAATTCAGACACACAGAAAAGACAAATAGAATTTTAGTTACATAAAAGAAGGTATAGGCGAAAAAGACTGTGGAAACGAGTTACTAAAATTAATGGCAGAAATCTAAATCTGCCTGAAGTTACACTTCAGTTTACAGTCCCCAAATATTATAGTATTTTCTTTTTTTTTTTTTTTTAATTTAAAAAATATTTCATTTATTTATTGGTCTGTATCAAAGCTACTTATTTGACTTCTGGTTTGAGTGAATTATCAAATAGGTTTTCAGGTTTAATTTATAGTGAATTGTTTATACTGTCTTTCTCAAGTTATCTTTTTGAACGTAGATGCAACAAGGATGAGATCTCAGAAAGATGAGTTACTGTCCTGATTTAGGCCCGTGCAGGAGGACAAAAGACTACCATCAGACAAAAGTACTTTCCCTTAAGGACAGGAAGGGCTCAATTGACACTTATGGTTCCCAGCAAAACAGAAAAGGCTACTCAGCTCGGGGAAGAAAACGAGATTTAATTTAATCTGGCTCCAATCAAAACATAACAGAAAATATCCAATGGAAAAACCCAATACAGAGTAGGGTGAATGATGGAAATGCAACCATACCTCCTTCCCAAAATAAGCAGTGTGCTACAGTGTGGGGTTCCTCCTATGGGAGACAGTCCCCCATGAACTTCTCCAACATGGGTTCTTTCCACGAGCTAAAGGTCTTCACAAACAACCCCAGTATGTGTCTTATCCACAGGGAAACAGTCCTTCAGGAACGAGCTGGTCCAGCATGAGTCCCCCATTGAGTGAAAATCCTGCCAACAAACTTGGTGTGATATTGGCTCACGTTTCCATGGGTTCCCAGATCCTGCCAGGAGCTTGCTTCAGTGTGACTGTCTCAGGCATCCACCCCCTCCAATGTGAGGTCCTCCCCAGGCTGCAGATGGATGTCTGATCCACTATGGACCTCCATAGGCTGCAGGGGCAGGGCCTGCCTCACCATGGCTGCACCACAGCTCACAGGGGAATCTCTCTTCTAGTGCTTGAGCATCATCTCTCCCTCTTTCTCCATTGACCTTGGTGTCTGTTGAGATGTTATCACACTCTCATTCCCTTCTGCTGCAGTTTTGCCTCTGCGCAGCAACTTCTTCCCCTTCTCAAATATGTGTTACCTTCATTGCTAATTGTCTCAGTCTTGGTCAGCAGCAGGTCCACTTTAGAACTGATTTGCATTGGGCCTTTCAGATATATAGGAAGCTTCAAGCAGCTCTTTGTTTAAAGAAGCCACTCTTGTAGCCTCTTGTTGTCAAGACCTGGCCACACAAACCCACTACAAGAGCTTTTCCTAAAGCTAATGGAATTTGAGATGAACTACCAAACACAGGGTTAAAAGACTCAAAAATACCCAGATGGAATAAAAACTAGGTATGATACTAGGTATGATTATACAGTCTGTTCCATATCCTTACATGCTTTGTCAATGTAACTAATTTTGCTTATTGGACATCAAATCTAAAGTAGGTTTTCCTTTACCTCTTCACTTCTTAAGAAAGAGGAAACAGCTACTGAAGTTATTGAATCCTAACTTACTCCTGGAAAAATGGAAGGCATTGGCCGGAGGACACAAAGTTAATACAGCAAATCTTAGTCCAGCAAACCTAGAAGAAAGACCGGTAAATGTTCTTCAGTAAGTTGAGTACACATACTAAGTCCGTAGACGTAGAGACTAATTTTATACTAAGATTCCAAAATCTCTTCTTTTTCTTTTTTTTAGGACTGTCCCCCCTTTGTCTTCCAACAACACATTAAGATAAAAGCTGCCTCCTGCCAATGTGACATTCAGACACCGATGGTGGATTGTAAATTTAATTTCAAATAAAATGAATTTATATACATTTCAGAAGTAGTTTGGTTAATTTATTGGTTTGTTACACACTTCAACATCATCCAAGTTCTTAGAGATGTCCTACATTACATTAAAAAAGCAGCAGTGTAAAAAAAGGGAGATCTTATTGGAAAGAAAAATTATATTTATTTATGAAATCTCTAAATTGATATTACACATTTACATTCATTATCTCATAGACTTAATGCACTCATATTTTCATAAATTCATAGTCATGTGATCTAAGATGTATATGCCCAAGTGATCCAGAAAGGATCATGTGTGTGCCACTGAAGGTAAGGGATGCTAGCTACTAGATGTTCATTAAATCTCTGGAGTACTTCTTGAGAGGCAATGATAACCTAGGTTTTCAATAGTTATTTTAACCTTTTAGGAGTTTTCAATTGTTATTTTCTATTTCCTTCATTGAATCCCTTGATATTTTCACCTCTGTACACCTTGAGCAACGTGGCATTACCTGTGTTTATACAATGGAAACGTATATTTTTTCCTCATGGGCTGATATGAAAACAAAGGGCACAACTGATATGTAACCACTTTGTTGCTAGCCTCCTGTTATTAGAACGGAGAGACATTTGGCCGTCATATGAGATCATAGGCCATTTCCTCTTGATCTCAACTTTTTAAATGTTGGAATGGTTTTCTTTTTTTCAGGACGTGATATTTTTAGCCCTAGCTATGCTATTCCTTCTGGTACTTGCACACACACATACATGTTTACATTTATATCTGGTTTGTACCAATCTTAATGTCTTTGTTGCAAGTATCTATAATCCTTATAAATACTACAAATCCTTTTTTCAGAGAGACAATTATATGAAACACACAGTCTAATACCTTAAGTACTTACAGTGTGCATTTAAAGATGGATGAAATTTTCGTATGAAAGAGGTTAGGGCATCTTACAGGCAACAGCACAAAATAAAGGTGGAATATATCACTGCTCAGGGATCAGCCAGTGGGTAGTGAACAACTGTGTTGTGCATAATTTTTTTCCTTGAGTTTTATTTGTCTTTTTTTGTTATATTCCTTTTCACTATTATTATTACTATTATTGTTATTGTTTTATTTTATTTTAGTTAGTAAATTGCTCTAAACTGAGAAATTATACTCTTTTTTTTCCTGATTCTCCTCCCTATCTCACTGGAAGTGAAGAAGTGAGCAGCTGCATGGTGCTTAGTTGCTGGCTGAGATTAAACCACAACATCCAAAACTCAATTGAATGGGTGTTACTGGGAAAAAAAAAAAATCTCCTTTTGAATCTTTCATTTAGTGTAGATTGAAGCCACTGAGAAATTCATTGTATTTGAAATTTGATCAGAAGATTAGTAAAATGGGCAATAAAGAATTGTATTATTTTCATCAGGTTTAGTATTACAAGTTAAAGAGAATAAAAATACCTTTGGGAAATGGTTAGACAGATAAACCAAGATCTCTCTTCACAATATTTTTCTGTTTACAGAGTCACTCACTAGTGCATATAAATGCAACATTCAGTGCTTCCAAGAATCGACAGCTACTCAAATATCACAATCATCTGGTGTCTTTGGTTCAACATTTCTCAGTCCAAACAATGTAATGAGGATCCATGTTCATCACATTGTCCCCTAAGGTCTTCCACTCTTCATTTTCTGATATATCTGTATGCATATTCCTCAGATTTTTGGGTCCCTTATTTCTCATTACTGTGGATGAAATCTTAAACAAGCTTCCTTGATGTATGTAAAATATTTATTTGGCATTTCACCTGCTGAGTATTGTTCCAGCTTTGATAAGATCCTTTAAAGTACCTGTATTATCTCTCTGAATTCTCATTTGATACTGACAGCCACACTGCTGTGCTGATAAAAAAAAGTTTATAGTAGTAGACTGCAGATATAAAGATCAAATGACAAAGCAGGCCACTCTTACTCGATTGTCACTAAATGTAAAGACCAAGTCAAGCTTTTATTCTGAATCTACATTGGAAGAACTCCTTTGTCTCCATAAGGGAGATGAAAGTATTATGTCTTCTACCTTCCGACTATAAGGGATTCTGCCTTCCCTCAGTAAAACTAAATATTTTAGCATGCATCACTATGGAAAGGAGAGAGGGCTCCACTACCATATTTTTAAGCTTTTTTCATGTCTCCTTGAAAATCAAATTGTTTTTTCCCCAGTTTGCTGGAGCATTTGGCATGCAAAACTGTAATGGATAGCCAAACGAACAAACTGAAAGCAATCAGCTGAATGCTGTAGGTTCCTTGATGTGAACTGTCTGGTTGCTAGGATTGCTGCACAATGCATGTTTCTGAAAGTCTAGCAGGAATCTCTTTCCAAATAATTGCACTAACTGAAGACTGGTTGTGCTAAATGCATCAGGTTCTGTTTTAGCTTCTATTTCAGATACATTATTGCCCTCAATCATGTTACGCTTCTTTACCATGCTTAGTTTTTGTTAAATGAAAGACTAAATAAAAGGTGTGTACAATTAATCTTGTTCCAAGAAAGAGTTTGGACATTTATGTGGGATGAGGGGAGTGATGCTTTTAAAAGTATTTCTTAAATATCTGTTTGAAGGCACAGATTAAAATGCAAATTTATAAAGGCAATGCACTTGCTCATAAAAACCTGATAATATTAAGACTGTCAAATTGCATGTAGAAAGAGTCCTTGATCTCTGGAAAAATATCATAACTTCTTGCACTACATTCTAAAGACAGCTTCAAATTCTAATTTTCAGATTCTGTTCTGGAAATGGTGTCACTTCTCAGATGAATATTTTGAGACACCAATCAGAAATATGCTGAACTCTGATGCTGCCAACTTGAAAATAAGCCTGAAAAAAACCTGAATTCATTACATGATAGAATGTATGCACATCTACATGAATCTACAGATGCCATGCATGTATACATGCATCTGCAGCTGGATATGGATGTGTTTAGTGGTCTTGAAAGTGTGTCTTACAATAAAAGAATGAATAAAACTGCATAAATAGAATGCAGAGACATATTTTTACAGGTTATGCTTATTTTTCTATAACAAAATTGTAACTCTGATGCTAAAAAATACTTTACCCGGTAAATTGAAACAAGGGCAAGTTGAATTTAGCAAAGTTGAAATTGAAAATCAGATCTTTTTGCCTGAATAGTATGTTTTTTTCCCACATTAGCTCAATAAAAGCTAGTAATTTATCATAAATCCTCCACAAAATGTTTAAATGGGTGATTTGCAATTTTCTTCAGGTTGACAAGACTAATCAGAATAAAATCTTCTTGTTATAAAAACGTAGCTTAAATCTGGACATGATTGACATAAACTGCTGTAAAAAATTTCCTCCCACCTGCCAGTGAAAAGTATCTTCTTTTAAGACACCGTAGAGAAATAGTCTTTTTAGATACACAACTACCTGAGCTCAGCAAGCTTAATTACCATGTTTAGCTCATATTCACTAACTGCATATTATTTTTGATCTAGTATCATTTACGTTTCCTGTGAAAAACCTGTTTGGGTCAAAACTTCATTGCAACTTTGAAGAAAAAGTGTCACTGTTACAAAATACACATATTTTGCATCAGTCACAAATGATGTTATTCCTCGAGATGCCAAGAGTCTGTTCATGTATCTCCATTTTGAGAACCTTTCAAAAGACTTCAGTTTTGCAGATCTTTTCATTTGTAAAGCAGCATCAGTTTTGGGGGTTTTTTTCTTTATAAAGTTTTAGAAGTATCTAAAATGTATCTAATGGAGCATTTTTACCTTTAATTTCAAAGGACCTGTTTAGCTTTTCAGTGGATTAGTTCTGTTTACATTAACAAACTATTCCTGTCTTCAAAGTTCTTGAAGTTCTTAAACAGCTTCTTTTTTAAAGAAGCATTCATTCTACTGACCTAATTTCATCTTAAACTTTTCATCAAAAAACCTTATTATACACCTGCTAGAAACTACTTACAATTAATTAGAATTCATATACACATATAAACATCCTCCTGTCCCCTCTATAATCAAACACCACATACAGCTATAATCAAACACAAGTTCCATTTATTTCAAATAGATTTTGGATGGATTTGTTTGGTTTTTTTTTTTTTTTTTTTTTTTTTGGTAATTAATGCCTGAAGGGAGTTTCTAAGCCCTATGAAATACCAAAGCCATCAGAAGTACTTATGCATACTGTGTCTCATGTAGCTATCAGTAAAAGCAGTTAGATAAATAATAGAGTGAAATAAAAGCCTCCAGTCTGTTAAAATGCCATTAGATTTTCTGGAGATGCTTAGATGGTTCATAACTATCTCTTTCTAAAATGCTGTTAAAACAATGATATTATTTACACTAATTTGTTAATAGGAATGCAAGAGAGAGTGTGACTGAGAGAGTGAGGTGGATGGATAAATTACTTGAGCTATACTTGCTTTGGGAGTCCTATCACACTCCCAGGATTGGTAGGAAGCTTATGTCAAAAAGTAATATATGCAGAAGAAGCCTAGGATCTATTCTCAGTAGTCTTCAGGATACTGAATTGCCACAACTCTCATCATCATCTTTATTATCATCATCCAAAAGCTGATAAAAAAAAAAACAAACAAACAAACCTGCTATTTCCTACTTTATGGAAAATATGATTGGGACATAGGCACTTTTATGCTACTGTATGCTGCAACCTTATAGTCATGCTAACTTTACCCCTTTGAACTAATACTTCATGCAAATCTTATGTAGAAGATATAATTTCTAAACAAGTTGCATAAGATCCAAGTGAGTTTACTAAGGTTGTATAAGTGTTTAAATTCTTTATTACTCTGAAATTGGCATTCTTCATCTCTTAAGGAATAAGTAGTATCCATAAAAATAAATGTTGGACTGACATCAAAGAATAAACCAGGCTATATCACAGTCTTATTGGCTTTGTTTGTTAGCTTTCTTTTGTTAAGAATTAATGACTAACATACATAAATGTCACTGGGATTCAGGATTAAAATCTGGTACTTCTTTGAACTCAAGTTTTTTATCCCTAGGCTACGGAATTCCTCTAGTCAGGCAGAGGCAAGTTCAGTCAGTTCATTATTTTATTCCTCTGTAAACAATACATATTTTCCATTTTTTCTCTGTGCCTCTATTTTCAGTGACTGTAAATTAACAAAATCCTTGTAGATGTTAATGATAAGAATAAATAAAACAATGACGTGAGTGAATAAAACTTACTTTGAGAGATAAAAGGTAAAGGGAACAGGAATTTCAGAAAAAAATGGCCTTGCATTTTTAGAAATCTAGTAACAACCAATTTAATGGAAATAACTAGCGTCTTCTTGAAAACTGTATTTAATTTTATTTCCCTTCAAGACAAAATCCAATTAAGAATCCAATTTATATTCTTGACAGCTATCAATCAAACTATTTCTGTACTCTTCCTTTTCACTTTTAGAATAAAAAGACTCTTTGAAGCCAATTTGTTTCAAAATCCTATAGCATCGGAAATGTGGTTTGATTCTCAGTAGTCTAGCTAAGGCAAGAGATTTAACATTTCTCAGGCATTGAGAAAGCTGTAAAATTACATTTACTGCTCACAGTAAAAGTGACTGATGGTTTTTGAATACCAAGACCATAGCACAAATCTTGATTATTATCAGAATAATTTCAAACTACTAACCGCAGCTTTGTGAAAGTGATTTTTATTAATTTTATAACAAACTCTTTAACATATAAACCCCATACTTTTATACTTTGTATATACACATATATACACACACACATATATACATATATCTTTGTAAAACACACATTCAGTTTATTCTTTTAACATATTTTAGGTTTGGTGAATAAAGTTCTCTGGCATTACTTCCAAAGATCAAGCCATCAAGCAGCTATTATCAAAGTACAAGAGTGCTTGATAACACAATCAAGAATCTCCATAATTCATGTTCCTCTCTTTATCCAGGAAGATATAATGATAATAAGCAGTAGGTAGGTAAATTACAGAAAAATGTCTGTTTAAATCTTCATACATATTTAAAAGATACGTATTATTTTGCTGATAAACCAAGTGCTGCATTACTAATTCTTTTTTGCACTCCATTATCATCATCCTGCTTTGTCTGGTCAGTTGTTAACCTTGTTCTTCCCATTTTTCTTAATAACAGTTACTAAGTTACTGTCGTATACAAGAAGATGTCTGTAATTAGCCTCAAAAGATCAGATTATAAACTACTTACTTGACTTTGGTAAAAGTTGAGAGATACTTCAGCAACACATTGTAGCTGAAGTTTGTAATCTTGCAGAGTGGTTTAAAAACCCCCAGAGGCAGTAATGTACTAAGAATCTTTCTGACATTTTTCAGGCCACTATAAATAACATCAAGTTAGCTTCCTTTCAATGATTCCCAAGGAAAATAACTTAATGCTTGCTACAATTTGTTTTTTAGTATTTATTGTAAAATAAACTGTTATTAACATTTTGAATGTGGAAAAATATACAACAGAGTTATGTAACCTCCATTATGCAAAGATATGCCAATATTATAATTGTTCTTCTCTAGATTATTCCAGACTGCTTTCTTAGTTAGCAGCTGACCATTGTTTTTAAATACTTAAATTCTGGTATGTCATGTGATCAAAACATTATGACCTCACTTAGTAAATACCAAATATCAATTTTTTAAAGTCCTATCCATAGTGAGGTACAGTTGTTTTCCCATACTGTTTCACCAGAGATTAGTTTTGTAATATATAAAGAGTTAACTATGAGACATAAACACATATCTTCTTGAAGATCCAAAAAAAGGTATTTTTTTTTATTTTGCTGTAAGTTATAGACATAAAAAATATTGAATTGTATGACCTTAACTGGAGAGCCTTTTATCAGAATGTGTAATATCTGTGTATGTTGCATTTATATTTGCACTTACTAGGGGGAAAAAAAAAGGGCAAACAGAAACTAAGCAAAAAAACATGTTGACAATAGCTAATAAAAGCCTTAAAGCAAACAAAACAAACTGCTAGCAGAAAAGGTATACATTCTGTGTGACATGAAGAATTAATTTCTCAATAGTTGGCTCTACACAGCATATTCAAAATGCATAAGCATCATTTTTGCGTGGTTACAATATTCTTAACTTTAAGTCTTTTGGGACCTAAGCAACTAGAAGTTGTTTTTTAAATGTCTTTGTTTCATTAACTACCACTGGTTTTATAACATTACTGATATTAAGGAGATTACACAATATTTGCAGTAGGGCATTATGTATTTTCTGAATGAACACAGAAAATAAGGTATGCTTCATCTAAGACATCTCCTGCAAGTCTTAGAGGGGAAAGAATAACATGGAAAATGTTTTGTTGTTTTTTTTTCCCCCTAGCAAAGATGCAATTCTTGAATTTATGATACCAGAAGTTTACATTAAAAAAAAACTTGGATATTTTCAGGCAGGTGCTGAATCGATTTAGAAGAAAGTAAACTTTGCCTTCATTCTTTAAGTTCTCCAATAAGTTCATCACTGAATCATTGTAATTATTAAAGATCTATTAGACTATGTATGTATTTTACAGATTTGCCAGATGGCTCTTTTTACATGTACGTTCTTTTAAAACATGACAATAATTAAAGTATTAGAATCAGCAATCAAACATCTAATTATCATTCTAATCAAGAAACAAGTATCTGACATGACAAACTAAGTTAATTGTCAGATGCACATCATAAAATATAAGTGATTAATGAAAAAAAAATATATCAAAGTTCTTGCAAGCAGTGTTGTTAAAGTTAAACCACAGTGACAGACCTGAACTTTGAAAGTAATTGAGGAGAAACCTCAGAGATGTTGCTTATGATCATATGTAAGTATCTGACAACAAACTAATATGAAATTGTAGAAATATATAAAAAAGGATTGATTTTGTCAAAGATGGAGAGATCATGAACAAATCTACTTTTTATTCTGTTTCAATAGCGAATTATATTTTATTTGAGTAAATATTAACATCTTTAAATTACTAAATATTACTTCATAATAATTTAGGTGTTAATCTGATTTCATTAAATCAATACATTCAGATCTCGGGTTTTAATTAATTTTTAATTAAAGAAAATGATGGTTTAACTACTCTTATTATGGTTACTCCATTAACATACATTTATTTACTCAAAATAAGTGATCACTATTAGCTATGTTACACATGTGGTTCTGAAACTCTGTCAATCCTTTCTACTGGTGATAGTTAGGTAGAATTTTAATTCTTGGTACATGCTTGTCAAATTACTGGTATTTTTTAGTTAAAAGACCATCTGTTTATTTTCTACAACTTTGCAATTTGTATACTCTTTTATAATTCTGAAAACTTAGTGATATTCTATTAAGAAAGGAGGATGTCTAAACCTCAAACTGACATTCATTGGTCTCTGCCTTATACTGTGTGGGTGCTGTGAGTTATCTCCTAGTCAGCCCATCCACAACTGCTGCTCTCATTCTACAAAGATATCTTTTTATTAAGTTATTAGACACTAGACACTTACCAGAGTATTTATCCCATCTTAGGTATCTGTGCCACTAATCCGCACTATGTCCAATATCTGTAATCCTGCCTGTGATGGGGAGAGGACCTTTGAGAAAGAAATGTCAAGTCAAGCAATATGAGCAACTTATATGTTTCCAAGGATGTGGGGAAAACTCAGTGCAGTTCAGGGAGTGTGAGAATACAGGGAATTTTGTTTGCCTTTTCTGCTTGTGTCTGGCTGCTTTATCTGATGCTCATTGTAAGTGAGAGCTGATACTAGAGATAGGAGCAGTAGCCTGGGCTTACTTACTGAGGATATTTTTTGAAATAGAGATATAAGCTTGTATTTCAGCAGTGAGTGGTAGGGACTGCACGTTTTCTAATGCTAAGTGCCCTTCTGTGTGTTATGCATCAGTCTTGTCCTTTAGGAAAAGTCTGGTGTCTTTCAGACTTTTTTTGTAGATGAGATGATAGCTACATTTACAATGAAAGACTAAACTCTGTGAAGAAACAAGAAAAGCATACGTGCAAGTATTCGTAATGTTTTGACCTAATGGTACCATGAGACTACCATGAAGCTGAATCTTCTGACTGGATGCCTAGGCGTTTTCCATTATGTGAATGGAAGAACAAAATGTCCTTGGGCAAATGAATCACTGTTAAAAATAGCCATCTACAATGGGAGATGTGTCATTTAGACACCTGCTTTAAATGAATGATCTTCAATTTCAAGTGTCCTAATCACTAGACTAGAATCAAGGTCCTCTTTTTCCTGTGATTTAATGCAAAGACTCCTTACTTACACGTTCACAGTGGCTCAGCTTCAAATGAAAAAGTATGATGGGCAATGACAATCAGAATACATCACTGCTTGGTAATTAAGTCACCCTCTTCAGATGAGAGAGAAGCAAATTCAGTCTTTTTCAAGTAGTAGAAATAGAATGCAGGTTTAGGCAAGACAGCTTCATCAACAGCAGTGTTTACAGAATTGTTCTGTGCTAGAAAACAAGAGGACTGAGACATAGGTAGAATGGATCCTACCAAAATAAGGGTTAGGAATGCTTACATAGTTAAAAATATGAGCTGAATGTTCCAAATATACTTATAATGTTGTCAGTTCTGCTTGAAGATTTTTTTTTTCCAGGAAAGTGTATCACTATGAAAACCATGCTAAATACATTTGGAAAGTCATTCAATGTGCTTCAGACTCTTTTTTACATGTTTAAATGTCTTGGATCTTCTACTGTTTGAAAAGGATTCCAATTCTAAATAACATAAAAAAGCTTTTTTAATGTTACATTTGTGGAAGAAATCACAGTACATGAAAAATTTGAAAAACACAGGAATAAAAAGTCCTTAATACATTACTTTTATTTCTCAATAAATTGATTGTACTGCTTTTGTGAAGTAGTAAATGTCTTAAAAGGGGAAAAAAATGCAGTAAACCAAGAATCTCCACAAGTCTTCTAACAGAAATTTCTCTCAAAACATGCTTAAATCCCTGTTACTATTCTGTATCTTCACTGTGGTGTATTATATTTAGCTGTTTAACTCAGAAATCTAGTCTTAGCAGGTGTCCTATACAGTGAATTTGGAAATAGAAACACTTTAGAGTACTATTCAGGGAAGAAAATGAAATGAGTCATCTGGTAAAATATGACAGAAAAAAGCTTTTCTTATTATAAAGAATGTATATACTTGTGTTCATCTACACCATGTGAAGGTCTGTGTCATCAAATGTGCTTTAAATTGGATATGTTCATGATAGAAATTTTATTTTTTTCAGAGGCAACCATACAACAATAATAAGTTAGCTCCATAATAATGCATGGAGATATATTTAAAGCAAATCTAAACTTTTAAGATTCTGGAGGTCAATACATACAGAGCAGATACTCATCTGGTATAAATTAATGAAGCACCATTGATTTCCAACATCACATACATACATTTCTAGAACAAGTTGGAGACTCTTATTCAGATTGAATTATTGACTATACTCTCATTCAAATTCACAGCCCCAGTCAGAGAAGCACCCCCGTTGAAAGAAAAAAAATAACCATGCAGATGCCTTTAGGTCTAAAGGACTTATTTCAAATCAATTGTACTTTCAATAATTTTCTTGGCTGCAAGTGCATATGAGTTTGTACGTAAGTGTTTTTGCTTGGTTTTTTTTTGTTTGTTTTTGGGTTTTGTTGGTTTTTTTTAGAACATAGGATATTCAAAAGAAAGGAAAATTTCTTATTTTCAAAAAATTATAAAATATATATTAATGAGATTTTATTCAAAGTAAAATTTTGAAAAAAGTTTGTTTTCAAAACATGCTAAAAATCCCTTATTGGCCTGAATCTTCACTCTGATGTATCTCTTAGGTACATAAGTCAGAATTCTAGTGAAACTTTGGGAAAAAAAAAGCAAAATAATTGACAGTGTAAGGAAATTTGAAAAACTTATTGTAAAAAATATTGTGATGTACTTACAGATATGAACTTTATAGTAGTAAATATAAAGATATCTAGAGACTGCTGTTTCAAAATGACAGTTTTCATGTCAGGAAGAGCTAACTAGCTGTGTTTTCCATGTGAGATTAAAAAATATCAAAAATCTAAATGAGAACCATACCAGAAAGAATGAGAATGGCTGGGAACAAAGAAAATAAATTTAAAACACAAAATTTTAGCAAACTTGAGGCTAGAACAGACCTCTGGAGGTTATTGAACCCACTCTCCCACTTAAAGGAGACAATTAGAAAATGCTGCCCATGACTTCATCTCTCCAAGTTTTTAACTGTGTTTCTAACACAGTCTTTGGAAAGATGAGAAAACTTCAAGCAATAAGAATAAAGATAGCACTGTTCTACAGCTCTTTGAAAGTAAACAACTCCTTGCTAATTGCAAAGTCTGCATATATTTTTCACCTACATATGAGAACTATCAGGATGGTTTTGGATGCTTTGACCCCATAAACATTGATGACTTTTTTGACAACAGTGATCAAATGTAATTGGTATTAACAAGACAGGAATTTTTGCAAACTGCTACAGGATACAGCTCCTGGAATATAATGGAGAAAGTAGGAAATTTTACTTGGATAGCTTTATTTAGTTTACAAGACAACTCTAAGCAGTTTTGTAAGTTCATTATAAAAATTGAACAGTACGTGAACAGTCTTTAGTCTTCACAAAATGGCCAAAAGTAAGAAATAATAAATATTAACTAATGATTAGTAATAATTTCAGGAAAAATAAATTATCAGTCTTATCTGCATTGCCTCTGGCAATTTTGGAAAAGTATCTAATGGTGTTCTTGGTTTTAAATTAAGCTAGCTCGCATTCTTCTAAAGAACCAAATGGAATTGTCAACACAGGATTCTATAGGACTGACACTACAGTATTTGTGAGTGGGAATGGTAAAATTTGTGATGGAACACATAATAATTTTTTTAAAAAATATATACAACTACAAACACAATATGAAAGGAGATCTAAGCCAGAATGTAAGTTAGAACAATCTTTCTTCTTAGAAAAGTATGAACAGTCAAAAATATGTGAAAAGTTAATACAAAGCAATTGTGAACTGCAGCTGTCAGAAATGCTTAATATTTTCTGCTACAAACTTCTTAAAACACTATACTGAGTTGGGAAAGGTTTTGGTAGTGAGAGGGCTACAGAAGTGGTTTCTCTGAGAAGCTGCTAGAATCTTCAGCCATGCCCAGTAAAGCCAATTCCAGCTGTCTTCAAGATGGACCCACTTCTGGACAAGGCTGAGCCCATCAGTGACGGTAGTATAATCTCTGTGATTAACATATTTAAGAAAAGGAAGAAGTTGCTGGGAAAAAAAGCCTGTTCAACTGCAACTGAGCAAAGGAGTGAGAATATGTAAGAGAAAAAGCTCTGCAGACAGCAATTTCGGGGAAGAAGGAGGAGGAGATACTCCAGGTGCTAGAGCAGATATTCCCCTGCATCTCATAATAGTGCAGCTCATGGTGAGGTAGGCCCTGTGTAAGGTACTAGTAATATGCTTCAACATTACTGGCAGCACAGTTATCATCCACCACCATGCTGAATGATTGAGGTTGGAAAAGTTCATAGAGGGCTGTCTCCCATGGGAAAGAACACCCATTGGAACAGTAGAAGTGTAAGGAGTCTTCCCCCAAGGAGGAAGGAGTGGCAGGGTCAATCTGATGCAATTCCCATTCCCCATCCCCCTGTGCTGCTGGTAGAGGAGAAGTAAAAAAAATCAGAAGTAAAAATAAGCTTGGGAGGAAGGGACGTGTGGGGGGAAAGTGTTTTATTAAAATTTTAGTTTATTGCTCTAGCCTACTCTGATTTAACTGGTAATAAATTAAATTAATTTCCCCAAAATGAGTCTCTTTTTTTTCCCCTGTGACGGTATTTGATGAGTGATCTCCCTGTTCTTATCTCAACCAATGAACTGTATAATTTTCTCTCCCCTGTCCAGCTGAGAAAGGTAGTGACTGAGTGGCTTGATGAGTACTTGTCATCTAGCCAAACTACCATATGCAGTAGAGGATCTGAATTGTCCTAAACATGCTAAAAATTTCTTGAAAATGTAATAAAATGCAAAAATTTCAAGTTTCACAAAATTTTATGCAAAATTATGACTAGTCTAAATATGAAAAAATATAAAAAAAAAATTAATCCAAGCCTTGTCAGTTTTGTTTCAAATCCTGTAGCTACTATCTTAGAAAAAGCTGAATAGTCTCAGTCTAAGAATATTCCCTGCCCTCAGGATCCAAAACATACAATCAGATCTGCAAATAAGGAAACACATTTCATCAACCTGGGCAACCTGCTCTAGGTGGCCCTGCTTGATCAGGAGAATTAGATCAGATGACTAATATGAGAATCCAAAACGGAAATGGACTCAGTAAGTACTCAGTAGTTGACTCCAGGAAAGAATAGTGTAAACAGTGGTATCTAAGCGGTGCATCAGTTCATGAAGCATCTTCTAGGCTTGCTTTTCAGAAAGGTGTTGCTGCTCATCACATAGGTAGTTGAAGCATTCGCTTCCAGAAGCTCCAGAAGTTTCTAACAGAGTCTGAGAGATAATTCTGCTCCAAAGGTGTTTATATCTGTTGTCATCAGCCAACCCTTAACTTAGAGTTAGGGATTCTCAAGCACCTCCTCAGTTGGTACCAAGGAAAGCATCACCAGCTGGGAACACAGCAGAGACAGTAATTTGTGTAGTAGTTGGGATGGAAGGTGTCCAAACACTCTTGAGTGTGAGACTGCTCAACACTAGCAGTGATGTGCCACAGGGCACAGTTCCCAGCAGCAACAGAAACAGCTATTCCAGCACATTGGATGCCTGTTGAACTCAGATCAGACTCTGAAGGGAGGACACAGACATCCAACATGGAGCATGGAGTGCCCAATGGCTCTCTCTGATCCCTGGACAGAGAGATGGTGGTCTTGCCTGCAGTAGATTTGCACTGACTATGGAGTCACTAAATTAAACCACTGTGGGAGTTAATGAGCAGAAGTCAGCACAAGTTGGTTTTTGATGTGTCTACCGTTCTTCAAGACAGATACAGATGAGTAAACTTCATATTAGAGGGGAACTTCACATTTAATCCCAGTTAACAGTAATCATTTCACATATCTTATAATTATACATTATTATCAGGAGTGGGAAGGGTAAACAAAACAAAGAAACCTCCAAGTTTTGAGATCAATTTTTTGTGTTTTTCAAGATGGCAGGATTTTTTTTCTCAAAAAAATGAAGACTGTAGCTGAATTAGGTCTTTCTTGGGTTTGTTTCTAACGTCATTGAACCTATCTATCAGATGCCTGTATAATTTTTAATCAATTGATGCAACCTTTATTTTGATTTTATTGTATTCTAATGAGTTATGGCAATAATAAATATGTCATCCTCTGGAAGCTACAAGAAAAAGATCTAACACTTATCCCACTTGTCATAGAAATAAAATATCTTCTGCTGTTGTAATCATTTTTTTTTTCTGTGTAGAACCTCCACTAAGATATAAAATTATATGAAAATTTCCTTTCATCTGGGTTAGCTCTCTGATCAGAAGGAAAAAAAAATAAAAAAAATTTACCTCCTTGGATGAAAAAAAATTTCGCCATCTGTAGTAAGAGAACATATGAAACAACATCTGCTAAAATTAACTGAGCATAGATAGGCAAATTGTCCGACCTAGGCAACTCATGCCCAAGAGTCTTAAGGGACATAGCAAATTACTGTGATAGTAACACAATTGTTTTTACCCTCTGAGCTGTAAATTTGTTATCTCCAAACCATTGATTTTATTTTTTCAATAACTCTGAAGGAAACTGGAGGCATTTCAAAGGTTTAGAGAACTGGAAACAGTAACAATATTTGCATTACAGTGAAGGAAAGGCTCAGGGAGCCATAGTCTGCTTAGGTGGATGTTTATTTTTGATAAAATAACTGACTTGTGGCTATCAACAAAAAATCAAGAATAAAAATTCTAGCAAAATATCAGGCTATATATTTGGAAACTTCTGTTTCCAGATGGGGACAGGCTGCATGGATTTGATACTGTCAGATTTCTTCACATTCTGCAGTGTTATTTTATAAATCTTCTTTTTATGCTTGCTTTTTCATGATTTATTGTAATCATAGCATACATGATTGGGGACCAAAGTAATCATAATTTCCATGGACATTCTGTTAATTCCAGCAAGGATGGATTATTTTGATTATTTTTTTCAGAAAAAAAAAATGCATTATCTGTTATAAAACAAAAACAAAACTAACAAAAAAAACCCCACCAACCCACAACTTACTGAATCATATAACAAATTCCTTGAGAATTCACTGTCCTGGAAAAACAGTGCATACAGAAAAGAGATAAAAAAAATACTCAGCTATTGCCATTAAAAAAAAAAAAAAATTATCTGAGCTCTGGCCATTGAGCTCAGGTCCATGAAGTATCATTCATTGGTTTTGGACTAGCTTACTGTGAAAAAAGTTGAATTCAGTCTTTTGCTGAGCCATATGTTGTAAATTAATTACTTCTGTGAGGTTTTTTCAGACCTGGATCTGATATAAAAATAAGACTCTGTTGCTTACTCATCAGAGAGCTTTTTTATATGAAACTGAACATATGATATGCACTGCTTGCTAGTATGATGACATGCAAATGTTTCTGTATGTGGAAACCTTCTTGAAAAATATTAATTCTCAATCTTTACCATCCAAACATGACTGTTCTGTATTTGATTATTTAAATATTGATACTAAAAAGAACTTCTTAGTTTCATATGTATGCTATAGGGGTTTTTTCTTGAGGATATAAGATTTTTGAGTGTAAAAAAAGTCCCTGTTATCATCCTAAAGCTGCAGTGGTCTACAGTACACTTTTAGTATAGACCATAAACAACCGTTTCTACACAGAACAGCTACTTATTACTACACTGTAAAGGTCAAAAAAGACACAGAAATGATTGCTATACTGAAGCTAAAATCACTCTGGCAAGAGTCTTCTATTGTTAGAGAAGTGTTCTTGTAAAGCAGGTGAACAAATCCATAAAAATCATGACCAACAATCCCAGTCTTGGGACCATGTAGAGTCAACAGAAAGCCTTAGTCAAAGGCAATACAAAATTTCTGTGCTACAGAGCTATAACTAATGCAGAATTCTTCCAAAGTCTTTAAAATGGAATTAGTTCTCTAAATGAAACCGTAGACAAATAGAAAATAGGCACTCTTACTTTATGAATCCCATGTGATTGTTCTATGAACAACAGTACTACTGTAGATTTCTGATTAGTTTTGTGATCATTTTTTACATCCGGGTAATTTACAAGTATTTTTCATCTAATCAGTTGGTCTACATCCTGTGTTTGTGTAGTTATCTGTTGCTACCAAACCAGAAAATACACACTTCAAATAACTTTTTAAACCATTTTATAATTTCTCAGAATAATTCTGAATTCCAATTTAAATCTCTCTTACTTCCTTCTTATGGCATAGGACTGCTTTCTGAAGACTGAAATGCAGAGACATTTTATTCAGTAAAAAAAAAAATAAGTGGAGTGCAATGACCTGTGTTATACTGAAGGTCAGATGAAGTGATTTAAAAGCCTCATAGATTTTAAATCCAAGGAAATCTATGATTCTATGAAGACTCAAAAAATATTTTACTGTGATAAATGGCTGTCTGATAGAGCAGCTTGCAGGAAGATAATAACTAAATAGTGATTGCTTAAAACTTGTCATGGTTTGACATGACAGCCTTTTCTGGTATGGGGGAAGGGGCTGCAAAGATGGCTCCTGCAAGAAGTTGCTCACAACTCTCCCCAGCTCAGAAAAGGCTCACTTCTGAGGCTGAGCCAATTAGACGCCTCCATGATCACTTTTTAAGAAGAAGCCGGAAGGGGAGGTGT
The DNA here is from genome assembly GCF_028858725.1 of Colius striatus. NCBI lineage: Eukaryota > Metazoa > Chordata > Aves > Coliiformes > Coliidae > Colius > Colius striatus. Next base: position 47,788,544 of record NC_084759.1, on the reverse strand, counting down.
CTTCCTCCATCTTCTTTCTTTCTTCTGCCCCTTCTTCTCTTCTTCTGGCTGGTGGTGGTGCAAGGAGTAGGAACGGTGAGAGAAACAACCATGCAGACTCCAAGGTCAGTGATGAAAGGGAGGAGGTGTACTGTAGCAGAGACTCCCCTGCATTCTATGGAGAGAACCGGTGAAGCTGAGATTTATTTTCATTTCTTTAAAGACCCCGAGCCAGGGACAGTGATTTTGGCTGGAGGAGGCCTTGTCCCGAAGGAGGGGCCCTTTATCACTATGGCCGGAGCAGGCCCTGTCCCGAGGAAGGGACCTTGCAAGTGCAGAAACTGCAACCGCGGTGAAGAATCCACGTCAGAGATATTCACCAAGGACTGTGTCCCGAGGAAGGGACCTTGCAACTGCAGAAACTGCAACCGCAGTGAAGAATCCACGTCAGAGGTATTCACCAAGGACTGTGTCCCGTGTGAGGGAACCTGTATCGGCAGAAGCCGCAGCTGCTGGGAACAACCCACACCAGAGAAGTTTGTTAAGGACTGTGTTCCGGGGGAGGAACCTTGTGTTGGAGCAGGGGAAGAATGCCAGGAGTCATCCTCATCTGAGAAGACAGAAGCGGCAGAGCCCATCTGTGAGAGACTGACCACATCCCCCATTCCCTGCCCCCCTGAGCCATTGCAGGGGGAGGAGGTAGAGATATCGGGAGCAGTGAGCTGGGCCCGGGAAGAAAGGAGGGATGGGGGAGGGAGATCTTAAAGTGCTGGTTGTAATTTTCTCATCATCCTACTCCCTTTTTGCTTTTATTCTGTTCTGTTTCTTGTAGAATAAACTTTCCTACTTTCCTCTCTAAGTCGAGTACTAGAGTCTGTTTTGCCCAGAACCATAATTGGCAGTGAGCCCTCCCTGCCCTTGTCTCAATCCACAACAATCTTGCTTATCTTTTTACTCCCATTTCGCTGGGTCCTCCGCCATCTTAACGAGGGTAGGGGTGAATGGGGGCATCGAGTGAGAAACTGTCGTGGTGCTGTTGTGCTAGCTGGGCCAAACCATGACAAAACTCAAATTCTAAATTTTCTTATCTATCACCAGATATTTCAGTATAGTTGCATTTACTCAAAGATACACATCTAACAGTTTATGCCACATTTTTCAACTACAGTACTTCTGAGATTGTTAAATCTTAAAGATCTGAAGGCTATTATTTAATATTTAGACAACAAAATGTTTAACAGACAGTAACACACCTCTTTCATTACAGTATTTAATTGTATTTTATTTACATATTTGCATATGCTTATGAACATGGGGTTTTTTTTCTAAATATCTATTGACAATAGCGTACAGTAGTGGATCATTTAAAAAGCCAATAATCTATTTAAATATACGGTCTATTAATTCAGGAAAAAGTCAATAATCAATTATACAAGGGAATTTCAGGTTTTCGTAAGCAGTAGAGAAGAACTGAGATTTTACATATGATCTTGAAATTTTTAAGCTCCTTAATATAAATGAGCAGTATTTCAAATAGTGTCTTTTACTGGGAAACTATATGTTGAATATCTCTGTCATGGTTTTGTGTGAAGCCATTTTTAGTAATGGAAAGGGATTGTAAAGGTGAGTGTAAGAAGTTGTTAAAAACTCTCTCCAGCTCTGAGCCAGACCCATTTCTGGGGATAAGACAATTAGGTGCCTCCATGATCACTTTTTTAGAAGAAGCCAAAAGAAGAGGGTTCTTCCTGTTCCTTCTTGTTCTGTTTTTCCTTCTTTTCTGGCTGGTGGCGGTGCAAGAAGTTGGAAGAGAGAGAGAGAAGTGAGCATGTGGACCACAAGGTCAATGAGGGAAGAGAGGAGATGTGCTGGAGTAACGACTCACCTGCATCCTGTAGAGTAGACTGGTGAAACTGAGATTTGTTTGCAGTTCATAGAAAAGCCCGTGCCAGGGGCAGTGACTATGCCTAGAGGAGGCTGTATCCTGTGTGAGGAATTTCATACTCGCAGAAGCCACAGCTGTTTGGAAGAACTTACTCCAGAGATGTTCCTTAAAGACCATGTCCTGTGGGAGAGACCAGGGGAAGAATGCCAGGAGTCATCCTCCTATGAGAAGAGAGAAGCAGCAGAGCCCATCTGTGAGAGACTGACCACATCCTCCATTCCCTGCTCCCTTGAGCCTGTGAGCAGGGAGGAGGTAGAGAAACTGGGAGCAATGAGCTGAGCCTGGAAAGAAAGGAAGGGTGGGGGAGGTGCTGGTTGTATTTTTCTGATCATCTTACTCTCTTTTTGCTTTTTGCTCTGTTTCTTGTAGGTATTAAAATAAACTTTCCTTACTTTCCTCTCTAGGTTGAGTAGTGGAATTTGTTTTGCCTAGAGCCATAATTGGCATCGAGCCCTCTCTGCCCTTGTCTCAATCCACAACAACCTTGTTTTTTTACCCGCCAATCTCTCTGGGGCCTCCACTATCCTAAGGAGGGTGGGGGTGATGGGAGGCAGTGAGCAAGAGACTATTGTGGTGCTTCATTTCTGGCTGGGCAAAACCACAATATTCCCATTTTATAAGACACTGTTGCATAAATAAAGTTGAAATTATTACGATTAATAGCAGTAAGATTTATAATAACTACACTAAAGAATATTTTTCTGGCAAATGGGTAATAAATGTGTGAGTCTTCCCAATTTGTCTAACACTGGAACTACTTGCGTTCCAAAGCATCTCTACTTTTGACCTGTGAATTGTAAAAAAAAAAAAAAAAAAACAAAAAAACCCTAAACCACACAGGATATGACACTTTTCCTACTCTATTCCTGAAAGTGTCATCCAGGTAATCTTGGCCTCACTCAATTTCAAGCATCTAATATAATGAATATAGCTTAGTTGAAAACTCTTTTACAAGTTTTGTTCTAAACCTACTGGGACTGGAATAATTTATTAACCACCTTGTGTATGTACATTGTCTTGCACAAAGATTTTTCAATCTTAGTTTGGGTTTACATTATATGTAAATGAACAGAATTAATGTCAAGATGCTAATGTAGACTAAGTAGTACACAAAAACTACAAGAAGATAACTACTTTCATGGCATGTTTTCAGCTTCAGACAGTATCAACTATGAGTTAAATGAAAAAAAATCATCTGCTATTACACATTCTGGAGCAAGGACAGATGAATCTTAAAATAAGAGCTTTAGCAAACATGGTTTAGCCATGTTTCCTCTAATGACAAGAGCTTGACATGGCTGGCACTACTCTCTACAGAAACAGAGAAAAAATAATTCCTGTAGATGCTTTGTTTTCTGTAAGAACTGTCTGCAAGCATAACAGATAGACAGGCTGAGAAGAGAGGATGCAAAGTAAATATATTTAGTCTTAATTTTTCTTGATTTATATGTTAAAAAATACAGGAAGGCTAAGTGAGCTAAATACTAACTCACCTACACTTATTCTTCAATGGGTACTGAATCTAGTCCATAATGCATAAACATTGGTGAAATGAGAGAATATAAATTAATAAATATTGAACTGCTGAAAGCATCAGGAAACAGTGCTTCTTGAAGACTAATTGCAAATTAAAAGATGTCTATCAAACCAACCGTGCCTTAGGCAAGTAAATAACTTTTTAATTTTAGAGCACTAATTACAAATTATTTTGAATATATGACAGTAAAACAGTTGCTGTTATATTGTCTCTCTACATCAGGGAGGAGATAGAGCATAAAAGCATTTGCTTACATAACAGAAAATATTTCTCTTGAGTCATCTCATGTAGGATTAATGTAGAAACACATATGACTTGGTTTTTAATGATTTTGAATGACTTTGGAGTTGTCTGGAGCTGTTTCTAAAACTCTGGAAAAATAAAGCTGGAACAGACTTCTATTGCCTAATCTCGAGAACTATAGTACTAACTGAGTGGTTTTTGAAAGAAATTGTCATCTACAGCCTGCTGTCTCCCTTAAAATACTGGTAATGTAGCAATCCTTTTGAGTATTTTTTTCCCTGATATCTAATATTTTGGTGAAAATTACTATTTTCTAGATAGATGGGAAATATATTGTCTTCACTATACCAAAAGGCTTCTAAATTTTAAAGACTGGGGTCAAAGTTCTCTTCCTGAGTGTAAAAAATGATTTTTTTTCTGTTTTCACTAATTCTGAATGTTCTCTAGACTCCTGTAATTAATCCACAAAGAAAAGAAAATGTAAAGTTGAAAGGAGAATAGCACATTCTACCCATGGACTTAGAAAAATGTTGAGTAAGGGATTTTTTTTTTCCTTTGATCTTTACACTGCAGTGCAGCATTTCATTCTTTCTTTTTTGATTTTTTTTTAATGATATGAATTCTTGATTTGTATTTTGTGAAGTATTTTCATCATAACATTTATTCCTTATCCAAGATTTTTAAAAAAAGATTAATTCTTATTCTATCATTAAAAAATCCATTATGATTGTTTAACATGACTTGGCCCTCTAAAATCTATACTGACTCCCACTTTTGCCTTGAAGGATGCTATTATATTTTAAAATAAATTATTTGTCTGGCAATTGAAACTATGGCAATTGATCTTTTTCCTCTCTCCTTTGTCCTCTCCTCTTCAGTTTGAAACAAACATTGTTTTTTTTTTTTTCCCAGAACTTCATCTGTTCTCACTAAGTTCTAAGAAATAACTGCATCTGTTTTGAAAGTCAGTTAAATATGTAGATCCAGTAGAATTCACAAAAGCAAGAAATAAATGTACCATTGTTACATAGAAATAATCTTTCTTACATCTTCCTTCCCCATTTTTCTTACTGTAAAATTTTCTTCAGGTTGGTCAGCTTATTGGCATAACTTTTGTGCCAGTTCATCAGGTGGATCCTACCTCTTTTCCTAATAATACTCAATTCTTAAAGAGGACTGGATGTTTTTAAGGATCAAATCATTGTTGTCAACATCATCTTGGAATCAGCTATTGACTCATATGATCCCATTAAAACTCCTCAAGCTCCTCTCTCTAGCAGAATCAAAGCTAAAATCACTTGGACTCCCATGCTGTTGACTCCCACTTCTAGACCTAGGTAGTGACACTTGATACTTTCCAGAAATTAACATTTAAAAATCCACTTATATCCTTAATAATTCACCTATATTACAATAGTTTTATGTTCCTTGAGGTGGCCATAATTAAACTATCCTTCACACATAAAGTCTTATTTTCTACAGAGTACTTCCAAACCATCACTTGGTGGGGGAGGGAGTGATAAATAAATAGAAGAATTATCAGAGAGCTACTAAAGAAAAAAAAAAACAATGGTAGAAAATGAGGTTCCATATTTAAGAGTTATCTTAGAAATATTTTCAGTGTCCAGCTTCTGCAAAGATTGTGCCAATCTAGCTAGACCTGTGCAAACAAAAAAGCTGTCTTCAGCACAAAAGGAGCCATAGCTGGTTAGTTTCGTTTCCACATTCTGTGTGCTGCAATAGCTGCAAGAACAAGGCAGGGAAATATTATTTTAGGAAACAGATGAGAACCGTATCACTGTAACTCCCATTAAAATCAGATCTATTTTTTCTTTCCCAAAGACAGAAAGTTCAATCAACCATTCCAGTTTAAACACAGTCCACATTATGTCTTGCCTCTACCTACATGATAGAAATGTGATGAAAGTGCTAAGGGCAGTAGACATCTGTTAGAAAAATGAGCACTATAAGTGCACACATGTCATGCCATCAGCTATAGAAAGAAAATATTTGAAGTAACTGTAGATCCTTTAGGAACAATAGGCTTGATTATCTACTACTTCAAAACTTAGAAAAATGTTACTGACAATGAAATATGTTCCTGTTCGGATAGGATAGCATTTTATGGCTGCTCAGAGGATCGCAAAGAGGAAGGAAAAATGTGTAAGCTCTTATTATTGAGAAGATATTGCACAGAACAAATTGGGTAATATTTAATCTGAAAATTCCTCTCTGCCCAACTGTCAAGCCAGTTGAGATCCTGCTGAATGGAAGCACAGCCTTCTGGGGAATCAGCCAGTCCTCCCAGTTTAGCACCATCAAGGAACTTGCTGAGGGTACACTCTGTCCCTCATCCAGGTCACTGATGAAAATGTTGAATAAGATTGGCCTCAGCACCGATCCCTGTGGAGCTCCACTGGCCACAGGCCTCCAACTCAACTCAGCATTATTGATCACCACCCTCTGGGCCCTGTCATTCTGCCAGCTCTCGATCCACTTCACGGTCCACTCATCCAGACCACAGTGCCTGAGCTTTCTTACGAGGATGTTATGGGAGACAGTACCAAAAGCCTTGCTGAAATCAAAGTAGAGGACATCTGCTGCTCTCCCCTCAACTAATCAATCAGTCATGCCATCATAGAAGGCTATCAGGTTGGTCAAGCATGATTTTGCCTGTTGACTTCCTCTGACTACCGGCTTTTTCCTTCATGTGTTTAGACATGACATTCAGGATTAACTGTTCCATCACCTTTCCATGTATGGAGGTGAAATTGACTGACCTGTAGTTTCCTGGACCCTTCTTCTTGCCCTTTTTGATTGCTGGAGAAACACCAGCCTTCCTCCAATGCTCAGACACCTCATCTGTGTTCCACAATCATTCAAAATGTAACTTAGCAATAGTATCAGTCAGCTCCCTCAGTGGATTTGTTAGTGTCCAGCTTGCCTAATAGATCCCTAACCAAATTCCTACTCAATTGAGGGAATGTCTTCTTTTCTCCAAATTTTCTGTCTTCCAGGGACTGGACTTTCTGATGGCCAGCCTTAGCAGTAAAGGCTGAAGTAAAGAAGGCATTCAGTAGCTTTGTTTTCCTTCTATCCTCCATCATCAGGGCATCCAACTCATTCATCAGCAGGTTCACACTCTCCCTACTCTTCCTTTTGCTGATGATATTCTTGAAGAAGCCTTTATTTTTTTTCCTTTACTCACATTGCTAGATTTAATTCCAATAGGACTTTAGCTTTCCTTGTTACAGCACTGCATACTCCAACGCTCCTATACTCTTATCAAATGACCGGACCTTTTTTCCACCTTCTATGGGCTTCTTTCTTTTGAGTTCTTGCAGAAGCCCTCTGTTCATTCACACAGGCCTTTTATCTATTTTATCTCATTTTTTACTCATAGAAATACATTGACTTTGAGCTTGGATGAGGTAGTACTTGAATATCAATAAGCTTTCTTGTGCATGTCTACCTTCTCTAGTTTAAACCCACTGAAGGTCATCTTCATCCTAAGGACTATCTGTTTGGTCAAATGCTCTTAAAGACAAGTTTGGGACTCTTGTTTTCACACACTGTTTATCAGCTGTTGTTGTCCATGGTGTGTTACCAGGAGGGAACTATGCAGAAATCCTCATAATATTTTCTTCATACTTCACACCTGTTTTCTTACTTTTTTTTTTTTTCTTTTAGTAGCATAATTCATAAGATTTTGCCTTAACACGTTTTACTTCATACTTGTTCATGTTATAAGCTTGTCCCTCTCCCCATCCCTGTTTTCACTTGTTTCAAATATCATGTTACCAATAAACAGACCACAACTTTCCTGGTTTGCCATGGCTCAGAGATTATTACAGATAGGTTTCAGAAAAATAGATATATATCACAAGATGATGAATGACTTCCAATAACCAGTTTTGATCAGAAAATATAAGAAGAGCTAAACCCAAGGAAAAAGAGTACTTAAATATGAAGGGAATCTATTAAATCTTCTAGGGGTGGCACAGAGTGTCAAGTTGTAGCAGACAGAAATTTATCTATGCTCTAATTTTCAAGTAGAGATCTAATCTATAAAGCTTACTGGAAGAATATGTTACATCCTCATACATCAGTTACTTATTGTATGCATTTTAAAAATATAAAAAAATATCTTTACCTGTTTCATACATATACATATTTCATATATAAAAGGTTGCAGTTTCTGACATAATTATATCATCTATACATCTGCTGTTTCATTTTCTGTCTGCTAAGACCTTTACTTTTGTGCCATTTTAGTTTAATCAGTGAATTGTTTTCTTATGATAGTAAAAGATTGCATTGATACATTGACAAATACACAAATGAAGGTATCCTTACTACTATTTATGGTCCCTTGCTGCTTAACACAGGCTGCAGAATTTCATGCAGTGGTGTATCTATCAAGCATTTCTGTTTCAATTTTAGAAATTCTGCATTCTATTTCAATAGTCTTTCATCTATTTTGAGAGTAAGATCATGAACACTTAGGAAGTACCTATGATTGAAATAAGTGTTGGAGAGAGATAGTAAAGTCCAGGTTCAAAAGGCAAATACCTTAGATCTTAGTAAAGACCTACTGGAAGTTACACAATTTCTGCCATGTGTACATGTAACTGTATACATATGTAATCCATATGATAGAATTAAAATCTTAAAGATTATAGTAAGTTAATCTTACCTGAACATCAGATGCCCACCAAAATCATTCTATCACTCCTTGTCCTCAGCCGGACAGTAGAGAAACGTAATGTAATGAAAGCTCATGAGTTGAGATAAGGACAAGGAGCGATCATTCAGTAATTATCGTATAGACAAAACAGAATTGACTTGGGAAAATTAAGTTATTGCCAACCAAATCAGAGTAGGATAATCAGAAATAAAAACTAAATCTTAAAAAACAACCTTCTTCTCAGGCTTAACTATTCCTTATTTTTCTACTTTCTCTCTCTCTCCAGTCGCACAGGGGGATAGAGAATGGGAGTTGTAGTCAGGACACATTGTCTTTACTGCTCCTTCTTCCTCAGAGAGAGGGTTGCTCACTCTGTTACCCTGTTCCAGGATGGAATCCTTCCCACAGGAAACAGTCCTGCATGAACTTCTTGAATGTGAGTCTTTCCCAAGGGCTGAAGGTTTTCACAAACTCACCTAGCATGGGTCACATCCATGGTGGAAGCAGTCCTTCAGGAAAAGACTTTTCCAGAGTGGATCCCCCATAGGGTCATAAATCTTGACAGTAAACTTGCTCCAGTCTGGACTTCTCTTTCCACAGGTTCACAGGTCCTACTCCAGTGTGGGCTTCCCACAGGGTCACAGTCTTCTTCAGGCATCCATCCACTCTCGCATGGGGTCCTCCAAAGACTGTAGGTGGATCTCTGCTACACCCTGGCTTCCATGTCTGCAGGGCCAGGTCCTGCCTCACCATGGGCTGCACCACGGGCTGCAAGGGAGTCTCTTCTCTGGCACTTGGAACACCCTTTCCCTCTCCTTCTTCACTAATATTGGTGTCTGTATTCTCGTTCTTCTCCAACTGCAATTGTTGTGCATCAACTTTTCCCCCTATTTTATTAGTTATCCCAGAGGTGCTAACACCATTAGTGATTGACTCAGTCTTGGCCAATTACTTTGATAGTGGGATGGCATTTTTTCTATTGGACACAGGAAGCTTCCAGCAGCTTCTCACAGGAGCCACCACTGTAGCCCTCCTGCTGACAAAATCTTTGTTATGTAAACTCTGTACAGAGTTAAGATGCTCTCTTGAGTCCTTTATAAATGTTTTTGGGTTTTTTCCTTTTTAAATATAACTTGTGTTTCAAAACAGAGATGTATATACCAATATTCAAGGTTGAGTTTACAGTAGCTTTCTTCACAGTATTTCCTGATGGCTAGTCTATGTTACCTGTCACGTCTCTGATGGTTAAAGAAGTAGTAATGTGTTGGTTAGAAAAATGAAAATCAATGCTTCACTATAATAAATATAGAAACTAGACGTTCCCTCAAATTTAACATTTTTCTCTTTATATTTGGGAAACACAATAATACACTTAACAGACATATGCAGAAGTTCAAAATAAGTCTCTTTGCTTGCTTTAAATACTTGATCAATTTTGCCTTTTCATAAAGTCCTCACTATCAGAAAAATGTTGTCCTTGAACTTGATTTAGTTATTTCCAAATAACTTGTAACATTTAGATTGTAAGGTAAGCATTAAAACAAATTACAACCAAGGTCACCATATGTGGATTGATATGCTAATCTACCCTGCTGTCTTTTACTTGTTTCAATCTACAATGTATCAGCTCTTTATATTGTCAAGTGGAATTTTATGCTGAATGTCATATGGAGTGAAAAAATCCATTTTTGCTCTATGTTTTTAGCCACATAGGAAAAAAAACAGAGGTACTCTCTATAAATGTTTAAAACTGCTGTATTACACTAATACTCCCACAGAACCACTTAAAATTTAACGCTTCTGAGAAAATCATCGTCAGAGGTTTCATTTTTTCCGTTTTTTTTCTCCCTCGACTTACTTCCCTTCCATTCTATCCATGATTTCCTCTAGAAAATCTCCTTCCCTTGGACTGCAAACCTCACAATCTCACCACTTTTTTATAAAGATATCTTTTAAGGCCCTTATTTCACCCATATCTCCCTTGACCTGTTACTAGTCTTACTGTGATATCTTACCAACTTGTAAAATTTTCTGTCTTTCTTGCCTTTATATAAATTCAACTGATAAATTTTAATAATCAGATATTGAAATGTATTGATGGCTAGGCATAGACAGTAAATCTGTAGAAATGTGTACACAACTGTATATGTATTTTTACTTGATTCAGTATTGACGCATTAAAATTTATGCTAGAATTATCTTCTGTACTTATTGATCTTTTTAAAAAAGCTATTTTCATTATGTTGTTAAAGTTTAAGATTGATCAGAAACCTTTTTGCATTATTAATACAAGATTAGGGAAAAAACTGTCCAGATTTAAGAAGTGACTTTGTGTATTAAATGAAAAAAAACTAGTTTGGGGGTGCATTAGTTTTCTAATATTCTATGATGCTGTTTATTTTGAAATTATAATTATTATTGATGTAAAATACATCACTTTTTCGTTACCGCGTTTTACTTAGTGATATCTATTCAGCAAGCAGGTTTTTACTTTTTTTTATACTCCTATGTTGTTTTCTTCTTTTTTTTTTTTTTTTCAGTATATAAGCAAGTAATTCCTTTAAGAAAATTACATTAAAAGAAAACAGAAAAAATGTTAAAGTGATAGTATAATATTCTGGGGGTTTTTAACCAATTCAGTATATTGATCCGATTTAAGATGCATCAATCAGTCAAATAACAAATGATAAAGTAAAACTTTGTATTGTTCAATATACCTTTAAGCATTGAATATTTGTTTATGAGGTATAATAGGCATTGTATTCTAATACTGATACCTAAACCTATATTGAATTCTATACGGCTATGTAAACCTATATTAATGTATATTTATTACCTTTAGGGTTTGTATTTTTTGTATTTTAAACTTGGCATGAACAATACCTTTGTAATGTACCAAATGCAGAATTAAGGATTAATATTCAGGCTGCATGAATATACTTAACAGTACTGTACATTCTAACTCAGTAGTTTTCATTAAACACTGTCAGTGTTTACTGTCATTAAACAGATTATAATATGCAGACTTTGAATATCATTAATCAACTGACACGGTACATTTAAGAGGCTGTGCTTTTTTTCCTCTGTTTGATTTTGTTTGATAGATAAGTAAAATACACCCTTAAACCAAAATAGAAAAGAAATTTTAGATATAAAATAAATTTCAAAAATAGAAGCAACCTATTCTTGTCATGCTTCTCATGCATCTTTTTCTAAGGTAAAAGTATAATTTTTAACTGATATAAAGTTCAAGTACATATCATGTCCCTTTAAAATAAACTGATGAGAAAACTGATGCCTTTTCATAAATATAATGTATGGTCATAAAGGTTGATCCAAAGCCATTGAAGGTGAGATGTACTAAAATGCAATGAGTATTACATTTTTTTCCTATTTCACAGAGAAAATGAGATCATATGCAATTTTGCTTGAAGAGCTCAAACAAGCTGAAAACCAGCATTCTTGAGAAAAACACAATCATTTTAAAGTGTGGACTCACTGCACTCCTGAGGATTTCTGTATGATTTGCCGATACCAACAGTGCACAGAACTCAATTCATCTGTTTAATATTTTTCGTTTACATTTCAAATTCTAGGCCCTTTAGAGTAATCCTAGTCCCCTGATATCCTTCATCTGAACAAAAGAGAGGTGGATAACTTTTTAAATCTGCAGACAAAAAAACTAACTCATGTTTCCTTCTCTTTGAATAAGGTATAAACATTCCTTGCTGTAGTGGTTTTGCCTCAGACAGATTTTGGCAGTGCTGGAAGGTAAACAGACCAACTCTCCTACAGTGAATGGTGCATTAATCTGTTGCATTATTAAACGAGATGCAATCATTAAAGCCATTCAATCGGCGGGACACATGGCAGAGGCAAGGCTAGTTTATTTGCAGCTGAACAGCTAGTTGAGGTAAGCCAGGGGTTTCTGGAGCACAGGTAGTGGAATAAGAAGTAAGGAGACCAATCAGGAGCCAACAGCTCTTTCGAGGGGACAGTCTTGCTGGGAGACAGAGATGCAACAACCATGGGGGATTTTAAAGTTCCCCACGGAGCATGAGCGGCCAGGACCATAAAAAACAGGAGGGACACGCAGGGCCTGGCATGGCTACCAGATGTGGCACTTCAGTTCATGCAGTGATGATGGGCAGGGAATGATCCCACAGCCCACACAGAGAGCCGCAAGTTGGAGAAGTACTCCTGCTTCAATCTAATAAGATGGTGGTCACTCACCTGAGAGCTAAAGCCAAGGCTCAGATGGACAACAATCTGGTGAAGGTCGATGCATTCACCCAGACAGAGCTGATCATCAAGGATACTTCAGTTCAGCTGGAGGGCAGGGAGTGTTTAGGATGTTTAGGAACATATGCTGCTGAGGTAAGTATGTGTCATAGATGCGCTCAAGTTCAAGAGCTACAGCATCAGGTGAAAGTTGCAGGAAACCGTTAGTAGACCCTGTAGCATTAGAGGGGCAGAGATGGAGATCGACAGAGGCTTCCACAACCAGGTACAAGCCTCCAGTGAATCTAATATGTCTTGAACCCTGGTAACAAAAAAAGTAGGGCTTGTCTTCGTAACCTCCCTTCTAGAGTGCCAATTACAAATAAGTATAAGACACTGGTGACAAGGGACTTCGACAAGCAAATTCCAGAAGGGGAAATCCCAGCAAACAACTCACCATCAGCTGCTCCACCTGCAACAGGTAATGGTCACTGTAAAAAAAAAAGTGAAGAGTGCTCATTGCTAAGAGGCACTGAGAGATCAATCCGTCAATTGGATAAGGAGTCATGAGAGGTGTGCTGCCTGCTGGGATGTGGCTAAGAGAGTGCCACAGCTCATCAGGGACTCATGATGCTATCCCTTACTCATTTTCTGTGTGGGTATGAATGATGTAATGAGACAAAGTATCTCCAGAATCATAAACGATTTTAAAACTCCTGGGGAGCAAGTGAAGGGTAGGGGGCATAGGTTATTTTCTCTTCCATCCAGTCCACCAGAGGTAAAGGGGAAGTCAGCAATGCAGAAACCACAGAAATTAACTCCTTGCCAAGAGGTTGGTGCCAGCAGGAATGTTTTGGTTTTAATGGTAATGGATCCTGCTTTGGGGACTATAACTTGATAGGACAAAATGGAATTCATCTCTTTAAAAAAGGCACTGGAATTTTTTGGAATAGGCTAGCCGTCTTGATCAAGAGGACTTGGAGTGGGAGGAGAAGTAAGATAGAACAAGCTATCCTGACTAGCAAGGAAACAGGGCAGAACAGGGAATACCATGATAAGTGTCCCTCACACCATGTTGAGATGAAGAAGGCTGACCACCCTGTATCCGTCCAGGGAAACTTACGTGTTTGAGTAAGCCCCTGCAGTGTCTCTACACCAATGCATGCAGTCTGGAGAATAAGCAGGAGGAACTGGAGATGTGGGTGCAGATGCGGGGCTATGACCTCATTTCAGTCACAGAGACGTGGTGGGACAGATGCCATAACTGGAGCACAGCCATAGATCGTGATGTATTGTTCAGGAAAGAAAGACTGAGAGGGCGTGGAAGTGGAATTGCTCTCTATGTGAGGGAGCAATTAATGTGTGTTGAACAATGCCTGGGTGGGGATGAGGAGCAAGTTGAGAGCTTACGGGTAAAAATTAATTAAGGGGCAGGGTAAGGTAGGGGATATTATTGTAGGATTTTGCTACAGGACACCTGATCAGGAGGAGGATGTGGATGAGGCCTTCTACAAACAGTTGAGAGCTGCCTTACAGTCACAGTGCCTGGTCCTCATGGGGGACTTCAACCTCTCTGATATTTGTTGGCAAAGTCACACAGCCAAGCACACACAGTTCAGGAGGTTCCTACAGATTGTTGACGACAACTTCCTGTCATACGTGATTGAGGAACCAAAGAGGAGGGGTGTGCTACTGGACCTGGTGCTAACAAATAAGGAGAGTCTGGTTGGGGATGGGAAGGTTGGAGGCAACCTTGTCTGCAGCTACCACAAGATTATAGAGTTCAAGATCCTGTGTGGAAGAAGCAGGACACAAAGCAGGACCATGATCCTGGATTTCAAACATGTCAACTTTGGCCTCTTGAAAGATCTACTTGGACAGATCTCATGGAATAAGATCCTAATGGTAGAAGCTGGTCAGTCTTCTCTTTATCCAAGCCCAGGATCAATGTGTCCCAACGTGCAGGAAAAGGAAGCAGGAGGACTCCATGGATTAGCAAGGATCTGGTGGGACAACTCAGGTAGAAAGCAGCCATCTATGAGAGGTGGAAACAGGGGCTGACATCTTGGGAAGAATGTAGGAACTTTGGCAGAGCATGCAGGGATATGACCAGAAAGGCTAGAGCCCTTCTAGAATTAAATCTAGCCAGGAAATTTAAGGAAAGTAATAAGATGTTTTTCAAGTACATCAACAGTAAAAAAAAATTAGAGTGAATGTGGGCCTACTGGAAAACACAGAGGGTGCCTTGGTGACCAAGGATGCAGAGAAGGCTGAAGTACTGAATGCCTTCTTTACTTCAGTCTTTAAGGCCAAGGCCAGCCCGGGGGAAGTGCAGTCCAGCAGGATAGTATGATGGCCTGGGCAGGCTATATGAGGTTAGAGAAGTGGATGTCATCTACTTTGACTTCAACAAGGCTTTTAACGTCTCCCATAACATCTTCATCAGAAAGCTCAAACAGTGTGGCTTGGATGAGTAGATAGTGAGGTGGATTGAGAGCTGGCTGAAAGACAGCCCAGGGAGCGGTGATCAATGGTATTGAATCAAATTGGAGGCCTGTGGCCAGTGGAGCTCCACAGGGATCGATTCTGGAGCCAGTCTTGTTCAACATCTTCATCAATGACCTGGATGAGGGGACAGAGTGTCCCCTCAGCAAGTTGGCTGATGACACCAAGCTGGCAGGACTGGCTGATTCCCCAGAAGGCTGTGCTACCAATCAGTAGGATCTCGACTGGCTTGAGAGTTGGGCAGAGAGGAACCTCATGAGGTTCAACAAGGACAAGTGCAGAGTCCTGCATCTGGGAAGGAACAACCCCATGCACCAGTACAGGCTGGTGGTCGAACTGCTGAAACACAGCTCTGGAGAGAGAGACCTGGGAGTCCTGATTGATAATAAACTAAACATGAGCCAGCACTGTGCCTTCGTGGCCAAGAAGGCCAATTACATCCTGGGATGCATCAAGAAGAGTGTGGACAGCAGTTCAAGGAAGGTTCTTCTCCCTCTCTCCTCTGTCCTGATGAGGCCTCATCTGGACTCCTATGTGCAGATGTCCCCCAGCTCAAGAGGGACAGAGAACTTATGGAGAGAGTCCAGTGCATAAGATTATCAGGGGACTGGAGCTTCTTCCTTATGAAGAAAGGCTGCAGGAACTGGATCTGTTCATTCTAGAGAAAAGAAGATTGCAGGGGAATCTCATTAATATTTATAAATATCTAAATAGTGAATGTCAGGAGTTTGGGGCATCCCTTTTTTCTATGGTGTCTAGTGACAAGACAAGGAGTAATGGGATGAATCTGGAACACAAAAAAGTTTCATTTAAACATTAGAAAAAAATATTTTAATATGAGAGTAACAGGGCCCTGATACAGGATGTCCAGGAAGGTTGTGGATTCTCCCTCCTTGGAGGTCTTCAAGACCCGCCTGGACATAATTTTTTTTATATTGTACTACTATAGAGTTCAGTAGCAGTTTTGCTCTTGATGAAAATGCTTATGCTGGTGTTCTTATTGGATCATTTACCATGATGATTCATTTTCACTTATTTTGCAAATATACAATGAAAACTTTTGTGATATATAACTGCAAATTTTTATACTATAGTTTTCTCTTCTACTCTTTTAGAAGTCTCTTAGAAGTAAGGTTGGAGGTATATTAAAATGAAAAAGTTTATCTCCTTTCTTTGAGTGTATCACAGAATCATAGAATGCTAAGGGATAGAAGGAACCTTGAAATATCATCTGACCCAATCCCCCTGCCAGATCAGGAGCATCTTAAGTAGGTCATGCAGGAACTCATCTAAGAGGGTTTTGAATGTTCCCAGAGAAGGAGACTCCACAACCCATCTGGGCAGCCCATTCCAGTGCTCTGTCACCCTCACAGTGAATAATTTTACCTTGTGTTTCTTTTAATCCTCTTATGCTCTCGCTTAAACTCTTGTCCCGTCACTGGATGTCACTAAGATACTGGGTCCAGCCTCCCAATACTGGTCCTTTCTGTATTTGTAAATACTAATGAGGTCACCCCTCAATCTCCTCCTCTCCAAGCTTAAGAGACTCAACTCCCTCAGCCTTTCATTGTAAGGGAAATGATCAACTTCTTTCATCATCTTGGTGGTCCTGCACTGAACTCTCTCCAGCAGCTCCCTGTCCTTCTTGAAGAGAGGCCCAGAACTGGACACAACATTCCAGATGTCGTCTCATGAGGGCAGAGTAGAGGGAGTGGAGAACCTCTCTCAGCCTACTGACCACACTCATTCTAATACAACCCAGGATGCCATTGGCTTTCTTGGCTATGAGGTCACATTGCTGGCTCACGGTCACCCTGCTGCCCACCAGGCTGCTTCCCCCTACACTACTCTCTAAGGGTTTCCCAATCTGTACTGGTATATGGGGTTACTCTTTCCCAGACTCAAGACTCTACACTTGCACTTGTTGAAATTCATTAGATTTCTCCCCACTCAACTGTCCAGCCTGTCCAGGTCTTATTGAATGGCAGCACAGACTTATGTTTTGTCAGCCACTCCCCTCAGTTTAGTATCATCAGCAAACTTGCTGATAGTGCCTTCTGTTCCCTCATCAAGTTCATTAATGAGTATACTGAACAGTACTGATACAAGCACCAGTCCCTGAGAGACAATACTAGATTCAGACCTCCAACTAGATACTGCCTCAGTGATCACAACTCTCTACCTGCTCTTCTTCAAACATTTAACAATCCATTGCTGTAGGAGTTTTCTTAGAAACCGATTACCAAAAAAGTCTAGCATTTTGGTTATTCCTTTTACATAATTTTTATAAATAGTATGTTTCTTTTCAGTTTTTGTTTCCAAAACTTTTTTTTTATAGTTTTGCTTTGAGATTTAGTCCATTGAACATTAAGAAACACATCCATTATAGTTATTTCTAACATTTTGAATTTTAAAGCCTTCTAAAAATATTAAATTCACTCATAGATTAAATGTAATGTTATTCTTTCATGCTTGTTTTCTACCCACTCATCTACCCAACAAGTAGATCTCCTCTGCTTTATTTTAGATTTCTGTTTTTCCCTACTTTTTCTGTGTTCCTTCCCTAGCACTTTTTCTAATTTTTATGTTTGCTTTTTATATCTAACAATCTGAAAATCTGTAAGAAATGTAGTGAAGGGTAAATAAAATCAAGGAGTTACAACATGTAACTGTAAAAGCAGAAATATGTTTCCTTTTTCTTGATGATGTTCAGATGTTTTCTCCTACTCAAGGCAAGACACAGTCTGTGTGTTGATAAACCTATCTACAAAATGAGGATAATATTTATTATTTTCATAGATTGCTATCAAGTTGTAATTAACCCATAGTGTTAAACATCCTGAGTAAAAAGAAGCTGATGGGGTATTAAACTCGGTTAATGATGTGTATTAGTTCTTCTAAGCTATAGCTCACCAATGATACAATTTAGTAAACAAGATTACTTTTTAAAATTAAAAAAAAATCAAAAAACTCATAGTATACCCAAATCCCTTAATTAACTTGGAACATGAAACTTGAGGTCTCACTTCATTCTTTCTCTTTAAAATACTCGAGTGGCTAGTACTTTTATCTTTCTAGGTATGATAGTTTCATTTTCAAAAGTCACAGCTAAATCAGTACATTTTCTGTATCTATTGGGCATATAATACTGTCTAGTCTAAAATTGAAAAGTGCTTCTAAAGATCTCAGAAATAAGGATGGTTTTTAGGTTGTCTTGACTGTTAGAAAGAATATTTCACAGTGATATTTGACGAGCCTTCCCCTCTCTCATGCCTTAGAGGAACAACTGATTATGATATTTCAGCTTGTATAGAATTTCTAGATTAATTGCTTTAAAAAAATCTGAGGGATTCTATTTTAAATTAATCACCATCTTCAAAGATATATGGCATCATTCATAGTCTTCTCTGTCTCTAGTTTATCTAAGAGGTATTTAGTCAAGGTCTTGACTTTACTCTGTGGAGATCTAGTTATTACCACATTTATACGTTTACTTATTTCACCTAAATTCTAGTCAGATCAATTTCTTTGATGTTCATTACATTTGCGAGACACTATTGATTATGTGCTCAAATTCAGATTATAATCTTCTAATAAATCAATCTAATATTTGAAGAAATTCTAAATTCCTTGTCAAAGAGACTGTTAAACTTGGATATATCTACATAAGTTGTATGTCATGGAAATATTGGAAGATTCAAAGTTCTGGAGTTCCTAATTGACTAAACTTCTTTTGCTAATATGTACAAAGAAGATTTAAGCAATAAAAGCAGCTATTGACCTTCTTTTTGGTTTCTATTCACTATCAAAAAATGCAAGTGCTGCAACATGGAGCAATTTTGCTCATGAAAATGTCTGTAACCTTTACTAAGGAACAAAAGTTTCCTCACGCTTTTCTTTTGTATTTATATCTCTTTGTATCAGTATAACTACTTCAGTGTGCATTATCACTACCAAGTGCTCAATTTATGTCTGAAGCGTCCAGAAACAATGGTTCTACAAATCAAGCTTAAGCAGTCTCCCTCTCTGGCTGCTGTTCTACTCCAATACATTCCAAGTGATTAACACCACCTGTGGCACTCCTAATTCACAGCAGCAGACAATTATATCCCTTGGATACCCATTATGGGTAATTATTCCCATGACAGACTATTAGATATGGGTTGTGAACATCTCAGCTGTAAACTTTTTTTGCAATTTTATTTTAATTCTGATATTACCATTGAGAGGCATATTTGGGGAACAAATCAGTGTTACATTAATAGTATGCTTACAACAAGAAAAAGATTTATTTTTATTGCTGAAGTTCTAGTCAGATTCTTTATTTAAATATGTGATTAAAGGAGATTTTACGTGTTTGCCATTACAAGATTATTTTATTTCATTCTTTTAGTAGAGAGGCAATAGCAGATCCTGCTGATAATGTAACACTTGAGGCAGTTAGAAAATAATTGTTTTTGTCTTAAAGACTGTCTACTCTTTTTAGGTTTTTTTTGTTGTTTTTTTTTTTTTACCTCCTCAATTTATAAGCCTTATCCCTTATAAACATGTAGGGGAATTCTAAGTGGGATACAAAAAATGTTTAACTCAAAGATCAAAATTCATAAAGCTTTCCTGTTGCTGTTGCTTTAATTTAATTTTAAAGATCCATCTTTTTATTAAATAGTAGGATTTAGCACACAAACATAATCTCTTTTATTTCCTATCACATAAGATATGGTCTTGTGTGGAAAATAAGCATGCTTTGAATTGAGATAACTTCAGGTTCAGAGAGGACCAACTGTACTGAAATCAATAGCAATAAGATAACAAATGTAAACACAAGCAAATTAAAAATTTATTCTTTTTTTGTATATTCATTCTCAAGATGTCTATTTATATAAAACTACTAATACTTGGTTTAAAAAGAGAAGCGTAAAAAGGAAAAAAAAATCACTCTGTTACATTAAAAAATGAAGCAAATGAGGCTTTAAATATATTAGAAAGAAAGAAAAGAAATCATAACACAGAATTAGAAGGAGAAATATTTACATATTATGTGAATATAGCAGTGATTTTTTCATTAATAAATCAGAATTTAGCTTAGATTTCCTTTACTAATCTGCTGCATTTGCCTGGGATAGTTATTTTCTCTTCACAGTAGCTACTATGGGGCTATGTTTTGAATTTGTGCTGGAAAGGGTTTTGATAATGCAGAGATATTTTTGCTACTGCTGAGTAGTGCTTATATAGACTCAAGGCCTTTTCTGTTTCTTACACCATTCCATCATCAAGTAGCCTGGATGTGTACAAGAAACAGGTGATACAGCTGGAACTATACAGTGGAACAGCTAGCCTCAGCTGACTAAAGAATTATCCCATACCACATGACATCATGTTCATTGTATAAACCTGGGAGAAGGAGAGGGAAGGGGAGGATGTTTGGAGTGATGGTGGTTTTCTTCCCAAGTAATTGTTACCTGTGATGTAGTCCTGTTCTCCTAGAGATGGCTTGAAGACTTGCCTAATGTCAGAAATTAGTGAACAAATTCCTTGCTTTACTTTTCTTATCTTGAACAATTTTTGTGTTGCCTGTTAAGTAAGTCTTTACCTTAACCCACAAGCAAGCAAAACCCTTAGCTATTAATTGTAATTGATCCTGTGTTGCAGAAGAGGACAGACTAGGTCAGCTGATAAGACCACCACACTTATTTCATGTGATTCATTGAAATTTTAAAGTCCTGTAGGCATTTCATGAGAGTTATTTAAATTTGCAGTATAACAAAAAGATATGATAAGCTACAGCTGCTCTTATCTCAAGCTCAAGGTCAGCCTTATTGTCTAGTAAAAATCTACCTGACATCTGTAATAGGGGTGTAACATCAGATTTACAAAATTCAGAGAAACTGGACAAACTTATATCCCATTATTGTGGACTAAATGTGTTATGTGAAGAATACAGGCATGATGAATGCTATATTACTGTTGCACGTACAGTCTGACTTAACCACAATATTTCATGTACTAGTGAATCTCTCAGAAATATTGAAATCACAGAAGCAAATGGAGATTATACAGAGCCTGTGTGCACTATAGGTTTGTAGAGTGTGTCAAATAGCATGGAAATTTGAATCAAAGCTATGACATCTTACAACCAGCAGTGTGGACACAAATAGCTCTTTCAGAGAGTTTCTCTTGATTTTATATTCTTCAGTCAAGAGAAATACAATATAACTTCCCTAAAAACTAACTGGTACCATTTAATAAATTAAAAGTGAGAAACAGTATTACTTTTGAAACTATGTAATTAATCCTGAATTCCTCTTAGCAAAACTTAAAAAAGCTTAATGCTTCATCCACTTTTGACAGATAAACTAGGCCATGGAAAATATTTATGATGTAATCTGTCCTCAGGTAATTCTCACAGGAGAACCTTTTTTTTTCTTTTTACTAATAAAACAACAACAAATTTCATGGTGCAGACAGCCCCAGTATTCAGTACATCTGTACAGGTATGAAAATAAATGTACTCAAAAGGCAATGTACCAAAACACGTAGTAGATGTGAAAATCATGTCTTAGTCCAGTTCTTCATATATATATATATATATATATATATATATATATATATATAAATATTTCCTGGAAATTAGGGAGAGATTTATACCAAATATTTTTCATTATCTGAGATCTTCTCTGTATTTACTTAAATTAACAGGAAAACTAATAAACTTCTCTTGATATCTAAGCCAGAAATTGAACAAATATTTTAGAGAAGTAGTGATTCTGAACACTTATTGTTAACAATTATGTCCTACAAATTGTTTTCCACACTGAAAGAATAAAACAACTAATTACAATGACTGTATGGCAGACTTTTAAAATATGAAGGAGCATATATATACTCAAGTGGCAAATTCAAAAGATTTAAATTGAAAAATTAGTTTCTTGTAATCTTGTCCAGTGAGAACAGACCAGCTAAAACCAGACTGAAGATACTGCAGCATCCAAAAAAGCAGGATTACTTTTATTATCTGTGACCAGGTAAAATAAAAGTAGAAATATTTCTTTACACTTGATATACACTGAGGAGGAGGAGGAGGAGGAGAGAAAGCAGGAGGTTGAGGAAAAAATGTGACATTTGGGAGTAAAAGTGGCTTGGAGTAATTTGACTTTACAAGCCAAACTTCACACTTTAAATGTGAAGGACTTTGCTAAGTCTTTCATAGAGACAGAGAAATACGATTTCTCTTTTTCTTTGGTCAGATATAAAACTTCAATATAGCTTGCTGGAGTCAGTCTCACAGCAAGAATTTGGACACTAGTACTCTGCAGACTGCTTTTGCTCTTCTCACTTCATCTATCATAGGCAAATTGCTAAACCCTGGCAGTTTATAAGAGCACATCAGGTGTAGAAAGCATTTGCAGAATATGTAATGGTCACATATTAAAGATTTTAAAGTTCAACAGCAGCATCAGAACAGTCTGCTGAAGAGCAGTCTTCTTAGAGTAATCTGAAAATTATCATTAAACTCCAAGGACATTCTTTTCCACATACCTACCTGTCCTGATTTTGGCTGGGATATAGTTAATTTTATTGCTGGTAGCTAGTATGGCGCTGTGTCTTGGATTTAGCATAAGAATAATGTTGATACCACACTGATGTTTTAGTTGTTTCTAAGTAGTGTCTATCTCAAGTGAAGGACTAGACAGTTTTCCATGCTCTGCTAGCAAGGAAGTGAACAAGAAGCTGGAAGGGAGGAAGGTGGAAGGGAATATGGCTAGAACAGTTGACCTGAATTAACCAAAGGGATACTTGATATCTTAGGATGTCATGTTCAATATATAAACTGGAAGGAATTGCTGTTTCAGGACAGATCACTGCTCAAGGAGGATCTGGGCAACAGATAGTAGGTGCTGAGCAATCACACAGTGCAGTTGACTTTCTTGTTTTGTTTTTTTTTCCTATTATCTTTTAATCATTATTATTAATAATAATAATATTTTTATTTTCATTACTAGACTGTTCTTATCTCAAGACAGTTTTACTTTCCCCCCCCCCCACCTCAATTTTCCTCCTTATCCCACCTGGTAGAGGAAGAGTGAGTAAGTGGCCGTATGACGCTTAGTCGTCATCTATGGTTAAACCACAATAATATCAAAGGTAGTACAGAGGGCTCCATATTTACTTCTCAAGCAATGACGGACAGTCCTTGACTTCATTGACTTTACTCAGTGTGAAAAGTTAGTTCCTATATTTAACTGAAGAAATTACTAGACTCTATTATTAGTCTTTCTTAAAAAAAATCTTAATTTAGTGATGTAAACTTCTCGATCTGTTAAAGAAACATCATCTTGCTGGCAACCCCAGGTGACCTTTCTTATAGTTTACGATATATTACTTTCTTCTTTGTAGCTTAGCTCATTTGTCTTGGTATTCTTTTTTATTTTTTCTGGTAAGTAGCATTTTTAAGTGATGAGCAAAACTTGTAGAGCATGAGTTCACTGTCTTCAGAGTTGTTAGAAACAGTGCAAGCTCCCCTTTACACTCCATATCCTCTTACTGACAAAGGTCTTTTAGACTTCAACACCATTCCAACTGTGTTTATAAAAGAAAGAAACAATGCCATCTGCCAGTCATTTTTTCTAAATGCTGAAATCACTCTCTATTATGAGCAGTTACTAAACGGGAACTAGCGAGTAACTTTGGAACTGATGTTATAACACTTTATTTATGTTCAGACCAATTCATAACATTCATAACAATTCCAAAGAAATTAAGACTCTGAATCAATCCTATATATTCTTTTTTTTTTTCCCCTCCTTTCTATCACCTGGATTATTTAATAAGTTCTAGGAAAAATTGTCTCACAACATTGCAGAGATTATACACTTCACAATTAATAATGAAATTTATTAAAGTAAGATCTGTTTTTATAATTTTTTGTGATCACCACAATTGTGCTACATATTGCTGCTCAATGCATCTTAGAAGAAAGAACCAGAAGATAAAAGTTGAAAAATACTACAAGGACATCTTGTCTATCACCCAAGAGATTCAGTTTTGTACGTTTTGAGTTTCAACTGGCTTTATACTCATTGAACACCTTTGCGGATTGCAATTTTCAGTAGAAGACTGGATTAAAACAAGGCATAAAGTTTCTGACAAGTATCTTGTAATTTTCCACAACATTATAGATCTGTCAGAATCTTCTGCCCTGATATTTATTTTCTCCTGCTTGACTTCATCCCAACAGCTATTAGTCTAAACAACTCCTATTCCTGCTTAGCATTCAGGTACTCAGCTTCTAAATTGAATATAATACAATTTTGCTTATAAATCCAAGAGTAAATTAAGGAAATTTCTCTGGTGACCTTATGATTGACACCAATAGACAAGAGCAAGCTTTTAGAGATTCTTTGGGAGTGGAGTCCAGAATGGAAATATGCTTTTCTGACATTGTCACAGCGAACACCCTGAGAAAATTGGCTGATGTAGTCAATAAGCCATGCTCTATCATATTTCAAAAGCTTCGTCTGTCAGGGAAAGTCCTCAGTGACTGAACAAGGGGAAAAAATCCCATCCATTTTTAAAAATGGTAAAAAGGAGGACCCTGTTAACTACTAACCAGTTTAAACACACCCTAATGTCCACTGAGATGATAGAACAGACCCTCTAGGAAGACGTTAAAACTTACAGAAGACAAGGAAAATATTAGAGAAAGTCAGCATGGTTTCACCAAGGGTAAATCATTACTGACTTAGTTACCTTCTACAATGACTACATCAGTGGACAAAGAGTTGGTGTCTATCTATACACTTATAAGGTCTTTGTACAGTCCCAAACAAAATGTCTGTTCCTAAATTTGAGACATTATAAGTGTGATGGATGGACTATTCACAGAATCACAGAATGGTAGGGGTTGGAAGAGACCTTTAGAGATCATCTAGTCCAACTTCCCTCTCAAAGCAGGTCCACCTGGATCAAGTCACACAGGAACGCATCCAAGTGGGTTTCAAAAGCCTTCAGAGAAGGATATTCCACAATCTCTCTGGGCAGCCTGTGCAAGGGCTCCGTCACCCTAACAGTAAAATAGTTTCTCCTTATGTTTAAATGGAACTTTCTGTGTTCCAGATTCTTTCCCTTACCCCTTGTCCTGTCTCTGGATACTGCAGAAAAAAGGGATGCACCAACCTCCTGACATCGACTGTTTAGATATTTGTAAATATTAATGAGATCCTCCCCACAGTCTCCTCTTCTCTAGATCAAACAGCCTCAGTTCTCACAGACCTTTCCTCATAAGGAAGCTGCTTCAATCTCCTGTTTATCTTAGTGGCCCTGCGCTGGACTCTACCCAGAAGTTCCCTGTCCCTGGGGAGCCCAGAACTGGACACAGGACTCCAGATGAGGCCTCATCAGGGCAGAGTAGAAGAGAAGCAGAACCTTCCTCGACCTGCTGGCAACACTCTTGATGCATCCCAGAATCTGATAGACAAAGAATTGTCTGGATGTCTGTATCCAAGGAGTTATAGTCAAGGCCCCAAGGGACATCACTAACAAGGAGTGTCCTTCAGGAGTCTCTATTGGGACTGATAATGTTCAGTATCTTTGTTAAGGGCACACCCTCAGCAAATTTGTGGATGATAGTAAGTGGTGAAGTTGATTCACTTTATGGAAGGGATGCCATCTAAAAGAACCTTGACAGGCTTGAGGAGTAGGGTTATGTAAACTTCATGAAGTCAACAAGGCCAAGATGGATTGAGACCTGGTTAAATGACAGAGCCCAGAGGATGGTGATCAATGGCACAGAATTGTGTTGGAGGCCTGCAGCCAGAGGGGGTTCCACCAAGGCCAATCTTATTCCATATATGCATCCATGACCTGGATGAGGGGACAGAGTGTACTCTCAGCAAGTTTGCTGGTGACATCAATCTGGGACGACTGGCTGATTCACCAGAAGACTGTGCTGCCATGCAGAGGAATGTCAACTGGCTTGAGAGGTGGATGGATTTCCTAGTTTTCCTCAGTACCAGAGAGATATGGAAAGGTACTCCAAATAGGAAGTAGAGGACTACAAATATGATTAGAGGACTGCAACATTTCCCTTATGAGGAAAAGTTGGAGACCTGGGACTAAGAGGAAACCTTAACAATGCTTATAAATACTTAAACAGCAGATGTTGAGAGAATGTGGTAAGTCTTTTTTCTATAGCACCCAGTGACAGGACAAGGGCAAACAAACATAAGCCTAAACACAGGGAGTTCTACTTGAACTGAGTAGAAGTTTCTTTACTGTGAGGGTGATGGAGCAGTTGGACAGGTTGCCTGGAGAAGTTATGGAGTATCCTTCTCTGGAAGTTTTCAAAACCCATCTGGACACTTTCCTATGAAACATGATCTAGATGGACCTTCAATATTCCAAACATCTTCAACAGAGATGTTGATATAAACAGTTTCTGGAGGGCCCTTGCAACCCCTACCTTCACATGTTATTGATCCTGTGAAATGCAAGACCCTGCAGCTCAATCAGGGCAGTTGCTAATATTGATACAGTCTGTAGAACAGATGTATTGAGAGTAACTCCAAGGAGAAGGACCTGGGGCTACTGGTGGATGAAAAAATTGTGCAAGAGCGGGTAATATGTGCTTGCAGCACAGAAAAACAGCTATATCCAGGACTGCATCAAAAAAAGTGTGACCAGCAGGTTGAGGTAGGTAATTCTGACTTTCTATTCTGCTCTCATGAGATCCCATCTGGAATACTGCATTCAGTCTTGTGACTCCCAGGACAAGAAGAGGAAGATATCAGGAAACTGAATATTGATGGAGCTTGTTAAGGAAATAATCAATATGTATTACACCATTTATCTTTCTTTGTATTTGTTTAAGAGAAGTACTGCTGTTCTAATCACCTTTTGCAGATAGGAAACATTAACTAAAACACTACAATAGCTTAAAGTTAATTTTACCAGCTTTTTCTTTTCACTGTTTATTAGTGATTACTAATAATTGAGTCTGTATTTTCTCAGTATGGTTACCAAGGAACAAAACAGAAGCATATATTCTTTCTTTAGTATCACTTATTTAAGATACACATATGTAATGTTCTGTCATTTTTCTCATTTTCTCCATTAAATGTTGTACAGCTATCTTATTTTTCTTTTCTTTTAGTTATATTTTTTTAATCACATTTTCCTTTCCTTCACTTACATCATTTCCTTCTCTCTGATAAGACAGTGACAGTCATTTTTCTTTAGTATCTTTAAGCCTACTTAAAACTTCTTTTCCAAGAACACTCTCTAATGTGTTCTTCATCTCAGTGACAACCTTTTGTCCTATTGACATTGATTTCCAATAAAGGTAGATATATGTGAATGATGACATATCTCTTCTATGTATATCCTTGGGTTCAAGTAGTTTTCAACTAGATCTGCTTAAAATATCTTTTACTGTCTTCACATTTCCTGTCACCATAACATGTTAAACCTGAGTGAAACAGATTTACTTTCCAATAAACAATTTCATAATTTTTTGTTATTTCTGTAAAAATTTTAACACAGCAGAACGAACCACATAAGTCTTAATAAATCAACTTTATATTAAAAGTGTCATCATACGTGCATGAATGAATATGTGTTTACATTTATTAAAGAAATATAAAGCTTTAAACTTAGCACAGATGCTATAATAATAAATTGAATAAAATTTTACTTCTTCTTTTAAATTTTATCTTCAAATGACCATTTTTGCATTCCTTATCTGTTTATTCTGATGGAGTTTTATGGCTGTATATTTGTCTGTACCATAGTAAGAGCCAAGTCTATGCTTTGACTCACAATTACAAGTTAAAATACAAATAACACCAGTACACTCCAATACCAGAGGGATATTCAACAGCTTTAGACAATAAAAAAAATATGCTTTCAAAGTGGATTTGAAATTGGAAAATCAGTAAAACAATGTAAAGCTCTGTATAAAAAAGTATCTTCATGTAGGAAAGAGAAATCCCTTACCTCATTCCTGTTGACTCTTTACTACATCCTCACAGTATCTACTAGCCATTCCCCAGGACTTATCTGTTTCTTTTAGGGAGGGCACACTTTGTGGGTCTTGAATGCTGAGTGATGTCTTTGTTCAGTTTTAACTCTAAAAAAAAGTCTGTGGGGAGAGAGGAGCCCACGCCAGAACAGGTTTGCTGTCAGGACTTGTGATCCTGTGAGTGACTCATACTGGAGCAGTTGGTACCTGACGGACTCTTCTCCAAGTGGATGACCCATACATGGGCAATATGTGAAAAGTTACCCCCATGGGAGGCCCCATGCTGGAGCAGTTCATAATGAACTGTATCCTATGGGAAGGACCCATGTAGAGAAGTTTGTGGAGGACTGTCTCTCTTGCAGGGGAGGACTGTCTCTCTTGCAGGGGAAGTGTGAGGAAGCCTTCCCCTGAGAAGAAGCAACAGCAAAGTCCATCTGTAATGAATTGACCGTAACCTCCATCCCCAGTCCCCTGAGCCTCTGGCTAGGAAGGAAAGAGAATCCTGGGAAGAGGAAGGGGTAGGGGGAGATATTTTATGATTCGGTTTTATTTTTCATCTCCCTGTTCTGATGGTTCATTAATAAATAAAAAAATTTTCTCCTGTAGATGAGTCTATTTTGACTGGGATACTAATTACTGAGTGATCTCCCTGTCCTTATCTTGACTCACAAACCTGTTATATTTCTCTCTCCTATCCAGTTTAAGAAAAGGAGTGATATTACGACTTGGTGGGCACCTGGCACCTATTGAGGGCCAAAACATCATATTTGACTAAACTAATTGTTAGAATGAAAACACCTGGTTTTGATTTTGCAAAAGAAATTCTTTCCAGTAATAGATTTTTTACAAACAGAGATTCTTTACCTGAGGAGGGATTAAAGTATACTCCTGCGATTTAAATAACATTACTTATGTTCCCTGTGCAAAGGTTTCATGCAAAGTCTTGGCCCTTAGCTTGAACTTTCAGAGATATTTAGTTGCCCTGATTCTGTGGCTGTGAGGTTGTATTTTCCATCTTCCTGAAGTGCTGCAAAGAGACAAATATACTAAACATTGCTAGATTTCTTTTACAAAACATTCTAATATAGTAATAGACTCTTAAAATGCATATGATCTTTTGTGCAAGGTGGCAAAGGCTATTAATTGTAAAGCATAATTCTGTATATTAAGTCTGAATGCAAAAAAGGTAATATCACGAAACAATGAAATAATGAAAATGAAAACTTGAGAACACCAGGACAGAAAGTACCTTGTTACATTTTGTCTTCAGAGACACAAGGACCTGCAATGATTGAACAACTCACTTTTATGTAGACAGTCATTATTCTGGAAATTTCTGAGAACTTAGGAGTCAGTACTCTTCACCCTGACACTCTGTGAGAGCAACAGGAATAAATTTATCAACTTTTCCAACTCTCTTGTTAGTGGAAAGATATATTTTGTCTGCTGTATTTACGATGCATCTAGCAAAGCTGTGAGTGGGAGAACATTATTGTTATGTTCCGCATAATAGAACAGAGACGTGGAATTATGAAGGAAAGTGTAGGCAGTGGTTGGTTTTGTCAAAGTGGTGGAAAAAAGTGAAAAAAATCTGTTTGAAGATATGTGGTGCGATAAGTGGAACAGGAGACTAATGATATGTGAGAGGAGTGGGAAGAGAATGACAGAAGATCATAGCAGCATAGCTACCAATTGGGATTTTAGCCTGAAATTCATAATATTCTTTGCTTGATTCAAAGAAACCATAGTAATTTCTGATTTTTTACCTTTAATCCTCAATTAGACAATTTTTATGTTTATCCAAACGGTTGTCATCGCTCATTACAATCATAGTACTGAAAGTAACAGAATCTTTCTATAGGAAGGCTGCAGTGTCCACTTAGATTTTGCAAGTGAAAGTGAGGCTGTCTGGATACTAATCTTATATCCTTTTTAACAGAGTAAAAGAAAGTCTATCCTAAATGGAGGGCATAATTCCTTTGACATTTTGTCAGCTAGGCAAGGAATAAAAACACATGGAGATGTCAAGAACTACATTATAGGTATAGCAGGGTGAGTATCATGGTAAGAAAAAAATAGAAACCCTCTGAAGCATGAAGGCAGTATTAGTGAGAATGAAGTTTACAGCAGCAGGCCAAAACTGATGGAAGAAAAGTGCCTCTCACAGATGGATGGAATACACTTTTATATCTATTTAGCATATCTAGCAAAAGAAATGCTTCCAAATTACCTAGGAAACCTCTTCAGAAAGAACAATTTTGGAAAAATATGGAAAGAAAAAAAGAAACATGGAAATAGGAGTAGGAGGGAAATGAAAGGAATGAGAAGACTGCCTTCCCTTTTCAAGCACAAAAGGATATATAGCAGCACAAAATATAACAACAACAATAATAATAATAAACAAAAAAGGCATGGTCATCTCACACCTGCAAATGGGTATTCCTGAACCATTTTTGAGTTGGTTACTTTTGTTGTTGCTGCTGTTTTGTTTTAACATAAAATATTAGATGAAGTGTTTACATAAAAATCATAAGGCTAGTAGCATTCTTCAGACAATTAACAGAAAGAAAAGAAAAAAATAACACTAGCACTGTCCATGCAGTTGGAGCTCGTCTTCAAAAGAAACCTGATCTATTCATTTAGTCACCTAATACACTTTGGTGACATTAGTACTAAAGTGGTAGATTACAGGCCACAGTCCTATAATTTTCTGTTTATGAATTAGCCTCTGTGGGAAACTGGTGCAAGTCATAAAAGATTCATGCATATTATTTAAGCTGTGGGATTTGTCACTTGAATGATATCAATCTCATGGATTCAGCAAGCAGTGGAAAAAAAAATCTATCCAAGTGGTCAGAGACAAACCTGTTACTTCTAACTTAGAAACTAATTATCCCACTTAGTGGAAATTGGAGAAACATGTTCATATGCTGTTCCTATCTTTTAAGTCTTGTTTACTTCTCCAAGTATCTGTTACCAGTTACTATTAGGAACAGAATACTGTGATACATAGGTTTAGTCTTATGTTACTCAGATAATATTTTTACTCTCCTCTTCCAGAGAATAACTGAGAAGAGCTTATTGCAAATCAAAAGAGAAAAACAAATATGTGAATACTCCTTTATTATTATTTTTTGAATCTAATAATTTGTGATAGAGTCAAGATGTTCCCACCTCAGATACAGATCTCTAATAAGGCCTCTAAAATCTCTAATACTTTGAGGTTTTAAAAGCCTTATGAATGACAATGTATTTTCTGAAACAACTCAAGAGCAAATTTACACTACAGATCTCACAAACAGTTATAAGGCGCTAGTAAATAAAATTATATCCTTCCTGTTGCTTATGTGTTGATAGATGGAATTGTCTGTAAATGACTTTGAAAGAATTATGAGTAACTTTTTTTTACATAAATGATGTTCCTAGGAGTCTCTTTGGTAGCTATTATACAATAAATGGATACTGTTTTTATATGAGGATATGAACATAAGCCTGCAAGCTGCTTCAATTACAGCTGACTGTATATCTATGATCTTATGATGCCCTCATGCTGTCATTGCTGTCATTGCTGGCACTGCTTTACAATTCCCCCAAATTACCATAATAATGATTCACGCTTAGTATTCCTAGATATATTTGTTCAGAGTGAAACTTAAATTACTTTATATCCAGGCTTTTTATATCTATGGTGTTTTGAAAGGGTTTAGAGAGTCTTTTAATAGACTGCATGATCATGTCATACTGGGCAAATCCTAGACAAATATTATTTGGGATGTATCTTTTATTTTTATAAAGATAAGATTACTTTCCATATAAAGGTTAATATTTTTATCAGTCTGAAAAATTTCTTTGTTTCTGAGTTCTTTGGAGAGAAGAGGATGGTACTAGTAAAATCTGAATAAATTTACTGAAAATGCAACTGTTTTTTTTTTTTAATAATGTTTTTCAGGGAGTAATTTTTCTGAGCTGTATGCAATGCATTGTAAACTACTTTACCATAAGTGAAATAACATATAACAATAACACCCTCTTCTCAGAAAACCTTTTTGAGAATAGATTTTTAAATGTCAGATCATGAAATTATTCCTTTAGAATTAATAATTACTTTTTATTTCTGCTATACTTCTTATTTACTACATTAAAAGGCAATATCCACAGAAGAGGTTACGGCATAAAGAAATAGCTAGCCATCGTGTAAGAAAAGTATCTTTTTGCTCAATCTGGCATAGTCAGAAAAATGCAGTGACTGTTTGGTAACAGTGGATCTCACAATACTCTCCTGACATAGATATTTCACTTTTGGAATTGTGACTAATTGATATGATTCTATAAGATGTAAAAAAAATCCCCAAAAATATTTTTATTAGTTTATTAAATTTCATTCTACAGCTCTTATTTCTTTCATGGACAGTCATTCTTTATTAGATTAAGTATATTACCTGCATAACAATCACAGAATCATAGGGGTTCGAGGGGACCTTTAGAGATCATCTAGTCCAATCCCCCTGCATAAGCAGGTCCACCTAGATCAGGTCACATAGGAACTTGTCTAGGCACATCTTGAAGACCTCCAAGGAAGAAGATCCAACAACCTCCCTGAGCAGTCTGTTCCACTGCTCTGTCATCCTCACAGTGAAATAGTTCTCTCTTATGTTTAAATGGAACTTTTTGTGTTCCATAAGGAGAGATGATGGATAACAATTACCTACCATAAGATGGATTTTAAGTGATGATACTGGGGAATCAAATCTTCTTTAACTCTTACAAAAATTTCCATGTTCCTGTTACCATTAGGAGTGTTCAACTGGGATCTAGGATTTTTCAGTTATAGAAAGAAGCCCACGATATTTCAAGGGGATATACAGAAATGCACACAGACACATATGTATGTAAATGTATTAATATATCTGTGCAATTGCATTCATATATGAATGTAGATCAGTTTTTTATTTTCATAGAATCATAGAATGGTAGGGGTTGGAAGGGACATTAAGAGACCATCTAGCCCAATCCCCCTGCAGAAACAGGTTCACCTAGATCAGGTCGCATAGGAACATGTCCAGGTGGGTGTTGAAGACCTCCAAGGAATTAGACTCCACAATCCCTCTGGGCAGCCTGTGCCACTGCTCCTTCACACTCACAGTGAAATAGTTTTTTCTTAGGTTTGAATGGAATTTTTTGTGTTCCAGCTTCATCCCATTACCCCTTGTCCTGTTGCTAGCTACTATAGAAAAAAGGAATATCCCAACCTCCTGACACCCATCATTTAGATATTTGTAAATATTAATAAGATCCCCTCTCAATCTTCTCTTTTCTAGACTAAACAGCCCCAGTTCCCACAGCCTTTCCTTGTATGAAAGATGTTCCAGTCCTCTGATCATCTTGGTGGCCCTGTGCTGGACTCCACAGAAGTTCTCTGTCCCTCTTGAGCTGAGGAGCCCAAAACTGGACACAGGACTCCAGATGACACCTCACCAGGGCAGAGCAGAGGGGGAGAAGAACTTCCTTTAATCTGCTAGCCACATTCTTCTTGATGCATCCCAGGACGCCATTGGCCTTCTTGGCTGTGAGGGCACATTGCTGGCTCATATTTAGGTTATTATTAATCAGGACAGCAGAAAAATTTGGGCCTACTTTTCACCGTGATTTTAATAGGTGGAGTTACAACATGAATGAGCCTAACTAGAATCACCTATCCTTTCTCTTGTTTTCATATCATATGAAAAGAGCCTTTCCTAAAAGCTTCTACTTTACCTATGTACATTGTCGACAAAGCCTGATGAAGTCAGCTTGAACTCAGTCATGAACTCAACAGTGCAGTCACATTGTACTTAGATCTTTAAGACAACTTTATAGATATCTCTGACTCAATATTTAACAGACTTGATCAATCTCTGTGTCTTCCAATATGAGTTTGACTATATCATGGTTGCCCATGGTAATGTAATTTCATATAATAATAGAAAACATCTCCAGATTTGATGGAAGATATGGTCCTGTGATTAAATTGGAAGTATAAAGCTTATTTAATCTTCTACAATTTTGTCCACTTGTAATTTTTCTGAAAATGCAAGGTGGAAAACTACTTTCAAAATTACAAAGATATCTTATGCTGTCTTATTTTACTGTAAAATGCTAACAGGGTAACTATCATCTTACAATTTTTCCTGGTGTACAAAGAAAAGCCTTCTTGTAGGCATCTGATATTTGCTTTAAAATTAAACTTGTATAGTGTTAGAATTAGAAGGAATAATTCAGAGGACAGATATTCAAAAGATATGGTTTAGATCATCTGAGGAACCTCAAGGACCTCCAAGCAAATGTATTGAGTCTACTTTGCAAGGTTTTGGCAACAGTAGGAGTGGCTTCTGTGATAAGATGCCTGAAGCTGCCCTCATGTCCAATAGAGCCAGTGCCAGCTAGCTCCAAGAATGACCCACTGCTGACCAAAGCTGAGCCAATCATGGACAATGGTAGAGTCTGATAACATATTTAAGAGAGAAAAATGCTACACAACAGCAGCTGGGAAGAAGAGTGAGATTATGTCAGAAAAACAACTCTGCAGACACCAATGAAAACAGATAACAATGAAAAATGGGGGAGAGGTAATGTTTCAGATGATGGATCAGAGATTCCCGTGCAGGCTGTTGTGAAGACAGTAAGTGAAGCAATTTCTCCCCCTGCAGTCCACGAAGATCCATGGCGGAGTCAATATCCACCTGCAGTCCACGGAGGGCCCCACATTGAAGCAGGCAGATGTGCCCTGGAGGAACTTGTTACCCCATGGACAGACAATGCTGGAGCTGTCTCCTGACCAAGATTGTGACCCTATGGAGAGGAACTCACACAGGAGAAAGTGTCTTGACAGTATCTGTGCTGCTGTAGGGGACTCACACTGGAACAGTCCATTCCTGAATGACTGCACCTGGGCAAAGGACCCACACTGGCCCAGTTCATGAAGGCCTGCAGTTAATAAGAAGGACCCATAATGAAGATGTTTTAAGATTTTCTTTCTTGTTACCCTACTTTGATTTGTTTGGCAATAAATTAGTCATATTAAGGAAATATATCTTAAAATTGTGGAGGATTAACCTCTTTCATCACTTTTGTTGCTATACACAGGAGGAAGTATTTTGCATCGAGACTGACAATAAATTCACCCATTGTTTTTTTGTTTTTTGAGAAAGGAATCAAAGGAGAACTTGGAGCTAATAAAATGTAATGCAAACTGTAAGCATGTGTTTATGGTACATATACTGTTCTTCAGATCCTACAGGTCAGCATTTTGTGCTTAGTTTTCCATGAATAAATGGAGAATTGAATGAGGTAAACTGCTAAGATTTTAAGGTCAAGCTCTAGGCTTATTATAAACAAGATATTGCAAGTTTCATTACACTTGTTTGTTAAATTTGGTTCCATTTTTAAAATCCTGAAATTTCCTGCAGAAATATGTTTATGTTTCAATGCCTACTTTGCATGGTTCTTCAGGAAGCATACGGTAAGTTACAATGCCTCACTTGAATACTGTTTTCAGAAATGTATTATTTTTCTTGTTTCACAAGATCTTCAAAAGCAATCCATTCTTAAGAAGATCGATTGAATAGTTCAAATGTTCTGAATAGTGAAACCTCCTGTGAACAAAATCCAGTAGGATAAAAGATAATGTGGAAGTTCAGGATCTATTAGTTTATATCAGTATATTGCCATATAGTATCAAAAAGGGTTTTTTTTTTCCAGATAGTTTTTTTTTTAATTTAACTTGATTATGAAACCTATAAAAATATTATTTGTAGGCAGACAGATTTGGATCAGCTTTCTGATTTTAAAATCATAGTTAGTCATGCCATCAACAGATAAAAGGCCTCTAGATATCTCTTGGAAGTTCTATGTAACTGTAATCCTAGCTGACATTTGACAGATTCTGTGTCAGACTTCAATGTTTTATCTTTCCCCTCTGGGCTTATTTATAAAGCATGACTATAAAAACTCTGCACTGTATAGAAAGCTTATTTGTAGCTGGCATGATGCCACAACAACATATGGAGGTGTGGAACGTATTGCAATATTCCACAAATACGAAGAACTTACAAGAAATCTTACTATACATATGATTTAGAAATGCTCTGCTTTTCACAATGTAAGAGTCCATTTCAGGCCCAAATTCAAAAAGTATAAACTATTAATTATCTAAAGCAATTACTGCATGATATAAAATTTTATTACAAGTCTAACTATGAGCTCTATTGAGATTTCTGTGAATATAGTATGCATATATAGACATATTTACCTAAATCCCATCTATCCATTTATGTACCAGATAGAATTTTTTGGTCTTCCTCCCTAGACTGTGTTACCTTTGAGACATTAAAATTAATTACATAACTTTCTGTTTAGTTTGAAAGTTTCCCAGGCATAATTAGAAATTCTTATTTTAAGATAATAGATATCTTTCTTCTATTTGTCAGTCCATTTTATTAAAGGCTTTGCTGGATAAGCCTAGCTAATTTCTCAGAGTGGTACCAAATCATAATACTCATCTGAGATTTGGAAGACAACCTGTTAAACTCCATAAAATGTGATTCCCAAACTATTATGCATCACAGCATTCTCTACCTTGCTGTTCTTGTAGAAAACAAGCTATTCCACAGAACAATATGCTGAGGAGCTAAGATAGGTTGCTTGACAATGCACAAATAGCACTGTATTTGGTGCAGGTGCCCAGGTGTTGGCAAAGAAAGTGATTCAGGGGTGGCCTCTGTAAGCCCAACATCAGACAAAAAGAAATTATTCCTGTGGTAAATGCTATAGTGACATTGGGAACAATTCTTAAAAATTACAGAGAAAGATTAAAATTATATCTGTTTTAATTCAAAACCAGGACACGTCCTTAGGTCCTCCACATCACATTCAAGCAACACAGTCACAACACTTCCAGTTATTTTTTTGATAATTCTACCTCCCCTTGACATTTTTATTTTCTTTTTGCCACCAAAAATGAAAGAAAATGGGACAGAGAGTATAAAAGTCCTGAAGTTTTCTCTCTAATTAGCAAGGGATAAGAAACTATTCTATATACAGAGCATTTAAATTAAATGCCTGCTCTGAGTAACTCTTTGGAGGAATCTATTTTTCTGCATTGCCTATATGAGAATCAATGCAAAATAGCCTCCTAATTTAGGTACATATATTTTGGATTCATCTGCCCTACTTTATGTATCTAAAAGGTATGCAAGTCTTAATTAGTAACTCTGGTCTCACTTTGTAATAACCTCCAAGAACAATTCACTGTATTGCAAAGGGCAGATGAGTTGGTCTCTAGAGATAACAATGTCTTTTAGAAAGCTATAGAAGGAGCTTTGGGTTATCAAACCATTATGACCTTAATTCTGTTGTTCATATAAAGGCATCTATCCCACTGATGAGTTCTAGGGCCTCTGGGACATCTATATAGCACCACTGAAGATCATTTAGGAAACCCATTCTCTTGCAGACTGCCAAACAGATACCATGGTGGATAGTAACCTTCTAAATCTAAAATGGCACTAATAATGTATCTCATGTACAAAATGTTAAGACTGCAATTGAGTACTATTTCAGATTAAGACAAATTAATTTAGCTTTTCATGTGTATCTGTCCAATGAGGAAGTGCAAGTTCTTTTGGAATCTCAGTAAGGAAGACACCAGCACTCAAGGCTGATTGTAGAACGTAGAATTTATTTAGATGGAAATATAGACAAGTTTATGGCAATCTTATTTTCCTCTTGATATGAGGAACATCAGCTATTGCAACACCAGATGAGCCCATCTTCATTGATTCTGATATGCTGCACAGAGTTCCTGTCTGTGGTGAGATTCACCAACACAATTCTTTCTCAGAATAAATTAATCAATGACTAACAACATTATATCTGCAATGTGGACTTAGGTCTGAAGAATCTCTTGTTAAACACATCCTAATATCCTAATCTTATTAATAAAATTACAGCTCCTAAAATGGTGCATATAATGTTCCCAATGGACAAGACAATGCAATATACATATAATTATGGTTAAATGCACATTGAATGCAGTACAATATATTGAACATATGTATTTTGAGTAATTATACCAATATTTATATATACCTTGATAGAACAGCAGTCAAATGATACCTGTGATGAATTGTCATATTTCTGAATGGTCATGGGTGGTGTTCACATACGAATTATGTTTATGAATTTCCACTAGAAACACTAGACTTCTGAAATTTTATTAACTTGTCTAATGAGATATGACAAGTTCCATTTGAGTCCTCTAAATTATCTTTGCTAGCCTCCAGCTCATTCTTCAGGAAGACATGGTTCTGTTATCTGTTTTTTCAGATAACTAGAACAAGTTCAAATAACACTAGAAGGAATTTTTGGACAACAGATCACACTCACAATCTGTGCAGCCTGCAAGTCAAATCATCACACTAACCACTATGGATTAGGTTTAGATTTCTAACTATACAGCGATAGAGCCCTAAGATATCTGAGAAACAACTAAATGATCCATGAGCTACAAGATACATGTGACAACCTGGAACAGTTGGAAACTTGGAAGGGTACTTAGGATATGTGAAACACTGGGAGACTCCTTTTTGAGGCAAATTAGTTAAACTATACTTTATACTTTATAATCATCAGAATTGCCCTGTAGCCTAATCAAGGTTCACTCACTGTATAGGGAACTTAGACACCTAAATCACATGAAAAGACTTGTATTGAGACACTTCATGTTAAGTGTCTGAAATGGGAATGGAATTATTCTTTTTCCTAAAAACTGACTGTATTGGATTTGGCTGAGATGGGGTTAATTTTCTCTATAGCAGTCCTCGTAGTGTTGTTCTTTGTTTCTGCTGGTAGCCTTTGCTTTTGTTTTATTAAACTCCCTTTATCTTGACCTGAAG
Source organism: Colius striatus (assembly GCF_028858725.1). Lineage (NCBI taxonomy): Eukaryota > Metazoa > Chordata > Aves > Coliiformes > Coliidae > Colius > Colius striatus. The sequence goes on along the minus strand of NC_084759.1, from coordinate 47,749,484 downwards.
GGTTTTTCCATCTTCTTTTCTCTCTTTGCCTGCTCCTGATGAGGGGGAGAGTGATAGAGCATCTTGGTGTGTACCTAGTATCCAGTCAAGGTCAATCCATTACACTGAGTAAAATGAATCCCATATAAAGTCAGATGTACGTTTTAAGCAATATTAGTGTTTCCTACTGATTTTCAGTCTCTCATATTCAAGCTGTTCTATTTCATATAGAAAATTCTATATTCACAACACTAGAAACCTAAATCTGATGAAACTATATTCCAAATAAATGGCCTACAAAGCTGCTGATTTATTGTTTTAAGAGAGGAGGAGTTTGAGGCTGGGGACAGACAACCAAGTTTTTATCCCTCTTGGCATAGACAGAAAACAAATATTGACAATTTCATTAGTTGTATCTCATTGAACTGTAATCTAACACTTGTTAGTGGTATTATAGTCAAAGGATTGTCAGTGACTTATATCACTTTCTGGCTGCACAATCAAAATGTTTACAAATTTCCTTCTAGACTATACTTCATCCTCTTCTTTCCAATGTAGGGTAGCACCTCTGTGATAGCAGAACATGCACCTACAGCAAAGATTTCTGTATAAAATACTTCCTTTTTAGCTTCAAACTGTCACTGAAATTAGGTTCATATAAAGTATACCTCATTTTGTGCCACACATAACCATACACCAAAAGCTGTTTAATTTGGTTGATGTTGATATGGGAATTGTATTCTGTGGCAGAATGGTAAAGTTGAAAATTGGGAGATATATCTTCATACATTTTCTCCACAGCAAGGCTTGTCAGAATTTAACTTCATGTTTTGATACAACATTTATATACTTGGATAATTTCAAATCACAACAGATTGCTTTACACTTTATTAAAAGTATCAGGTTTTATTCCTTTTTCTAAAAGCAGTGCTCAGACAAGTCTGATAAAAAATGAAAAATACGCTTATTGTGGTTATATGGGTTTTCTTCAGCATCAGAAGCGTAAATTAAAATAGCAAGAATACTGGCTTTGTCTACATACCCCAAAATGGAAACTTTGGGCATCCCTACAGGCTGAACCACTTTGGCCATGAATACAGTGAGAGGACCACAGAGAAAGAGAAAGAAGGTGAAAGGCAACTTTAACTCTATATGACTAAATATTTTCACTGGAAGAAGGTTGTTTCTTCCTTCCTACATTTTGATTTTACAGATTGATTTTTTTGTAAGGAGTAATGATATAATGTAAAGTACTTACTCCTAGAAGCAAAGGCTAGTAGCTACCTTCCTCTTTTTCAGTATAGAAGAACATCCAAATCACTATAATGTAGCATTATATCCCTTCTGACTCACACTCCTCATAGAAGGGCATGACAATTTTCTCTCAGTATACCTGACATTTACAACAAGTAAGATTTTTTTCACAAAAATGATGCAACAGTAACTGATTAGTTACATGAGGAAAAAGTGTTTTTATTTATATTTGGTGGGTAGAACTATTTCCCTGAATTTTGAAGCCTTTATTTAAAAAGAGATATAACTACCATTTCATTTCATAGGAAAACATTCAGTAAAAGTCAGCTCTTAGAAACCTTCTAATCTTTTACTGTGTTATAGTTGTATCTTTTAATAAAATGTTTTAGTTATGACTTTGTAATTTGTGTCTTAGCAAATCAACTAGGATTGAGCAGTTTCATATTTAAAAACATATATTTTATAGGTGTATATACTACAGAAGAAAACCAGACATTATGAGAACAAAATTCAGTTATTTAGAGCTGTTGACTTCTGTCGTAAAATACCTCAAAGCTCATACAAAATGTATTTTTGTATCTGTAGAAAGGCACACACACATATGTACTACAGTCCATCAAATTGCAACATTGCATCTCTGCTAGTAAGCATCTGCTCTAGACGCTATGGATCTAGATAAAAGAAACTTTGTGAGCTGAATGGTCAAGTATCTAGTCAGTGATTATCTTTGGGCTTTACAAGTCATACCTAATAATTTAACTGTAGCTACATAATATCTCTACCATGACTTTTTTTCTCAAGACAGTTGCAACTGTCTATTCAATGTGATTTTCTAGTAATTTTTATTTATTCAAATTAGTAACTGTTAGTCTACCAGTATCTTAACTTGTTAAGCTAGTTGAAAATTCTCTTTCCTTTTATAAAATTCTCAGCATACTATATGTGATAGATGCATTGATCTCTGGCAGTTATAGTACATTTTTAAAAAGAATAACCATTTAATTATTCACCTGACTATTTAGAGCTGACAAGTGCAGAATCATGAGTCTTAAAGGATTTCTTCTAACCACCATACATGACACTGTCATCTGTTTCATTGCATGGATTTGATGTGATCATATAATCATGGAAACATAGAATGGTAGGATTGGAAGGGACCTTTAGAGATCATCTAATCCAACTCCCCTACAGCAGCAGGTCCCACCTAGATGACATCACACAGGAACATGTCCAGGTGGGTCTTGAAAACCTCCAAGGAATGAGACTCCACAACCTCCCTGGGTAGCCTGTGGTAGGGCTCCCTCACCTCACAGTAAAATAGTTTTGTCAAATGTTTAAATGATTAAATAACGGATGTTGTAACAGTGTGTTCAAAGAAGGAAGAAGCTGCAGAATACTTCTTTAATTACAAGTCTTTTCTGGAAAGTTTTCATACTGCTATTTATAGTAAAGACATCAGTCAACCAAAAATTAAGATATAATTAAAATTGGGTATAATTAAGGAGAGTTTTCATAAGACCTTAGTAAATTAATCACTACCAATAGGACTGCAGTGGAGAAATAATTCAGTGTTTTACTAAGTGATAATTATGTCAGTGGCAGTAGTGATAACTGCAGTTGAGCCTACAGCAGATTTAAGCCATAGGAGAGCTTGATGTATGTGACAGCATGCCATTTAGGAGTACTGCCTAGATGTTATCCCTGAGGAAGGTTTCATTTGGCTCTGGTGGTTTAAGGAAATGTTGAGAAATGCAGGTTACAAATTGAGCAACCCCCAACTGTGTTACATACATTTGAGTCTAGGCCTATTATAGCTCTTCCATTTATATTTGATAAAGCTGTGTTTGCTATTGTTCTGCTGAAGTCATCAAATATCCTCCTTATTGTGCACTGATATTGCAAATTGAGAAAAACACCATTAAATGTATTTTATTTTCATTTCAGCACACCACAGTAGCAGTTACAGTGGAGTTGGAGTTCACGCGTTTGGCATATACTCACAATTTCTCCAACTTCTAAGCTTGCTTTCATTTGATATGCTCAAATCTGTATCATCATGATCTTAGATGTTACTCACAGGGACTGAAATTATGACCAGACGTTAGATGCCCCTTCCTATCACCATGAAGCTTGACTATAGGAAGGCTATAATTTGAACATTTCATAAGATATATTTAAAGCACCACAAAAAGCATTTAGCTCTTAATCTGTTCTAAATACAGATACTGTTTGGTGACAAGTACTGTCTAAAGGCACTAGTTTTGTCCAGGATTGTATCAGGATGTGAGACTGGCAAACAATATTTAAAAACACTTCTCTGAATGAAATATAAGCACACTGTAGAAAGGACCATGCCAGAGCAGATAGTCACGCTGCAGCCCGTGGAGGATCCCATGCAGTAGCAGGTGGATATTACTGAAAAATTGCAGCCTTCGGAGAGGACCCATGCCAGACCAAATGTTTTTCCTGAAGGACTGTAGTCCACGGTGGAAAGCTCATGGGCAAGGTTTGTGACAGGGAAGGAGTGACAAGGAGAAACTTCCATGTACTAATTGTATTCTTATTCCTCCTTGTGTCTCTCAGGAAGAGGAAGAGGATGAGGATGAGGAAGAGTCTGGAGTGAAGGAATCTAAGTTAAGCCTGGGAGAGTGGGGAGAAAGCATGTTATTTTACTGTTTGTCTTCTTTTCTCACACCTCTTATCTGTTTTAACTGGCAATCACAAATTAATTTTCCCAAAGTAGAGTTTATTTTGACCACTACAGTAACCAGTAAGCAATATCCCTGTTTTATCTCTAATTATCATTCATCTCATCCTATTTTCTCCTCCTGTTCCATTAAGGAGGAGGAGTAAGTGTGTGGCTTGGTAGGCATCTGGCCCTTAGCCAAGGCTACCACACCTCAGACTTATTCAGTTTCTACATGATGTATCACTATGTATTTCCTTACATCCATCTTGCCCTAAATGTAAAGGTAGCCTTTAGCAACATTACTTCATATCACAATGTCAATGAGTCTCAGAAGAATGAAAATCAAACGTGATATGGAGGCTGCTTGTTAAAAAACCAATATAATAATATAAATAAAGGAACAGTTAAAGCTGTCAAAACATCCTGTCCCAAAGTAGTACAGTAATTAGGAATCAAATCCTTCTGTAAATAACTACCACAGAAAATAATCTTTTAAATATATGTGTTCAGCAGCATATAGCATCCAAATTTTGTGATACAGAAATTGTCATTTCTAATGGTCATTTCTTAGTAAATTACTCCAAAATCAAGTATATAAGCTTCAATTCTCATAACATGAAAGCTTTTCCAGTAATAGATACCAATGTAAAGCATTTAGATAACTAAGTATCGTAACAGTTGTCATGGTTTAAATAAGCACCACACATCTCATTGCACATACACCCCTAGTGGAATGGAGTTGAGAATCAGAAAAGTCAGAAAACTCATGAGATGAGATAAAGACCGTTGAATAGGTAAAACAAAGTTTTGTGAGACAAGCAAAGGAAAACAAGGGATTCATTCATTGTTTGCTGTAGGCAAGCAGATGTTCAGCCGTCTCGCATGACAGCAGGGTTTCATCATACATGTTTACTTGGGAAGATAAAATACTGTCACTCCAAACATTCTCCCCTGCTTCATTCTTCTCCCAACTTTATATACTCAGTATGATGTCAAATGGTATGGAATATCCTTTTGGTCAGTTGGGGTTAGTTGTTTTGGCTGATCAAAAGGATAATTCATACTAGGATTCTTGTCACAGAATTCCCTGTGAAATAAGAATGTATTTTTTTCCTCTACTACTCAATACAAGAGTTAATAGAAAATAGAAAAAAAATAATCAAGGATTCAGTACCTAGCATGCCTAACAGTTCAACTGGAATCCAGGTTTATATTCCAGTAACTTTCCCATTCAAATGTTAGATGTTATACTGTGCTAAGGTGTCTTCGAGTTGAGAGATAGGAAGAGGCTCTGCTACTGCATTTCTTAGGATATGTTATCTATTTTTTTTTTCTTTTCCTTTTACATTTCTCTGTATCACTGTTCTTCAGGTCAAAGATCAATATGCCTCTCTTGAGTTACTCTCTTGTTGCTTATAGTCTTAAGACAATAAACACTTAAAAACAAGATTGAAATGTAACAAAAAAAATGTCCACAGAAACGTATTTTATCATTTTTTTGGTCACAGATCAGCAAAACTAGCAGGCAATAATCAAATACTTTTCAAACTGGGATGGACAAGAAAGATATGCATAACACTTTGTGGACTGAAATGTCCTAAAGTAAATGAAGCATCTTACTAGGGATTAGGAAAGAATAATAGAAATCATGACAGAGAGAAAATAAACTCAGAAAGAGTGATAACTGATATTTTACTATCATTTTTTTTTTGTTTGTTTTACATACAGGAAAAAAGATTAAGGAAGAATTTAATGAAATATATGCTGACTGCATGGTCTTGACTTCAAAAAAGTGGCATCTTGCTATTGGATTTTGGAGAGAAATTTGGTAACAAAGGAATTGTTAAGAATAGTTACAATGGACCTAATGGTTCCTTAGTTATAATTTAATTAAAAGACTTTCTAACTTAACTTTCTAACCACTAAATGTTTAATCCTGTATGATATGTATTGTAGATTAATAAAAGCTGAAGTAAATTGCATGACAGGCAAAAACAACATAAATAGCACTAGTTATCTATTGATACTAAGATTTGTCTTATTTGCCAATTCAAAATAAATAATAAAAATATTTATTCTGCTGCAAAATAAGATGAGGCAAATATGTATGAATATTTTAAAGATCCAGGCTACCCAGACTGATACAAGGCAGGAGCTATTTTCAGTAGCTGAGGTGAAATGTGTCTGGTAATGAATTTTCCCTGCTGAGATTTTTATTCACATTGAAATACCGTAAGGTTATGTTTCAGCTACTTAGAACTAGTAGTGAATTAGCATAAATTTGTATGGTTACTTACATCTCTGTAAATCTGTGCCATCAGAAAAAAAGATATTGAACAATTAATACTTTAGACGAATAATCTACATAGCATAAGATAGCACTGTATCTTCTCTGTGAAACGTCTCTGCCCTGACAGTTGTGACACATCACTGCCACACATCTTTTTTGTTGGATGGTAATTTTGACATTTATGTGGCAAAAAAATGTTCCGTGAAAAGAAAAAAGAAAAGAATAAAGAAAAAAGCAAGCAAAGAACTTTCAATCAGCTAAGACTACCAGAACAACAGGCAGAGTTTTAACTGCTGCCTGTAAAATCGAGTAAGATCAAACAATGTGTAAGGCTATAGTGAAATGACGTGACAGGCTGGAGTTGCTGTGGGAGAAGAAAAGTTTCTGATGGTCAGCAAACTAAAAACAGCATCTTTCAAGAAGATGACTCCTCAAATACAGTCTTCTAGAGGTTTTACAGGTAAACCTAATTCATCAAGCCTGTTGTTCTCCCACTCACCACCTTCCCTAAGATAGCAACACTGAACACATTCTCTCTGGTCTACTGCACGTTTGGAGAATGAACAGTGTAAATTTCATCTCAGATAAGTCTACATAAGCCCTTGCTCCTATTAATTCATCTCTTGCAATATTTTCTGCTATACTGTCAAACCTGTTATGTGGAAAACTGTGGCATCATGAGCCTTAATTTAAATGAATAAAAAAAGCTGTCCTAAAAAATAATTAACAGAGGAAAAAAATTATCACATAAGAACATCTCCATTAGATCATCAAAAAGTACTCTCCCACTAAGCATGTTCTTATTATCTCTTATTTTACTACATCTTATACATTTAAATTAAATACTATCATGAATAAAAACATGTACTATGGGACGTGTGGTCCATGAAACAGATCAATGTGCAAAATAGAAATAAATAATTTAACAACTTATTCCTGATACATTTTATCCTCAAACTGAAGGATTCAGGAAGTTATCAATAATTGAACTGATGATTTAGAATGGAAATTGTTACGTAATCACAAATGTTACAGTTGCTATTACTGTACCAGTTGGAACGGCAAACTGAAGGCATACTTTGTTATGGTACTTTGAATATCATCTCTTTAGATTCATGTGAAAAAATTTTAAGCTTATGATGAGCTCATGATCCATGAAAATAACGCTGTACAGGCAAGTAGGTGATGTGGAAGAAAAAAATTACAGACCCAAATGTCAAATTTTTAGTTATGTATAGTTTGTTTATTGTTACATTCCCTTAAAACACCTACCTTAAATGAACAAAACCGTTTACTAGCAAGTAAAATTTTCAAACTTTAAAGAGAAAAACTTCTCACAGTATTCATCTAGCAAATACATAAAATTTGAATATACTACCTAAAAAATGTGTTTTTTTCTGTTGCTTCTTAAGTGTCTTGAAAGTTTCTAGTATGTAATAATATTATGTATTCTTTATATATTTTCCACTGTTATATGGGGAATAGTAATACATGTACTTGGCAATCCTTTTTATAAATGGCTTTTTTTGTCTCGGTGTTCTTGAGTGCAGAATAGCAGTGCAGCTTCAGGCCCTGAAAGCCAAGATTAAAGAAACTGTCACAGCAGAATTGCTTTGAATATGTGGGCTGTGGTGGCAGTGTTTGGGTTTTTGGTGGTGTTGATTTTTTGGAAGGTGTTGGTTTCTTTTTTGGTTTTTTTTTTTCAATTATAAGTCTTTCTGGTCTCTTTTTAAAGATTACAAGACTAAAATTCATCAAAGTAAACTTCCTAGATTTCTTTTTCCAATGGCATGTGCATAAAATGCTTGATAGCTGAGCTTGTTATACTAGATAAAGTTGTTCTTGATTTTTCAATCATTGGTCCCTCACTTATATAGTTTCCTTCTAATATATTGAGCTTACCAGTAAAATGTTAACAAAGAAATACCCTGAATCTTTTCTCTCTGGGCTCAATTAACTCCATCATCTACACAGAGAAAGGGACAGCACTTTACACTGACAGCAGACTGTATGAAACGAAGTGTGCTCTAGGGTCACAAATCATCTCCTATTCAATCCTCGTTCTATAAAGAAGTCCTTTCAACAATTCATACAGCTGCTTATGAGTTGCTGTCATGTCTTCACTTTATGATAGTGATCAGAAATCAAACTTAGAGAAGACAGTTCTCTCCTAGTCTTCTTTATCTTTTTCTTGCACACATGTTAGTAGCCTATGATTAAAAGAAATTTACCAGTTTCTCTTCTGTGATAGCATTCACAGTTGGATGAAGCACTAACAGGAGACTTATACACATGGCCAAATTTGTGCATAAAATTATCTCATTAGCTTTTCATTTAGTGTTGTGTTATAAGATATCAAAAATAACCTTTCTCAACTAACTTTGTTCATATCATTCATGGTTTTATGAAAATATGGTACTTTCCCCCTCAAACATTTTCTCTCTAAGCTAAAAATTTGTTACAAATTTCCTCATATGAAAGTCATTTCATAGTTTTTGGATTATTACCCATTTCAAAGTAATCTCTACACACAGGACAGAATTCTCAGTGATGTCCAATGATAGGACAAGGGGTAAGGGGTATAAACTAGAATAGAAGAGGTTCCAAAGAAATATAAGGAAGAATTTCTTTCCTGTGAGGGACCACTGGCACAGGCTGCCCAGATGGGTTTTGGAGTCTCCTTCTCTGGGAACATTCAAAATCCATCTGGCCAAGTTCCTCTGTGACCTACTCTAGGTGGCCTGCTCTGGCGGCGGGGGTGGACTAGATAATCTTTCGAAGTCCCTTCCAGCCCTTGAGATTCTGTGATTTAGAATGATAAAATTATTTCTTTGTTTTGCTCTCAATTACCTTCTTACTAATTCATGATCCTCAGGTATTTTTCTTTGCAAAAAAACCCATATTGGATTTTCACTTTTTATTAGTGAGTTGTTATTTGAAAGATAAGAGAACAATTGTCAGAAACTCCTGAATTAGATTCTGCAAAAGTTTCAAAATGGTTCTGAGGATCATAAGAAAAATAGATCACTCAGCTACAAAACTTATGAAAACAAAATTTGGAGAACAGTCTCTACTTTAAAGGGATAGTATTAATGTTTTAAAATTTAATTGTATTTCCTAATACAATCTTTTTTAATTCTTATTATAGATCCATAAACATGCAAAATGTAATTATCCAGACCTATGGATAACAATATCAGGATTCTAATATTCACATTCTAATTTGTGTAAAATGTATCTGGAAAAGTAATGCATATTCCTCAGATACACAGAACTTAGTATGTGCAAATCCAGAAGCCAGGCAGTTTTGCCTTTGGTTTCTGCACAAGCAAGATTGTTCCCCCATGCTTTTATTCATCTGGTAATCTGGCTATATTTCTGCATGAAGGCATAGAACAGTTTTATGTACATGTGTATTTCTGTAGATTGGCTGTATTCCATATATTTTGTTATGCAGGGTGATGTAAACCTATTTAAAAAAATATTAACAACTACCAAAACTGACAATCTTTCTTAATTCTTGTATTTACTTTTCCACTGAGTATTTAAATTTATGTTGAATTCTAGATGAAGCACACACATGGAAGTTTGCCTGAAACAGTCAGTCTCCTAAGAGTTTTGCTTATAAGAGTATAGGTGCCTGATTCAGTTTTCACTTGATTCTAAGCCTTCTCAAGAGGCTTAGAATTCTAGACAGCTGTATTTTATCACTTCTAATGTTCCTTCTGCCCTTTTTTAGATAATCACCAAAAGCATAAAGAAATTGGGCCATTCACTGAAAAATATTGGTTCAAATAGCTGAGACGGAAATAACTCATTTCGATATCAATATTGCATTGCCAGTTACTGCGATAAATTACTGATAATTGTAACCAATTTCTTATCACTTTTATTTCATGAACTTAGGTTAAACAAGCTAACTTAAGACATATAATAAGAAAACCATTGTTGTAAGCTATTGAACCGACATTTATCGTTCCCTCTGTAAAGCGAAGAAGTGATTGCAGGTATGATTTGAATTCATTCCACCCCAAAAAACATGTAGGAGATGATAGAAAAATGAAATAATATGGGTTTTTTGTTTTGTTTTGGAAAAAAGTAGGAAACTATTTGTTGGGTGTTTTATTAAATGCTTACTCTTTAAGAACAATAGGACACTGGACTCTACATTAGGATACTTCCTTTCTATTTTTAAGTCAGCTATTCTGAGTCTGACCTTGGATAAACCATCTCAAATCTCTTCTGTTTCATTTTTTACTTTCATCCTTTCTTCTCATCTATTTATTAGATAATAAACTATTGATTCTGTACAGAAACTATATCTTATTGTAAGTAAAATATTGAGAACTACAGATATTCAATGTGGTTAAAAAGTCTATAGACTCTTATACACCTAAGCATATAGTTGTATTGCTTTCTCTAAATTTATTTTATGTTAGAGTTAGTGTTTTAAACTCTACAATTTTCTTTTTGAATACAGGAATTTTTCATTTAAAAAATTGAAAAGGTTAAAATTGTTTATTTATAAGGAAGCTACCAAATATATCTCATTTCATATTCAAGTTTATGTCATGTTTCAATATGAATTGAAAATGGAAAAGGGTCATCATTTGGCTAAGCCCCACTCAAGTGTAACTTGGGTGAGCTGCTGCCTTTTGTTCTTCAGATATCCCTGTGGCACTGTGACATAAATATCACACTGCAAACCCTAAGAAATTGAGATACTGGTGAATTAAAAGGAAAAATACTAAAAAGGGTTTTTCAAGCCCTTGAGAGTTATCCATTCAGAAAAATCCCAGACATGTAGAAAAAGAAAAGGAAAAATTCTTTTATAACAGTGTTGATTTACCACTTAAAAATCAAGAAAAAATTCTTAAAAAAAAAGAAGTAGATGAGATTTTTTTCAACAGGTCTAAGAAGATGAGGTAGAATGAAGTGCTTAAGATTCTCATTCAAGAACTGCAGACATGGGGCTGGATGCATGGCCTATAAATAACTGTGGTAACAAATAACAGCAAATAACTGTGGTTACACTAACTCTGGAGAAAAAAAATTTACAAGGGCCATCAATCTTCATGCTTTAGGGCACAAGTTGATCACCAGCTGACATCCACAAGCAATCTCCCTCATGGTGTCTTATTACACAGTAAAGTAGGTTATGAGCTTTTGTGACTTTGGAGCAGCAACCAAAATTGAGCACAGGCAATGATAAAGTGCAGGATTAAACAGACCAGTGCACCAACCCAAGATTATCATACTTAAAAAAATGTCGCATCTTGCTTAGGACTGATACAATGCTAGGCTGAAGCTCATTAACCAATCCATTTATACTGAGAAAAATATTTTAAAAAATAAAGATTTCAGGCAAAAAAAAGTCAAAATCACCCTGGAGAATTTTCTAACACTTCATTAGTACAAAAGATTGTGTTTCAATGCCTGAGTATGTTCTCCAAAACTGTTTAATTTACTTGTGTAGAAACAGCTTCTAGGAATAATTTCTCCCATAGATGTCTTCGGTATTAGGAGCTCCATATTCACATACCCTCCCGGAAAATTTGAAGTCTTTTTGCTGCATGGTGAGACAGAGTTAGTGAGAAGAATACAAGAGGACAAAAAAACTGTTTGTAAACTGTTCTGCAGCTTGTTACTCTTTTTTTTTTTTTTTTTTCTTGGCAACACAGCATTCCCTTAGACTAAGGTACATCTGAAAGTCACAAATTCCTCATCTGGGATAAATTCATTAACCAGCAGAAGTTTATGGAAAAGGAAGCTTCTTTTGTTTTGTAGCTATCATCAAGGGAAGATTAGGCATTCTGAATCTTGAGTACACAGGACAGATTTACCATTTGCCTCTGAATCAGCTATCTGTTCTGATAAAGATATTTATTTAATGTCATATATTGAATAGTTATTGTCCCTTTTCAAGTTGATCACATTTATCACCTAAGGTTGGTGAGTTACTCTGTGCAATTTCCATACGTAAGGAAAGGAAAAAAGGGAATTATCTAATTTAGCTATCTTGAAATATCCTGCAGAGACCTGTACTTCTTCAGCTGTAGCCAGTGTTCGTTACTTGAGATGTTTTGATTACTCAAATGTATGCCTTTAGATGTTGCGTAAAGGATAAGAGCCTAAAGCAGAGATTCTGAAGCTTCTCTTGCCTTATCTTCCAGAAACAGAAAAAATTCTACTGAGAACGGAAACACATTTTATGGTGTACAGTACACATTAGAAGTTCATCCTGCTTCAGAAATGTCACTGTATTTTTATTCTACTCTAAAAAAAAAAAAAAGCAACCCTTTAGAATACTTTTTCAGTTCACAAGTACTGCATTTCAAGCAGAAGAACCAAATGAATAAGCAACACTCTATGAAGCTTTACTGTCTTTATCTTTGCAGTAACAGATTTGTATACATAATATAACATTAATTCTAACACTCTTTTTGCTAATTAGAAACTTAATTGTTATATTGATATTATAGCTTCCCAAAAGCGATGGGAGGGGGAGCAGGGGGAAGAGCTTTTCTTATCTGTGCAACTATACAACTAATGCTTCTTTTTCAGAACCCAACTGTCACCAGACTAATTTTTATTAGAAAAGATCGGTAGGAGATTTTACAAGCATCTGAAGACTGCATGTTAACAGCTTTGTAAAAAATATGTAGCCATTATATGATGCGCAGAGCTAGAATAAAATCATCGTGTCCAAATACCAAGGAACAACCCCTTTCTAACAAGTAACACTAAAATTGAATTAAAGAGTGTCATTTGTTATTAAAAGCTGCACAATAGAGAATCAAAGTCAAACAAAACATATTCCCAAGAGAAATACGTTTCATGCTTCAGAGTGCAGCAACTGCTGCCTAAGAGATTTAAAGCATTGCCAAACAGTTTTATGTTCACGTTTAAAAGCAAATGCCTTAAGAATGGCAATGATTACTGATGCAAACTGATTTCCATACCAAGTACTGCAGTCTGATGTACAATACTGGGAGTTGGGCTGTCTTCCTAATCTACTTTGGAGAAATACTATCAGAACACAGTGGAAAAGTCACACTCCATCTTTTCCATGCAAAAAGTGATCTAATACTTAAGTTCTCCTTAAAATATTATTTCTTCAAAGTTTTATTTCAATGCAAAAGACCAGGAGCATGTCTGAATCAATTCCTACAGACATTACTGAGAGACGATGTTATTTCAAATATTTAAATGAGTGGTTTTTTTAGTACTGGATTAGAAATTAAGACTTTATACACTGGTAAAATGAAAAAAACTATTCAAAATAGATCTACTTACAAAAACTCTTACATTTCTATATGTAGTCTCAATAACATGGTTTAGTCATATTTATTCTTCAGTATATATGCAGAAATGACAACTTTTTGGATTAAAAATCTGCTAACTAATAAAAATCAACTGCCTCATCATATCTATGGCCAAATCTGTATTCACTGACAAAACCACAGGTCAACTTATCTAGAAATTATGTTAGAAAATTCAGTTAAGCTACCTTGAATTATCCCTAGTAGTACAGGTACCACTACTGTATACAGTAATACATTTGAAAGGCCCTGGCCACAGCTTCTGGCAGAAGTTCTTCCGTCTCCCAGTAGCCTCAGGGGCCTTTACCTTGGAAGTCACTCCTCTTCTCCATTCGTATGTTCTGCTGGGATTGTCTAATAGGATGGTCATCACTACAGGTTTACCGTAGAAGAATGTTGGGCCCAGAAGAATCTTCTCCTTTATCCCTAGGGGCCACCATTTTGGTTTGGCTGCCATTTCATGACAAGATGCTGCTCTTTAATGCTAAACAGCTGCTGCCGTGTTAAAAAGTGTCATATTGCTCTGTGACTTTCATATGAGGAAAGGTTGTGGGAACTGGGGCTGTTTAGTCTAGAAAAGAGAAGACTGAGGGGGATCTTATTAATATTTACAAATATCTAAATGGTGACTGTCAGGAGTTTGGGACATCCCTTTTTTCTGTAGTAGTTAGCAACAGGACAAGGAGTAATGAGATGAAGCTGGAACACAAAAAGTTCCATTTAAATATAAGAAAAAAATATTTCACTGTTAGGGTGACGGAGCAGTGGAACAGGCTGCCCAGAAGGGTTGTGTAGTCTCTTTCCTTGGGAGTCTACAAGACCCACCTGGACATGTTCCTATGTGACCTGATGTAGGTGAACCTGCTTCTGCAGGGGAGTTAGACTAGATGATCTCTAAAGGTCCCTTCCAATCCCTACTATTCTATGAGTCTATGATTCTACTGGATGATGGCATTTCTTAACAGTGACATATCATGTGTCCTCAGGCATCCCTACCAGTGCACCCACAAGCACATTTAAAAAAGAAGCACCCTGCCATGGTATACAAGGAGGCCACCACTTTCATTCCCCATGTTTTCATAGTTCATTGTGACTGGCAAGACATTTCTTAACACATTTCATATCCACATGTTCTCAAGCAGCTCTGTCACTGGTTGTCTGCTTCCTTTGGACAAAGAATTACTCAGATTAAAAAAAAAAACAAAAAACAAAAAACCAACTATCTATATATCTCTATATATAGATATCTATATATCTTTATAAATGTAATGTATTTATCTGTAGAAATAGGAAGTCTTTCTCTTCCTATCTAAATAAGGTGCAAAAGGGAAGATTATTTAATGAAATGACAACATATGTAAAGATAAGTCATTAAAAATAATAGAAAGCCTTTGTAGATGTTTTGTAAAACTGTTTAAACTTCAAAGACTTTAGTGAAAGTGGGAAGATTTACATTTCATAAGTCTTGTAGATTTTGCTTCAAGGAAATCATCAACAGTTATACAGTAACGATAAGGCTGGTAAGGGACTACTGTGATTTCGGAAACACTTTGAATAGATCTTTCTTTGAATGAGATTTGTTTGTGACTTAAAGAACAGAAAAATCCAAAAAGGATTACTATCAGATGTTCAGGTCATGCTTTAAAAAGCTGTAACTGAATCACGTTAAATGATCGTTGCCTCTAAAGACTTCCTGAACTTACAAGTTGTCGTGATTTGGCCCAGCTAGCACAGCAGCATCACAACAGTCTCTCACTCAGTGTCCCCCATTCACTCCTGTCCTCATTAGGATGGCAGAGGCCCCAGTAAAATGGGAAGAAAAAGATAATCAAGGTTGTTGTAGATTGAGACAAGGGCAGAAAAGACTTGCTGCCAATTACAGTTCCGGGGAAAACAGACTCCATTATTCAACTTAGAGAGGAAAGTAATCCCAATATCTCTCCCAATATCTCTACCTCCTCCTAGCTCAACAGCTCAAGGGGAGCAGGGAATGGAGGATATGGTCAATCTCTCACAGATGGGCTCTGCTGCTTCTCTGTTCTCAGAGGAGGATAACTCCTTGTGTTCTTACCCTGCTCCAACATGGGGTCCCTCCCATGGGACCCCATCCTTAATGAAGTTCTCTGATGTGGGTTCTTCCCAGCAGCTATGGCTTCTGTCATTACAGGGTCCCTCACACAGGATGTAGTCCTTAATGAATATCTCTGTTGTGGATTCTTCTCCACAGCTGCAATACAGAGATAAAACCCAAATCTTGTGTTAAATTGAGCCATAAATCAAGTACAGCAGTTATACATTACAATCAGGCAAATAAGATTACAAGTTTAAAAAAAAATGTAAAAAATCACGCAGAATCCCCAGCAAATATAATTTATAATTCTGGTACAGAACTAAATGACACATGTTTTGTCTCAGTTTGTCCTTTAATAGGAGAAAGATAGATTTCTGATTCAAGGTGGGGTTTTTTTTTGGGAGGGGGGAGAGGGGGACAGGTGTTGTTTGATTTGTTTTTCACAGAACGTTGATATGCTGCTTCTGTGTTAGAACACAGGTTCAATACCCTTTTATGTTGTAAAACCTAAAGGAGTGAATTCTAACAGTTTGAAGGAAATAAAATTTCTTTCCTACACTGTATATTTCAGTAGATCTTTCATAGGATTTAAAAACTGACAGTAACTTACCATAAGAAACCACAAGTCCTTATCTTAACCATCTCTTTACTGGTTCAGAATTTGTTCAGTTCTGTTTTACAATTTGTTCAGTTCTATTTTCAAGCAATCTTACCTTGAATGTTGGAAACCTAGTGGTAAGTTGTCATAGCTTCAGCTCATATAGAGTTGATTTTCTTCCTAGTTGCTACTACAGGGCTGTGTTTTGGATTTGCATGGAGAACAGAAATAATCCAGGAATGATTTAGTTATTATTGAGCACTGCTTGCACCACAGCTACCTCAATGACATGCATTGTAGCTACTCAAACTCCAGCAACAGGCATAGTGGCTGCTCAAACTCTGGTAGCAGGCACTGCAGACGAATCAGAGAACCAGCCTATGACAATATCAGTTGCCCCTGTACAAAAGAAAAAAGATATTTCACCAGCCATGCTTTTTTCTGTGGTTTTACTTTTCTTAATTTGTCATGTTTTTAAAGCATTTACTTTTTTTTACATCTTCACAATAATTTTCTCAATAAAACTGATCCAAGGTCACACAACGGCTTTGAATGAAACTAGGCCTTGAATCACAGACAGATGAATAGAGTTGAATGTGGAGCTACCTCGGATTGAACTGAGTTGGTTCTTGAGCTGAATAGTAGTCCTGAATATCCAAACTATTGTAATGGTTCAGTTCCCCAAACATGGATGTCTGTGAGATGTTCTAGCATAAGCATCTGTCTTCTTGCTATCAGGCAATATGCTGCATTGCTGTGTATTTTGTGACACACTTAACGGCTGTTTGTAGAATATTTTCATGTTAAGGGGCTCGTAAATATCTCTGGACTTATATATATATATTGAATACTTTGTTCGTATTTAGAGACCTACATTTAGATTCTTACATTGGAGCGTCTAGAATATGTAACTGAATCCTATCCTTAATTTTACTTACCCTTTAGATGAATTCTATTCTCAGACACAGCATTATGCTGCAAACATTAGTTTAAATAATATCTGGAGAGATTTTTTCTGCAATGTGTATTATGCATGACAATGAGAAATTTGGGCTCTTTGCTATTTCTATAGGCAGCATAGTTTAATGTAAAACTTTTGGCATCATATCACAGGAACCTTATAGTGCTGATTTCATGAAAAATGGGACATCTAATAACTCCTTCCCCTCTTCTGTAATCAGTTGTAAACTGGAAGTACCAATGCCCCTTCTTCAGCAGCAGCTGTGACCAAGAGGCACATTTAAATTAAACATAGGTTCATGAATGCATGTCATGAATGATCAGTTTAAAATCATGTTTTCTCAAATGTATTGGGTTTAAATTAATGACAAATTTGCAGACTGACTTATCTGATGACAAGATCTATTCTTGTTTATTTTTTTAATAAATAATTTTTTTCCATGTACTTTTTATATCTCAAAAAAACCCACATTCTATAAACATTCCCTCAGGTAACGCTAAATGAAATGGGATAAAAAAACCTCTACATTTTTTCTAACACAAATTTGGGCAAACTTTCATATTTATTATAGAAGTAAGTCATGTATCTATGACAAGTTATGCATTAGATAGTGAGATAATTATTTGCAATTGTAATTACTAAATTCTCAAATTCAGGGATTAAACACAGATTCTTCTAAGAGTCCTTCAAACACAGACATAAAAATTCTGAAGACCAGTGTAGGACAACATCACGGATGTGACTTAACAGAAAGACTACAACTAACAAATATATAATAGGAAGAGATATTACTTTTTTCTTTTTCTTGAGGATTGCAGTAGAAACATTTTATTTAAGGTTAAGGATAGATATATGCTATTAGTATTAATTGGTCCCAAAATAAATGCTTCAGTGTCATGGGATATTTAGGTCTGCTCACTCAAATTTTTCAGCAGTCATTACATTCTGAAGCAACTTTAACTTTTCGAAAGTTCTACCAGAAGTTTTGTTTGAATGTTATAAAAATTACAGTCAATTTGCTTATATTGTGAGTGGTTATCACAATCTTTTAATATTTTTGTTCTCTTGAAGTATGAAACATTGTGGCAGTTTCTACAGACTGACTAGAAAATTATTGAAGCTGAAGGGTAACAGTCATTACAACGAACTTTCAGTCTGCAAAAAAAAACCCTGTCCCTGTCACTTTCCATGTCAATTGCATGAGTTCACTGTGGAGCACTGTGGAAAAGAAAGTGACAACTGCAACATTTGAGAGCTCATAACAGTGTCAGAAGTAAAGTCAGTAAGGAAGAACGTAGAAGAAAAAAAATCCCTTACAAAGTGTACTTCATTGAAGGGAAATAAAAAAGAACAAGAAAACATCTCTACAGTGACAGCAAACACATGAAAATAACAGCAGACATAAATAAGGAAAAGTAAAACTGAAAACGAATTGTAAAAGAAAAGGATTTCACTGAATGATATACGTACTTATAAAAAACATATAAGCACCTAGAAAAAGAAATGTTCATGGAAACTAGGGAAAAGTTTGGGAAAATTCAAGTTAGTGTAAGTTAAGAGGTAGACAGAGAAGGAGGGAGAGATATTCTAAAATAATTTAATCTTTATCTGGGTAAAAAAAAATGTTAATTCAAGAAATATTCACACATATTTAATCATTCTGGATGTCAATTCCTCTGGCTATAGATTATATAGGTTTAAATAGCTGTTCCTATGTTGTATTAAAATCTTTTTTCTGTGTCCTTTGGCCATCACTGTAACTGCCTACTCTTCGTGGTGCTCTAAGAAATTGTGCTTATCTCAATCCGCAAAGTTCTAGAACTCTCTTTTGTTTCTCCTCCCCATCCTGCTGAGATGGAGTGAGTAATCGAGTGGTTTGGTTATTGTTCAGCTAGGGCCAAACCACCACAGTCTCTTTGGTGCCCAATGTGGGGTATGAAGGGTTGAGATAAGGACTAATCTGACAAAGAGTGTGTTGAGACTTGGTATACAGTTTTCTTATATTGACCATACAACTGATTACAATGCTTCCTCAACTGTTTACATGGTGGTTGTAGTGGTTTTGCCTGGGCCAGGTTTTTTGGCAGCAGAGAGGCTACAGGGGTAGCTTGTTTAAACAAGAAAAGTTGCCAGAAGCTTCCCATGTAGCTCATAGGGTTAGGGCCAGTCAGTTCTAAGCTGGACCTTGCACCTGACCCAGGCTTGGCCAATTAGTGATGAAGATAACACCTCCCTGAATAACATATTTGAGAAGGAGAATAAGTTGCTGTGCAGTTGTTAAATTGCAGCAGCAACAGGGAGGGAGAATATGAAAATGTCTCCTTGGACACCAAGGTCAGTGGAGAAGGAGGGGGAGGAGGGTGCTTAGGCACTGAAAAGGCTCCCCTGTGATATGTGGTGAGGACCATGGTAAAGCAGGTTGCCGTCCTGCAGTTCATGGAGGATCACCGGAAAGCAGGGACCCACTTGCAGTCCATGGAGGACCCCACACCGGAGCAAGTGGATGCCTGAAGGAGGCTATGACTCCGTAAGAAAAAAATCCTGGAGCCAAGTTCCTTGGCAGGACCTAGGAGTCTGTGAGGGAGATGCCCATGCCACAGCAGGTTTGCTATCAGGATTTGTGATCCTATGAGGGGCCCAGGCTGGAGCAGTCTGTCCCTGAAGAGCTGTTCTCCAGATGGATGACCCACATTGGGGCAGGGTGTGAGGAGTTGCCCCTGCGGGAGGCCCCATGCTAGAGCAGTTTGTGAGGAGCTGCAGCCCATGGGAAGGACTGACGCTGGAGAAGTTCATGAGAAGTCTCCCGTGGGAGGAGCCTCACAGTGTAGCAGTAGGAAGTGTGAGGAGGCCTCTCACTGAGAAGAAGCAACAGTAAAGTCCATCTGTAATGAACTGACCTCAGCCCCTATCCCCCATCCCCTGCAACATTGAGTGGGAAGGAAAGGGAGTCCCGGGAAGAGGAGGGGTGGGGTGAGGTGTTTTTAAGACAGTTTCAGTTTTCATCTCCCTGCTCTTATTGTTTCTTCACTAAATCAAACCTTTTTCCCCCTAAGTTGAGTCTGTTTTGCCTGTGATGCTAATTGCCTTGTGATCTCTCTGTCCTTAACTCACAAGCCATTTGTTATATTTCTCTCCCTTCCCTTCCAGTTTAGGAGAGGGAGTGATTTTTTTGACTGAGTGGACATCAGACTAAACCAGCACAGTGGTTTTATGTTAACTATTCCTTCTCTACATGTTCACTGCGGTGCTGTTTATCACCTCAGGGAAAGTAATGAAGATCACAATTTTGCTATACTGGGTTCTAATTATGTGATTTTAACATTGGTTATGGGGTTTAACTGATATTTGTATACAGCATTGTGGTAACTCATGTACCTGTGGCTCTACTGTCAGGCTGCACGTTGGGCCACGGGCAGTGAGCAGTTACACTGGGCATTGCTCATTTTTCTGTGGTTTTTGGCCGTCATTGTAACTGTCTACTCTTTGTGGTGTTTATTAAATCGTCCTTATTTCAACCCACAAAGTACTAGAACTCTCTTTTGATTCTCCTCCCCATCCTGCCGAGGTTGGGAGGAGTGAGTAACTGGGTGGTTTGGTTATTGTTCAGCTAGGGCTAAACCATCACAATGCTAACAACAGATGAATGATAAAACTAAAGTCTTAAGGGTTGGCAGGGACCTTGAAAGATCTAGTTCAACCCCCCTGTCAAAGCAGGACCTGCTAGAGTAGGTCACACAGGAACTCATCCAGATGGGTTTTGAATGTCTCCAGAGAAGGACATTCCATGAATGAGCAAGTTCTTATGATTTCTGCTATTTAAAAGCTTGGAAAGGTTAGAACAGAAAAGCATTTTGAATTTGTGTTGTTTATTAATAAATCTGCTTCTAACAAGCAAGATATCTAGGAAGAAGAAATGCTATTTATAGAAGTCTTACATTTGACAAAAAAAATAATCAGAATTCATATATACTGGCATCAACTAGAAGATGAAATTTATGCAAAAAATCATAAAGTTACCTGTTCTATATTTTATCCTGTTAAAAAGCAAAAAGCAACTTAAACAAAAGCCCCCATAAATAATAGTCAATATCTTGAGAAGGATTTTGCCTTTTTAAAGAAACTGATAGGTACAGACTTGGAAAAGAAAAAGTAGTGCATATTTTGAACAGAAAAAAAAAAAAAAGTTAAATTCTGTCTTTTATTTGCCTTTTTTTTTTTTTTCATTATTTACTACAAAAAAAATAAAGAATGATATTTCTGTTACTTAAATAATATGCTTTCTTGGTACATATTCTTTCTATAGAATCAAGAAATAAAATAAAAAACTTGATACAAGTCAGAAAGAAGTATGGTTTTCTTGTAATATTCTGTTGCTTCTTTCTGTTTAGAACATGAGATTGTAGTTAAAGTATGATTGAATTAATGGGATGCCTTGGGATGTGACAAACTTAGATTAAAATCAGCCATTGTTAGATTTTTCTCTGTCTTGGATGGATTCTGAGTGTAAGTCAAGGAGTGTACTACTGGCTACACAACCAGGAAAGGAAGCATGGAGAGCTCATTCCAGGATGATTAATACAGAATGAATTTCAGAGGCTGCAATGAACCAGGATTAAACATCCCCATTTCTATGAAATGAGAAGGATGGGTTAAGGCAGAAAGACTGACAAACTGAATGAAAAATTTCCCTCTGACTTGGTTAATTCAAAGTTCAAATTTCTACAGAAAAACTAGAGTTCTCCATCTTATTCATCAGAGCTGCTTATCTATAACCTAGTATAGAGGGGAGTTGTACGTATAATCAAACCTAGATGTTTCTCTGTTTTTAATGTTTTTAGCCAAAGAAATGATGCCTAGTGAGAATACACTACCTCGGGTTGTAACATGCTTGTATTTTGGGGATTACCAATGATGATTGCCATTCCATGGTGATGTGGAAATCCATAAAAAGTATCTGGTGAAAAATACTTGCAAACTAGTGCCAGTTTTATCTAACTGTAATTAGAGAGTGAAGAAGCAGAATGCTTGTGTGACGGTACGTGTGATACATATAATGATTCAGTGGCATCAGAATTCTACAAATATTATTGGAGTTTTGGTGTAAAATGTGTCAAAAAGTAAAGAATAGCTAATATAAGTAAAGAAAATAATATTTATCAGAAGTTGGCCTGTACTGCTGAACTGGGTATATGTTCTTATTTTTGCATTAATGAATGACATACTCAAAAAGTTTTTCTCTGAAGTTCCACAGTGAGTTTCACAGCTGTCAGGTTGTAGCTCATATACCTTAAAGATGAGTGCTAACTCATATAGAATCAGACATGTTTTTAAAGATGGTACAAAGTCAAAGTTGGTGTCAGTCAAAAAACTAAAAATAAATTTAAAAAAGAGGGGAAAAAGCAGAAGAAAATTTAATCCAAATGGTGATTGTACTTAAGTGAAATGCAGGGATATGCAGTTTGATATTCTGAAGAAGCAAATGCATCAGTTGGCTGCAAACCAAGAAACCCAACAAATGAACAGGCCTGTGAGACAACAAAGCCTTCTTAAATCAGCACATCAATAATACCGTTTCTCTGTGAAAAATATCAACATCAGCGTACCAAGGCCTGATGCCTGTTGACTTCCAAACTGAGTCCAAAGGTATCATCACACAGGAAAGGTATCATATAAATCAATAATATTATACCTGAGGCAGCATCCTCCAGCCCTGACCCACTTAATATCTGAAACTATTTAAACGTACACTTTCAGAGAAACCGAAACTTCCACTTCGGCTAGTGAATATTCTGAATTCAGTCATTCTATTCACTTGCAGGAATATGTATGAATACATGCTGAAAATCAAGTTTAAAACTGAGAGTACATCATATAGTATACAACCATCAAGATCACTGGCTCAAATACCTAGAGCTTCCAAAGACACTGAGGTTTTTTTGGCTGTTTTGTTTTTCTTTCATGGAAACATAGTCATGTGAAATGGATGTCTATATTTTTTAACCTTTCCACTAAAAATATTTCCTAAGGGCTCTATGAAAAGGGAATCCTCAATCCAAAGAAAGACGAATAAAGCAATTCCTGGTGATCCATTTAATGACAAATTGAATGTGATAATCCTGTCCAACCATACAACAGAATGAGGAAAAACCTTGCACAGATCCAATTTTGTACATCTGTACAGATTGCTGCAGTGATCAGTGATCTTAATCTAGAATAGAAGCGGGACAGTCAAGTAACTGAGGACTCAGGTCAATACTTAAAAATAAAATGAGTATACTGTTTTTCTTTCTGGAAAAAGCATACATTAAAATCTTTCTGTGAAGCATGGGATACTGTAGGCATGTTGAGTAGTATTCATCTAATCACATGTGGAGGTTTAGCCCTGAATGTGTATAAAGCACCCACCAAGTCATTGTATCACTCTCCCTCCTAAACTGGACAGGGGAGAGAGAAATAAAGAGTTTGCAAGTCAAGATAAGGACAGTAAGATCCCTCAGCAATTTTGAAATGGTTTGATTTATAAATGAACAGTCAAAGCGGAGTAGGAAAATAATAAATAAATAAATTTTTAAAAAAACTCTGAATCCTAAAACATCTCCCTCACCTTTCCTTCTTCCTTAGTTTCTACCTTCTCACTTCTCAGTAGCACAGTGAGATGGGGAATAGGGGTTACAATCAGTTCATTACAGATGGATTTTGCCTCTGGTTCCTTTCATGGGGAGGAATACTCATACTTCCCACTGCTACAGTGTGGGGTCCCTCCCACAGAGGATAGTCCTCCACAAACTTCTCCAACGTGGATTCTTCCCACAGGTGACAGTTCTTCACAAACTGTCCCAACATGGGTCATCCGGGGGGAACCTGTCCTTCGGGAACAGATTACTCCAGTGTTGAGTCCCCCATAGGTTCTCAAGTCTTACCAGCCAAACTGGTCTGGCATGGACTACTATCTCCACAAGTGATGGGTCCTGACAAGAACGTACACCAGTGTGAGTTTCCCATGGGGTCACAACCTCCTTTGGGCATCCACCCTGTCTGATGTGGGGTCTTCCACAGGTTGCGAGTAGATCTCTGCTCTACCATGAACCTCAATTGGCTGTACAGGAACAACCTGTCTTATCATGGTCTTAACCACAGGTCACAGGGGAATCTCTCTTCTAATGCTTGGGCATCACCTCTTCCTCCTTCTCCATTGATCTTGGTGTCTTTACATTCAGATGTTTTCAAGTTCTCACTCCCTGTTGCTGCTACAGTTTAGCAAATGCAGAGCAACTTTTTCCTCTTCTTAAATATATTATTCACAGATGAACTACCCCCATCACTATTTGGATAGGCCTTGGTCAGCTGTGGGTCTATCTTAGAGCAAACTGACATTGGCCCTAATACCTACAGGGGAAGCTTCTGGCAGCTTTTTCAAAGACGCACTTCTGCAGTTCTTCACTACCAAAAGTTGGCCACACAAAACCACTACACACATGTAGGTATCTGCATCACTCATCCAAATTTCATTTTAGAAAGGAAAACTGGAATTTTTAGCCTAATCAATTCATTCTCTAAGTTGTCCAATGGCATTCATCACTGTCTAAATTCAACATGCAAACCAGGTCAGATTAATAGAACTCCGTTTATCTGTATTGATTTTAAAGGGTTCCTACATCAACTAACTCAGAAGTAGACATCTAAACATAGAATAAATAAATTCTGCTCAACTTTCTGCTTTCCATGGACAGTAGAATTCATTCCAGCTATATTTAGATATCTATGAGATGAAACATGGAAGTAAAGTATATTTTTTAGCAAGTTTCAAACTTATTTCAAGGAAGTTTCAAAAATATTTATTTATTTTCATATTGATTTTATATCTCAGTTTATAGCATATGAAAACAAAACAAATATTTGGAAAGTTCAACAGCAACTACAGAGGGTCATGAAAAATCTTATTTGAAATCTTCAATCCGTTAGCTTGCATTATTTAGCCACATTTTGCCCAGGAGCGTATCTTGTTGAATCTGACAATCAGTAGTCTTGCACAAAGTATAAAACTAAAATTCCTCTCATATGCTTGTACATTAACTAAATACCCATGTATCACCTTGAGTATCTCAGGGTTATAAAGAAAGTAATTATTGGTAAAGGTAAACATAAAATCTGATTAATTTCCCTTCATCTGAAAGCACATAGATCTAATATCATCAGTTCTAATATTGTTACCACATATCTACTTGAGAGAAGAATCAAACCTCTCATTTGAAGCACTTGCATAGACCAAATTCACAGCAACTAACCAGGCAAATCTCATTTCTATTATGATACTGAGCCCAAATACTTCAGATTTCAGTTTGAACAAAATCTATCACAAACTAATATTCACAGTACCAGTCATAAGAAGTAATCCATCATTTCTAAGACCCATACAAAGACTCAAAAGATACAGACTGAATTTCCTAGCTTCTGTCTCTGATACATGTTCTTTCTGTAATCTTTTGGAAGCCATCTAGTTACTATGTTTTACAGTTCTTAGCAAAATTTTTCTCCATAGGCTTCTTTTAAATAGTTTAGTACTATTGTAATTATTTAGCTAGACTTTTGATCTATGATCTTAATATAAGAACAGGGTAATCTAAGTCGAACCTCCTTTAGTTGTGGCATCATAAAAATGATGTTATAAATTATTTAAATTTGTACTAATTTAAGAAATTTAACTGAACTGATTTAAGTATACCACTGTAACTAGGATAATTAAAATATTATCTTCCATACATGTACAAAACTTTACATCACAAACACTCTAGGGAAAAGATTACATAATGTATTATGAGATAACAATGATTTCAGTTGAGTGTAGAGTTTCTTTGTATGACTTAAATATGCAAGATTCTGATTTTGCAGGGTGTTTGCTTTAGGGTGGTCCATAGGACCAGCTTGATTTGGAGAGAATATTTGTATACAAAGAATGTGGAAAATTCTAATTTCCTTAAACTCAGACAAAATAAAAGATGGATAAGTCATATTTCTTCTTCGGAGAGCTAATCTTATTTGCACATAAAGAAAAACCTTTCACTCTTTTCTGACTTATCTTCCAAGAATCATTACTACACTGAACGTGTCCACAATGACTATCTTTCTTCATATCCTTATCTGGAATCTATATGCTTAAAAAAGTAATTTACTTCAGTATGATCTCACTGTGGCTTACAGTAAGACACATATCTCATAGTTATTGCTGATTTAGTCTATTTATTTAAAAGACAGATAAATCATTAAGATGATCTTACTGTCTTGTAATTGAATGGAGTTAGTTCATGGAATCTATTTCTCAGTTGTCTGTAGTTATTTTTCAGATGTGTCAGATTTACAGTTTACCATTTTATGGCCTTTGTATTCCAATTGCCTTTCTACACATATGAGAGCATTCCTTCTTTATAGAGTGACTTTGGGAGACAGCATGCTTTGAATTGACAGCAATCCCACCAGATGTGTATTCTAGTCCAGTGTTTACTAAGTGATAGGATTTCTTCTGTCTTCTTCTTTTGGTCACTAACAATTACCTACATTCTGATGACAAGCAGTAACTTGTTAAGCCATGATAATCGGATTTCATGTCTTTGCCCTCACATTTAATACACCATTGCTTCCAGAATCTACTACCATCATAACATCTTTTTTCCCAGTCTCTCTGCAGTTTCTCACAGAGCCTACGGATTAATGTCTTAACCTCTGTGTTTTTTTCCTTGAGAAATCCCCAGAGTCAACGATCTACGTTTCTACTCAAACTATCTTAATATGTGCTTAGTTTGACAATCTCCTCTTACCTGCATAGAAAGACTAATGATATCATACAATTATTTTATCTGTAGAAAGGTGGCTAGAAATTCTTCTGATATTAAAATAAACAAAACAAAAATGGAAACATCATACTTTCTCCCCAAAACAACAACAACAACAAAATAACTCCAAAGGTTGGGTTGGGTTTGGGGTTTTTTTTGTTGTTTTTTTTTTTCCCCTAGCCTGTTACGATTTTTCCAGGACAGCCTTGTTACTTCAGTTTAGCTGAGTGGCAGACAAGCTATATGTTGTTGTCAACCTTTAAACCGAGAGAAAATATTTTTTTTCTTTTTTCTTAACAGAATTTCTTAACAGAATTGCATTCCATTTATTTTAAAAAAAAAAAAAAAAGCTTAGACAACGTATTTTAAAAGTCTTTTACTGATGTACAACAATAAGAAGCCTAATAATAATTAGCTTAGTGAAATTAGTTTGATTTGTAGAAGTTACTTGGAAAAATCTTTCCTCAAGCATATTAGGATGAGGGAAAGTTCATAAATGACATCATGAGACAGATGGGAAGAGAATAACATACCAGATTGCTATTGTTTTATTATATTAGATGGGTTAGGAAGGATTATGTCAGCTGTTACTTCATTTGAGGAAATTATAAAGAGTTTAATACCCAAATGCTTCTGACAAAAAATGCAGTTTGGGGAATTTGCCACCTACAGTGTGTCCTTAACCCAGGCGTAAACACGTATTTTGTATTTCTCCTTTGTGTCCAATCCCAGAAGATATGAGTCTTTTCTAGCCTTCAGCTATAGACCTAGTCATTTCACTGAAACTGTAGAGGATCATGACTTAAGCATTGAAAGTCCTTTGATCACAGCTAAGACAACAGCTGTTGCACATATGCTCACAAAAGAAGGAACATTGAACAAAAGTGAAAGCAATTATTCAAGTTCCAAAGAAGAAACAATAGAAAATGCTGACATTTGACAAAAAGAAAGTTGCAAAAACGATACTTTCCCCATTCCTCAAACCACTTAGTATGTATTTTAAACTGTCTTAGACCATGAGAAATTATGAAAAAATACTACCTGGTGTGCAATAAACCTATCAGAACTCTTGCCAAACAGGCTCACTGCCAGAAAAGTTTAGCCTTTTCAAAACTGCAAAAGTCCCAATTTGCAAGAGGAAGTGAAAGGAAGTTTGAAAGGTAATTCAAATTAGGCTCTGAAAAGATTAAGTCAGGTATTCAACAAGACACTAGATATCATTCATGTGGAATTTGCAGAGTTAAACTGAAGAAAGCAAATTGGAGAAAACTTGCTGTCACACTCCAATTTGTCTTGCAACTTCGATGGGAAGGCTTCTGGAATAAGATCCAGGAGAGGAGGAAGCTGATATTCAGGAGTGTCATGCTCTCAGAATGAAAGCAGAGCTCTGAATCTCCAGGAAGCTGCTTTCAGCTTCCAAATTTCACATTTGTGTTTCATACAGGGACACTTAACATGCCAGCACTCAGTATGTTGGTTGCTTTGAATACTGATATATACACTATTTGATATAGCTTTATATCTAGGCACCTAAACCAGCACTGCAAATTCAATTTTGAGTATCTACATTTTAGATGTTGCAGTGCTGTGCATCACAATGCTGTCTGTTGTATCCCCAACTGAACGACTTTTCAAAACAAGACATAGAACTGAAGAGAAATAAGGGATTAAGTATACAAAGGAGTACTGGAGTATATCAATTGTATATTGGCCAATCTGTGCTTAAGTAATGCATGTCATTGATGTATGTAAAATACATTGTTTGTCTCTGATCACAATGTTTACTATATTTTCTGTTTTCTATATATTACAGTTCTTCTACATGTGCCTAGATCTTATCTAAACAGACACAAAGGAACTGTTACATATAAAGCTGTCTTTAAATCCTGTCACTATACTTAACAAATACCAGCAAAAGTAGGTCTGTTATATTTTTGCACTACTTGTTTCAGAGAAGCACATGTCTAAAAATAGTATCATTATCATCCCCTTTTTCTTTCTCACCTATGAGCAGATTCTTCAAGAATTCTTCTCTGAAACACAAACGGTACCCAGGCAGCCCAAGTTCATTTTAAAAACTACTGCCTCAGTTGCTGTACTAGAGCTACTACACTTGTTGTTTGCATATATATTTGAAAAAAAAATCCCTGCTATTGTTATTAATAGCTGAAAAATTAGTGTAATTGCATATTTCTCCCTTTGAAAATATTTTGTAGGATGTGGTGGTTTAACCACTTTCCCACCAAGTCATAAGATCATTCCCCTTCCTACACTGGATGGAAAAGCAGAAAAATATGAGAGGTTTGTGAGTGGAGATAAGGACAGGCAGATCACTCAGAAATTAGCATCACTGGCAAAGCAGGCTCTATTTAGGGAGAAAAAGATTTGATTTATTAAAGGAACAATATGAACAGAGAGGTGAGAAAAAAAATTGAATGTTAAAACACCTCCCTCCATGTCTCCCTCTTCCTGGGACTTCCATCACCCCCAGCAGTGCAGGGGATGGGGGTTTCGATTAGTTCATTACAGATGAACTTTGCCACTGCTTCTTCTCAGGGGGAGGCCTCCTCATACTTCCCACAGCTACATTGCCAGGTGTCTCCCCATGGCAGACAGTCCTTTATGAACTTCTCCAGCATGGGTCCTTCCCATGGACTACATGTCATTATGAATTGCTCCATTATGGACCCTCCCATGGGAGCAGCTCCTCACACCCTACCCCAACATGAGTCATCCACAGGGAGAACAGTCCTTCAGGTACTGACTGCTCCAGCCTTTGTTCCTCACAGGATCACAAGTCCTGACAGCAAACTTGCTCTGGTATGGTTTTCTCTCTCCCCACAGACTCCCAGGTCCTACCAGGAACTTGCTCCCATGGAGTCACAGCCTCATTCAGGTATCCACCTGCTCTGGCGTGGGGTCCTCCATGGGCTGTGAGTGGATCTTCCTCTCCCTGATGACCTCCATGAACTGCAGGGGCACAGCTGCCTCACCGTGGTCATCACCACAAGTCACAGGGTAGTCTTTCAGAGCCTAAGCACCCTTCTCCTCTTCCTTCTCCACTGACCTTGGTGTCTGCAGATATTCTCACATTCTGCAGTTTTCCAACTGTGCAACTTCTTCTCAAATACGTTATTCACAGAGGTGTTACCTCAGTCACTAATTGGGCAGGCCTGGGGCAGGCACAGGATCTGTCTTAGAATTGACTGACATTAGCACTATCAGCTATAGGAGAAGCTTCTGACAGATCTTTGTTTAAATGAAGTGACCCCTATAGCACCCACTGCTACCAAAAACCTGGCCCAGACAAAACCACTACATAGGGATTGTAACATTCAAAATGAGAGCTTATTGTTACTGCTGTTGTATGATGTTATTACAGCTATTTTTATTAAGACCTTTAAATATATATAGTTTTATTTATATGCACTATTTTGGCTTAAATACTTTTTTTTAGTTTCCAAGTACATAACTACAGAGAATAAAGTAACATTGTTATACATTTATTTATGATGTTTAGTGTTGTCTTTGCTAATGAAAACTATCCTTATTTTTTGAGCTCAGATACTTCAGGACACCTATTATTCCTGCTTAGCATTTAAGAAAAAAAACTAACCATGACCAAACATGGTAAGTTACTGTAAAGGAAATTTGCCAAGCTAAGCTGCTGAGGCAGATTCTGGTGTTTAACTTAAAACATTAAAAAAAAAACCAACCTATTTCTTTCATTGTACCTGACACTTAATTTTGCATAAAGTAAAAACCAAAACTCCACAATTCCAATATGCTTTCAGTGAATCATGTAGGCGATGTGAAAGTGCAAAACACTGGGACATACTCGGGGTATCTCAAGATACTATTAGTAGAAATCTAGAATGAAGTCTATTATTGCCCACCTATGGAATAATTTAAGTTTACAGTGACAACTGTGCTTCTCTAAATAGATAATTATTATTTATTTTGTTAGAAGATCAAGTCAGGAAAAGAATCTCAACATTTTTTTCGTACTACAAACAGCTTCACAAATAACATGAAAGCTCATTTAAAAAAAAAAAAAGAACAAAAACATTATAATAGATTGAGCTGTTTCTCCTTGACTGTTTGGTTTTACAATGTTCTTGTTATGACATTGCAAAATACTGTAATTGAGCAGAAGTGTTATACACTGGTGTTACTGCAGAATTTTTATGCGTATTCTACTACTGTGAACACTAATGAGTGCACATGGAACAATTGAGAGAGAAACATCTATTATGTAAAGTTCAGGCAATGTGGTTTTGGTAGATAACCACTTTGCAATAACATGTCTACTCTGCCAAATAAAAGTTGTTTATACAATAAAGTTGATTTCTTATTATTCAGATTATTTAATTGCCAGATCACCCTCTGGACCTCTCATGGATGTGAGAGCTTTTAAATACATCTTTTATTTGCCAATCTTCTAGAAAGCCTAGTGGTAGTTAAGCCCAAGGATGACAGTCATAGACAACAGGCACAAAAGTGTTCAAGGATTGGATCCACATCTTTCTCTAACTACAGCATAAAGAGCTTTGTACCCTATGCCACCACTACATATCCTTATGTCACAAAACAAAATATGAAACATGCTGACTCAGTTTCACACTTGGAAGGGAAAGAGTCAGCTGAGCTCTTCCACAAACAAATGTTATGCAGGGGAGATTCTACAAGGAGCTGGCCTTAACAGTGGGGGAATGCTGTTCTACTTATCAGTATATGTAGCCTCAGTGGTATGTCTATCATGAGCTTTCCTTTCATCTACTTAACAATGGAAATTCCTGATAATTATTCTTATCCATGATTTAACCATATTTTTTTCCTGCTTTCAGCAGAAAGAAAAGACCAGAGAACTGCTAAAGCAGTCTTTTTTTTTCCTGTAATCATGCCAAACACACTCCAGTATGCTAGGTTACATATTATACTATCTGAGCTCTAATTATTTCTTTTTTTTTTTCTTCCAGATGTTTATTTTACTTATTTAGCCTTTCTTATTAGCCATATACAAAGACAGTATTACACTGTTAAAAATACAGCTCAATGGAAGCTTTATCTCAAAAGAATTTTTCTTTATTTAGCTTTTAATATGTTATTGTATGCTGTTCTTGTAAAGAACTTTCCTTGTTACAAGTGCATTTAATTTTTTTAACTCTGATAGGTTGACTTATCTATCTGTAATAAAAAAGGCAGCTACCTTACTAAATTCAACCTTTATTCTTACAGTCTCATTAGCTTAATTACAGATGTATGTGCTTGACAATAGAACAATTGTTCGTCAATTCAAATGTCTCAATGCTTGAATGAAAGACAACTTGGAGACCTGCAAAGTTAAAAAAGGGAAGGGACTTCATATATACAGTTTAAAGTTACTAAGCAGTGTGTTTTTACATGATTCTTCCTGCTAACAACTCTGTAATTCTATCTCAAATCTTTCAAAATATGTAAGGAAAGAAAGAAAGAAGGCAAGCAAGCAAGAAAGGTGGATGGCAAGCAAGTAAGCAGGAAAACAAGGGAAGGAAGGAAGGAAGGAAGGAAGGAAGGAAGGAAGGAAGGAAGGAAGGGAGGGAGGGAGGGAGGAAGGGAAACATGCATGTATGTGTCTATTCAGTTTTCTTAAAAATACAGATAAATTCTAGAACAACACTTATTTTGAAAAATGAAGCTTTTATCCGCCTATGAGAAAGTTAATCTACTCTTTTAAGTAAAGATGTGGAATCTGGAACATAGCATGTATTTGATGCAGGCATATCTGATACAGAATGATACAGGGATAGCCTACAAATCAGGAAAAAATTAACAAAGCATGTGAATATACTTCCTGTGAAGTAAATGACACAATGCAAATAATTAAATGCAAAAGGTAACATTATCATCAACAGATCATAAAAAATCTATGGAAAAAGCTAAATTTTATCACCAATCAAATAAGTGTACTGAGTTTCATCTATATTTGGTTTTGTATTCTTATAGCACTTAATAAGCCTGAAAAAGACTGTGTTCATTGAGTATTAAACTCTTCACATTTAACTAAGAAAGTATAATTTAATATATAGATAAAGTTCTACCTTCAGTAATGAATTCTGTAGTGCCTTAGTTAATTCTTCCTCCCTTTGGCTCTAAGAACTGGTGAGGTAGTACAAAACAGCAAGCCCAAGATATGAATTGGCATGCCTAATATTTGTATCTTCTCCTTCAACTCACAGGAATGAGTGAAAACATGTCAGTGTTTTCACAGAGAGGGAAATAAATTAGCATGTTCTGAAAGTTGAAAACAAATTACACTTAGCTCCTGTGCACTGATTATCAGTGTTGACACAGACTGCTAACCCTACAGCAGCTTTGAGCTCTCAGTGCATGATGCGTGGGAAAAACTGAGATCTGAGCACACCAAAATATGAAACTATGAAATTTAACAACTCCCTACTGTGCCAACTAGACCACAGAAACAAGACTGGATGTATATTTTTCTTCTGTGTGTACAATTCAATACAGGCTACCATCTTAGGGGAAAATAAAATAAAAAAAAATAAAAAAAAAAAAAAGAAAGAAAAGAGAAAAAAAATTGCACCTAGCTAGAAAAGATTCAGTCCCTATACTTAAAAGCTTGTTTATATTTTCATCTGTAACTCATTCCTTATTCTACTTTAAAATAATGGCAGTGGCAACATTCAAATGCTTCTAATCACACAACAGATGGTTATCAGGTAATTATATATCAAGTAGATATATATCATTTGCTTCAAAATTCCAGAAATATTCCTTGCAAATATCCATATCACTCAGATTCACAAATCTGAGCTTATGCTGTGGATTTCTGGGAATACATGTGCTCTTGTTGAAGCTCCTAATCTTAACAGAACATGCAGAATGAATGCAAAATGAAGGCAGGGCTGCTCTCCTGAAAGGCAACATCTCCTATTCATACTGAATACACATTAGAATTAGTCTTAGAATCTCAGTTAATAAACTTTTGTATTAACAACTTCTGTCAAGCTGCCTGGCTCAACCTTAGAAATAACTCTTAAATATCACTTCCAGGAGCTTTTTATTGCCTTCTTGATTCTCCTTAATCTGCCAATTCCTAGCTGTTCACTGCTTTTTTATTGTCTGTGTGTTCACAATAGAATCTAAAATTGTAGGGTTATCCACATGCAAAGTCCTTTCTCTGTGGATTGATCCTTCAAGTCTGTGATTACAAGCAGAAGTATGTTACTTAGTCCTGCTTTACTGTCATGTAAATCCACTGCAGATCACAGAAGAAACTGAGGACTTGCTGTTCTCACAAATGTTCTTGACACAAAGTCCTGCTGGACCAACAATTCTTTCTTTACTGGAATCTTTCAGCATCCTTGGTATTGGAGAAGGCATTTAAAGATAAACATCTATTTTGTATAATGGAACAGAAATGGAGATTCATTTTATGTAAATTAAGTTAAAAAGTCTTCAGACTACAAATATTATTTGAAGTGATTAAGAAAGCTGATGGAGCGTAATATGCATGGAGACATTTTTCCTGCCTCTTGACAATTGAATTTCGATTGGCTAGGCTTACAGTAGTTCTGTGCATGTCAACAAGGAATAAAATGATTGTTAGCACTAGAGAATAATCTGTTAATAAGACAGATTTAATGTGCAATAGTCTGTATGGTACAGATGCAAATTTAGAATATTTTAAAATGTAAAATGGGCTTAAGGACTTTGTAGTATGTCTGTACAGACATAGTCCTCCATCCATCAGTGGAGATTAGCATCAGTGAAGGAGTACACTCAACAGTTTAATATTTTTACCATTTTCCATGATGATTTAGTCACATAGTACTATTAACATTTTATTGCACTGCATTCATATAAATTTGTTCTGTAACTTGACCTTGGGAATGCTTATGTTTTGAAGAGTGTCTTTGAAAGACACACAATAGGTGGAAAATAAATAAATACAAGGATTTAAAGTAGTTATCTTTGACTATGGCACCTGGATGCATTTGAAACTGTCTCAATTACAGCTAATATAAAGAGGGAATTCACAAATATAGTCTGTTGCTGGAAAACTGTTTCACATGATGCTACTTTTCACCTTAGCGTAATAAATTTTTACACATTCTTTGTGTCTTGGCACTGCCTAAGTTCTCTTACTTTTAACTGCAGAGAAAGACTTTTCCATCTCTGACACTCTATACTTTCATATAAGCAACCATGACAGTATTTTTCCTTATAAATATCTAGGAAGGAAATGTGACTGTATTGTTTTCTTCTGTGTAAACTAAATACTGAATTCACACCCATGTACAAAATCACTTCCATGTCAGCAAGAAGATAGATTTGTGAAGTAAGATTCAACTGAGATAGATAACTAGGAGAACCAATCACTAGGAGAATTAAATCTAGGTTTGTAACAACACTGAAATCATCCACTGATTCACACATAAGTTTTAAATGATCATAAATGAATGACTAGAGCAACAATTTTCTTCACCACATACTGCTACATTTTGTTCATTGGACTAAAATATTTTTTACACTGTTTGAAGTACTAAAGGTTTTTACTGATTATTATCAGTATGAGGGACAAGTGTGATATACAACCTTTGCCAGACCTCACAGTCTTCATCTATATTGTCTATACTGTGGGTAGATACAATGCAGACAACTGTGTTATTGTGTTGCTACTGTAAGAACAACCTCACTGACAAGATGAGGCAGTGATGACTTAACAGGGGTTTTATCGTTACATATTTTGTTTAACTCTAAACTTTCAGAATTATGGACACACAAGATACACATAGCTAACCTCCAGGACATATAAATATTATTTTCAAACCTGAAGTAAAATTAAAAAAATAGAAGGAAAAAACCCTAAGCATTCAAAAGCTCAAGATTCAGAAATATAGTCTTAGCAGGTTACAAGAGCCTACCTTACTAGTAGTTCAAAAGCTTCTCTCTCTGTTACAGGAAAACAGTAGATACATACAATTTTAATGAGATGGAATAATCTTTCCAGGGCCATGTTCATTAGTTAACTATCTATTGACCACAGACACTCCCAGTTACAGTCTATACCCCAAGTGTACATTCTATCCCTTTCCAATCTATCTTGACGTATTTTCTGTTTTGTTTTGACATATTAACTCTGTCAAAGCGTTTTGCTCTGAAAATCAGCAGATTCATGAATTGCTATTGAATTTTAACAGAAGCGTACTGCAATTTGTGCTCTTTTTTGTTTCACTTGTCACCTGCACTAGAGCAGAAAGTGGCATCAAAAACCTTCACAATTCCTTGTGCAGCCTTCCTATGGAAAAAAATAGAAACAAACAAAGCATATGTTTCACATATACTTTGACTTGATATTTGTGCTCTGTCTGTTACAGAAAGCAGCATGATCCTTCCTATTTCTTTGCAGGGAGAGTATATTGAATGAGCACAGGTACAAAAAAGCCAAAGGCAAGACATCACACATCTCTCTGGTCAACAGTGCCCATAGATCAATAGTGCCCATACTGCTTCCTGCCTTCCTGATTTGGGGCTAAATGCATTGACTAGGAAAGGAAATAGAAGACAAAGTCATCTAAATTCAAGTCGTCATTTAACCACATGCAATGCATTTTGCTCTCTTCCTACATCCCCCATCCTCATCATTTTATTGGTAGCAAAGCACTTGGAAGAGTTAGAAAGGTTGAAAGTGTCAAGGAAGTGAGGAATCAAAACTGTGTTCTCAAAAATAGCAAAGCCTGACTTAAAACTTGAATGAGAACAAGATGTACTATTGTAGGAACAGTGGCACTTCCATGCAGTTAGAAGGTTCAGTGAAGAATGACTACAGCTATGAAAACACTGAAAGAATAGTGCAGAAATTTATCTATAAAATCAGTAAAAATTTGGGCTCCCTGTTCAGTCAGTTTTCACATCAAATCATCTTTGATATTATAGACGCACCGTGACAACTAACTTTTGAATGGATGAGAGATTCTCACCACTTTGTAGAAGAAATATCAATTAAAATAAAAAGTAAAGAAAGTTTCTTACTGACATCTATCTATTGGATATCTATTGGATTCTTGACAGGTACTTTGCTTTGGTTTTAACAAAAATAAGGAAAAACAAGCATGTCCCACCTTAGTATAACCCATTTTCATAATGAAATAGAAATATTTAATTTGTATTTTATGAATGATTTTTCTTAAGTATTTCAAGAAAGTATTTATAATACTATTAATTTCCAAACTAATTTCTTAATTCCCATTTCTACCAATGAGAACAGTATGCATACATTAAAAGAATAATAAAGATTTTCATATTGTTAAACTTCATCGTTTATATCTTTATGGGCAAAAAATTACAATCCTGTCATTCTAGAGTTTAGTACTCATAGTGCAAAGAAGACGAGTCAGAAACCTAGCTGCCATCACTGAAGGATTAATATTGTATCTTCCTGTTGTATTCATGAATGCACTCCAAGACACCTCTTCAAAATGAGACCAAAATAAAATTCACTTAATTTCACTTAGTCACAAAGATGCATTTATTTTCCTGAAGCAAAGACTTGTCATGCATTTAGATGTTACGTTCCTTCCCCTAGAGAACACATATGTCACCTCCATGCTGTCTCAGCCCACTGAGGGAATAATAATTTTTAATAAGACTGTTTCAAAAAGATAGTTTAATTTGCATGTGAAAGGTTCTGTTATAAGAGCAATTATAAGGAGCAATTATGATTACAGATATCAAAGCAAACAATCCTGAAAACAATTAATATTTTATTGTCTGGACAACATTGTCAGAACACTACTGAATTGCAAAGGTAAACATGGTATGTCAGTTGTTTACTGATGAGGTGGAATAAAATCAAAGCCAATGTGTACAGTAGTGGCAACTCAGTAGAGCCAAATGTTCTTTGAAGGAAAACTGAAATATTTTTAGAAAAAGAAAATGTACTTTCATTTTTATACCTTTCTTTACACACTGAAGTTCTCTTTTGTTCCAGAAAACATTGTATGTCAGATACGGGAGAGTAAATCACACTTTTGAAATAAAAAGATTGCTATATAGATTTTTTTTTTCTCTGTTCAGAGTAGGATTGTGCATGCTCACTTCATTATGTCCTCCAACAAAAGAGGGTAGAATGAAGTGTTCCTGGCAAAATTTTACTTTTACCAGTGATGGATAAACATGATTTTATATTTTAGACTGTTGACTCTTATCAGCAGATTTAACTGTAGGAACCTCTATCTAGAAGGGAACAGTTGAAAATAAAGTAGAATATCATAAACTGTGCTTGCCAGTCAAACACATATAGTAATGCATGTCAACAGGGACCAAGAGTTTGTTAAAAGAATGGTATCTTAATTGAAATTTGTAGATTCAGAACAATATGTAATTACATCTCCATAAAAATTATAATTAGGACTTACTAAGAGCACATTCATTTGGCAAGTTGTTCATTAGATATGCTTATACCTACTGGAAAACCCATTTAGATGGGCAAGATTTTGACTGAGACACTTTCAAAGGCACTGACCCTTTCCTTCTGAGGAAATATACGCTTACTTCAAAATAGCCTACTAAATGCATATAATCTAGGCTCATTAGAAGTTTCTAGTTTGTACAAAATGTTTCTAATATCTTCCAGAACATTTTCTAAAAGAAGTGATACATTGTCTAAATTTAAGTTCTCTGTCATCAAGGTACTTGTACAAATAATAACTTATGTTTTTATGAACTCGGCAACTGAAACACACAAGTAGGTACCTCTAAGACAGCAATATGTGATCTTTTAGATGTAATTGCCTCAATTCTATAGAAGAGCCATGCAAGCAGTTCTGAAAGAAGTCAGTTGGTATATTTGAATTAGATGTTCACTTCTCACACTTCAAAACACACACTGGAAGTTTACTTACATGGACTCATACTTTTCCCTTGATAACATTTTTCCAGACATCTACTTCTCCTGGTCTTGTTGAAAGCTATTGTTGAAAGACAGCCTAAGACACTGTTATTCTGCCAGTTTTTATTCTGTTAAAGGATAATCTTTCTTCACCTGAAATAAAAAAAAAAAATTCTACCACAGGAAATGACAAAGGAAATGTGTATTTTGCCTTTATCACTAAAAACAATCCTCTCCAAAAGGGAAATTTGAATATTTTCCTAGTTTTTCTAATCTTACAAAAATGCTTTCCTAGAAAAGTTAAAATATCATTTGTAGTGGAAAATGTTACCACATCCTTTAGAATATCTTGCTTACCAAATGTTGATCAAAATTTTCATTATTTCAGAGCCTGTAGAAGGGGAGATTTTTTTTTATGTATGTATATGTGTTCTATCTATTTTTATCATGTAATGACTAATTAACACAATACTTGCTATTGCTACATATCTTTGTGATTGCTAAGATTTTTTTTTAATTCCCTAGATTTTTAAGTGTATCTATTATGGATCTTCACACACTGTTTTTTGAGTTATTAAGGAATGTCTGTAAATTATTTCTCACCTCTATTGTGACACCAGTGTCCTAATACATTTTAGCCCTCTTTTCAACCATATAATTTCACTAACAATTCCTTTTTCCAATTCATTAAAAATGACATTTCATTCACACATTTTTAGTTGGAAGAAGATCTCTGTCAGCCATGGATTTCATCATGTTATTTCTTCCTGTTTGTTTGATTTTCTTCTGTACAGTCTCCTAGCCCATTAGCTTGTTCTATGTAAAACTAGTAAAAATCTCCTGTACTTTCAAGTCTGGAATGCCATTCTTTATATTGATCACTATTTAATACTACCATAAATACTACATTTAGGCTAAAAAATTGTTGTTGTCTGTGCTGTGAAAGCTCTTCTGGTTCTCACAAATGCTTAAAAAACACACTGTAACTCTCATGTTTTTCCCAAAACACTATATATGTTATTTTGAATAACACTAAATGTTGCTCTTTTCTTATCTTGTTATTTGTCTCTGTGACTATGAAATAAAAAAAAAAAACAAAAAACCACAACACCTTTCTGATTCTCCTTTCCTTTAATAATTTGGAATTATTACCACAGGACTGGAGTATCACAGATACTGTTTATGCTTCAGTCCAGACTCCATGTCTTCTTTACTTGGCAAATTTGATTTAAAGGGATTAATTCTCTTTTGTCCCATTATGATCTGATCTGTTAGATTTAAACTCCCAGATTCAATGAGACTGAATCTTCTGTTTTATATCTGGGACAGGTTCCTTTCTGGTTAATTTCTGTATCTTGTTTAAAAAGTATGAATCAGTCATAAAAATTTCAGTTTTGTGGCACCCAGATTTTATTAATGTCTTGTGTCCCTTAGTTAAATAAAAATTTTGAAGGAAAAAACCGAAACATAAATACAGAATAAACTACTGCAAAAATAACATTAATTGTTCTACCTGCTTCCTGGTGCCACTGCTTGAAAATTTAGAATGAAACGGTCTGAACTTCTGCTAGCTATCCTTTCTTTATATAGAAGTTATTAAAAACTTTTTAACTGCTGAAGTTATTGTCATAGAACCAATTTGAAGAGTAATCCCTCAGTGTCAAGGAACATAAGAGGAAGTACTTCAGTGTCTGTGATTTAACTGATTCATTAAGTAAGATTTAACTAAAGTGATATAATTGAAAGTTCCAAGTGGCTTATTATAAAAGTGTTTTATACTTACACTTCTTTGGTTTCCAACTGGTACTGCTGGATATTTTCTTACAGGTCAAAAGGATACTAATCAATGTAGCTGCTCCCCACCTCTGAGAATTTTGATACATTCACAGTTTTCAATCTCATCATCATTTTTATTCAAACATCTATGGTGAACCTTTTGGGAGTATCATGAATTAGCACAAGTGAGAATTCCTCCACTATTCCCCTTGTCCCTTGCATCCAGAGCAGTATCATACTTGTGTGCATTTACAGACAAAATCCAATGGCAATTAAAGCTGAGTAAAAAATAAAATGAAATGTTTCTGGTCAGAAGTATTTACAAGAATTGTACCTGTTGTTAGTTTTAGGCTGCTGGTATTAAAGATAATGTGAAAACAAAAATATCATGTGGCTTTTTTACTGATCCAAAGAAGTGCAATGAAGATGATGAAGAATGAAGAGCACAAGTTTTACAAGGAGTGACTAAGGGAACTGTGGGTGTTTAGTCTAGAGAAAAGGGGTCCGAAGGGCAACATGATCACTCCCTGGAACCATGTGAAAGGAGATTTTGTTGAGGTGAATGTCAGTCCCTTCACCCAAGTAACAAGAGATAAGACATGAGTAAAAGGTCTCAGTTTGGCTATTAGGAAAAAAAATATTCGAGGAAAGGATTGTTGAACATTAGAACAGGCTGCCCAGGGAAATGTTTAAGTCACTATCCCTGGAGGTGTTTAAAACATGTAAATAAACAAAGAATGATAATGAGATGTTTAGTGACGTGATTTAGTTGTGGACATGGCAATGTTAGAATAATGGTTGGACTTGATAAAGGTTTTTTTCAAGCCAAAAAAATTACAATTCTATTCTGTAAGCTTTAAGAAATTAATTTGAACGTGCTAGAAAATTTAGCTATAGAAAAGTCGGTGGGTTTTTTTGTTTGGTTGCTTGTTTTTTTTCAACAAATGTATTATTTGCCAAAGACTTTTTATTATCTAATTCATGACTCTGAAACATGTTGGAAAAAGACTGTGAAGCTCAAATTTGGAATCCTGGTTTGGAAGACCAAAGCCATTTGGATTAGATCTGCAAGGAGTTTTGTTTTCCATAAATTCCACTGAATATCAATTATATTGAGCTAATTTTATATATCCATATATCTATATATATCTGCCCACCAGGTTTATGAACAGCTTGCTGAGAGACTCGGGAGTGTTAATGAACATCTGTCTAATTTTCTAGTGAATCATATATATCTGCACATGGTCAGGAAAAGCTAAGTACAGGAAATAGCCAACCAGATGCCCTAGGTATTAGAAGTACAAAAATGTGTCAGTGTAAATGAGTTAGTTGCTACTTTGGTTCTAGTACAGCTAGCTTACTCATATGTCTCCAGTAAAAATCATGAAAAGTTTGGATGTTCTGACATTTCAAATACGTCCAAGTTCTACAATACCCAGTAGGTGAGTTACTCTATGGTGGAATTTACATAGTAAACAAAAAGGAGGAAAAAAAGTTTAAAAAATGAATGAACACCAAACAGCATATTTGATATTTGAATAGAGTCAAAAATCACTAAGGTAGCTTTCAAAACTCTGTATATTGAGAGATGTTGCAACAAAGAATGGATCTATCAGTGTAATCTTGTTTTCTCTGCTTCCACTACTGAGTGTTCTGTTAGAGTTGACAAGATGCTGCTGTAAGGAAACTTGTAGCAGTCCTGGAACATGGCTGCTATTGGAAAATAAAAGCAGATATTGAAAGGATGTATAAGATGAAAATATTTGGAAAAATGGAAAAAGAAAAAAAAAAAAGAAATGGCAGGACACAAAGTGAATTGGAAAAAAGCAAAAGTTAGTTTGACATTTAAAATATCTTTTAAGATACCAATGACCAAGGAGAAACAGTTGAGACAAATTAACTTAATCTTGTGTAAATTGACTCCTAATTTGGAGGAAACAGTAATAACACTGAAGAAAAGAAAGCAAAATCAAGACTAGAACGATGAAAAAAATTAAAAAAGTATCAGACCAGATTAGATTTTTGTTCTTTAGAAAGGCTATGGAGTGGATTTCATCCTTCAGAAAGTCTCCAATGAACACAATTATTTGAAGATAAGACAGACTGCAATTGGAAAAAGCAATGTACTGTTTCATGATACCATTATTTTTCCATACTATATTATATCACGTCTCTGAACCTACACATAATATACCAACAAAGACTGTGATACTCATTATTCACACCTCCTTTACTGGATATCTTTCTTTTAGGGCATAAACCCCCATGATTTGCAACTAAAGGAGGAATAACAGAATGCAGGGAGAGCTCTCCTGCATTAAGTGACTACTTTTAAAAATTTGTTTGGTTATTTTTATGTTAACTTGCAAAATGGCACTAACATATTCCAACATAAATTCCTGAACAAAGATATTACATTTTAAGCCAATCTGATACCAAATTCAGTCTTTGAGGTTAAACACTCTGAGATGGGATTTTAGCAATGAAAGCTGTCTTCTTTCAACTTTTTCCTATAGACTCAAACATAAAATTAGGCCTACCAGAGTCACGTGACTCTTTATCATCTGCAAATCATCTCAAGCTGAACAAGTTCAGGCTTCTTTTGTTGATGTACAATCAAGACATAAAACTTGGAAAGATAAAAAGAGTGGCAATTTGAAACATTTCAAATGTGAAATGTCTGTGAGGCCTCACCAGAATTTGTAGATCAACACTGATTGAGACCAAAATAAACTGTGTTCTTTGTTTCAACAAAACAAAACATATGTATGTTTTTTCGGACATGGTCATAAAGCTGATTTTGTGGAAGCTGAATTTCTATCTAATAGTTACTTCGCCAGAAACCACTCTAGATTCCATTCTGGATTATCTATGGTACTAATCATCACTGCATGACTGATAGCAACCTGACTTAGGCATTTGGTGTGATGTATCCTTTCATCACCTATATCACTGCGTATACAGGAAACAAATGCCATTTTTATAGTCTCAAGCAGAGAAGCCAATGAGTATTCTCTGAGACAGAATCCTTTGTCACAGCTGTATCCCAGAAAGCTGTATCTTATTTTGAAAAAATGCAATGTCTCAGTAGTAGCAAGAGATATACAACATGAACATGACAGTGTTGCTGTTGTTTTTGTAACCCTCTACTGATATAATAAAGCATAATACAACAAAGGAGATCCTTTCATTATTTTGCATACTACAAGATCAGATATTTACTAGCATGATTTCAGAAATAAATATTAAGACTGGGGAAGAAAATTGCATGTGTTTTTAGATACGTATATA
Source organism: Colius striatus (assembly GCF_028858725.1). Classification (NCBI taxonomy): domain Eukaryota; kingdom Metazoa; phylum Chordata; class Aves; order Coliiformes; family Coliidae; genus Colius; species Colius striatus. The sequence goes on along the minus strand of NC_084759.1, from coordinate 47,705,533 downwards.
TAAAGTGTCCAAAAAGACATTACTTGAGTCAAACTTTTCTAAAACGGAGGTATGGAGAAGAACTTAAGTGTATTACTGTTGACTTGCCTTCTGACATTTCATAAATTTCATAATTTCATCTTCTGTAACGTATTTCAAATTTAAGTGAAAACATTTTGTGAGAATAATGGGGGAAAAAAAAAGGACTCTGATAACTACAGTAATATTAATAACAATAGCACTTAAAAAACGAGCATTTTCTTTCTAAAAGCTGTTAGACATGTTTTCAGATCATGGTTGTTAAAAAACCTAAGATATTCTGGAACCAAACAGGATTACCATGATTCATATTTTCTTTCTGTACATAATGCTGTTTGAAGCATTTCCTTCAATAGAGTCTTCTACAAGGACTTGAGAACAATCTCCCAAGCCCTCAGCACATAGATGTCGTAGGAGGGAGACATTGATGCACTGTCTGGTTTAGACAATTAGGGCCTGTTCCCATGAGCTATTAGGATATCAAAAGAACAGAATTTAGGCATTACATGGAAAGTCATGAAACTGAAAATATACTGCAAATCCTGCAAATTCTTGAATTCCATGAGAAATTGACTTTCTTTGCTTTTTTAGTGTCTAGCCACAACATTGCATTTTCACAGTACAGCATCAGAATTAATGGATTGGTATAGTTCTAGAAATAAGAATGAAGGAAGGCTGCCCATTGCAGATCTTATAATTTCATGTGCCTGTGAGCACATGCAGAACATCTTGTAAAGTCAAGTAGGAACACAGAGAAATCGGTTCCTTCATCATCTCAGGAAATCAAAGCCTGGATTAGTTTACTCCTGCATATGGTCAGAACCCAGAAACGGACCATTAAACCTTCTTTCAACCTTGTCACTATCTGTAGGCTAAACACAATGTGCCTGTCTGTCTGTCCCTGTAGGGTATTTTCAGGATGAACGAGTGGCCTGTGATTGGCCAAGTCATGTCACTTGTCTGTTACATAGAATTAATTTGGTCCTTGTCAAAATACTTTAAAACTTTAACTGACAATTTGTAGTTGATGTTTTGTATTGTTCTGGCTGATAGGAGGGTGGAGCATATGTTGTCATTGTAACAAAAAAATTTGCAGAGTTTTTTCTCCAAATGCAGATGGAAATAGAATGGTTAAAAAACTTCTAACTCTGCTTGATTACTGCTCTTAGCAGTTCAACAGGTGTCACATTTCTTTAAAAAGTGAAGATAAGTGATTTAGTTTGAATAAGTACACACTTTGGATAGCTAGACTTTTCCAGAGATTTGATGGATGAAGAGCCAAAAGGAAGAGGAAACAGTAGCTAATCTATAGCACTGTATTTTAAAACAAAAATTGGAATGACACCAAGGAGAAAGGACAATATTCTTTTATTCTCTTTAGTAATGTAATGAATCCTAGAAGGTTAAAAAAAAGAATACTTTCTCTATTTGAGAGTAAATACTTCCCTCTTCTGGGACTTTCTGTGAAATGCATGGCAATTAAGATTCAAGACACTGCATGAAGCACTGTTTAGTTCTCTGGGCACATATCATATAGGAAAGCTGGCCATCGATTCTTTTAAATCTAGTGTGTCATTAGCTTGAGGAAGTATAGAATGATTTTTTTTTTTCTACTTATTCTCCTTGATATTTTTTATCTCCCCAGGAACTATTTTTCCTTGTTGCAGAGATGATCAGAAACTGCAAAAGCAAGGTAAAAGGAACATATGTTTTTAGGATTCTTCAGTTATTAGTGACACATTATTAGCATACTGTAAAATCCTATCCCATTCATCTTTTAAATTATTAAAGTCTCTAAGACCAAATGAAAAGGCATTATCTTTTTATCAGACAGTGTTATGTATGATGTTAAATGACTGTCCAATTTTCATGAATTATTAATAAACACAGTAATTTAGCTGAAAGAAAGTTGAGTAAAGGATTAATAATTACAGTCTGTTAACCAGTCTCTTCCTTTCTGTAGAGTGGGCATTCCCAAATTACACCTACTGACAGTAGGTCCATTTTTCAACTCTCAGGTGCATATTTCTAATACAGTGCTCATAGGTATAAACTGACTCTTTTAAACTTATCAGGAACAGCCACAGACAATAATACTGTACTGTTATAGCTATTCGTGCCAATCAAATAATTTTAGGCATAGTAGTAACACATTATGGAAACCATTTGTGACTATGTTAATAGGAAGTGCTGTTAAAATGACATGGGACACAGACTTTATCTAGACTGTTAGTACTGACAATTGTAATTTGTGTGAGTAATATCTTCTAGCAGTGAGCCTTGAAGATGTATGAAAAAAGTAATTGTGAACAGTCCTCAAGTATATCTTGTAGTAATTTTTGTATGAAATACTGTAGAATCTGTCATAAATGCAAGAAATGCAATTATATCGAACTCTAAATATTCCTACTAACAATGTATGTACACAAATCTGTGTATATTTATGTACAGACACGCACAAAATGCAGTCTATAAGAAAGTGGTTTTGTGTGTGTATACTTATATGAAAATTATTAATATCATGAAAAGGTTTTTTTTCCAATTTTCTGCATGTGAATACATAGAGTGCACACACTGCATTCACTGAACTTATATGTATACTGGATTGACCTTTTAACGAACATAATTTACTGCTTATGTACGATGAAAGTGCTTAAGTTGTTTTATTTCATTCTTTTAATAAAAGTAATACATTCTGTAGCAAAAACAAGGATAAATTATTTTAAAGATATTGTAAATCTCTTTGACTCATTAACTAAGAATGAATATAATAATGAAGAGAGTAAAAGCTTGTAATTTTTATCTCTAATTCTGATCATAATTATATACTATTGCTTACAAAAATTATATACAATGTTCACTAAACATTAGAGACATGAGGGAAGGGTTCTGTTTTATAAATTATGACCTCATACCAAAAGAAAAGTCGATGAAAGTACCATGCTTTATCAGTGCAAGTTGATCACACCAACTAAACTACACTTAAACAAAAGTTACTACATTTAAAGAATTTCAGAAAAAACTCTTTAATCACTGAAGTTAGCTCTTCTAACTATCACTATCTTCTCTAGAGTATTTCAGCATGGATTCAGCTTGGATCCTCTAAGCCCAGGATCAGTGTGTTCCAACACACAAGAAATGAGGAAAAGGAGGTAGGAGGCCTCCATGAATGAGCAAGGATCTGCTGGGACAACTGAGGCAGAAAGCAGACATCTATGAGAGGTAGAAACAAGGGCTTACTTGGGAAGAGTATAGGAACATTGCCAGACCATGCAGAGGTGCAACTACGAAGGCTAGAGTCCTTCTAGAATTAAATTTAGCCAGGGATGTTAAGGACAATAATAAGGCATTTTTCAATTACATCAGCAGCACAAAGAAGACGAGGGGGAATGTGGGCCCACTACTAAACACAGAGGGTGCCTTGGTGACCAAGGATGCAGAGGAGGCTGAAGTACTGAATGCCTTCTTTGCTTCAGTCTTTAAGGCTAAGGCCAGCCCTCGGGAAGCCTCATCCAGCAAGGATAGTAAAATGGCCTGGACAGCTGTGGGTGGGAGAGGAAGAGGTTAAAGATTTATTGGCCGAGTTTAAAGCTCATAAGTCAATGGGTCCTGATGGGATGCATCCTAGAGTGCTAAGGGAGATGGCTGATATGATCACTAAGACTATTTCCATGATTTTTGAACAATCATGGAGGACAGGCGAGGTGCTGGAAGACTGGATGGCCAATGTAACTCCAGTCTTCAAAAAGGGCAGGAAGGACGACCCAGGAATCTACAGGCCAGTCAGACCCACCTTCATCCCTGGAAAGGTGATGCAGGAGCTTATCCTGAATGTTATCACTGACCGTATCAAGGAAAAGGTGGTTATCAAGGGGAGTCAACATGGATTCATAAAGGGGAAATCCTGTATGACCAACCTGATAGCCTTCTATGAGTGCATAACTGGCTGGCTAGATGAGGGGAGAGTAGTGGATGTCATCTACCTTGACTTCAGCAAGGCTTTTGACCCTGTCTCCCATAACATCCTCATCAGAAAGCTCAAGCAGTGTGGCTTGGATGAGTGGACAGTGAGGTGGATCAAGAGTTGGCTGAATGACAGAACCCAGAAGGTGGTGATCAATGGGACAGAATCGAGTTGGAGGCCTGTGGCCAGTGGAGTTCCACAGGGATCGGTTCTGGGGCCAGTCTTGTTCAACATCTTCATCAACGATCTGGATGAGGAGACAGAGTGTACCCTCAGCAATTTGGATGATGACACAAAACTGGGAGGACTGGCTGATTCCCCAGAAGGCTGTGCTGCCATTCAGCAGGATCTCAGCTGGCTTGCGAATTGGGCAGAGAGGAAGCTCATGAGGTTCAACAAGGACAAGTGCAGAGTCCTGCATCTGGGAAGGAACAACCCCATGCACAAGTACAGGCTGGGGGTTGACCTGCTGGAAAGCAGCTTTGCAGAAAGAGACATGGGAGTTCTGGTTGATAATAAACTAACCATGAACCAGTAATGTGCCTTCATGGCCAAGAAGGCCAATGGTATCTTGGGATGCATCAAGAAGAGTGTGGCCAGCAGGTCGAGGGAGGTTCTTCTCCCTCTCTCCTCCGCCCTGGTGATGCCTCATCTGGAGTCCTATGTCCAGTTCTGGGCTCCTCAGCTCAAGAGGGACAGGGAAGTGCTGGAGAGAGTCCAGCGCAGGGCCACCAAGATGATCAATGGACCAGAATATCTTTCATACAAGGAAAGATTGTGGGAACTGGGGCTGTTTAGTCTCGAAAAGAGAAGACTGAGGGGGGATCTTATTAATATTTACAAATATTTAAATGGTGGGTGTCATGAGGTTGGGACATTCCTTTCTTCTATTTTATCTAGCAACAGGACAAGAGGTAATGGGATAAAACTGGAACATAAAAAGTTCCATTTAGGTATAAGAAAAAGCTGTTTCACTGTGAGTATGACGGAGCAGTGGAACAGCCTACCCAGAGGGGTTGTGGAGGCTCCTTCCTTTGAGGTCTTCAAGACCCACCTGGACACATTAGTGTGTGACCTGATCTACATTGACCTGCTTCTGCAAGGGAGTTGGACTAGATGATCTCTAAAGGTCACTTTCAATCCCTACCATTTTATGATTCTATGATTCTATGTATTTTAAAAGCCTAAATTTGGGGTTCTCCTTTGAGGTTTTTCTCTGTCACTTTTCAATTAATAGTGTTTTTCATCCACCTCTGAAGGGTGTATTTAAAATCTATCTCTTAATTTTGAAATTAATTTTGGATTTTTTTGGAAAAAATTAAAGCAATTGACCTGTTTGTGATATGTATAATTATATACAGACATAATCATATTTATAGCACATTTGTGAAGATTAATGCAACTTTACCTGCACTGTTTTTTATATCAAATCTGTATCTAATTAGTTCATAGATAAAAATAAATGCATGAAATTTGTGGAAGAGAATTGATTCAGAATCTCTGCTGCAAACAGTAACAACAAGAAATCCAATATTTTATATAGTAATTGTTTAAATAACCAAAAATATTTACTTTTTTTTCAGTTTTATGGACTAATCACAGAATGACTGAGGTTTAAATGGATATCTGGAGGTCATCTTTTCCAACCCTGTCGCTAAAGATGGATTTTATATATATTTTTAGGATGGAGACTCCACAACCTCTCTGGGAAACTTGTGCCAATTTTCAGTCACCTTCCCAGTAAAAAAGTGTTTCCTGATATTCATAGGGAACCTCTTGTGCTTCAGTTTGTGCACATTGCTTCTGGTTCTGTCACTCCACTACTGAAAAAGAAGCCTGGCTCTGTCCTCTTTGCACCCTCCCTTCAGGTATTTATATATTGATATATATTGATATGATCCTCCCTGAACATTTTAGTCTCCAGGCTGAACATCTGTCTCACAGAAGAAATGTTCCAGTCTTTTAATCACTTCTATGGCCCTTTACTGGACTCCCTCAGATGTATCCATATCTCCCTGGTACTGATGAGCCTACAACTGGCCATGAGACTGCAGTTGTGACCTCACCAGTGCAGAGTAGAAGGGAAGGATCACTTCCCTTGACCTGCTGGCAACAATCTTAATGCAGCCCAGGACACTATCAACTTCACAGTAGCAGTGGCAGATGAATATGGCAGTAGCATTTGAGTTGACAGCAGCAATAATAGCAGCAATCCTAGCAACATGTTATTTCTTAGCTTAAACTACTAACATTCAACTTCAAGATTTTAATGCATATTGTATTCACCAGAAATCCAGGTATTAGTTTTTAGGGCATCCTGGATTTTGCAGAAGGACCAGATTTACATGGGAAGAAACACAAATCTAGTAATTTCAGAAAAGCAGTTGCAGAGTCATGCATAGTTTTATTTAGATCCTGTGATTCACTGCAGACTAATAATGAGACAAGAAAATCAGGTACAAAGAACTTCCAAGTCACTAGCCAACTTCTTGTGTGACCATCAAGAGCTGTTTGGAAATGTAGGAGCAGCTGGGTTCAGTGAAACTTCCTTTCCCCCATGAACTACAGTCATAATCTCTTTATAAGCAAACAGAAGAAAGCCTTATGCATTTGAAGAGACAATGATTGTTGTTGGCTTAACTAAAATCTTCCATATCTAACCAAAAATTTTTGATACTGCTGTTATTATTAAATAGATATTATTAAAATAGTGATTTACTTCAGCTCAAATTAACAAGGATAATCTCCCTATTAATATAAAATATAAAATGAAAAGAAAAGCAATTATCATCACTCCCTCTTCTCTGGTGTTATGCGACCTTGTCCATGTCCCTTGGGTCCCCAGGCCAATGGTGTCAGTTGCACTCAGATATGGACAGTGGTTGTTTCAGGAAGGGTTAACATCTGTTGATTCCTTGGAAGAGTTTGGCGTCCATAGCAGACATGGTACCCTCGGCCCAAGGACGGATTCTAATGTCTGCATTGTCCCTGAAGTGAAGATGGACTCATCATTGTTGCCTTGTTTCCTCATCAGAAATTTCAACACCATCATAGGGAACACTAAAAAGGAGCTCCTGGTTTGAGTCCATGTCAAAATCTGAAGTCTTCTGTTGTTCAGGACTTAGGAAGACAAAGAAAAGCCTTATTTGAAGCAGCGTTGTCCTCATGTTACTATAATTCATTTTAATATGAGAAAGTAGTATGAAAACATATTTTTTCCAAATATGTCAATGTCTTATAGCTAAAAAAAAAAAAAAAAATCTACATCTACAATAAACAAACAAACAAAAAAGCAAACAATAAAAAACAAGTGACTCTTCCTTAGGAGTTTTAATTTTTTCTCTCCTCATGGACTAAAGCACTATTTTTGGGTTTGATTGTGATTTTACTCTCTGATTTGAGTTTTATTCTGGTTTAATGGGTAATATTTCAGCAGTCTCTGTGCAGCCCCTAGTGGAGGCATTTTTGTACTAAGCATTAGTTCAGTAAGAAAACAAACAGCAATAACTGAGTTCAGATATATATTTTTTTTCCTAGTAAATATTAAAAGTCAGATTTTTACATATATATGTGTTGGTAAGAAATCTGTACGTCATACATGAGTTCTTATAAGAGTGTAAGTCTAGTGGAAGCCAACTGTAGTCTGTAGAATTAGAGACAAGCAACTGCATAGTAGAGAACAAACTGTAGATACTGATTTTTTAAATGTTAGTTTCACTTGCAAAAATGGAAACTTTTAAGAGATTTTTTTTTTCAGGATAATGGAAAGAACTATGAGCAGCTATGAGCAGAAGTCCAGCACAATAAGACATTTTAGCATTACAAAGATATAAAATCCTGAGCTATATTTGATGTACGAATTCTTTTATTAAAAAAAGAATATAGCCTCAGATACTGAAAAATACTTTTTGTAGTACAGTTTAGTTCCACAGTGAGAGAGACACAAGGCAGGTATTTTAGGTGTAAATTCAAAATGTGTCTTCCCAAAATCACTGTTTAGCTATATACATTCAGAGTTCTTTAGTTCCTCAGTTTATGAAGAGCAAATTCTTTTGTTCCATGCATTGGTACTTGAGAGTCAGACAGCTATAGTGAAGTATAGTGAAGACCTGTAGATACTTTCATATTTTAGCTTAAACATCTCAGTCTGCCTCATCTATTCTCTTCCCCAAGAAAAAGTAAAAGGACCTTACAGTACTCCTAATTCATCTGTACCTGAACCATTTACCTTAACCTTGGGAAAACAGAATCAAGTCATTAATCTTATTCCATATAGGACAGAGATTTCAATGCAAATGTTTCACTTCCCCAAAAATACAAAGTAGAGTGTCTGTAATAGGAGTGTAAATGGAGACAGAAGAAAACATGAAGAGCTGATACATGACTGTTAGCATTCTTCCTGGAGTAGTTTGGCCAGTGCAAGCTAGTGCTTGTTAACATAGTGTTGAAACACAAGTCCCAGGGTGTTACATGACAGGAAGTATTCTTAAAAAAACCCTATACATGAGCCTACTCTATTTGTTGAGAGAAAAAGTATTCTTAGGCAGCAAGATACAAACAGTACTGTACTGTTTCCCCTCACAGCCAGGTCTTGTATTCTAATAAGACAGAAATCAGGTTTATGATACTGAAAAAGTGTTTTTTAAGGCCCTTTTGTTGATGTTATTCCTTTTTGGAATCTGAATATGAATTATCCATCACACCACAGAATCTCTTATTATATGCAAACCATACTGAATATTTAAACATAACAGGGACATAGCTTCAACTACATTAATTCAGAATATCCTATATTCTAAAGAAATACGTGTGAAAACATACTCAATGAGTTAAGTAGAGGTATAAATTAAGATATTTGATTGAATTCTACTAGATCATTGTCTTAATCAGTGTCTCCTACATTCCCAGTGTCCAATTTGATTAGTCAAGCAGATTGAAGAACATTTTATTTAGTTCAAGAGTAGGCTTCGATTTGGTTTTGAATGGTTAGTCTTGAGTTTGGCATTTTCTGTGACTGATTGCTACAGTTCACCAAAACAGCACAGGCTGTATGTTCTTAGGCTGTAAATGTTTGATTTAACTGGCTTACCATGTATTTCTGAAGTTAAAAAACTTAGAGATTGATCTCTTGTTAGTACTGGGATGGTTTTCAAATATTAGCAATGGAGAGAGTACCAAAGAAGGAAGTTTTTCATTGATACAGACAGCCTCCTAGAAAACAAAGAAGTCTTAAAAATGTCTTTTCACAGGCCTAGGAATAGGTCATGTTAAACAAAGGGTTAAATTAAAGACATTAATGAAAATTCATACAATTTAATTTTATTTTTTCACTCTATTATTTTATGACACCAAAATATAACCACTTTTCCCTCTTCTTTCTGATTTAAGTAGACAAAGATAATAGAAATAAAATCACAATGGTTCTTGAATTTATGAAACTGAAGCACCTTCTAGCTGTTAGAAATTGGAGATACATATTTGTTGTTAAGCAAACATGTACTTTAAGAAAATCTGTTTTGTTTTTTTTCCTGAGGTGATGTGAAAGGACAAATAATATAACAGAAACAAGTTTAACACAGTGATTCAGCCCTGAGTGCTCTGCAAAAGTAACTAAATGTAATATTACTCACTTCAAGAAATCCCTGGAGCTTTTAAGACCAATAGGTTTCCTTTTGTCATGATACAAGAAAGTATGGGTTTTTTTCTATTAATTGTTCATAAATAAATCATAGTTTGTAGTTATTTGCATATTTGAGGTTTGAGCTGTTTTTTAATGTTGGATATCTGCATTACTTCAGTGTTCCCTGCTTTATAATAGGCTATAATAAATGAACCCTATAAATACCTAGATTCTATATTGCCTCATATTTCTTAATTTTGGGGTTTTTTTTCTCTCTCCTAAATTCTGTGAAATAAATATGTAAGGTATAGTAACATAACTCTACTTCCATGCACATTTAAGTGTAGGACAAAGTACTGACTTCAGATCAGTATGGTTCCCATCTGTAGTAGAGTTTAACCTTTTCTAACACAGTAAGTACCATTATCTGTAAGAAAAAATATGAGTTTTTAAAAATAAGATTGATATTAAAAGTTTTATATGGGAAATAAAAGAAAAGAAAATCAATAGCAGAATGGCTTTATTGGAGAAAAGTAGAAGAAAAATGATCAGTTTTCTTACAGAAATATAAAAAAGCTGAGTGATGTTCTGTGCCACTCAAAATTGTATTCTGGCCACCCATACAAACATAGATGGTTTCCATCTTCTTTCTAATAGCTCAAGTTTAAAAATTGTGTATGTGCATATTTTTACATATGGTTTATATGTACACTCTAAATACATTTCTTACACTAACTCATTTTGGTTCTTTAATTCCCTTATTGGAGACTATTCCAAATTCATGCACAAATGTTTTCCATATAAGTCTGCATCACTGTTTGAAAGCAGAATCTCCCCATGTTCCAAGTGAAATGGAGGCCATGTACTTGCATTAAAATGGTACTAAACTTGAACCATGAATCAGAAAGATTTATTAGTTTGGACTTAATGTTGCATTATTACTAAATGCTTACTCAACTTAAGCATAGGCAGAGCTCACTTGCAACTTTTGGCAAAGATTATGTAGAGATTCATTTTTTATTCAACTGCTGAATTGCATATAGTTACATTGTAGCTTTTATACCTATTATACTTTGTATACTATGCTCATAGTTCTCACCTATTAATGTAACCAAAATCTTGATTGACAGTTCTTGGGTGATGTTGAAGTTGCATTTAACTTAACATGATCCGTTATTTCTAGTTTTTTGGCATGGTTTAGGCTCATCCAGCGACAAAAGACCACAGTTAGACTTAAATACCACAGAACTCTCAAAAGACAGGGAGAGCTTAGTTGCTGCTTATGGTCCCAGACAAAACAGACAAGGCTACTTAGCCTGGTGAAGAAAACAAAACTTAATCCACCTCCAGCTAAAACATAACAAAAAATATCCAATAGAAAAATAATACAGAGGAGAGAGAATTATGGAAGTGCAACCAGCTCTTTAACATCACCTTTCCCTGACCCCTTCTCCCTTCCTGGCTCAGAGCCCTAAGTCTGGTATCATTACCTCCTTCCCCCATAAGCAGTGCAGGGAGCAGGGAACAGTGGGTGCAATCAGTCCTTTCCTGATGTCTCTTGCCTCTTAACACACTCCTGAGGAGAACTGCTCCTTGATAGTTCTTCCTTACTCCAGCTCGGGGTCTCCCACATACCAGGCAGCCCTGCACAGGCCACTCCAATGAGGCACTAAAACCCCAGTTCATCTCCTCCAGTTTAGGGTATAAACTGCTCACTCCCTCTGACCCAGAGTCTCCAATTCTCATCCCCTGTCACAGGGTCTCTACTTCTCATCGAGGGCTATAAGGATGTCTCTGGTCTGGAATTGCTTCTTGTCTTTTCCTGACTACAGTGTCCGTGTGGTCGCCTCTATCTTGCCCTTCCACCTCCTTCCATGAATTTAAAATTCCCATCCTTAAATAGTGATGGCAGAGGTGCCAGATTGGCCCAGATGGGCCGGAGATGGGTCCAAATCTCAGATCCAAGGGAAAGTCCAAGAACTCTTTACTGAGTCCCAATCCCTTGTTACCAAGCAAAACCGTGACAGTTTTTAGTTTCAGGGAAACTAGGTAATATGAAATTATAGGAAACTGGTGTATATCTTGTTTCACCCTGAGATGGAGCCATGATGTAGGCTTGGACAAGCACTATGCTTAGGAACTTAGAAACACTCAAGAGGTTTATATCTTGATACATTGGTGAAACTATACCATATGATTCTTGCTTTTACTTTAAAATCCTATGGTGGATAAATTAAATTTTGAAAATAATCTTTATTTCTTTGAAGGTTGTGACAGGTCTGTATCTTTACATGTGCAAATGGGATTAATGAATAAATATTTATGTAATGATACTGTTTAATCTCAAAATGCCTGCATGAACATATAACTATATATTTTTAGATATATTAAAATTTATAAATCACTATATTTCTTCTAGTTCATGTAGATCCCTTCTAAAAGGGTGAGAAATGTGGACTTTCTGTTGCAGAACAATGCAAGAAGTAATTTTAGTTCTAGATATCCTGAGGGGGGTGAAGGTGGATGGGGGGCACTAAGCAAGAGACTGCCATGGGGCTTCATGGCTGGCTGGGCAAAACCACAACAACAATCTCGAGCATATTGTGGATCTTTTTGTTCTATCTGATCAGACTCATAAAATAACTATGGATTTAGACAGATCTAGACAAAGAAAGATGCAGCACAAATGTATTTGCGTGCATTAAATCTGATCCTGTTTTGCATATATCAGATAAGATTACATTGGGTTATCATTTTAAAATCCTGCGCAATACCTGAGTTCTTAAAAAAATATTCTGAAAATCAGAAATAAAAGCAGGTTGATTTGTTTGATTGATTGGAAGGGTTTTTTTTTTCTCTTTCCAAGGAACTCTCAGTAGATATCTTCTTACAAAAATAATAATGCAATGATTTTAGATCAGCTCTATTCACAACAACAAGCTTGTAAACTGGTACTTCGATCAGAAACCACCTTTAAGCAATTATATTTAAGAAAGTTAAAACCTCTATGACTTCAACAATTTAGTATATTGTGCACACCAAGTTGTTTTCCTCACAAAGTGGGTCACAAGAGTTATTTTATCTAATCCATCATTCTCCAAATTAGTCAGATATCATTACAGAAATGCAGAATTGTGCAACTTCTTATTACTTTCGGTCCAAAAATTTTAGTTTCACAGTTACTGTGGATAGTTTTGGGATTTACAATATAAGGATATAAAAATTTCAGAATGTGTCCAAAGGAGTACAGCAAACATTGTGAAAGGATTAGAAGTCATGACTTGTGAGAAGCAGCTGAGTATACTAGGTTTGTTCACATCAGAGGACACTGGGGGCAGACATAATTGCTGTCTACAACATCCTTGTAAGAGATGTGATGATCTCTTCTTGCTGTCCAGTGAGAGGATGCAAGGAGATGACTTAAATCTATGTCAGGGAGAGTTCAATTAGGATATTAGGAATAAGTTCTTCACTGAGAAACTGATCAAGTACTAGAACAAGCTCTCTGGGGAACTGTTCATGTTCTTAAGCCTGTTGATATTCAAGAAAAATGTGGACAATATTCTGTGGTGGTTTAGCTTAGTGTCCATCAAGTCATAAAATCATTCCCCTTCCTAAGTTGGATAGGAGAGAGAGAGAAATATAACAAATGGCATGTGAGTTGAGATAAGGACAGAGAGATCACTTATCAATTAGTGTTATAGGCAAAACAGACTCAACTTAGGGAGAAAAAGATTTAATTTATTGAAGAAACAGTAAGAACAGGGAGATGAGAAATAAAACCATCTTAAAAACATCTCCCCCCACCTCTCCCTCTTCCCAGGGCTCCCCTTCCTTCCCCCTCAGCAGTGCAGAGGATGGGGCATGGGAGTTGCTGTCAGTTCATTACAGATGGACTTTGCCACTACTTCTTCTCAGAGGGAAGTCTTATCACATATGGCATTGTGACACTGTGGGATCCCTCCCACAAAAGACAGTCCCTCATGAACTTCTCCAGGGTGAGTCCTTCCCATGGGCTACAGCTCCTCACACACTGCTCTGGCATGGGGCCTCCCATGGGGGCAGCTCCTCACACACTGCCCCAACGTGGGTCATCCACTGAGAGAAGAGTCCTTCAGGGATAGAATGCTCCTTTGGTAATCCTCAGGTCTTTGGTACTTGAGGCTAATCATGGTCTTTTGTTCCCTGATGGGCTTAAATCACCACACACTTTGCTCTTATTTTTCAGAAATACAGCCACAGAAATCTTTTCAGAGAAGAAAAATATAGCAGGATTTGGGACTTTTCTTTTCATGATCCCAGTTTCCTTGTTAGCTTACCAAGTCCTGAGCATCTCACATATGCTAAATAATAGAACTTCTGATTATTTCAGGGAAAAGTGCTTTTAAAATATTATTTACATACTGAAGTACATTACAAACAATCACTCCTGTGAGTTGTCTACTGCAGTTACTCCATCTATGAGTGGTTTACGATGTGTTTTGTGAATCTTTAAAATCTAATGTTTGCTCTAAACATAACATTTTGTTATTGTGTGTAATGTAATCATAATGATAAGGGTTGTAGTGTGGTAATAAGGTATATCTCAAATAGTTACATAGTCTCTAAGGAGTACTGGAAATCATTCATTTTCAGTATGATAGATATTCGTGTGATCCTGACATTGCTTAGCATGGCAGGAGAGAGAAGGTAGGTTTTAGGGATTCAGTGTCTGTATATTGTTACATAGCTTCACTGGCCATTAGACTCAGAGATGGCTGCCTGCTACAGCTGACTCAGTTCCTGTCTGAACCTCTTTTTTGCTCACAGAATGTCAGTGACACTTACTTACAGGAAATGTTTCTGTTTAGATTCTTAAAGAAACTTAGAGAGCCTCCAAAGTACTCTAGATGTTAAGAATTGACTTTCAACAGATGTCTAACATTATCTCAATAGTTGGAACTAAAGTCAAGATCCTGTAGAAATTGATATCATTTGGTAACAAGAACTGCTTTTGTGGTTGTACAATCACTAGAATAGATTAAATTAAATTTGATTTTCTTCTGACCTATTTCCTCTTTCTATGAATATGCAAAGATTCACTGGGAAAAATGAAACTAATCCAATGTGTAAAAATGAATCTACGGTAGAGAGATGCAGAAGTTCAGAGAGCAATTCCAGATTCAAGTTTCACATAGGTTTGTTTTTTTTTTTCCACTTGGAGTTATTTCATTTTATTTCAGTCATATTCAAGGAAACATAGAAAAGGAAACTGACTTTTATTTTCTGACAGTACAAACCCTCCTCTGAGAGATAGTGCTATGGTTGTTTAAGCAAAACAACAGTGAGGATACTAAATGGATTCAGTTATCAAAACATTTTCTTCACAGATATATGCAATTTTATGAATAACACAATTTTACTGTTCTGTAGGAGAGGTGAGGCAGTGTAGAAGAAAGCTAGGCAAATCCAGGTGTGAAGGTCTGGACCAGGACCTAGGATTTCTGAAGTTATCTCCCTGGGGTACCCCAGTTACTGTCAGTTACAGAATGGAGTTTAGACCTGATTTTTTACTGTCCTCTTCATATTTGCTTAGTACTTATCAACTGGCTGGCACTGGTGCTCACAGTCTGCTCCTTTGAAAAGTTCTATACAGATTAATAACTTTCACAGTGACTGACAGTCTGCATACTCTTAAGATATTCTGTTTTAATAACTAAGCTATTCCTTTATCCTACAAGGTCAAATACATTTTATATGCTAACGTTATTGTTAACAAAATATGTACTAACTGCTATAAATGATTCAAGATTTTCTACTGATTAGAGGATTCATCCTTAACATCTAAAAGACTTTGATATTGACAGAGTGGGAACTTCTGGTTACTATCATCTGTTGTTTTGTTGGAAAAATACAGCAATTTGTAAGAACAAAGAGATTTAATGTGATGGAAGAAATATAATTGCAATACAAATATATTAAATTCTAAGCATGGGTAGTAATTTAGGTTTATTATGTTGAATGGTCTTCATTTTTTAGACTGATTACCAGGTCTATGTGGATATGAAACATCACAAAGGGTCTGTCATCTAACTATTTGAAAAGTGCGCTGCAAGTAACAGCAACATATCTTTAATAAAACATAATTTAAGGCAAGAAAACAGAAGAATATCAGAGACCTTTCCATTCCTTTGGAAAGATTAATTGTATTTATTTTTCTTTTTTTTACATAGATCTTACAATAATTAAAACATTAGCACATTACATTACTTGACATCCAGATAAGAGTCTCACAAAATGTTAGCCATTAAATGTGCTGAAGTAGTGTGGTAAAGGAGAGGACACCCTGAAAATCTAGTAAATTAGTAAGGGACATATAGAACTTAAATCTCTTTTCTAAACTTCAATTTAAACTCACCCTTTAACATACTTCTGATGAGTTTGAACATCCTTCTAAGTGTAGTAGAAGGGAAAAGAATGATCCCATTCCTAAGAGAAAGAATGATCCAACTGCTATGATACATAAATATGGAAAAACTTTGAGTCTGGACTACCTATTAAAATATTGAACTATTGGAAAGATACCAGCATCTATTTGTAGATTAGTTCCACTTACTTTTAGATGTCTGAATAACTAAGAGTGTTTGAAACTTAGTTGCTGTGTAAATTGATTATGAGAAGCTACAGTGTATTTCAGGAACAATCACTATTTTGATGGTGATTTGAACAATATCGTTTCAGAATTACACTATGCATCTTTTCAAACTTCATTTATTTATTCTGCTAGTACAAATATCATAATTCCTATACTTTGTTCTTTGCTTTCTGGCAAAATGGACTGAAGCTTTTTGAATAATTTAATGGGAGAACTTTTTATTCTTCTCACCACTACACTGGCCTTGACAGTAATAGCTATAATTATGTATAATTTTGTTCTGAAGGTTCTGAAATATGCGGTTAGGAAGAATGTGAAGGAGAGTCTCTTTTATGTGTTATGAAAAAGTAGAAATCATTATTTGAGATCATGACATAGAAGGATAAGATATGTTATAAAAATGAATAGGTGGAAAGATAAAGCCTTAGACAGTGAATTCTATAGAATCTCATATGTTTAGTTTCACCCACAGAAAATCAATGAAAAGATTCATATTAATATTCCTATACAGAAAGAATTCAGGATATCCCTCAATGAACATCTTATTTGAAAAGTGGACAAGTCAAATAGTAGTACAAAAACCAAAATTTACTAGCTTTAGTAAAAAACTCTAATAATCAGAAAAAATAAACAGAGAAATGTAAAATCGCAAATCAAAGTTAAACCAGATTAACCAACAGGTCACAGCTGTCTATATTAAATCCAGAGTATTAGGCAATTGCAAAAGTCACACGGTATTTTTTTAAACACTAACTTTTCCACTAACAAGCATTTTAAATCTTTCCCTGTAGGTTTAAAATGTCAGTGCAAAATTCTACATCCTAGTAAGTCCCTTGGTATCAAGTCTCAAGGCTGGTTAATCAAAGTCTCATTATTACTGTAATAAATGACCAGAGGCAGAAAAATTGTGAAGCTTTTTTTTTTTAATTAAAGAACCCAGAATTAATCATTGAGCAAATACAAAACAGCCCAAATCAAATAAACTGCTCTTTGATTTTTTTTTTTTTAAGAATGCTTTTTCTTAAAACATCCTGTCAGGGAATAACATTGGAAAGAATTTTAGGAAATTATCTAATCTTTTAGGACTCCTCTGGCAAGATCAATAAAGCACATTGCTAAAACTCCTAACATTTTTTTCTTCTATGTGTTCTCTAAGACCTCAGACCACTGATTAAATGTCTGTATTTGATCCTAATGTTTGGAAGTTATTAATAATATTTAATATTAATATGCCTTGCTTCAGTTTAAACCTATTCCTTTTTTGTCCCGTCCACTGGAGATACAGAAAATACATTGCTCTTTTCCTTTTTGCTGTATCCCTTTACAAATCTGAAAGTTGCTTTTATGTTGCTTCCCAGTCTTCTTTTCTCTGGACTCAATGTCATGAATTCACTCAATCTTTTTGCATTCACATTTTACAAAATTATTATTTATTCATTATGCCTTTTTTTCAGTCCCTACCACTCATCTGTATCTGTCCACAAGTGACAAATTTACATATGAAAATTCATCTCAAGACTATTGAAGCTAGGTTGAGGAGAATGTTACTTCACATGTTTTATACATCATACATGTAATATTTGACTTTTTTTTTTGACAAAAAACATAATTTACTAAAATTCAGTTAATAGGGAAGAATAGCCTCAAACTTTTTATTTCCCCTGGAGAACAATTGCTTTCATTCACTCCATATTCTCTACTTATTCAAATGAAACGACAAGCATTCTAAAGTCATAATGACATACAATATCAAACAAACAAAAAACCTTCTGAATCAATTTGGTAGTTGCTTTTTTTATTATGTTGTTGTGCAATATCTGTTAATAACTTTTTATCTACACTGTGAGCTATGAATAAAGAAATCAATGAAATTTTTAATTTGTTCTTCCATCTGGTTTTTAGTTATTTGAACTCCTCAGAGCTTGATGGCCGTAAAATAAAATTTCCACAGATCTTAAAAGACTTGATGTTAAAGACAGTGTAAGTCAAATAATGGAGGATTTTATTCCTAAACTGTAGTTAGACAGTGTTCTAATTTAATATTGATACTTATTTTTAAGCTATTATTTTATTTGGGTTTTTTTAATGGAAATTATGTAAAGTCTTTTCTTCATCAGTGTTGTCAAAATTAAGATTGTCCTATACTTGCAGGGCCCTTAAAGAATTAATCATCAAGATGTGTCATAGGCTCAGAGTATTGTAAGTTACTTAGATATGTTATGAAGCATTAAAATAAGGAACTCAATCTTAAGAAAGAAAAAGTTAATTAAAACAAAGATTTTTTTTTTCCTTGTAATGATAGTTGAAAACTGCAGTTTATCCTGAACTACCAGTTGCCCTTGAGTGTGCCTGGTATTTAAAGTGCCATTTCATATTTGTAACATTTTACTATTATCATAAAATCGCAGATTCACACAGAATCACAGAATCTTAAGGGTTGCAAGGGACCTCGAAAAGTCATCTAGTCCAGAATCATAGAATGGTAGAGGTTGGAAGGGACCTTTAGAGATCATCTAGTCCAATTTCTCTACAGAAGCAAGTCTACCTAGATCAGATGTTAAGTTCAATAAATTGCAATTTAAAAAGTCCTTTTGTGGGTCACCATATAAACTTTCACTGTTAGCACATACCCTACAGAAAACAGACCTGTGTGAACACCATATTTTTTGGGAGTGTCTGGCTAAGCTTCTCCTCAATAAAAACATTCAGAAAAAACACATGTTCAGGCAAACTATAAAAAAAAAAAAAAAAAAATTGCCCAAAATTTGAATAAGACCTTTGATTTTAAGAGTTCATGTGACCTAATATTGAAACAATATCTATGAAAATATTTAAAGGTCAAACTTAACTTTTATTCTTTTTTTTTTTTTTCAATTCCTGGTCTAAAATGAAATGTGATTTCAAATGAAAGAATATGTATTTCTACAAAGGAGATTAGAGAAAGGCTTTAAAATTAAGGATATAGTTTTTTCAGTATTGAAGAAAAAGTCCTGTAAAGGAATGAAAAGGGAAAATGACATGCTCAGAATACCAATTTAATAACCTTATTCTGGAGAGATTGTAGTTAGACAAAATGACATGAATATAACAATAACCATATTTTTTGTCAGAGAAGTATTAAAAGTTTAGACTTTGCTTAATTCAAAATTCTGTTGTTAAATATTGATTGACTTGTCAGAGAAGCTGACACAAATTTTAGCAAAAATAGCCCATGCTGAAGAGTAAGAGATTTGCAAGTCATACACACAGTGATTGAATGCAATTTTGTGGATGAAATTATAAGTGAGGAAGAACAAGGTCTAAATACAAAAGTGCAAAACATACACGAGTTAACCCAGATACAGAAAGGAAGTACGTGAGAGGTGTTAGAGGAGAGCAGCTACTCAAGAGCTATGAAAAAATGTTATTAATGCGTGAATGTTTGGAATTAAAAAAGTCAGAATTCATCTGGAATTGGAACTAGAAAGGGATACGATGTGCAAGAAGAGAGATTTTATGTCTACATCAGGAGTGAGACAAAGGAAAATGAGTTCCATACCTCTTTGAGGGAAGGGATGTATTGACCAAAGATATGACTGAGATATTCAGTGTCTCATGTACCTCAGTTTTGACTAACAAGGTCTTCCTGAAAGCCCCAAAGATTCCAGAGCCTAGTGGACAAGTCTGGGAGTAGAGTGTTAACCAGAACAGAGGAAAATCAAGTCAGGGATAGCTTCAAGCAAACTAGAAAATTGAGTGGGACTAGATACAATGCATCCAAAAGCTACTTGGAGAGATCATTTTGGGGGCATTTTCTATCATCTTTGAATGGTCATAATATTCAGGGAATTTTCCTGATGACCTGATGACTAAAGAAAGGCAAACATCATGCTCATCTTGCAGAAAGGCAAGAAGAATAATAATCTGGGAAAATGCAGGTTGGTCATAAAATCATAGAATCATAGATTGGTAGGGACTGGAAGGGACTTTTAGAGATCATCTAGTCCAACTCCCCTGTAGAATCAGGTCAATCTAGATCAGGTCACACAGGAACGCATCATGCCACGTCTTAAAAACCTCCAGAAAAGGAGACTTCACAACCTCCCTGGGCAGTTTGTTCCAGTGCTCTATCACTTTCACAGTAAAATAGTTTTTCCATGTGTTTAACTGGAACTTTTTGTGTTCCTATTTCATCCCACTACCCCTTGTCCTCTCACTAGATATGATAGAAAAAAGGGTGTCCCAATCACCTGACACCTACCATTTATATAGATATAAATATTAAAGAGATCCCTCCTCAGTCTCCTCCAGACTAAACGGCTCCAGTTCGCACAGACTTTCGTCATAAGGAAGATGCTCGAGCACCATGATCATCTTTGTGGCCCTGTACTAGATTTTCTCCAGAAATTCACTGTCCCTCTTGAGCTGAGGAGCTGAGAACTGGACACAGGACTCTAGATAAAGCCTCAACAGGGCACAGTAGAGAGGGAGGAGAATCTCTCTTGGCCTGCTGACTATCCTCTTCTTGATGCATCTCAGGTAGCCATTGGCCTTAGCCACAAGGGCACATTGTGTATTTTAAATATAAATTATGTGCTCTTGTACAGAATTTTTGTTTTGGTTTGATTTTATTTTCCATGTCATTAAAAAGAAATTGTAGGGTAGATACAGATGTAAGTGCACTGTTTTTCTTCTGTGCACTTCATAATCATTGCTTCTCTTCTGGAACCTGTACTTTTTGTACGTTATCTTTCCTTGCATTGTTAGAACTTGGAAATAAAAGGGAATAATACGTAGTCTCATTACATTATAGCATGCAGTAAAGCCAATGTGCACTCAAGCATCTACAAATATAGATCACAGATTATATTCTTTAGTGTCTAATTCTTGAATCATTAGTCTAGCTTTTAAGAGCTTAGTGAAGTAGTCCAGCAATATGACCACTTTAATATCCAGTTCTACAGTTTCTGCAAATAAGGA
The DNA here is from genome assembly GCF_028858725.1 of Colius striatus. Classification (NCBI taxonomy): domain Eukaryota; kingdom Metazoa; phylum Chordata; class Aves; order Coliiformes; family Coliidae; genus Colius; species Colius striatus. Next base: position 47,684,338 of record NC_084759.1, on the reverse strand, counting down.
AATCTTATTGAAATCTTTTCTGTTGCAACTGTATTTTTAATCATAATAGTTGTGGCTATTACTCACTCTCCTTAAATACAATGCTAGTATGAATGTTGAAGCAAATGTAATTGATTATTAAAAAAATTATTATTTTTATTTTATTCAGGAGATCAACTATATAAGAAGAGTTTAAAGTGTCTCATTCTGAATCATTTGAGACATATCCTTGTGACACCTCTTCTGTTTCCAATTTAAAAAAAAAAAAAGTCATTGTCAGTCTCAAATAGCAACAGCTCCTCAAACAGTTTTGCTAATTTTCATCAGTCTTGAGACATATCTGCTCCTTTAGGAGTAGAGGACTGAAAAGCATTGTAAATATCATATAAGTTGTTCAAGACCCTTTCCCTTCTAGAAATTCGGATACACCATACTGATCAGTGGATTCCATGGAAGGCAAATACAAAAAGCAAATTCAAATTCAAATGGAGATTTTATATACTCTTTCAGATCTTCTTAAAAATATAAATGCTTACATTTATGAATACTGTAATGAACTCTAAGAGTTTTCAGTAGATAATGTTTTGTTGCAGAATTATCATTTTGTTACAGGCTATCAATTGTAAATTTTAACTAGTTTGTGGTGGTGGTGTAGTAATTTTTTCCTGAAATCTATCCTGTTGTTAATTGTTTTTAATATTAAAACTTTTTGTGAAGATTAATTATGTTCTTTCTATTCTTCAAATCACTGCTTCTTTTTTAATATTATTTGTAAATAAGGAATAAATTAAAATCTTAATTTATGTGTTGCCTTGAAAATGTTTATAGATTTTCATATACTTCTCCTGGGCATATTTGTTGCTTATAAACACAGTCAATCCTTGTTTCAAAGATTATCTTATTACATAGTTGAGCATTAATAGCTCAATAAAAGAGTTAGATTCTACTCTGTGAAGCTTAATTATACTCCTCAAGGAGAAGTCTGGGGAAAATCTTGCTTAACATTTCCATTAATGGCCTTGGCACACGAAATAGAAGTATACTGAGAAAAAAATGCTGATGACACAAAGTCATAGAATAATTTGTCAATAAAAAGGAGAGTTGCAATAAAATATGGGAAAAAATGAATTACTTTGAAGGCTGAAATAATTAAAGCAAGAAGAAATTCAACAATACAAAATTCAAGGTCAATACCTGTAATTAAAAAATTCTGATTTAAGAACAGGCTTGATTATACTTCCCAGTTAGAAGATGACTTTAAAATACCCCTATGATGCAACTATGAAAAAGACAAAAACAAACAAACAAACAAAAAAAATCAAGAAAGTTAGCTATTTCAGAAAGAGTTAGGAAAATATTAAGGATGTGTAGAGTTACTTGAAATATGATATGATGTAGTCATCCATGCTCAGTAGTAACTAAAGAGCTGTTGTTAAAAAGAGCAATTTGTATATCAAAGATCTGGAAAACCTGTCTTTTTAACGAATAAGAGAGTTTGAGTGGTTTAACTTACCATTTAAATGCTAAGCAAATGACTGCTTTTCACAAATGTATTGGAGAAATTCAGAGAGTATACTCTTCAGAGGAAAACTATTTCCAGTAAAATACTTCAATACTACAAAATTAAGTCACTGTAAGACACATTTACTTAGACAGGGAAATGGAAACACATTCCTACTGCTAGAATAATTTAGAGTTATGTGTCTCGGTTTTTGCTGTTTTCCCATATGAGCAGAAAGATAAAAAGAATGGAAATGGATATGAAATTTGTGGGTGGGTGTATTCTGATTTTCCACTACAGATACCATCATTAGATGTCAGAGACATGGGAGATGTGATATATTCAGATAATACGTAATTTGAACTTCCCATCACATTCTTGATATTTGACATGAAAGTAACTCCTGTCAGGGTTTAGGCCCATCTAGGAACAAAAGATCGTGATTAGCCGTAAGTACCAAGAGCTTTTGGAACACCCTAAGGACAGGAAAGGGCTTAGTTGCCACTTAAGGTCCCAGGCAAAACAGACCAGACTACTCAGGTTGGGGAAAAAAAACAGAATGTAATTTAATTGATCACCAATCAAATAAATAAATCCGAAAAACATAACAAGCAGAAAACCACACGGAGTGGTACAATGATGAAGAACACAATCAGCCCTGTAAGATAACCTTCCCCTACCCCCTCCACTTTTCCCAGGCTCAGAGCCCTGATCATGGGATCTTTACCTCATAACTCCCTGAGCAGTTCAGGGGGGCAGGGAATGGGGGTTTCAGTCTTTTCCTGATGGCTCCTGATACTTGTCTCTCCTCAAGGCAGGCGGGCTCCTCACTGGTCCTCCCTGCTTCAGGGCACATGCTGGACAACTCCACTCTGATATGTGTTCATCCTGAGTGCTGCAGCTCCTCTCCACCTCTCATGTGGGTCTCTGAGGCCCACAGGCTCTCCAGCACGGTCTGTGCCATGGCCACCTCCTCACAGGCTCTGGTCCATCCGGATGCATTCACCTAGAGCTGCTGGTGACTCTCAGTCCTACCATTGGCCTTCATGGGTTGCAGGGGCACTACCTGTATTCATAGAATCATAAATCATAGAATCATAGAATCATAGAATCATAGAATCATAGAATCATAGAATCATAGAATGGTAGGGGTTGGAAGGGACCTTTAGAGATCATCTAGTCCAACCCCCTTGCAGAAGCAGGTTCACCTAGATCAGGTCGCACCACAGGTTGCAGAGGGGTCTGCAGTTCGGTGCTCCTTCCTTTCACTTTCTCTGTCTGTGGAGTTCTCATGGTCACCTCCATATTATAGCAGTCCTCTACCTCCTTTTCTGGATCAAATTTCACTCTTAAACCATGAACACAGAATGTGAGATTGGCCTGGCCAGGCTGGAGTTCAGTCCACCTCAGAGCTGAGGAATATTCAGGAACTGCTTATTAAGCCCAGCACTACAGCTCTTTCCCCCTGTTACCAAGCAAGAAGAGACTCTACATAAATCCATGACACACCAAAATCCACTTTATTTACATATAGAAGAAAAAAAAAACTTGTTATCTATATTCACATGTTTATTGTCATGGTTTGACACGATAGCCTTTTCTGGTAAGGGGGAAGGGGCTGTAAAGATGACTCCTGTAAGAAGTTTCTCGCAACTCTCCCCAGCTCTGAGCCAGACCCACTTCTGGAGCTGAGACAATTAGACGCCTCCACAATCACTTTTTAAAAAGTCTGAAGGGGAGGTTTCTTCCTCTATCTTTTCCTCCATCTTTTTCCTTCTTCTACCCCTTATTTTTCTTCTGGCTGGTGGTGCGAGGAGTAGGAACAGTGAGAGAAACAACCATGCAGACTCCAAGGTCAGTGATGAAAGAGAGGAGGAGGTGTGCTGGAGCAGAGACTCCCCTGCATTCTATGGAGAGAACTGGTGAAGCTGAGATTTATTTTTGTATCTTTAAAGACCCCGTATCAGGACAGAGACTCATTTTGCTAAAGTTGGCCCCAGACCAGGGGCAGCGATTCACTTCATTAAAGGCCCCGAGCCTATGACTATGGTCAGAGGAGACCGTGTCCTGAGAGAGGGACCCAACCACTTCACTGCAGACCCTGAGACAGGGGCAGTGATTTTCTTCTTTAAAACTATGGCTGGAGCAGGACGTGTCCTGAGGAAGGGACGCAATATCCACAGCTGTAACTGTGAGGAGGAACCCATGACAAAGCAGCTCATTAAACTTATGCCCAGAAGAGGCCTCGTCCCGAGAGAGGGATCCTGCAACTGCAACTGTGGTGAAGAATCCACGTCAGAGATATTCACCAAGGACTGCGTCCCGTGTGAGGGACCCTGTATCGGCAGAAGCCACAGCTGCTGGGAACAACCCACACCAGAGAAGTTTGTTAAGGACTGTGTTCCAGGGGAGGAACACACTTATTCCCATGTTGGAGCAGGGGAAGAATGCCAGGAGTCATCCTCATTTGAGAAGACAGAAGCGGCAGAGCCCATTTGTGAGAGACTGACAACATCTCCTACTCCCTGCCCCCCTGAGCCGTTGTTGGGGGAGGAGGTAGAGATATCGGGAGCAGTGAGCTGGGCCTGGGAAGAAAGAAGGGATGGGGGAGGGAGATCTTAAAGTGCTGGTAGTAATTTTCTCATCATCCTACTCCCTTTTTGCTTTTATTCTGTTCTGTTTCTTGTAGAATAAACTTTCCTACTTTCCTCTCTAAGTCGAGTACTAGAGTCTCTTTTGCCCGGAACAGTAATTGGCAGCGAGTCCTCCCTGCCCTTGTCTCAATCCACAAAAACCTTGCTTATCTTTTTACTCCCATTTTGCTGGGGCTTCCTCCATCCTAACGAGGGTGGGGGATAATGGGGGCACCGAGTGAGAGACTGTCGTGATGCTGCTGTGCTAGCTGAGTCAAACCATGACATTCATGAAAGGGCATTTTTTGTGGTTTTTGTGTCACTACCTATCTGGTTCATTCGTAGTCTGCAAAAATATTTGGGTTTTTTTCTTTACCTTTGTTTGTTGTTTTCCATAGATGTTCTAAAAATTGCATTCCAGACTTAGCTGCAGGTTTCTGAGGTGGCATTCAGTTGCTCAGTTTATTAACTTTTTTTTTTGACATATGAAAAGCACGCATTTTAATTTTAGGTTAAAATTCTGTAGGACTTTTATCTTCATCTGTAATATTCTCTGAGTAGCTGCTTTTCACATCATTGGCCTTTAAATTCTTTTAAAAATAGATTAATACCTATAATTGGTGTATTTTGCTTTTGGTTTTGGGTTTTTTTTTGTTTTTTTAATATTTCAAATATAGGTGTGAAAAAAAAAAAAGATTTTTATTTATTGGAATTCAGTATTCACACCACAAGGCTACTGACAAGTAAATCCATTTTAAGTGTCCACTACTGCTAAAGAACATACTTCCCTGGAAAGAAAAGTGAAAAGACATATGTTCACTGTAGTTTGAGAAGAACACATTTACAAGGACTTCTTAAATAAACTAGTAAAGTTTAAGTGCTTGCTTTAGTCATGTCAGTGCAGTGGATTGAGATCAACCCTCTTAATCTTAACTAGGTCCTCAGTCTGGATAATCTACTTGCTTGATGTAAAATCTAATATTTACAGTAAAAGTGGATTTAGGAATAGATGATATTGTGAAGAGTAGAATACTAAATAAACTACTGTCTGGCAGAACATTGCTAAAGTACATTTCCAAATGGTTTATGACAGAATATTCACTGTTCCGTGCCGCCTGTTATAACTACTTTCTTCTTCATATTTTTGCCTCAAAATCTTAATGTAACCTCAACAGAATCTTTTTAATATTTACCTCCTACTGCTTCTTTCAGCCAAAGATCCAGCAATTTTTATCTGTCTACACAGTCAATATTTACACTGAAGTATTTTACCATCTAAAGTGTACATGGAAGATATTAAGAGTTCTAATACTCGTTTGTATTTTTTTCATTTGATTTTATTTTTGGGTTTTTTGATGTCAGATGTCTATTTCTGTACAGATTCAGTGGTTACTAATCATTCAAAAAGGAATGTACTGAACATATGCAGAAAAACTGCATGTTCACAGTTGGTTGAACAGCAGATAGAGTTACTGATGTACCATCTGTGCATTACAAGTGGTGAGTCTGAGTCTAAAAAGGCTGATAGTGAGGATTATGCCTATGGTTGGGCTGGAATAGAGTTAATTTTCTTCATAGCAGCTAGTATGGGCTACTTTTTTGGTTTGTCCTGGAAAAAAAGTGTTGACAACACAGGGATGTTTTCATTATTACTGAGCTATGCTTGCTGTTTTTTGCCTCTCACACCATCCCACCAGAGACTAGGCTGGGTGTACACAAGAATCTGGGAAGGGACACATCTGGGACAGCTGACTCCAACTGACCAAAAGGATATCCCATAACATCATGCTCAGCATACAAAGCTGGGGGAAGAAGGCAATCGAGGGAAACATTTGGATTGATTGTGTTTCTCTTCCCCACTAATCAAGTATGATACTTCTCTACTTTTCTGGGGACTCCTGAACAATCGCATGCTGATAAGTAATGAATGAGTTCTTGTTTAGCATACATGCATGCATGTCTTTTGCTCTACTGATTCAACTGTCATCATCTCAATACATGATTTTGCTTCACTTATGTGATTCTCTCCCTCATTTCAACACTGCAGAAGTAAGTGAGTGGCTTAGTGGTGCTAAATTGACAACTGGAATAAACCACAGCATCCCATTTACCCTGCTTTTATTTCTAAGCAGAGTAAAACTGAGGTGACCGGTTGTACTTCTAGAATTAGAGTTAAATGGTTAAAACTCCAGCTATTTCAAGTTCTCTGGAATAGCACTTATCCTGCAAAGGTCAATAACTCATGAAACGTGATAGATTCCCACTATTGTGATTTTCTTTATAAAGAATCACTCTTTATATAGCTCAAAAGAAAACAAATTATTGTAAAAGGAAAAATTTTTTAATATGATTTCTGCCAATAGATTGATTTCAAATATGATGGTATTGTTAATATGAATATGAGGAGGTCCTGATTGCACTCCTGATTGAAGACATCTAAGAAGACAAAGGCTTCATGAACTGAAGGATACATCTATTATGCTGAAGAGAAGGCCAATGAGAAAGACTGAGATCTGGACTGTAACTTTTCATGCTAATTGTCATCTTCATCACTGTTTAGAACATACTTAATTGGCCTTTTTTTAATGTTTGTATGCTTTGGAAAACTATTCACTCCAGGAAAAAATCCACAGAATTGAAATATTAGATTTGACTCCCTCTGGTCTATCAGTACTACCCCATCAGATTTAGCCCTCTTAAAGCATCTACACATGATTTCATATCTCGTCCCAGATCACACAGTATATAATTTCTAATGCAGAAATTTCTTGTGTTACAAGAGAAATTTTATATTATTTCAGGCATAAGAAACAGAAAATAACATGCAAATTGCAGTAGTTAGGACCTTTGGTGCACCACAGAGGAGACAAAATGCCAATATTTTCTTGAAAGGTCTAGTTCTAAGCATTGCAAACATTGATTTATTGATCTATTTTACCCAATAGCCAAAATGGTGTGAGGAATTGTACAAACCAGCACTGCAACAAAATCAGCTTCCATAAAGAAGAGGGAAAAGAAGGGGAGAGGAGGGGAGAGAAGTGGAGAGGAAGGGAGGCAAGGCGAGGTGAGGGGAGGTAACGTAAAGCAAGGTAAGGGGAGGCAATGTGAAGCGAGGTGAGATGAGGCAAGGCAAGGCAAGTCAAGGCAAGTCAAGGCAAGGCAAAGGCAAGGCAAGGGAAAGGCAAGGGAAAGGCAAGGCAAGGTAAAGGCAAGGCAAAGGCAAGGCAAGGCAAGGCAAGGAAAAGAAAGGCAAGGAAAGGCAAGGAAAGGCAAGGCAAGGCAAGGCAAGGCAAGGCAAGGCAAGGCAAGGAAAGGCAAGGAAAGGCAAGGAAAGGCAAGGAAAGGAAAGGAAAGGCAAGGAAAGGAAAGGAAAGGAAAGGAAAGGAAAGGAAAGGAAAGGAAAGGAAAGGAAAGGAAAGGAAAGGAAAGGAAAGGAAAGGAAAGGAGACTTAAATCAATCATCTAGTCCAACTCTACAGTAATCATCTGTTGTATAAAAACTTATTGCATATTGATCAGTAATCTTTGAAAAATTAAGCTTTATCCATTTACCATGTAAAAATTTCAGCACTTACATGAAACTAAGCTTTATATGTAAAAATTGTCTGAAAAAATTAGATTATGAGTTAGATTATGACTGGCTTATTCTTTCTTTAAAATTGTTGAGAAGCCCATTTTCATGAGTAAAAGTGTAGTTTTGACACTACTAGTGTAGTTAAATTAGTCATCCAGAGTTTGTCTCCATAGTATACAATGTTTTAATTTTATAACTGTTTGTCCAGGTACAAATGTATAGAAAGGAATTTTTCCTTCAACACTTCAATCAAAGTTGCATCAGTATGCAAAGACGCATACATTCAGAGACTAATCAATTAAGGAGAATTTTCATCAATAGAAATGTTAGCTTTCATCTCAGCTCTTTTCTAACCTTGATCTGCAAGAGAAGGGCATGGAGACTGGATTTGGATACCAAGGAGTGAGACATTTTGCCTCAAGAAAGCAGAAAAAGGTACTGTATCTGAATGTATCTGAGAGATCACCATAATTCCAAAAGGATAACATTAGATTCATTAGGGAAAGAAAAAGCAGAGGATAGGAAATTTATGATTTAATTAAGTAAATTCTAATGTCCTAAATGGTCTAAGCAATTTCCTAAATTGTTTCTTTTCAAGTTCAATGATAACATTGTTTAGATTTAGATTCAGATGTGCAATAAATCTAGAGAAAAGAACATATCTACTTATGTATGGAAAGAAATTTCTCTCGAACAGAAAACTCTCATATCTTCTGAAAGAAAAATCTATAATATACTATATTACTTCAGTTCTAATAAAAATTCATGTAAGAAATTAAAGATATATACCGTAAACTCAAAGAATCAATTATACATTAAAAGAAAAAACCTAACTTTCAAAGGAACCTATATCATCAATATTTGCACTTCTTTCCATTAATTTCTTTTTTTTACTGTCAAAACTGTCTGTTTACCGTCTCCTAGTAATGTATTAGAAAAGAACATACATTTTAACAGAGTAAAATTTCATTGAGTTGGAAAGAAATTTCTACATTTTGCCACATTTATATATCTCTGTATGAGAAGTAATTATGACTCATCTTATACTTAGACAAGGGTTTTGTTTGGGAATTGATAGATACTGTATATGATTAACAGGGAAGCATAGACCAATACACTTTTTTTCCTGTATGTACTGTTTTTCATTTCCTTCTGATAATTTCCAGTAACAAAGATAAAATTGCACAATATATTGTCAAGCAGATGGAAGTAAATGACAGACATCCCAAAGGAAAGAACTGTAAAAACCTTGAAGAACAATTGCTTGTTTTTGTTAAATTTATGCAAATACAGAAAAAATACACCACTCATAGCAGAAGTCATTCCAGCATGCAGTATAATGCACACATTTTCAGTGAAACTATCTGTCATTCCAGATCAGTGTTCACAGATGTACTATAAATTACAGGACCATTGCTGAAATTGGATGGAGATAATTATCTTATGTAATACTGACATAATGTCAAATTTTGGCAAGAAATGAAGGGTACATGGAAAAGATATGTCATAGTGAGTGTAATAACAAAAATAAAGATAATCATAAGCTATATCATCAAAGAAACTGAAAACCAGGGAAGGGAAGTGGGAAAAAAAAAAAAAAAGATAGTTTGTCTTATGCAGTGGTAGAAATTTAATGCAGTGAAAATGCTTTAAAGTGTTAACAATTACTATTACCTCTAAGGTACAGAAAAATGTCAGAAACAGGAGATACAGGAGTGATGTAAAGTTAATAAGAGTCAATGGAAAGATTCTCTGTTATATAATATAATAAAAACTATATGAGTATATGTCAAGGAACTAATTTGCCTTTTAAGTTCCAGTCATGCACCTCATTTAGTCCTTAACACGAGTACTGAAGACAGAGAATAATTAACTGCACTTGCTTTACTATATTCTTCCTGATACTCTTAACTGTTTTGAGTTATTTTATTCTGTCTGATTTAATATACAGAAACTAATATTACCTATTTAAAATGCTATAGAACCTGAACATAGACAAATGTATTCAAATTTTCTACATCTAAATGTTATTGATTTATTTTGTTTTAGCTGTTAGAAATTGTTACAAAAATAAACAAACAAATCAAACCTTGAGGAAATAAGTGATAACTTCAATAATACAATATTTTGATGATCTGAACAAAAATTTACATTTAGAATTAGAAGAAATGCAATCATTTAGGCATTTTTTTCTACTCAATTATTCAGGTCAAATCTTTTAATGGAATGTTAAGGCATTGATTTCAGATAAGCTGAGTAGAGGGAATGAAGATCATAAAATTATCTCTGTTCCAAATATTGACATGATGTGATTGTTAAGTTACTAGCCTCTTTCAAGCACAGAATTTCATTTAATAGAATCATAGAATCATAGAATGGTAGGGATTGGAAAGGACCTTTAGAGATAATCTAGTCCAACTCCCTTGCAGAAGCAGGTTCACCTAGATCAGGTTGCATAGGAACATGTCCAGGCAGGTCTTGAAGACCTCAAAGAAGGAGACTCCACAACCCCTCTGGGCAGCCTGTGCCACTGCTCCATCACCCTCACAGTGAAATAGTTTTTTCTTATATTTAAGTGGAAATTTTGTGTACCAGCTTCATCCCATTACCCCTTGTCCTGTTGCTAGCTACTATAGAAAAAAGGGATGTCCAAACCTCCTGACACCCACCCTTTAGATATTTATAAATGTTAATAAGATCTCCTCTCAATCTCCTCTTCTCCAGACTAAACAGCCCCAGTTTCTGCAGCCTTTCCTCATATGAAAGATGTTCCAGTTCCCTGATTATCTTGGTGGTCCTGTGCTGAACTCTCTCCAGCACTTCCTGTCCCTCTTGAGCTTAGGAGCCCAGAACTGGACACAGGACTGCAGATGAGGCCTCACCGGGCAGAGTAGAGAGGGAGAAGAACCTCCCTTGACCTGCTGGCCACACTCTTCTTGATGCATCCCAGGATATCATTGGCCTCTTGGCCACAAGGGCACAGTGCTGGCTCATGGTCAGTTTATTATCATCCAGGACTCCCAGGTCTCCAGCAGTTCGACCCCCAGCCTGTACTGGTGCATGGGGTTGTTCCTTCCCAGATGCAGGACTCTGCACTTGTCCTTGTTGAATCTCATGAGGTTCCTCTCTGCCCAATTCTCAGGCTGGTTGAGATCCCACTGAATGGCAGCACAGTCTTCAATTTTTTTTCAGGTTTCAGAGTTCTTCATTGATTAAGATCCTTATTTTGTGCCCTTTAGATTTCTAGATGAAGTTCTTCTATATTTCCCCATTTTGCATAGTAAATTACTTCCAGGTAGTAGTGTACCTTGTGCATAATCATGGGAAGGTACATGGCTGCCAGGAGTCTGTTGTATAGTGGCTCAGAAGCACTAGGGTGCCAGCCCAGTCCTGGATGGAAGGATTTTTCACCTTGCCAGGAATGTGTAATTCTCATCGACTGTAAAAGCATCAAATCTGTCTCTTCCAGAGTAGAAAATTATATTTATCTGACATCTGTCCAAAGGACATCAGAAAATGCTGTTTGCTACATATTAAGACTGATAATCAGAAGATCCCATCCGGTAATAATTTAATTTCACTTACTGACTCTACTTCATTAGCAAAAATATTACAATAACATAAATATAACAGATGGTTCGTCAGGTCTATACCCAGTTCTCAAGATACAGCTGTGTTAACACTGATCAAAGGCTAAATACATTGCTGTAAGGTTTCCTTACTCCTGTTCAAGGTAGACTGCCTTGCACAGAAAAGAAATTAAAGTCAGAAACACTTGAGCATGATGGTTCCTGAAGGACATTTAAGTTTATGTGTTGGGTGTATGTAGTGAGGTTTGGTAGCAGGAGGTCTTGCAGGAGTAGCCTTGTGAGGAGAGGCTGGTAGCTGCCCTCTGCCAGACACAGGTAGTTCTAGCCAGCTCCAATGGATCCACTTCTGAGCCCCTCAGACAATATGATGTTACCTTGGGGGCAGAAATTTCTTTGAAGACATTAGGAGAAAGACCAATGGAACATGTATTTCCCTGTAGCCCATGGAGGGAGTAAAATGGAGGAAATGGATATTTCCTGAAAGGTTGTAGCCCATGGAGAGTATCCATACTGAAGAAGGGGAAAATGTGAGGAGGAAGAACTGGCAGAGAGGAGCTGTTATGGACTGACTGAAAACCTCAATTTCCTATCATCCCTAGCTTCTTGATGGGAAGGAGGAGATAAAGGAGCAGGGAATGAAGGAATTAAGCTGACTAAGTAAAAGGGATGCTTTTAAAAGTTTTCAGGGGTTCTGTTTGCTGTTTTCATTTGTTTTCCTTCCTTACTCATCCTTCTACTCAATTTCAATTGGAATAGGAGATTCCCCAAGCTGAATCCTGTTGCCTTGATCGCAATTATTACAAGATCTCCTTGTTTTCACCTCAACCTATGGGTTTTTTTTAATCTTATTTTCTACCCCTGCCTTGTTGAAGAGAAGGAATGAGAACAGCTGGGTTGGGCAGCTGGCAGGCATGATCAGTATACTGCAGTTATCTTATAAAGGAAAATATCTTAAGAATGATAATTTCTTTTCTTATATGGAATTCAAACTTCTGCATATGGGACAAATCATATTCTACCACAGAGTGTTAGAAAGCCAGATGAAAGTCCCAGGTCAAAACACAAGATAAAATTTATTTAACAAAAAATATATTTTGTTTTGTTTTTGCTTTAATGTCAGTTAGAAGAGTATTTGTCAATATCTTAAGATCAAAGAACTTTTGAGTCACATTACCTCAAAAACTCACAAAGTAATGTTTTGATATTTTTTTCTTTCTACACTTGTACATTTCTTAAACTTTTTTCCTACTTTACTCAGAAATACATACAAATATCGCATTTCACAAACTCTACTGAAAATAACAGCATGATAGAGCAATTAAAAGGTGTTTTCCAGTGAAAGCTGGAGTGCTTTAAAAAGAGCACATTAAATATTGATAGTCCTGTGACTCTCAAAAGCTTCATCCCAATGCTGTCATGAGCACTGAATGGCATGTCAGTTAGTTATGCCAGGACTTTAATGGGACTATGTAAGAAGAAAGGATTTATTCAGTTTGAAAAATAACAGCATCTGTCCTCAAAAGAGTTTCAGAACTTCTAAATCATATTTCTGATTTAGTTTCAAAGAATTCCACTCTGAAGTACACGAACTTTTGTAGATTATCTCAGCTGCACATTGCTGAAATATGAGCTATGTTTCATCATTACTTTCCTTTTTTCAAACATTTTTTTCTCCCACAAATTAGTGCTTGAAATCTTCCTAGTGCTTTATGAAGATTTCCTTTCCTTCTTGAACTCAGAGAGTTCGCTTACCCCAAGCCAAGACTTGTAATACTCTCTGCAGTGCTTACTTTAAAAAAGAAAAAACATAGAAAATATAAAGCAATAGTGTCATACTGCATGAATAAGCATTATTAGAAACTTCAAATAATTACTCATAGCACACTTTATCTTGCATTACATTTCATGGCATGGCATGGTATATAATTTAGTGTGACTCAAGATAGCTTCAAAAATGCCATATTCCATTTAGTTCTATTAACACATTTTAATACATAAATCTGAGAGAGGTTTTTACACTGTGAGCTTTTTTTTTTTTTTACAAAGTGGCTCTGATGTGCAAATTTTATGGAATAATATTTTAAGCAGTAATGGAGAAATGTCACAGCTTGCTGAACGTAGGGAAATATTTAGTAATTTGTTAGAGGAGCTGCACCTTCTCTACCTTCAGATTTTTAAGGCAGAGTTTAGTTACAGTGTATGAGCAACTTCTTAGAATAGTCTGACAGACACTTACAAACTTTCAACTTCAATTACTGCATGAAATCTGTTTGAGAATTATTTTTAGCTTAAAGAAATGTAGCAAATACCCTACTGGATCAACCAATAACTAACTGTAAGTATGGTGTAAGCCGGCATAGCAACATCAGAGTGAGATACTGTTTAAAAACTTTAATTTGGTTTTCTTTTTTTTTTTACTTAAGAGAGGTTTGGGAGTGTCAAAGTGGTGATTTCATTGCATTGATTAAGACACGCGTTCCAGTTACTTAAACTCATTACAAAGATAGCTTTTAACATCTCTGGAAACCAAGTGATATTTTGAGAGAGAGTTTCTATCTAACTAGTTTCAAAAGTCAGTATGTTAACCCTTCACAGGAACCCTCCACAGCTGTCCTCCCACATATCAGACAGGTACTTAACCTGCAAGATGGCTGTAGAAAATCAATGAGTAAAATGAGTAAGTGAGACTGCACCTTTCTCTACAAGGCTTCTCTACCAGAAAGAGAGAAGAGAAAGGGATGGAGGACACCAACTTGAGCAATACCAATGTACTTTTTGGAAAATATTTTCACTTTTACAAAGTAGCACTTTTAATCATTACTTAATCGTAGGCATAAATAGTCAAAAGAAAATGAAAGTATTTAGCTAGATTTTAGAAACAGCAGTGAAGGTCCATTTAATACAGCAAAGATTTCTCTGCGCAAATTAACTAAAGTTCTGTCACTTTGTAACAGAAGTGGGCACAGGAAAGTGACTTCTCATTTTTGTACCATAGTTTCATATCAACCACTTCTATGTTTATTCTGTGGTCTATGCCAGTGGCCTGAGGTTACCACCAGATCTGGCTGCTTCCTTCCAAACCCACAATTCTGGGGCTTCCCTCTGAATACAGAGTAGGTTCCCATTTAAATCCCAGAGGCTGTCAGTCCGTCCCAGAAATGCTGTAGCAGGGATGATGTGCAACTTCATCCATCCCTATCCTACTCAAACAAGAGCCCCACTGAGATGGGCCAACCCATAAGCCCACATTTCAGCCTGGTCTTGTCCTATCTCCATTTCCAGGGAGATGCATGAAGCTTTGGGCTGGGAATCTGATGACTTCCAGCTGCCCTGCTCCAGGCTGAGGTGATGGTACCAACCCTGGTTGCCAGGCCCTACCCTGAAGGGGTAATGACACCTTCTGACACTCCCAGTGCCACAAATCCTGGGAGGTGACAACCATGCTGTGCCCTAAGTTTAGCTATAGACTTACTAAAGTACAAACTGAAGTTCTTTCATTAGTTCTTTTCATTTCCTATGTGAACTATGTTGTGTATGATATGTAGGAAAATACCACAGTCAAGAAGAGGAAGGAATATGACACCAGCCTTGTCAGCTTTCATTGAGTATCTAATTAACTAAGTAACATGCATAAAAACTAATGAATACAAAGATAAAGTTTTCTTAACATAAACACAAATACTGAACTTTATGATCCTTTCTCTCTCCTCAAACATATTTACAAAGTGTAATTGTTTGAATTAAATTTGATTTACTTTGTTTCGTGGACATCCTTGGCTTCCTGGATTTGATGTCTGAGGTTTCACTTGGATGCTGTTGCAAATTTTCTTCACAGACATGAGATTAGAATCATAATTTAAAATCTAATCTTATCTGTGGGAAGTAAATCACTCAAAAGAGGACTATAGAAGTACTGAGAAAATTGATATAATACTATGAAACCTGTTAATATTGAACTGCAGGTCTAAACTACTCTAGACATTATTTATATGTACATACATACATATACACACATGTATGTATGCGTTAGATATTGGCCTCAGTATCCTGAACAGATACTGTCAAATATTTATATAGGTTTGTTACAAAAGCAGTTACAATTATTTCTTTCCTTTCTGCTAGAAAGTACTGCTAAAAATTTAAAGCTAAGCATTTGTGGCACTTACTTAATTTCAAACTGCAGAAGTTTGCAAGTTGGCTAAACTGTATTGTCCATTTGTTTTTTTACCACAGCATAAAATTTATCTTAGGGGATATAGAAGAGATAAATAGCACTCAAATTTTAAATTATGTCTAATCTCATTCATGGGAAGGAGTTGTTTCAATGGATAACACACTATACTCTGTGGCACAGTGTTCTTCCAGTAAATGAGTGTTCTAACAACTTTTGCTCTTCCCAGTACTATTTTCTTAGCATGCTGTCTAAATTGCAAGGGGAGTTATAATCTGCAGCTAAAGACTTTACTTGCATGTAGACCATAATAAAATGAAGTATTTTAGTATATTCAGGTTTAATATTCTCCCTCTGCAATTCAATACAGTACATCAGGAGCAGCTAGAATAGGAATTGTTCCTGCATAGCTAAAACTCATACAGTATTCTATAATCCTTAAACTCGGTTAAGAATCAAAATAGTTGGAGAAAGCAAATAGAGGTTATCATCTGTAGGAAGTGCTTCAACATATTAAGTATTACTTTGTTTTTTTGTCAAGTGATTGCAATTTCTTTAGGGAATATTACTTAGAAACTATATTCCTTAAATACAGTAATTAATATTAATTTTTCAATATTCTGAAACTCTGAAAAATGCTGATAGGAATAGACAAAATGAAAGATAAACAGCAAGTACTAACGTGTGTTGTTCATGGATTTAGGTGAAGGTTAAAAGTGGCATTTCTCTTTTCAGATCTTGAGAAGAAATTAAAAAATATGAATTGTTGCCAAAACATAAAGTCAGTAGTGCAGGAGAAATGTCAGATGCTTTGTGTGTCTTCTATTTCTTCAAACCATAGATAATTCACTTTCCCGTCAATTTAAAATTAATGTTATATCACCACTATTAATTTGAATGTGCCAGTGAAAATACTTGAAAAGAAATCTATCTCCTAATCTTTATATTCTTCCTATCCAGATTCTTCAAACTTTATTCAAAATATCTTATTCCATTCAGAACACTGAGGAATAGTTACTCAATATTGCTAAAACTGTGGATTATGTTTTCAGGTGTACATTTTAAAGTATCTTTAGATCATTTGCCTTATCCTAGTCTAAATCAGAATTAATCTTACTCCTTTTTAATGTATTCTAAATCAGAGAAAAATGACAGGGCAGATATTTCTTTGTCTCTAAGAGAAGGAGTTTGTGGTAAACTAAAAATTGCATTAGAAATACAGTGGTGGAACTCCATCCCATTCAATATTATCTGAATGCTTCACAGAAAATTTCCATAATGCATTTTATAGTGTACAATATAAATGTGTTCATTGAAGCTTCAAAGATGTTCACATGGGCCAGTCTTGGCAAAATGGCTTGTATAAAAATTGTTGGTAGGATAGAATGGAATTGTAAACACTATGTAAGAATATTTGATGGTCATCTTCTTCAACTGTATTGATTTTGGAGATAAGTATTCTCAGAAAATTTGGAGTGTCCCAAAAAGTAACAAGTCATTAAAAAGACACTTTTGGAACAGGGAGACAGTTTCAAAGAATATAGAAAAAATTATCTATGTCTAGAAGAGGATCCTCTTGACCTGAGGGAGAGCACGAGTGTGTCTGGGAATAAAAAAGAATGCCTTGGGATAACAGAAGAGGGGATGTTTGTAAGTTTGTTGCTGTTTAGTGATGTTAACATTTTAAAGTGTGCTTTATCTGTTACATTGCTGATAATGATCCTGAGTGTCTAGTTTACTGATTGCTCATTAATCATATATTCTCAATATAGCACTTTAGTTCTTATCTGACTTTAAGGTATGTGAAAGGGACAGCTTTTCCCTGTGATGGAAGCCTCTTTAGTCTGACACAGATATGTTGACAGGTGTCTTGAATTGGATAAGTGATGATATAGTTTTCTTGAGATGTCCATTTATCTTAAGACAAAGTAAACTTTCCCTTTTCTTTTACTAGTGCATTCCCCACTTCCTATCAACTTCTGCTACGTCATGTTTTCATTGTAGTGAGGTGGATTGTCAACTGGTTGAAGGGAAGAAGGTAGAGTTGTGATCAATGGGGCAGGATCTAGTTGGAGGCCTGTACCTAGGGCAGTCCTTCAGGGGTCGGTGTTGGGACTGATACTGTTCAGTATTCCCATTGATGACCTTGATGAGGGAATAGAGTGCACTGTCAGCAAGTTTACTGATGATAGTAAACTCGGGGGAGTGGCTGACACACCAGAAGGCTGTGCTGCCATTCAATGAGACCTGGACAGGCTGGAAAGTTGGCCAGGGAGAAATCTAATGAAATTCAACAAGGGCAAGTGTAGAGTCTTGCATCTGGGAAAGAAGAATCTCATGTACCAGTACAGGTTGGGGAATGAACTCTTAGAAAGCAGTGTTGGGGAAAGAGACCTGGGGATCCTGATGGATAGCAGGATAAGCATGAGCCAGAAATGTGCCCTCGTGACCAAGAAGGCCAATGACATCCTGGGATGTATTAGAAGAGCTGTGGGCAGTAGGTCAAAAGGGGTTCTCTTCTCCATCTGCTTTGCCCTCATGAGACCGCATCTAGAATATTGTGTCCAGTTCTGGGCCCCTTACATTCAAGAAGGACAGGGAGCTGCTGGAGAGCACTTAGTGCAGGGCCACCAAGATGATGGGAAAATCTCCCTTATGATGAAAAGCTGAGGGAGATGGGGCTCTTTAGCTTGGAGGAGACTGAGGGGTGATCTCATTAATGTTTACAAATATATAAAAAGTAGGTATCAGGAGGATGGAGCCAGGCTCTTCTTAGTCATGTCCAATGATAGGACAAGGGGCGATGGGTACAAATTGAAACATAAGAGGTTCCAAAGAAACATAAGCAAAAAATTCCTCACTGTGAGTTACGGAGCACTGGAACAGGCGGCCCAGATGGATTGTTGAATCTCCTTCTCTGGAGATATTCAAAACCCACATGGATGAGTTCCTGTGTGACCCACTTTAGGTAGCCTGCTCTGACAGGGGGTTTGGACTAGATGATCTTTTGAGACTCCTTCTAACTTTTAAGATTCTGTGATTCTGTGTTGCTGATGTTGTGGTGATGTTTTTTTGCTTCATACTCTTTTGAGCTTTTTTTTTTTTTTTTTTTTTCTTCTTGCTGCCCATTCCTGGGACAATTAGTAAGAAACATGGTAAAAATGCAGCTGTTTTGTACCACTGCCTATGCTGAACCATATTTTTAACCAGTATTGCTCATCTTTATGAGGCACACAGTGTGTCCACAAATAAACGTTAGTAAGACGAAGAAAACTGAAGCTACTTAAAAATAAAAAAAATACAACATAAATATTTTAAAAGGTCTAACTAATGATTCCTTGCATTTTGAATTTAAATAATCTGCTTCAGTAGCCTTTTTTGCATGCTACATTGGTTCACACAGTAATAAAATGGATGTTTCTCTTGCTGTATCTTCTGCTTTGAACATCTGGAATTTTCTCCTGTTTGTTCAGTATCAGAAAAGCATGTACTTCACAGGGAAATGGGACACAGCATTGAATCTGTTTCACAGTATGGTCTTAAAAATGATCTAAGATTACAATTCCAACAGTGAACAGAATTGTTTTAATATTCAATCTACATGATTTATAACTGAAAATAATCATTGATTCTCAAAAGCAATAAAAGCCATGTTGTTCTAACAACTGGAATTCTGGAAATGGAATTGCACACTTAAGAAATGCAAATCTAAAATCACTATTCAAGTGAAGTGGTAATTCCTAAAAAGAAGTAAATATATGTATTTCCGAACAACTAATCACTTAAGACTGAAAGTCTTGAGATGGTGACTGGTAGCACAAAGCTTAAATTTCACATTTCACATTTCTGAGGAGTAAGAGAAAAACCCCTATGTGCAATTTGCTCTGGTACTGTAAAGATATGTATGTTCTGTATTTCATTTTGACAAGAAAAAAAATCATATGGAAGAGAAATTATTTTTTATAATTTTCTTGTCACTCTGTTCTCTTTTGACAGAATCACAGAATCTCAAGGGCTGGAAGGGACATCAAAGGATCATTTAGTCCAACTCCCCTGCTAGAGCAAGTCCACCTATACTAAGTCACACAAGAACATATCCAGGTAGGTTTTGAATGTCTCCAGAGAAGACTTAACAACTCATTTGGGCATCCTGTTTGAGTGCTCCATCACCCTCACAAGAGAAGACTTAACAACTCATTTGGGCACCCTGTTTGAGTGCTCCATCACCCTCAAAGTGAAGAAGATTTTTCCTTGTATTTCTTTGGAACTTCTTATGTTCCCACTTGCATCTCCTTGTCCTATCATTGGACATGACTGAGAAGAGCCTTTCATGACTGAGAAGGGAACCCAAGAGCCAGGGAAGGTCTGAAAACTCTTTCACAAGTCTTCACTGCAACCCCCTTCCCCCTGTTACCAAGCAAAAGCAGCTCCTCAGAAAACCATGACAACCAGTTAGCAATCCACCTCACCACTTGATCATTCAGTCCATATTTCGCAGTTTTGCTTTGAGGATGCTGTGGAAGAAGGTGTCTAAGGCTTGACTGAAATCAGGATAAACCACAATCACTGCACTACCACCATTTATTCACCTGCTTACATCTTCATAAAAGGCTATTTGGTTGGTCAAACATGACTTCCCTTTAGTAAAGACATTTTGACTACTCCAAATGACTCTCTTGTCCTTTATATGCCTGATGACAACAACCAGGATAAGTTGTTCCATCATTTTTCCAGGGATGGAGGTGAGGCTAACTGGTCTGTAGTTACCCAATTCCTCCTTTTTACCCTTTTGGAAGACTTTAGTGATGTTTGCTTTCTTCCTCTCCTGTTCTCCACAGCTTACTGAAGGTGATAGAGAGTGGTTTAGCAATAACTTCTGCCAGCTCCCTCAGCACCTGCAGTTCCATCCCATCAGGGCCCATGAATTTATGCACATCCAGACTGCTCAACTGATCCTTAATCCAGGCCTCATCAATCAAACAAAACTCCTCCTTTAACCTGACTTCAGGTATATAATATACATTCAGGTAAAAGACACAAAACATCCTATTTTTTATTTATGTAACTTTTCATGGATTCATGCTTTCTTCTGACTGAAAATATTGGAAAGTATCCTGACATTTTACAGTAGAAAAACTAACACTATACATGGGAAATATACTTAAGTATGTCCATAACAAATAGATCCTACACTTTGTCTATAGAAGTCTACAGGTGAAAAAATGTGTAAATTGTAAGAAAAAATAATTACTTGATTTTTCTTTATTTTTGTTTTTATTTTAACTCTTTCTTTTTGAATTTTTACTTTTTCAAATACATATATTTAATCTAAAATTTAGAAGAATATGCTTTCCTTAATTTTGTGCCCTAACTTTACAATGTTTGGTATGTACTAGAAAGAACTGCTATTTCTCTTATCATCTTCCCTATTCCCTTAAACAAATGCAAAGTGTGCATTCTGAGGTTTCTCTTTTTCATACCATTTTTTAAATTGCAATCCAGACAATTCTGATAAAATTATGCAGAAATGGAAAATCAATAGTATGGCAGAATCAAATTTACTCAAGCTATCCTTAATCTTAAAGGTGATAAATTTATCACTCTGCATCTTTACCTGCAGTTAAAACTAATGCCTAACAATTGTCAGAGATAATGATATAACTGTTATCCAGATCTCCAAAAGGTTTTAAACTGTGCTTTATGATAAATAGTATAAAAATGTGTAAAGTAATACTACTTCCTGTTAATTTTTTTCAAGATCATAATAAGATTGCCTATTATTTGATTTCAGAGTCAAATGCTATAGGCTTTGCAATTTCTTTTTCCTGTTAATATTCCTGAAGTATCTCTTTAATTGACTTCCTAGAACGCAACAGGCTAATGTCTGAGAGGGACAAGAGAGAAAATAGGAGAAGAAAAAGCAAGAAAACTGATGAGTTGAGATAAATATAATGTAATAAAAATAATAAAGAAGAAGATCCACCTTCATAACAAAATCAAACCTAATAAAGTGAGCAGAAGCAATCACTCATCACCTCCCACAAGTAAAATGATGTCCAAGCGGTTTCTGAGCAATGGCTACCTGCCCACATATACCATACCCTCAGTTTCTGTTTCTGAGCATGGCACTATAATAGATTCTTCAGAAGGGACAGGCAGTGAAGGAGAGGTGGAAGGATAGACCTCTATGTTAGGGAGTGTCTCAATTGCTTTGAGGAAAATGATGATGAAGATAAGTTTGAGTGTCTATGGGTAAAAATCAGGGGGGAGGACAACAAAGGGGATATTATGATACGAGTCTGTTATAGGCTGCCCAGACAGGATGAAGAAATAGATGAGAGGTTCTTTAGACAACTGGAAAAAATCTCAGGATCACTAGCCCTTGTTCTCATGGGGGACTTCAAATTACTGGATGTCTGTTGGGAATAAAACACAGCAGAGTTTCCTGGAGTGTATGGAAGATAACTTCCTCACACAGATGGTGAGAGAGTTTTGGTCACAAAAAAGAAAGTCCGATGGGGAATGTGGTGGTTGAAAGTCGCCTAGAACATAGTGATCATGCAATGATCAATTTCTCAGTCCTCCGAGAAGTAAGGAGGGAGATCAGCAGAACTACTACCTTAGATTTATGGAGAAAATTACTGTTAGTAATTCTAAATTTGTACTTCTAATAAAACCAGCCATAATGTATTACTTCAGATTTCTATATTTTTTAAACTGCATTCAGAATTATTTTAAAAATATAAAAAAGGAAGATTAAAATCCTACTAGTGCATACAGAAAGCATTCACTGGACACATCCCACTTTATCTGATTTACTCTAGTCCTTGTATACTGCTAGTGTACTGAATTCATTACAGCACTCAAAGAATAGGCAAAATCTCCACATATTGCCCTTATGCCATAAAATTTAGAAGCCATTTTTTAAAAAGATTAGCTCCTACGTCCTAGAAATTTCTCTCTGATAAAATCAAGAACACATGACAATAGCTCTGTAAAGTCAGCATCATCATTTATGAACTTTTATTATGTTGAAGAAAAGCCAAAATTAACAAATCAAAAACCCTAGTTATTTTGGATCACTTTTGTGAGGTATGAAGATATATGTTTAAAAATTTAGGTAGAGCATGTAAATATCACTTGTTTTTACCTGGAGTAATACATTACAGGTGTATCTATTAAGAATGGTTGGTTTAGGCTTATATTAAGGACATAAACTTCATGAGTTTCCTGGCCCAACTAAAGAGGCTTGGGATGACTTGTAAATCAGTAAAAAAAAGAAGAGAAATAAACTCATGACAGTTTGTTTTGGTTTTGTTTTCTTTCTACTCCAGTTTAGCTTTTAGGGATGAAAATTGACTTATTCTATGCCTCATTTGTTACACTTCCTTTCCCATTTGATTTTCAGTTACATTTCTTACTCAAATTCTGTCTCTAAGTTTCTATTTGAACACTTTTTATCAATTGTGAGAACCAGAAGAGTAGATCAAGCACAGAGAACAAGAGTTGTTTCATGTTTAATTGCCATATCTCAGATGACAAACAAGATCAACCTGATAAGCCTTTCTAATTCCTTGCATTTCAAAATTGAAGAATGATATTCACTATCTGAAAGATACTTCAAATTAATGTTATATTTAAATGCAAACAGACTATATTACTTTGGTGGGATAAACATGTCTAGAAGTCAAAAGTTCCTTGGTACCACATTTTGAGCCCCAAATTTCTGCACATGCTTAGTGCCAAGATACAAAATGCCTCTCAAAAGAAGCTCATGCTGACTTCTTTCTAGTATTTGTGTCTGGGAGGTGTCTCTGTGAGGATCACATCATGACAGGTGTCTCAGTGGGGGACAGATCCTCTGTTAACAGACCACACATGTAGTCTCAGCCTTAGACACAAAGTAGACATCTATAATAGTGCAAATACTATCTGTGCTGCTAATTTTTTAACCATTTGATCTCTTCACAGAGCCCTGGAAGTAAAAAATTACCTAACATCTTGTAAAAAATAACTATTGATGTAACTCTCCTGCATCTACCACTCATACATGCACTGGTGCTCACCTGGATTCTTTGTCCTCTACTGTAATATCCTGCTCTTCCCAAATATCCACTCTTCCCAAGTATCAACAAAATAAATGACACAAACTGATTGTGTCTTTAGAAGGCAATAGAAGCCATATGACTCAATGAGCTACTTAAATAGCTACTGTTGTCTTATCTAGGGGAAGGGAATGATTTCCAGTTGCAGACTTTTTCATACTGCTTTAAGTTTTCTAACTTTATTAAAGAAACAGATACACTCCCTGAATTGCAATATGCAAATGAATTTCTCACTACATATATGTTTAAAAAGACATTTCCTTGCTCCCAGCACGTGGAAAACCTGTTCAATATAACTGGTACTGTTCAATATATTCATTAATGACTTTGATGAGGGAACAGAGGGCACTGTCAGCAACTTTGTTGATGATACTAAACTGGGGGAGTGGCTGACACACCAGAAGGCTGTAATACCATTCAACAAGACCTGGACAGGCTGGAGAGTTGGACAGGGAGAAATCCAATGAAATTCAACAAGGGCAAGTGTAGAGTCTTGTATCTGGGAAATAAGAACCCCATGTACCAGTACAGCTTGGGGAATGAGCTCTTAACAAGTAGAGTAGGGCAAAGGGACCTGGGAGTCTTGGTGGACAGCAGGATGACCATGAACCAGCAATGTACTCAGATGATCAAGAAGGCAAATTACATCCTGGGGTGTACTGGAAGGGTAGATTGAGAGATTCTCCTCCCCCTCTACTCTGTCCTTGTGAGACCACATCCGTAATATTATGTCCAGTTCTGAGTCCCTCAGTTCAAGAAAGACAGGGAGCTGCTGGAGAGAGTCCAGCTCAGGGCCACCAAGGTGATGAAGTGAGTGGAGTAGGTCCCTTATTATGAAAGGCTGAGGGAGATGGGGCTCTTTACCTTGGAGGAGACTGACGGGTGACCTCAGGGATGTTTACAAATATGTAAAAGGTGAGTGTCAGGGGGATGGAGCCAGGCTTTTCTCAGTGATGTCCAATGCTAGGACAAGGGACAGTGGGTGTAAACTGGAATACAAAAGGTTCCAAAGAAATATAAGGAAGAATTTTTTCACTGTGAGGGTGATGGAGCACTGGAACAGGCTGCCCAGATGGGTTATTGAATCTCCTCTAGAGACATTCAAAATAGACCTGGATGAGTGCCTGTGTGACCTACTCTAGGTGGTCCTGCTCTGGCAGGAGGGTTGGACTTGATGATCTTCCGAGGTCCCTTCCAATCCTTAAGATTCTGTGATTCTTTATGTCTATAATATTGGTTTGAAGAAAGGACCTTTAACTCATCACATACTACATCATCATTTAATTCATCATCATACTACACATTGATGATGAAATGAAGAATTAAATAGGGAATTCGGAGCATTCTATTTCCTTATTTTTGTTGTGGTGAGATTTTTTGATTGATTAGTTGGTTGGGTATTTTAGTGGTTTTGTTTTTTGTTGTTTCTTTGCTTCCAGAAATTAAATTTTCAACAGCATAAAATATCATGTTACTGAACTTCTCAAGTTTGCATTTAGACTCTGGCAATGTGTCCAGGAAGATACTTCATGCTTTCTTTCCAGAAAAAGTTATGCATCACTAAAGGAAAAACTGTCATTACCACTGTCATTAAATTTACAATGTATACACATACCTTTTATCATAATAGCTATTTGAAGGAGAGTGATAATGATACAATATAGTATTAAATTTATCTAGGTAGAGATTATATAATTGAAGGAGATCAGTATCTTGCATTTGTTCTCTCCTACTTCTTGGAGATGTGTTGTATTTTGTAAAATAGTAAATAAAGAGAAAGTAAGTTAAGCCTCCTGTCTTTCAGTTTACTTCTGTAACAGAAGTTTCAACTTAGAAATTTATCAGATGATTATAGCTTCTGTCACAGGGCTAGAGCAGTGATAAAATTCACAGTTGAGGAATATATGAAATCATAATCCTGACTGAAAAAAATGCTGAAATCAAATGGAGAATTCTGAATGTTATTGCCCTATGAAGAAGCACTCATTAAAAGAAAATCAGCACCGCACATCTTTTAATGCAATATTTGTTTTACATTACTATATCTTATCTTCTAGAAATTCAGAACCTCAGTTACCAATTCTCAAAAAAATTAAGGATACAAAAAAGTGAAATAATGATATGTTTATGGTGAAAGATGATTTAAGGAAATATTTATAACTTTTAACCTTGGAGATCTCGTTAGATTCAAAATGTAGGTAGAAGAAATTGAACTAATTGACATTCGCTGAGAAGGATTTTAAAATCAATGTTTTCATACTTCAAAATAATAAAGGACATTTTGGAAAGAATCTTACAGCTGCAGTTTGTGTAAATCTCTTCAGGAGCTGCTGCTGAAATTTATAGATAATATCTATAATGATAAAGAATAAGTTTACTACAGGATCTTCTATGAAAATGTATTCCTTAGAAATGTTTACCATAACTCTTCCTTTTAAAGAAGCTAATAATTCAGTCAGACTATGTTGTTTACATTACAGTTTTATGTACAGGAAAGGCTAAGTAACAAATATTTAGTTTTGCCAATCCCTTTATTTGTACCTTTTAGACTGAATACAAAGACTGTAGACACATTATATATTTTTTTAATCTTCATGGAAAAATGATTTAACATTGATATGTGAGTATTCACCTTGAAATTATAATAAATTGCTTAAGCAACACGTGCAAAACTATATCCATTAGTAATTATGGTTGAAAGATCATTCTCCAGTTGTTTGTGTTTGTTATTTTCAGATTCATCAATATTCTAAAAACCCACTCTTGAAAATTCATCTGAAACCAAGGAATTAATAATTCAATGGGAATAATGTCTATTTACTACTTGCTCAGATCTTTCCAAGATAGTTTTTATTAAATGTACATGTACAGAAAAAAAAAAATATTTATTAAGAACTTCTTATATGGAATTTGTATATAAATAACCACTTGTACTTTCCTTTAATCATGACAAAATACCAAAGAGAGAGTGTAGACACCCTCTAATCCACCAAAAGTTCTCTACAATTTGGATGACAACTGGTAAGGTTGAACTCACCTTTAAGAGTATATATAAAGATTTTTGAGCACTGAATGATTTCAGAAGTATTAATTGTAGTCTTAAGTTTCCTTAGTTCCCTCCATCTTCATCTTTCTCTTTTTTGTTAAGTTTTTTTCAGGACAAAAATAAAGATTTTGTTCACTCAAGTTCCTTTAACTTTAATATAAGGAATTTAACTTTTCTTTCTACTTTTTTTACCTTTCTCTGTGAATCTTCAAAATGAAACATCAATTTAATTTCTAAGTTTTTAGTGCTACACTTAGTAGTTTTTACAGCTTGATATTTCCTTGACAGTTTAAGGATATTTTTTAATCATTTTTTTTCCAAAGTTAGCTCAGGAAAAATTGTTATCTTGTTAGGAATTATAAAAAAGTGCTAGTGGAAAAGAACTGTTTGTCTACTACTGGAAATCCTGAATGAGGATTGCAGCAAGCAAAACCAAACCCAACAAGATTGCATTCTGAAAAAAGATTGGTTGACTAAGCTTTTTAATTAAACTAATTTTGAGCTTCCTGTAATAATTTATTTAGTCTTACTTTATTTCCTTCTACTTTCCTTTAGTTTCTTATTAAAGATTTATGTATTATTTTATTTTAAAGTAGTTTTAAGTGTTTAGAGAAGATATAAATGCTTTTCCGATTTAGATTATTTCAGTAAACTAAATGTAAACATATATAAGGTACATGTATTTTTCACGTAGAAAGAAAAAGCAGTATGTATAAATATATTAATTGAGATATAGTCACCTTTCATATTTTATGTCACTAAGAAGGCAAAGAATAATTCCTCTAGAGTAGGATAGCAGGATTAGAAAAGAAGGTGAAAACATTGCTTAGTCAAGAGATTCACTGTATTAAGTGAAACCAGAAAACAAAATAAGTGGACAGTTGTTGTATCAATTCAGTCTGAAGCTAACAAAACATTTTACAATTGCTTACATTTTGTGTGGTGCATGGACAGAGGATTCCCATATTATATTACTTTCAGAGCTAGTGCCTGATTAAAGTGTTAGGTTATGCTAAAAGCGTAGAGTCTTCTGCTCTTACAGTGAACTGACTTTAATGAAAATTTTCAAGATAAAGATGAAACATAGAACCTAGATTTCCTGTCATTTTTTTGTAAATATATATTCTTTAGAGTAACATGCTTTCATCTGTTCATGTTTTAGAATCCCAAAATTATGAACTAAATTATTTCTAAAAATAATCCTAAAGCAAGATACTGAAGATGTAAATGGCTGTATTTTATTAATATTAATGTATCAAAACAGCTGACAAATTGTGTTAGTTTCTGTTGCACTCGATGTTCAGAAACCTCTAACAACTCTTAAGCCACAGAATGTCTAAGGGATGCCTGAATGAGTAATTATGATTTGAATGTGTTCGCACAATATTGTGACATATAAATAACATTCTAATGCTTACCTTCCACTTACAATATGAATGTATATAAAATGAGAACACGTGCATCCTGGGGAAAAAAAAAAAATAAAAATGCTAAGCTCTATGAAGAATATTAACAGAAATTCAGAAAAAAATTATGAAAAACAGAATTTATTGGTGTGGAATACATTAGAGCCAGAAAGTGAGGACTTAATCTCTAAGGGTTTAATACACAAGTCTAAATATTCAAATTCTTTATATTATGGATAAAGAAAGTTGGGAACAGAATTACTGCTGATGAGATATGAATTAGGTAAGAGGGAGGAGGTATCAGCTCAATCCCAATAATAAGGGCTGCCTACATCAAATAGACCAGGATGTAAGTGTAGAATACATAGATCTATCTATTAATATAATTAAACTTCATACTTTTTTATCTTACTGAAGCTAAGTGAGAAGTTTGGTGTTTCATCACTCCTCTCAGAGCTTTCTCCATTCCTACCACTTCCCCTCCCCTGCCTCCATCTGGATATTTTGCCTTTCCCTACATTTCACTAGACCTGTGAGCCATTTAAATTTAATAAAACCTCAAGAAATATAGTCAGGGATTTTTCCATAGAGTTTTTTGGTTGTTTTGTTTATGTGTTTGGTTTTGGTTTTGGTTTGGGTTTTTTTTTGTTTTGTTTTTTGTATATTTTAGCTGACGAAATTGCAGTCCCAAAGGAGGAAATAATTTCTCTGACAGTCCTTATCCATTTCTTTCAATACTTATTAATCATCTTATGAGTTATTAATGTCTTATGAGTTCTAAAACACACAGGTAGCCTTTAGACTTCTAAGCTAGACTTCTAGAGGTAGATTGATTTCATACTTTGTAGTGCAGGTCCATACCTAGATACATAGCTCACAAGCAAAACAAGTCTGGGTACTAATGAGGTCAAAAACACTTATAGACCAAGACTAAACTCAAGACTAAACCCAAGTGTCATAAACACAGGGCAAAAGAAGTTTAAAAGAAATCTTCAATAACACAGATATATTTGGAATGCACCAAGTTATAGATTTATATTTCTGTAAGTAGAACCACATTGCATTTACATATGCATTTACAATTGTAATTTACAGTCACGATCTTGGAAGACATTCTAGACACCTGTCAGCACCTGACAGTGAAATACAGGGTTATCATTTTGTAGACACAAGGATAATAGTACATAGTTCAAGAAATTTCATCATGTACTCAACTGCACAGTTATGAAACATTTAGGGATTTTTTTTTTTTTTTTTTTTTAACTAAAAGATATCAACCCTTGATGATGCTGCATTCTTTTGCATAGTAGAGACTGAGGGACCAGAGAGCATTTACTATGGGAATAAAATAGTTACTAACATAGCTTAGAGAAGAGGAGACTGAGGGGTGATGTCATTAATGTTTACAAATATGTAAAAGGACAAATGTCAGAAGGATGGAGTCAGGAGCCAGGCTGTTCTCAGTGATGTCCAATGATAGTAGGTTGAGAGACACTCTCCTCTCCCTCTACTCTGTCCTCATGAGACTGTATCTGGAATATTGTGTCCAGTTCTGAGCCCCGTCAATTCAAGAAGGATAGGGAGTGCAGAGTAACCAAGATGATGAAGGGAATGGAGCATCTCCCTTATGATGAAAGGCTGAGGGAGACGGGGTTCTTTACCTTGGAGGAGACTGACAGGTGACTTCAGGGATGTTTACAAATATGTAAAAAGTGGATGTCAGGAGGATAGAGCCAGGCTCTTCTCAATGATATCCAATGATAGGACAAGGGGCAATGGGTACTAGCTAGAACATAAGAAGTTCCAAAGAAATATAAGGAAGAATTTTTTCACTATGAGGATGATGGAGCACTGGAATAGGCTACCGAGATGGATTGCTGAATCTCCTTCTCTAGAGATATTCAAAACCCACCTGGATGAGCTCCTGTGTGACAAACTCTAGGTGGTCCTGCTCTGGCAGGGTGATTGGACTAGATGATCTTTCAAGGTCCCTTCCAACCTTTAAGATTCTATGATTCTGTGATTTCTTACCTTGAATTACTGGATTACTAGATATCTTTTGGGAAGATATCTACCACAAGTCAATAAGTATTCTCTGGTCCTTCTATAAAAACTGTGCCACCAACTAGTCAGAAATGAAAAATTGTTGAAGACAGAAAAAAAACGCAGCAATAAGTGTTTGTCTGTATGTTATGATTGATTGATACAATGTAGTCCTAAAAGACAACAGACCTGTTTGTATTCCTATTTCAATTTCATCTGCTATATAAAATACAGAGATGGGAATTTCAGAATTCTGTTTATCTATCTTACACATATTTTTGTTAAACTTCAGACCAGTTAGTTTTTTTGCAGGTCATTTTTAAATTAACCTCACTCTGTCAGAAATTATTTCTATTCTGGAACCATTGCAGTTAAAGTACACATCTCCTCAAGCATCTTGGCAAGAACAACATCCCAAAATAGTAACTAAGGGGCAGCTACTTAATGTAACTATATTGAGATGGCAAAGGGAAGAAATAATTAAAATAGGTGTAACTTTTGTGCACAGAAAAAAAGGAAAAGACAAGCAGAATATAGAAGGGTGAGAGAAAGAGAGATAAAAAACAAAGAGGTAAAGAAAAAAGAGGAAAAGGAAACAAATAAGAGGAGAAGAAATGTTGTATTTATAAAAAATTAAAAAAAGAGAAACAAAGTAAACAAAGAAAACTGTCAAAAATGTAACTGTGAATAAGTGGATTTTGATCACTTTATCAAAGAGATTATACAACAGGGTTACCTGCAGCAGCAGACTATAACTTATGACTCAAAAGGCTTCTTTAAGTTGGTTTGTGATTTTCCTGGTATTCTAATTTCTTTATATTCCAATTCTCAATTTTTTGGTGTGTTTTATTATATAATTTGAGATATAAATATTCAGGATAACAGAATAAGAAATTAGATTCTTGATAGTTTGGCTGAATTTAAAAAAAAATACTTATTAGGGTAATAATATTTTATAAGATGTGTCTTTCTGATCAATTTGCTTCAAGAAATATTCTAGATGTCATTAAATTTTTTTACATTATTTATTTTCCTTTTATTCCAGAAGCCGGCTCACAATCAAGATTATGCAAGTATTTTCTTATGTCAGTAATCCCACAAATCTAATGATAGAAAAAGCAAATAAGTGCTCTATAACATTCTAGCATAGCCTGACTTTGACTACCATTTTTATTGATATGACTTGAAGATAAGAATCCAGAAAAAAACAATTTCTCAGTTATTACTAAAACATATATTGCAGTATCTCTACTGATTTCCCAGAAAAGTTCTACAGATTTTTTTAAAAGCAGTTGACCTACCAGGCTTGAGTAATCTATTTACATATGGAAAGATATGCAGTACCGTTTGAGGTTCCCTATGGTATCTCAACCTATCTATCTCTAGAAAAAAAGTTACAAGTTTCCCATAGACCTCCCTAGACACCTACGTGTAGACAACATATTAGACTGTATGTTTTTGAAAATGGCTAAAGGGACTTCCTGCATTTTTTATATTTAATAATTACTTTATTTAAGAGATATTATGAGTAGCTATGCTTATTCATCTTCAGATAAGATGTATCTGTCTTCTGTGACAGCTCCTACTGTGCTATGGTAAATGCTAAAACTCTCGTTAAATACTGATTAGAAGAAAAAAAAATCTCAGGCATAAAGTTTTAATTTATTTATATTTTTATATATTTTTTTAATATTTATTTATATTTTCTGCAATTTAACCTGTATTGAACAAAAGAAAAAGTTTTGCTTTTAACTTGGATCTCTGTAATAGTATTAAAAAATAATGTAGCCCTTTCCTAGTTGATAATCTCTCTAGGTAGGAATTCATAATAACTGCTAGTATCATTTCTACATATGTTGTTACTATAACATATGGTAATGTAACATGACAGTTGTTGGCAACATCACTTGTTAACATGTAACACTGGTAGTTCCTTAGGCTGATGATCACATAATTATGAAAGGTGTGGCAATCTGAGTATTACACTAGTTTTCTTCACACTTCCTGTCATGGAAAATCATTGAGCAGCTGTAAAAATTAGACATGCTGTAAAGTTAATGCAATGTAAAAAAAAAAAAAAAAAAACAAACCAAAACCCAAAAACTATTAGACATGCTATGATTGCATCTGTTTATACTTTTAAAAATGAAAATCATATATCCTCTATACATTATTTTTTCACTACTTAAACCTTTCTTTATTTAATGGAATCATAAGACTGAAAACACTCTCAGGTGGATGGGCAAATGGCAGGCAGGAGCAAAATGAGATCCTTAGCCATATTTTTAAATAATCACAAAAGGATATCATAATCATGACCGTTCTAATTTGTATCCTTAATATTGTAGCTGCACCAATGAATACAAAATATTTTAAGATTCATTGGGAAGGATAAGGAACATAGTCTACATTTTCCAGCAACTGTTAAAAGTCTCTCACAACCTGATTTATAAGAAAGACATTTACTGAGCACAGCTATGGGGGCAAGGCTTGTGACCAAAGGATTAGGACTCTTTATCTGTACATTTTTAATATAAATCTTCAAAGAGCTGAAATGTCCATCTAGCTGTGACATTCACAACATGTTGTTTAGAAAATGTGCTTTCTTCTTGAATTTTCACACATTGAGAGGAAGGGAAATGCATTTGTACTCTGACAGTTCTGCAACTAAACCAAGATTGTACAGACAAAAAAAACCCCAAACAAACAAACAAAAAAAAAACCACCCACACCTCCACATTTTAAACATATTTTATAATAAAAGTCTTAAATTCATAAGATATGATTTATGTCTATGTTTTGTGAGCTATTACTTTGCAGGACACACTTTCAGTTTCTAAGTAGGTTCAGCAATTAAATAAGCACCGATGTCGTTATCAAAAGCTAATTCAGGAGTACAGACCTGGGAAGTAGTCCTGAAGGGCAAAGGAGTCAAGAAAGGCTTGGCATTCCTCAAGAATAAAAGTATAAAGGCACAGATGCAGGCTATCCCAATGTGATGAAAGAAATTCTGTTGGGGAAGAAGACTGGCCTGGCTGAACAAAGAGTTTTGGATGGAACTCAAGACAAAAAGGAGTCTGTGACCTTTGGAAGAAGATCCGGGCAACTCAGGATGACTACAAACAGCTTGTGAGATTATGCAGGAAGAAAATTAAATGGGCCAAAGCCCAGCTAGAACTTGATCTGTCTACTGAACTAAAGACAGTAAAGAATATTTCTGTAAATACATTAACAAGAAAAAGAGAGCTAAAGAGACTCTCCACTCTTTCTTGGATGCAGGGAGAAACACAGTGACAAAGGTTGAGAAAAAGGCTGAGATACTTAATGCCTTCTTCACCTCAGCCTTTAATAGACCACTAGTTCTCTGGGTACCCAGTCCACCACTTGGAAGTCAGTCTTTAATCAAGATATTTGGCTAAGTGATGCTGGTGCAAACAGCACAAAGGCAAGTGATATTTTCCCCTTCCATCACCCTAGATTTGCAATCAGTTAGCTGGTCTTCAGAAAAATCACAGGACTTGATTTTGTTTACACATTAACACACTAAGTAAGTCACGGTAAAATAAGCTTAAAAAAACCCCTAAGATAATACTTTAAGTGCAGAAATGGTTAAGAACAGGTAACTACTTGAACTACACCAGTAAGTTATTAAGACATGGTGATTTGTAATCTTCTATCTATACTATGAGTCTAACAAACAGTTGTGTTCTGTGCAAGTGGTCTGAATTGTCTTTTCTGGTAACGTTTACTGTCTAAAGATTACGAAAACCTGAATTATTTAAGTTTTTGTTTTTAAAAAAAAAACTGGAAAGGTCCTATCTATGTATTAAGTATGCTTGGTTGCAAGAAAAGTCTACATGAAAGATATCTTCCTGAATAGATTCTCATTTCATGCTTCTGTAATGTCCCTCCTGAGATATATCCTGAGCTTTTTTTTTTATTTGGTAACAAGATGAGGAGCTGCAGTGTTGGCCTCTGTAAGAAGTTCTCAAAAATTCCCATGGCTCTGAGTTGGACCTGCTTCTGACACAAGCTACGCCAATTGGGTGCCTCTGTGACCACTATATAAGAAGTGGAAAATCTACAGTGAGAGGAAGAAGGTGGAAGAAGTTAGGGAAGAGATAAGTGGCTATGTAGACTCCAAGGTCAGTGAAGGAAGAGAGAAGGAGGTATGCTGGAGCAGAGACCTCCCTCCTGTATCCCATGGTGAGATGACAGCTCTCCCACATGGAAGGCAATGATGGAGTTGACATCTGCCAGCAGCTTGTGAAGGACCCCATGCCAGAGGGGATGACTGTACATGGAGGGGCTGTGACTCTGTGGGGAGATAGTGTTGGAGCAGAATGTACTTGGAATTCTGCTGTCTGTGCAGGAGACTTATGTTTGTAATGGAAGAGGTCATGTTCGTTAATCAAATCATGAAAGAATAGTTGTGCAAGGGACCGTTTAAAGTCTTGTAAAACTTTAGCCGTAAAGTCTCTACAATGTGCACAGGTGCAGTTGGCTAAGGTGCTTATAGCAGGTACAATAGATTGCGCATGAGCTGATAAGAGCCAAGAGAAGAGTTCATGAGCGGGGCCACTAGAGGAAGACTATGACTTCATCCCAGCGACCACCCTACAATCACCAGGAGGCAGAAGAAGCCCCCCTAGTAACAAGACGGGCACATGCGCAGAGTACATCAGGGAGCACATCATGTGCCTTTGGTGGAGCAGAGTGTCCCGGCCGCCCACTGTTGTTTTGCTTATTTGCCGCTTGCTTAATAAATTTGCTCTATGAGTCACTTAAATTGGCCTGTGAACTTTTTCACAGCAACTTATAACATGTTGGAGGAGTTTGTGAGGAGGTGCAGGCCTTGAGAAGGAGGAGAATATAGGAGACGTTCATTAGGGACTATATCCTGTGGGAGGGATCTGGTGTTGGAGCAGGTGAAGAATGTGAGCAATCCTCCTCCTCTGAGGAGAAAGAAGCAACAGACACCATTTGTGATGGAATGACTGCAATGCCCAACACCCCTTCCCTGCCCCTTTGTGCTGCTGAGGGAGAAGAAGGTAAAGTTATCTGGGGTAGGTAGCTGAGCACAGGAAGAAGGGACATGTTGGGGAAAGAGATCATAAAAGGGTGGTTGCATTTTCTCATCATCTTACTCTGTTTTGTTTTCTGGTTTTTTTTTGCTTTGTTTTGGTGGTGTGAACCACAGTTTTCATTTAAGACTAACAGTGTCAGGTTGTGTGGTGTACAGTTACCTTGTCCATCACTTGCTTTTGTAGCAGGCTTGCACGTCCAAATTTTGGTAGCAGGCACCTACAGGAGTGGCTTCTGTGAAAAAGCTCTAGAAGTTTCCCCTACATCTGACGGGGACAATGCCAGCTGTCTCCAAGATGAACCTGCTGCTGGACATGGCCAAATGTCCACCAAGTGATGGTGATCATACCTTTGTGATTAACATATTTAAGAAGAGGAAGAACGTTATGGAGCAGATGCAAGAACTGCAGCAGAAAAGGGGAGTGAGAATATGAGAGTAACAACTCAGCAGATACTAAAGTCCATGAAGAAGGAGGGGGAGGGGGGTCAGGATGTGCTGAAGCAGAGATTCCTCTGCAGCCTGTGGTGCAGTTCCTGGTGAGGCAAGCAGTGTCCCTGAAGGCATGGAGGTCCATGGTGGAGCAAATTCCTGGCAGAATCTCTGACCCTGTGGACAGAGAGGAGTCCACACCAGATCAGGTTTTCTGTTAGGACTTATGACCCTATGGGGGATCCACAATGGAGCTGTACATTCCTGAAGAACTTTCTGTGTGGAAGGGACTGATGCTGGAGCAGTTTGTGAAGAACTATGGCTCATGGAAAAGCTCCACATAGAAGAAGTTAATGGAGGACTGTCTCCCATGGGAGGGACCCCACACCTGGAGAAGAGTGAAGAGTCCTTTGCCTAAGAGGAAGCAGTGGCAGAGACAATCTAAGATGAAATGTAACTTTCATTCCTCATCCCTCTGTGCTGTTGAGAGGAGAGGAGGTAGAAACTTGGGAAGAGGGTAAAGGTGGGAGGAACAAATTTCAAGACTTAGTTTTTATTTCTCATTACCCTACTCTATTTTTATTGTTAATAAATTAATTTAATTCTCCCCAGGTTCAGTCTGTTTTGCCTATGATGGTAATTCCTGAGTGAACTGCCTGTCCTTATCTCAACTCATAGGCCTTTCATTATATTTTCCCTTCCCTGTCCAATTTAGGAGGGTGAATAATAGAACGGCTTTGGCAGGTACCTGGCACCTAGCCAAGGTTAAACCACCAAGCTTTAGTAGTGCATTCCTTTATTAACATTACTATTATAACTTTCCTTCCTCTGCACTGGTCTGTTAAATTACCCTTATCTCAACCCACAAGGTTTTACCTTTTTCTTCTGATTCTCCTTCCCATCCAGTTAAGAGGGAGAGGAATTAACAAATGGCTTCATGGGGATAGGAAAAGAAAAATCTATGTATGGAACTTGATTTAGTTATGTAAAAATTACTTCTGCTGCCATTTAAGACACTCTAGTACCTCTAGTGCATTCTTTTTGAACTGTCAGACAAAAGACCTATATGAGGCCTGTATGTTCCTGAATTGGTAGTGCTCAGCCAGCCAACTTAACCTAATCTTCTCAAATGCTTCAAGTCCCTATACTTAAGGAAATGGACACTGGAAAAATCTATCATTGAGTCCTTATTAAACCCCACATCTCTGAGACTGTCAAATAAAAGCAATGACAACAGGATCTTCTGAATGTCTTTGTACAGCACAGCAAATTCATAAGACACAGGGAAAAATAATGTATGGAATAATGTCAGAATAGTGGATGTAGCAAACTGAAGATTAATCACAGTTAACTGGGGAAGGCAGTGTCTAGGGTTCATTTCAGTAACATATCGGTTGAAGCAAAATGAAATGAAGATTTGAGGAAAAAACTACATGAGTTTCATTTATAACTTGTCACCTAAGGAAACTGCAACTTACCTTCCTTAAGTAAGTACATAATGAGATAAGTAGACAGTCATTAAGTAAACCAACATTTGAGACTTTGATATCAAATTCCTGGGAAGTTAAATAGAAATAAAAATTATTGCTAAAAATATACATTCACTGTAGCTTTAAAATTTAACAACTGTGCAACTTGTGTGCTGTTAGTATTCCAGTGAATAATTTACAGGAAGAAAGATCCAGATTTATTATCTCAAGATGTTAATAAAATTACTCAAATTGGAAATAGGAACTGTTAGCATTAAAAATATGCAAGACTAAAAAATTATGACAGAGCTAGAGCATGAGAAAGTTGTGACTGATTATTTCAATAACAGTTTCTGTTTCAAGTAAGTGCATCCAACAAAGCCATCACAAGCTATTTGCAGAAATTATTCAGCAATAAATTTAGAAGGAAATAAAACAGAGCATGTTCATAGATAATTTACTACTAAATATTCCAAGAAAGTTCCACAGACTTGTTACAGATAGGAAATATAAATTACCCGGAATACTGTAATAATTGCTAAAGGCATAATGTTAAACTTTTCTATCCCTGGAGATATTTAAACGATGTATAGATGAGGTGCCTAAGGACATGATTTAGTAGTGAGCTTGGTAGTGTTAGGTTAGTGGTTGGACTTCAGGATCTGAAAGGTCCTTTCCAAAAAAAATTATTCTATATGTTTGTATTCATCCATTTCACCTTTCCATTATAAAACTTTAAATCAATATGTCTTCCTCCTGTACTCAGGAATAAACTACCCTTAAAACAACATATTGAATAAGTATTTTTAATATAGTAACAGGCTGCCCAGAGCAGTTGTGGAGTCTCCTTCCTTGGAGGTCTTCAAGACCCACCTGGACATGTTCCTATGTGACCTGATCTAGGTGAACCTGCTTCTGCAGGGGGGTTGGATTAGATGATTTCTAAAGGTCCCTTCCAACCCCTACCATTCTATGATTCTATGATTCTACTGAGATCAAGTATTTATTCTCAGTACCTGTTTAATGTATTTATAATCCAACAATATAATTACCCTGAAGTAAATGTAAACAAGTGTGAAAGAACCCTCCCACGATCATGTTTAAACTGACTAAAATATTTCCAAATTGTTTGATTCTGTTTTCTACTTTCTTTCATAGTTTTAAGTTTTAATGCTTCACGTATATAGACCCTAGACATTTGTTTTATATTAAGTATTCTTTTAATATACTCTGAAGTCTTTGGAATAAAGTCCATTTGTGCTAATATTTTGGTTCTGTCTTATGCAACTGAGACACATATCCAAAGCTTAACATCCTAGAAGAAATAAAACCTGAAAAGTCGAAATCATGTAAAAGTATAAATTGTGAATTTTTATTACATTCATTAGGTTCACAGAGTGGGTCAAGTGAGTTTTGCACCGGTGTGGTTTACTATAAATGCTAGATTGGCATTGCCCACCAAGCCATTCTCTCATTTTGTCTCCATCCACAACATAGTGGGACAAAACATGATGAAAACCTAATGGATTGAGATACAAAAATGGAATTTGCTATCATGAGCAAAATAGACTCAAGTTGTAGGAATAAATTACATTTCTTGTCAATCCAGATGTCAATTAACATCTGGGTTATAAATTCCACTGCAAAAGGAAAGAAGCTGTAAAGGAAAAAGCAAATTTTATTCTTTTTTTAAGATGTGATCAGGATAGTACTTGTACAGAAACATTTTTTGATTTAGTGCAGAATCATGTTTCAGATTTCATCTGAAAACTACATTGCTGTTTTTGCTGTAGAAATAACATTCTACAGATCAGCAATCCATAAAATTATGTCAGACCTGGGACTTAAAGCCTAATGTGACTGATCAGTTTAAGATTTGAATACAAAACCAGGAAGGTAATATCTATCTGCAAATATAGCCTTACTACATCTTAAAGGATAACAGAGAGCTATATTAATCTTGGAGATGGATGAACCTTGGAAAATCTGCCTGCAAAGAGAACTCATTGGCCTATCTAATGTGCTCTCAAAGACTGCTAACTCAGCAGGGTGATCCTAATGTATTTCTTTCAGTGAGAGCATGAAAAATAGCAGTTATCTATCTCCAACTAGCTCATGACTTCAGGCTTTGTTTACAAAAGTACATCTCTAGTTCTTTTAATTTTGTAATACATCTTAGAGGAAGTATGCTGGTTTTTTTACTTTCTATTTTATCTATTAACTTCACAGTCTTCAGTCCTTTCTATCATTCTCTCTATTGGTTATTGCATAAGCAATTTCAAACTTTATATTTTTATCCACTTTCATATACACACTAGTTTATTCATTAAAATTCTTCTTAACATTGTTTGCTAAACTTCAAACCACTTTATTTTTAAAGGATTTCTGAAAACATTTTTTACTTCAATTTTCTATACTGAAAAAGTTTCAAGTTGAACAGACCTAAAGACATTATTCTAAAATGATAAATACACAAATAAAGGAATGTTAATCAGCTTTAACATTCCCTTAATCAAGAGCTGACTGAATGACAGAGCCCAGAGGGTGATGATCAATGGCACAGAATAGAGTTGGAGGCCTGTGGCCAGTGGAGTTCCACAGGGATGGGTTCTGGGGCCAGTCTTGTTCAATATCTTCATCAACAACCTGGATGAGGGGACAGAGTGTACCCTCACCAAGTTGGCTGATGACACCAAACTGGGAGGACTGGCTGATTCCCCAGACAGCTGTGTTGCCATTCCATGGGATCTCAAATGGCTTGAGAGTTGGGCAGAGGAGGAGCCTCATGAGGTTCAACAAAGACAAGTGCAAAGTCCTGCATCTGGGAAGGAACAACCCCATGCACCAGTACAGGCTGGGGGTCGAACTGTTGAAGAGCAACTCTGCAGAGAGAGACCTGGGAGTCCTGGTTGACAATAAACTGACCATGAGCCAGCAATGTGCTCTCATGGCTAAGAAGGCCAATGGCATCCTGGGATGCATCAAGAAGAATGTGGCCAGTAAGTCGAGGTAGATTCTGCTCCCCCTCTACTCTGCCCTAGTGAGCCCTCGTCTGGAGTCCTGTGTCCACTTTTGGGCTCCCCGGCTCAAGAGGGACAGGGAAGTGCTGGAGAGAGTCCAGTGCAGGGCCACGAAGATGATCAGGGGACTGGAACATCTTTCATATGAGGAAAGGCTGAGGGAACTGGGGCTGTTTAGTCTAGAGAAGACTGGAAGGGAGAATCTTATTAATATTTACAAATATCTAAATGATAGTTGTCAGGAAGTTGAGACACCCTTTTTTTCTAATGTATCTAGAGACAGGACAAGGGGTAAAGGGATGAAACTGGAACACATTTAAATGTAAGAAGAAACTATTTTACTGTGAGGGTGATGGAGCCCTGACACAGGCTGCCCAGGGAGGCTGTAGAGTCTCCTTTTCTGGAGGTTTTCAAAATCTGCTTAGAAGCATTCTTATGCAACCTGATCTAGGTAAACCTGCAGGGTCTCTAGATGATCTCTAAAGTTCCCTTCCAACCCCTACCATTCTATGATTCTATGATTTTCAGATACTTCTGTGGTCTCTAACACATTAACTCTTGTTTTTCTGCTGTCACAATGATCTCCATCTCCAACCTCCACTAAGGTGGCAGCCCCAAGATTGTTGACAGCAGACCATCCCTCAGATGCCTGTATGGTGTCTCAGGCTTATGTCTGTCAAGCCTGGTATTATGCCTTTCCCCTTCTGAATCTAGTTTAAATCCCTCCCAAAGAGCCCCACAGTTGTCATTTCTCTCTTTGCGATAATTGTGTCACCTCTTTTTGAAATATGTCTTCTGCCCTGTAAACTGCCCTGTGTTCAAAAAATCCAAAATTTTGTTGGTTACGTCAGACTTGGAGCCAAGTATTAATCTGTGTCACCTTCCGAGTGTTTTCTTTATCCTTGTCCATAAGCAAACATATAGAGGAGAACACTACCTGTGCTCTTGATCCCTTAAGCAGGTGTCTCAATGCCCTGAAATCTTCATTAACAGTCCTTAGACTTCTAGTGGCCCCTTCATCACTACGCACCTGGAAAATCAACACTGGGTAGCAGTCAATGGGCTGAACAAGAGTAGGGAGTTTTCTTCTCACATCCTTGACCCACACCCCAGGGAGGCAGCAGACTTCCCTACAGATGGCCCTACAAGGCAATCCTATAAATAGTTGTAACTTGAGAATGTCAGAAAAATAATTAAATCATATGGTTATTTTTTTTCATAATATTGAAGACAGTGAAAATCAGTGAAATCATATATTTAAATTGTATACTTTAAATGAGTTCTCATTTGATTGTTGAGAATTTTTGTCCAAAATTTTCTTCAAGATCTAGAGAGTAATATTTTAATATGGTTCCCTTTGGCCAGTATCACAATTTTGCTTGTGATCATTTCATTATGGTTATATATAATGCTGTAAAATCTATCTCCCTGTATTTTAAGTGAAGAGGGGAAATTAGCATTTTGAATTTTGTTCAAAATTCAAATTGTTTGACTTCCAAGTGTTTAATGTTGCATTGCTATGTTTCTTCTTTAAATAACAGAACACTTTGGATTAATACTGATTAAATGGAACTTTTCTTTGATGTCTCTGACACACTTCTCATTTCTATTAAACTGTTTTGAATTACTTCAAAGTGCTGTTGATTTATGAGTCATAAATATGCAAAGTACTAATTTACTATATCTCTAGCATGCCTCAACTTTCTGGGTCTATGTTTATTGTTGTGCTTGTATTTATTTGCACATCAGTTCATTGCAAGAAAACATTTTGCAAATAAAAAGTATTTTAATTTAAATACTTTTTGATCTAAGAACAC
The DNA here is from genome assembly GCF_028858725.1 of Colius striatus. Classification (NCBI taxonomy): domain Eukaryota; kingdom Metazoa; phylum Chordata; class Aves; order Coliiformes; family Coliidae; genus Colius; species Colius striatus. The sequence continues at coordinate 47,642,469 of NC_084759.1, read as the reverse complement.
TGTCATAATTTCAGAATCATTATTGGCTTGGTCATGTTTGTAAATAAGGTTTCTGATAGAGTACTAACTTTTTTTGCAGGCATTTACATAGTGACAAAGCCATGATGTTTACACATATTAACCTTCAAATAACATCATTTAATTTCCTTTCATTATTTTGTTTCTTTTGTTTGCAGAGAATGATTTTCTGATTAATAGTGTGCCATGACTACTAAAAAGAAAGAAAAAACACCTTTTAATCATCATTATACTTATGGTGGCTGAAGTGATAAAACCTTTTAAGAGCAAACATAGCTTTCAAAGTGCACGTAAGTAATAGTTTTCTGTTAACATAAGTAACGGTTTTTCACAAACATCTGTAAAAGATGTATATTTAGAGTCTGAATTGTGAGACAAAATTTTACAACTTCTTAAATTAGACAGTAGTCAGAATTAAATTTATAGATATGGTTTTAAGATGTAGGCTACTTATATATATCAGATTCACATCACTACTAAGCCTAAGTAAGAGAAGAAAATGAAAGAGAGAGAATGAAAACTGTGGTTCTGAAATTCTTCTGAATATAGCTTATTCATTGAGCAGGAGGAAAAGAGTAGGGAGTGGTGGAAAAAACAAATGTATACAGTAACCTAATGCTTTGGACACATGTGCAGTAAATGATAGACAGTGTACATACAAGGATCTCAGATGATATTGAGCCCATCCCTGCTGTTTCATTAGCATGTCAAAAACTTTATGTGCAAACTGTTAACTTCAAGTACCAATCTCAGTTTGAGGACAATAAAGAATAGCTGAAGATCAGAGGTTCATTCATTCTTTCTCTTTCAGCTACTGGTCCGTCAGCACATGAACATTTCTTCCCCAGTTCTTCTCACTTAGTTAAATAGCTTTGCTTTAAACTGAAGATTATTCTAACAGTTGCACTTTAGCTGGTGTTCTAACCTAAGTAATTTTAGAGGTACAGTAGTGTTACAAATTTCATCTCTACAGGGATAAAAGAGAAATACTCATGCTTCACATTTGTTCCTTCTCTTCTGCCAAGAAATAGCAAAAGGAAATAAATACCAGAAACTAGCCATCCTGCAATAATGTTATAGAATATGAAGCTGATAGAGGAAGCGTAAGGAAGGTCCATGGAATTTCTGACCATACCAAATACTCTATTTCAGATTAACATTAATGCAGAATTTACAGTTCTAAGGCAGATGTTCTGGAAAATGTTTTCTTAAGTCTTTTGAAGTCTAGTCATTTCACAGAATTAATAGTAACAAGCATAGATACTTGAATCTGAATCTCTAGTATCTCAGATGAGTGCCTTACTATTAGTCTGCATACAACACTTTTGCACTGCATCCGTTATGAGCTGGACAAACACTTGTATAATAAAAATCCAAGGTACTTGAGAACTCAACATGAGAATAAAACTCCAAGTGCTATTACTTCTTTCTCTACTGAGATTGTGGAACAATCACTTACAAGCACTGGAGTTGACTGGAAAAAAGAATTGTACTCCTAAGGAAAGGTAGAAACATTCACGTTTTCTCTAGAAAGCTCATATTCTTCCTACTGATCAGAGGGTAAAAATAAAAAAGGCTTACGTCAGCCATAACAGCAATGATGTTTCTTTGTTGGGAACTACCTGTGCGTTTTCACAATAATGACAGTTTAAGGATGATGCTCTCTTTCCATGGAATGTAATAGATATTAGGAGCAGTCTCTTTTCAAATGCAGCAAAAGTTGATAGAAACATTGAAGCAGATGGAAGGAAAAGAAACAGTGATCTTAAGATAGAAGTTTCAGAAATTTCTGGATTTCTAGAAGACATACAAAAATTATTACAATTCTCAATCCAAGAAAAGCAATAACAACAAATTTCATATGAAATACCAGTGTAATTTGGGAATACTTCAAAGAGTTTCAAAGCCAATAATCTTTCAAATATAAAGTGAAATCAAAGACAAAAAACCCATAGAATCCATCTATATCTCAGAATCAGAAAAAAATATGCTTAGAAACCAGAAAAATCTCCATTTCATACAGCTTAAACTAATATCATGTGTCAACATTCCTGTCTAGAGATGTGGATCAATTGCATGAAGGAGCTGTCTGGTTAGCTGTCCCAGTAATAATGTAAGGAGCACAGGTGTTCTTTTAGCAGAAGTTGCCTTCAGATTGACTGCTTGCACTAAACCTGAAATATGAATCCATGTTAATTAAACTTGATATCATGAGGGGCAAGTAGGCTTCCTGGAACTCAGATCATTTTAATTTCACTGATAGTAGAATATAAGACAGACAATAAACTTTTATGTAATAATACAAATTCGCTGTAAAGCTCCAGCATAAATCCTGACACATCTGGAAAGAGAATTACTTGTATTCCTTATTAATAAACCTCATCTACAGATTTGAAGATGATCGGGAGCATGGAACTATTTTAATTTCATTGAATAGCCAAGATTAGAGTGTGTTGTCTGAATAATTTTTCCATTGATGTATTTTTCCTTAAATAGAGATAAGATTTTGGAAAAGTAGTGGATGCAATTACAAAGAGCAAACGTCATATGAAAACTCATTTTAACAGCATGAATATCAATTTTCATTAGTAGCATTATTCTAAAAATGACTTTTAAAATATATATTATAAATATATTACACATATATATAAACTTTCCTTGGGAAAAAAAAATCAAAATATACAACAACTGCATATGTTTTACCAAGGATAAACTATATTTCTCTTAATTTCTGATATTCAGTAATATTGATTCAGTAGAGGTTTCTATGATGGGGATTCACACCAGGATTGTACTGGCTTTATATTAAATTAATTACATTAATTTAGGTAGAAAGGAAGACAAACACATGAATGGAGAGAAAAAAAAAAAGGAAAGAGAATATGCACTTAAAAGAAAGAAGGCTTTACATGTTTCTTTTTGAAAATGTGAATTAGCTTGAAAGATAAAAGTACAAGAGAAAGAAGATACCTACAGGATATTTGTCCAAACATAAATCAACTATTTATCTTGAAAGTCAAGAATGATGACAACAGCAAAATATCATAAGACACAAAAAAATCACTCAAAAATTTGCAATTTCATCTGTAAGATACGTTATCCATGTCTATCTTAAAGTCTGAAGGCCGTTGCAAACTTCTCAAAGAAATCTAGATTAGTGCACACTTAAATATAGACTTCTAGAGTTGATGTGACCTAGGGATACATTGTTCAGTGCTAAAAAACCTATGAAACATAGTAATCTACACTCTCTGAGACCACAGGAGAGGACCTGAGGTCACCTCAAGGCGATAGTTTATATTTTAGCTGGACTTTTTTTTTAAATTGTTTTTTACTAATGATAAGGTGATAAGAGAGAAAAGAGAATAAAGTAATTATATGACACATTTTCTTTGTTTCCTTGATGAAGAAACATTTATTTCTATATTTATGGTGGTGGTAGAAAAATGTAGTCAACAATCTGAAACACTTTTTTCCCTGAGACTACTGTCTGCAGTCCTGCATGGTTTTAGTGTGGTGATCAATGGAACAGAGTCAAGTTGGAGGCCTGTGGCCAGTGGAGCTCCAGAGGGATCGGTTCTGGGGCCAGTCTTGTTCAATATCTTCATCAACGACCTGGATGAGGGGTCAGTGTACCCTCAGCAAGTTGGCTGATGACACCAAACTGGGAGGACTGTCTGATTCCCCAGAAGGCTGTGCTGCCATGCAGCAGGATCTTGACCGGCTTAAGGGTTGGGTAAAGAGGAGCCTCATGAGGTTCAACAAGGACAAGTGCAGAGTCCTGTATCTGGGAAGGAACAACCCCATGCACCAGTACAGGCTGGGGGTCAAACTGCTGAAGAGTAGCTCTGCAGAAAGAGACTTGGGAGTCCTGATTGATGATCCTGAACATGAGCCAGCAATGTGCCCTCATGGCCAAGAAGGCCAATGGCATCCTGGGATACATCAAGAATGTGACCAGAAGGTCGAGGCAGGTACTTCTCCCTCTCTACTCTGCCCTAGTGAGGCCTCATCTGAAGTCCTGTGTCCAGTTCTGGGCTTCCCAGCTCAAGAGGGACAGAAAACTTCTGGAGAGAGTCCAGTGCAGGGCCACCGAGTTGATCAGGGGAATGGAACATCTTTCATATGAGGAAAGGCTGTGGGAATTGGGACTGTTTAGTCTGGCGAAGAGGAGACTGAGGGTAGACCTTATTAACATTTACAAATATCTAAATGGTGGGTGTCAGGAGGTTGGGACATCCCTTTTTTAATATGGTATCTAGTAACAGGACAAGGGGTTGTGGAGTCTCCTTTTTTGAGGTCTTCAAGACCCGCCTGGACATGTTCCTATGTGACCTAATCTAGGTAAACCTGCTTCTGCAGGGGAGTTTGACTAATGATCTCTGGAGGTCCCTTCCAACCCTACCATTCCATGATTCCATGATTCCATGAATGTTTATGTGAGCACTTAGGTGAAAACCCATTCACTCACACACTTTTATGAATGTTCTGAGGAACAGAGAAAGTTTAACCATGTCCCTACCTCTGGGTCAACACAATTCCTGTGTTGTTCAAGGTAATCAGAGACTGCTTTTATTGAAGCGGAATAGCAGACACCACTGAGTTAGCTGCAACCACTTCAAAAAGAAATTACTTTTGAGTGTCTATAAAGTAAACTGAGACAAGGAAAAAGAAGATATTTAAAGCAACCTCACATTGTTTTTTCCTGTAGTAAAAGATCTAACAGTAAGAGCTATTACTCCACTTCAAACTTAACTCTGTGCAGCACAATTGGATGTGGTCTTCCGATAAGGTGAATTGTAAAGTGTCACTCCTAAAATGAAGAAATTTGGGGAAAAGTAACCAGAAAATCAGTCTGATAGTTCTATTAGAAACTTTGAATGTGAGAGAACTGGAGGCCAACTCAAAAAAACTTTTTTCTTCTATTTCAGGCATGTAGGAGTAGTTTTGGTACAGGAAGCAGTGTAGTACTCTTGTTATTGCAGGCTAATGCAGAAATGAGAGTAAATCTAGATTTTCCATTCAGTGCTACCTACACATTTGCAGAGGTGAAGCGGATTTACTGGTTCTTCTCTCCCAGTTAGATCACTGCTGGATATAACTAAAATATGTTGGTAAATGTAAATATTTACATGACATTGCTTTAGTGAGGTGGTGAAGGTAAAGGAAAGTCTCTACAGTCCTCAGTTCTTTTAGTTCTAACTTCAGTGAAGATCTTTTTAGCAATTCTCAGGGAAGAATATGTAAAGATGTGTATTGACACTGTGAAAAGCATTTTCTATTACTTGAAAGAACTTTCTTCTAATTTGATTAATATGATCTATATGCCAAATGTAAAATCACAGAAAATTTTCTATCTCTGAGTTGCAGTTTCAAAAATGAGTTGAATGTCAGTGCAAGAAGTAATATTAAGTGACACTTGACAGTTCTGAAATTCTAAAGCTGAAATTCCGCCATGCTCTTGTCAAGGCATAGAGATAAAGATGCTCCTTTTATTACACAAGGCACCACAATTTCATTGTGGCAGCATGCAGGCATAATGGTCCTGTGGATTTCTTTGTTGGATATGGTATTGTGAGTATGTTTAAACTGAAAAGTTCATAGAAGTATAGAAGACATTAGAATTTGCATTCAGTAATACATACTAGCAGGATCTTTAGTTCCTATCATTATATGCCAGCTGCTGACATGCTACCAAACCAATTAAGCAAAGTCACCAGAGTAAATTTAGCTACAGTAGGCTGTGAAACTGAGTTGAAAAATATTTCATATCTTTGAAGCCAAAGCAGCTATGATTTGCCCTGCAGTAAATGTCTGCTGTGTGACAGATACAGGTAGTGCTCTGCATTCCATCTTTGAGGGAAGCTGAGAGAGTGTACTGCAGAGAGTATTATGGAGCAATTATGGGAAAAACTGGAAGGCCAAGATTTACAGCATCTGACAATGAGATAAATGGATCCCATTGATGTAAGAGATAAGAGATTATGTCTGCTCTTAATACTAGTAGGTCCTGAGTTGCTTACATCTTTTTCTCACCACATCAGTGGTGAGAAAAACCTTGGAAAATGTTACACCACCATGCAGAAACCACTGTGTCAGGTCAACCTCACTCCAAGACTACAGGAACTGTATACAGGTAGAAGAAAATGCACAGAGAGAACTTTCATAACCTTCAAATCCTGTCCTGTGTTGGTACTGTAGGGTTTGGAGACATGATTTTTCAAAAATGAGAAGAATAATGAAAACATAGCTCAGAAATGTTGAGTAGAAAAATGCAAAATATTATTTACTGCAATAGCATATGCTGAGGCAAAACAGCAGCACAGAAGAGTTCTGTTTCACCCTGTAGTTGATATTCAGGCCAGCAGTAAAGAATATATGCAGTTCATAATTGAGGTATTTGTCAGGACTTTAGTCATGGTAAGCTGAAACAATTCAGTATTTTCTAGAAATCCAAAATCTAGCAAGTGCCTTAGTGCGTTCCTCTATGCATGTTCTATCGCATTTCAATCCATGTTTCTGAAATGAATTGATTTTTTGAGGGACTGGTATACAAGACTACATAAAAGCTCTCTGTAGTCCATATAGATTCATTGCTTCGTATTTGTTTCATTTTTAGAGGAGGCATTTATGTATAAAGAGATAATAGACTACGAAAGGTAACAGTATGTGCTATTTAATTATAGCTTTTAATGTGACATATTTGATACATGTGTTTCTCTCAGTACACTGTACTATTTACCTGATTAAAAAAAAACCAAAACAACAAAACCCACAATCAATCAACCAAAAAAAAAGTCCAAAGTAAAAATCTGTACTTTATATGCTACAATAAATTATGTCATGTGATGTGAATTCTGCGGATACCAAAGAAAACATCAGGTCCCATGAAAAATGTGAGATTTCTTCATGCAAAAGCGAAGTAATTTGCAAGACATTGATCTGAGTTGATAAGCAACTTGCAAGATACTTGAGAGAGAGATGATCTGTACAGGAAGTTGATGTTTTCTATTACAATATCTGAATGAAGTAGTTTCAGGTTTAGATACAGGCATCACATAGTTTAAGATACGTAGCACAAGCTCAGGTCACAGATGAACATATATGGAAATTGCATTCTAATCTCTAGTTCTATGGATTACATAAAAGTAACTCATATATATTCCAAAATGACTGACACATTAATAAGGATTTTGGAAATCCATCTAGTAATAGTGATTGTGGATTTAAAATATGCCCATATTAAAAGAAAATAACAAATCTTTAATGTTGCAGCAGCATGAATGATTTAAAGGTATGTTAAAGCAAATAAATGGATTAGAGAAAAAATAAGCTTTCTGGAGCAAAATAATAATGAAAAGAAGAAATAGTTCAACTGGAGAAAAAGAGAAAATAAACAGTGTCCTAACTTTTACTGGTGATCTATTCCATTTTTGTGTTAAATAAACCTTGATATTTATTAAACTTACATACATGGTTGTGTACCATGACGTAATAATAATAATTATGCCAAATAATAAGAAAGTCACTTTAAATCCATATTATCACAGGGAAGACAGAAAATAAAGTTTTAGGTTTCATGCTATCCAGAGAAAATTTCAGATCAAGTAAACATATATCACCTTAACACCTTCCTGAAAACTGAAACCTTCACATGTATAAACACTTAAACACTTAGTCCAAATAGTGAAAAGAAAAAAAAGAAAAGTTGTTTATCTCAGTAGAACAATTCCTAAGAACAGGAATTATAGCAATGTCTATCACAGTTGTGAAATGATTCCATGAAAAGCAAAGAGCGATCTTGAAAGATTGTTTAACTGAGATAACACAGAGATAGATTTTATGTAAACTTTTTTTTCTTGTTAATTGTAATCCCATAATGTGAAAAATATTAAATATAATAATTTTCACACATGTGCTTCAAGAAAAACATCGTAATACCTGCTTGCCTTATGCTTCTGACATAAACTTGTGTGATAAACTGTGGGTTTACTCATTTTGATTTTAAAGATTTAGTAATGTAAATGCAAGCACATAATAATATTTAGACAGCAGTGAGTTAATTCCTACTTTTGAAATGTTGTTCATATCCATTTATTTATGACGATAATGTGATAAAAATTATAAGTATTAATGATAGATGAAATTATTATCACTGAAGGATTACTTTTAGAAGTTAAGCAATCAAGTATGCACTAAAAATTCTCCAAAAGAAAAGAGAAGTATGTGCTCTAATAGAGAAGAGAAGACTGAGGGAGGATCTTATTAATATTTACAAATATCTAAATGGTGGATGTCAGGAGGTTGAGATTGTATCTAGCAACAGGACAAGGGGTAATGGGATGAAGCTGGAACACAGACAGTTCTATTTAAATATAAGGAGAAACTATTTTACTATGAGGTTGATGAAGCACTGGCACAGGCTGCCCAGGGAGGGTGTGGAGTCTCCTTCATTGGAGGTTTTTAAGACCTGTCTGGACATGTTCCTATGTGACCTGATCCAGGTGAACCTGCTTCTGCAGGGGAGTTGGACTAGATGATCTCTAAAGGTTCCTTCCAATCCTACCATTCTATGAATCTATGATTCTATGAAATAGAACTGACATGTGTGCACACAAATTATATGAATTTCATGCATTTTTCATATGCATGCATATTCTGATCAAGAATTGACTCACTTAGATTAGGATAAAATTAAAGTCTATTGGAAAGAAATGTAAGAATCCGGTTAGTGCAATACATTAGTTCTTTCAAAATTAAAGAAAAGTAAGCAATTGAAGATAAAATGCAATTTCATAGAAACATGACAGGAAAGAAATTGTTAGTGCCTAAAAAAAATACAGGATATAAGCAAGAAGTCTTTTTCTAAGTACTTTCTTCTCTCCAAACTGAAATTATGTTGTAGGCAATGATATCTATCCATCTGTATTAAAAATTTCTAACTTTGGATTGCTAGAAAGATCTTATTGAGATACTTCTGAAGGTTACTTCTGCTGTATCTCAATATTATGATGACAGACTCCATAACACAAACACAAACCTTTCAGCTAATGTTCCATCTACAAATCACTAAAACTGATGTTTTGACAGCAAAAGTTTTTATTTACTTCTTATAATATTTCAGTACTATATAGAGAAGCTGCCAAGGCCAAGGTTGCTGCTGCTTTCAAAAAGATAAGCAGTTCATAAAAGAATATTTTACCTGACTGACTTCGTGCAGTTTTGTTTAGTCAGATTCAGAGCATTATAAGTGTCATTAAACAGATGAAAAACTTGTAGTGAAACATACAATGTCTTCTTTTTAAGACTTGGGAGCAGAAAGAAAAAGAAAATAGAAGTAATTTGTTACTGTTTTGGTTGTTTGTTTCAATATAATTGTTTTATGTTGGGATTCATGCCAGTAAAGAAGGCATAGCATATTTCAATGTCTATGCTCTCCAAATATATAAGTACAATTTCTAACAGATCTATTAAAATATTCCACTAGAAAGAATAAAGGAAAATTGATTTGTGATTATTAATAAAATGATACAAAGAATAAGAATAAAGGTAATCTAAATTTTTAAATTAAAATGCAATATTCCTATCCTCTTTTTCTTTAAATCATCTAATCAATGTGTGCTTCTTTAGTCATCATTCTTAGAAATCTCAAGTTTGAGCTTCATATCTTTTGTCTCCAATAAAAGATTAAGACCTCCTCTTTTGCCACAGCAAATGCTCATACTCTCTTCTATTGAACATAAAAGCCCCTGCATATAACTCTAATATATCTATCTGTGTTAATAGAGTGATTTCTTATGATTGTGATCATCTGGAGTACAATGAGTTATTTTATTTTTAATACATAAAAATAAATTACTGTATTTTACATAGGGAAAAAAAAAGCATGAACAGCTGCTCAAAGATATTAGGTAAGGCTTATGCAGTTTCATATTATCTCTCCAAAAGTTAATCATTAATTCCCCTTTTTCTGTTCTATTATGAAGGGAATCTGGCCAATTAGGCTGGGCTAGACTACAGTAATTGTCTTAGGAGACAAGTGCAGTCATCTTGTGTAGTTTTAAATCCTATACATATAAAATTCATATTGATCTGTTGTATAATTTGGATTTTCCTAACCATTTATGAACTAGCCTAACTCTCCTCCTAAGTCTCTTCATATTTTGCAATTTAAATCAAAATGTTTCAAAGAGTAAGAAAACAGTGGTAAATATTGGTAGGTTAGAGAAAAGAAAGATTTGTTAACATGTAAATTGTTTTAAAAAGATATAAGTATTAATTTAAAAAGTACAGTCAATTTAGCAAGGTCAGATAACAGATTCAAGTCTGCACACAGTAATAGATCAATTGTTCTGGTTGATGAAGTTCCTTCCAAACGTTAAGATTCTGTCATTCTGTGATTCTGTGACCATTTTAAATAGTCATAATTTTTGAAGAATCAACTTTTACACTTAGTTAACGATTTTGAAAATTTAGACAATAAAGGAAAATGATCACATGTTAAGTTCACATCAGTACATAATAAACAGAAAAACTTCACCACTCAGAAAAGACACATCCAGAAAACTCATAGTCCTTGTGATACATAAATTCTATATTTATTAAGAAAAATCAATGTAATCTTCTTGGAAATACATTGCTTTCTAAGATTATATGATGTTTCTTAGTCTAAATTTGAAAATACTGAAAATCATAGAAGAAAATCTCTTGTGATCATTTTAATCTAAACAGAGAAATCTGGGTAATACAAAGCACACGTATTATTCAAAGCATAGGTATTGAGTCAAATTGTGGAGCTTTCTGAATTTTCCTAGTTTATTACAAATAGGCTATATAAAGTAAATGTCTTTTGATGTTTATATGGGTCTTTATTTGAAACAATTTTTTATATATCTTAGAGTATTTTTCTTTTAAGGAAAATTTGTTTATGGGTGAATTTCTGAAACTCCTGTTTTCATGTTGACAAATATCTTGTAGTGCATTTGTAACAATTTTAAATGGCATAGCTATTTTCTGCTCAGGACATTACAGCTTCATCTTATTTACCTCATGCATGATTTTTATCTTTTCCTTAGTCACATATCAAGCAATTTGTGATACGTATCTACTGTGAAATAAAAGTAACATGGAATGAGTTTTGCATTGAAATCCTAAATCAAGGTTTTAACTGTTAACTTATTCCTTCAGTTTTTAATAGTTAACTAATTTACTCAAAGATGTGATTAAAAAAAAAAAAAAAAAGCTAAAAGAAGTTAGTCCCAGGGCCAGAATACATATCTGACCTTTAATTTAGGAGTATAAGCATAGTCCTATATGTTGACATGGGCCCATGTTTCATTTCAGCAGTTGATATCCTACTTTTAATTTTTTAGAAATACTTTAATTACTTGTTTTAACAGTGTTAAATCCTTGGTCTTCCTCAGGTATTGTTCATCTTGTTTTATAAAGAAAATAGATTCTCTTGGCTTAGATAAGTGAGAACCATAGGTTTACTCTTTTTCTCTTTTCTCTCATCTCCATACACTTGTGCCTGATTTGACCTTTATGTTCGTCCCTCCCTGATCAACAGAAGGCTAAGACATTGGCTCTACAGATCTGAACAATAAAAACATCTTTGACAGCTGTCTCATGTTTCCTATTACTTAAAAATCTTTTGATATCATATACTTTGTTGTATGTCATCTGAGAGGGGAAAAAATTCCAAACAAACCACAAAATACTTTTATCCCCCTGTAAAATAAGATAAAATACTTTTTTTTGTATTTGTGGGGTGGGTTTTTTTTGTTTTGTTTTGGGGTTTTTTTTTGTGAATGTGAAACTCCTTTCAAGCACTGCCAAATGATAAGGTCAGTAGTGCAGTTGTATAACAATTTACCAAATCACCGCTCAATTTTCAGGAGTGCCCCTATTCACTTCACTTTCCAACACTCTTCCCCCAACTACATGATTGATTTTCTTAATATTCATTTAAATATATTTCAGTATGAAAATGTGCAAACTGCTGTGGACCTTGTTGTTAGATATTTTAAAATTTTAACTCAGAATCTCATTGTAGGCAAAAGGGAACAGTCCTTACACAATGGAAGATCCAAGTATTTATTATTGACCTGGCTATAATCTCAACAATTTAACCAGCATACACAAGTGTTTACCCCTACTCCAATTACAATATTATTAATACTTACATTCCAAATGACTACAGAAATCCTTACCTAGAAGCACTCTGAAACATGTCAAGACACATGTTAATATCCATGATTAGCAAGCAGAGTAACATGAGTTCAATTACTTGTCACTTCCACTATCTCAAATTCTTGTAATGTCAAATGTCACTGACTAATTAGAACTATAGAGATAAGACTTCCTACTTGCTACTCTTTTACACATTCTAGTAAAGTTAATTTGTGTCAAGTTGTAAATTCCCTGACTCCAATCTGAACACAGTGTGTTTCTGAAGTCTCATTATCAGTGGTATGGTATGCTTAATCATTTCTGCAAATTTTCAAATGACAAAAAAAGTGTTAAGAAGCAAAATACATGCAGATTAAAAACCCAGAAAGTCTTTTATCCATGTTTGTCATTATAAACAGCTGTCTGACTGTTCATTCAGTGTAACATAAATTGAATTTATGTGAGGATGAGATATGACTTTCAGATTCAGAAATTTCCTTCATTCATAGGTTTCCTGGATGGTTTGTGTTTTTACTCTCAGTATAAAAGAACTTTAAATCTAATTATGCCAGCTAGGAGAAAAATCCTCCAAAATCTACAAAAGATTATTTCTAAGGTTCTTAGAATCCCACTTCTCTCTGTCCATTAGGTAAAAAACATTGCATAAAAAGGTTGTAAGAATAATTGTCTTGGCCAAGAATGATTTTTCCCAGTTCAAGAATTGGAGATACCACAAACCGTCATTTCCCACTAAATATGACAGAACATGGAATAATGAGTTGTGAGGGTAGTTGAATGCAGTCCCTGCATATGCTGAGTTGTTGAAATAATAGTATTGTGGTTAATTTTATCCATATTAACATAACGGCCTCTTATTCATTAAAATATCATTGTAATATTTCTGATAGTCTTTGAGAGGAAGAAGATTTCAGAGAGAATTTGAGTTCTCTCCAAGGTGAAGTCTGATGTTTTGCTTTTGAGAAAATGATGAATAAGACACAGTGGCATGCTTCTGTGTGGTTTAGCTCTAATTTTAATATTGCCATCTTTAATTCAGGACTTAGAAATATCTGTATATTTTTCCACTGCAGACTAAACGGATGCATGGTTTTATAGATGTATCGAACAATTCTGCCAAGTGTTCCTCGTGAAAGTAGAGCACGCATGAAATGTGCCATCAAGAATTAAAAGAATAGTATTTCATAAAACCTCTAACAAACATCTTGCATCTATTTTACAAGGTAATTGGTGAAATAAATTCAGATTTGGAAAAGTAAGGATTGTTGCGATGAATTGTGAAATATTAAAGGACAAATATATCATTTACTTGTCTAGCATATTGTTTAACCAAATAATGACAAATTTCCTTCAGTTTTGTATATCCTAACAAGGAAAAAATGAAAGCTTCTTGAAATTTAAGATTGAACAGAAGGGACAAATGATATCTTCCTCCTGTACTCTTCCAACATTCAGCATTTGCAATTCTGTGCTGTCTACGTTTTACTAAATAAGACAGTTACTCAGATGACTGTAACTTCATTCCCTTTTTCTGTGTGTATCCTCCATCCACAAGAACAGTTATGTGTGCACATACACACAATGATGCCCAAGTACAGGGAGGCATACTTACTGTAACTAAATCATCATAATTCCAGAGAAGTCAACCAGATTCATACTGATTAAAATAATATTTTTGGATGATGACAGCTATATATAAAGATACACAATTACTTCTACTTTAAATGTGCCATCATTTAAGCTAAATAGCATGATGTTTAAAATTCTAGTATCCTCTGGACCATTGTGCATAGTACTGCATGCATTCATGCTACTGTTGCTGAAGATGAATCAGTAATCCAGTTGAGTCTGGGTTTCTTTTTCTGTCAAAAATACTAGTAGTGATTCACCTTAAATATATTTTTTTTTGTCTAAGGATTTTTCTTGAATTCATTCTGTATTTTTGAGACCCTGTCAAAGCAGACCTTTTTTTTTCTCTTTATGAAGAGATATTTAACACAAATATTGATGATATCTTTCACTTAAGAGCAAACAAGACAAAATACTAACTAGTTACATAGTGAACAAAATAAATTATTTGATGACTTTAGGATATATTTCTACATTGCCATCTTACTATACATAATTTTATATTTGAGATCTCTGAAACAATAATCTGGGAAATATATACATATAATTTCCTGCAATATAGGAAAAACAACTCTAGATATGCAAGAGATTAATCATTAAAACAAAATTAATTTTTATCTTTCAATTAAGTCTTAGGAAGAAATTGTTTTTCCTACTTCAGAGACATTTCCCTGTTTCTTTTTTTCAGTAAGGCAAAATACATTTTTCACCTCATTGAAATTCTGAACCATGTGAAACTTTATTAGGAAAAGTAAAGAGTAAGGTCATTCTGTCCTCTCCATAAAGAAGATTAAATAGCTACTGTGTAAAAGCATTAGAGATGAGATTAGCTTGAGATTCACTAAGGAACTTCTGACATCACATAATAAATTTCTTCTAAACCTATGTAGATAATAAACAAACAAACAAAAAAGGCTGGTCTGCTCTTTTTTTTCTATTTCCTGAGCAAAAGAACATCAAGATATATCACTAAATCTGAACTTGATTCACAAGGACATTTAGTTTTTCAAATACTGTTGAAATTGAGTGTGCAATTTAAAATATCTCATACTAGTAATGAATACTGAATTGCATATTCCCAAGAACTAAGAGGACAATAAAACTTTTTTTATAATAATGAAATATTTGTTTACATAAATACTTTTTAAAACTTGTTCATATGTAAAATACTCCAGTACAAAAAAGAATCTGGCATTGTTATTTTGAGTGCTGAGGATAAATGAAAAAAATCTTCAGTGCATATATAGCATTCTGCTGCCTGGGAGTATAATATAATGCTGATGATTAATGCTAACCATCTATTTTCTTTCATCCTGTTTTTGCATATAAACAGCCAACTTAATGTTTACAGATTGGATCATAAATTCAGAGTATTATGTATGTGTTTGGTAAGTACTCTGAGTTGTAGTTCATGTGCAGATGAACAACAAAGTAATTTTTTGGATGAAAACTGATATTTGTTCCATAAATGTCTTCTGAATAAGTAGATTAATTTCATTTTGCAGACAAGGAAATGCAAAGATATTTATGTCAGTCACTCAGCCGTCTAGTTGGACACTACTAAAATGTCTAAGTTAAGAGACTCTGTTTTGTTGAGAGAGTGAAATGCACAGCATCTAGAAGCAGTAGCTTGTATGTGTCACAGCATCCCTAGAAACTCAGGTCCCTGAGCCACCCTAAGTAAATGCCTTAAAATCACAAAGGAAAAGTACAAATCCATATCTCATCTCTATATGAAGGTGGCACACAGATGAAACCAGGAGTCCACTGTTCAAAACTTGGATATAGACATGATTGTCCAACTGTTCAAAACTTCTCTCTTTTTTTTCTTTTTGCACTCTCTTCAAATAACAGAAGGGAAAATGTAGGCTCTTAATTCAGTCATATAACTTAGATCTCTATATTACATGAGAACAATCCTATCAAGTATATGGAGAATATACAGAGAATTATATTTGTACTGCTAGCTTCAGGAGAAATCTTGGATTCTTATGCCAGATGCAGAAACTGCTTATGACTCAGCTCTGGGTCAGAGCTACATATTCATCCACAATACTCTGGTTTCCAGGGAAATGAAAGATGAACTCAGAGGCTAACACTGAATTTATGAAGACACGTCATCTAAAATAAAACTGGAGACAACCATAGTGAATCACCACAGAGCTATATATCCTGAGTTCTGTCTATTTTCGTTTTCCATGGACATGGTGTATATATTTAAAAACCACTCAAAGTGGTCTATTGAAATAGACATGAAAATAGTTCCTAAAGACAAAAGTCTTAATAGTTCCAATTTATATTTTTAATAAAGAATATATAAATCCTCAAATTTAATGTGTGCTTAGAAGTAGTTCAATATTTAGATCAACTATTTTTTGAAAAAGTGACTATCTTAGCCAGTGTTCCTGACATTGTATTTTGTGGGATTTTTTTTCTTATTTCAGCTTCTGAATTTATATGTAATAATTGTCAGATATTAGTAGTCAACATAGCAGACAATTAGCTTAAACTTGACTTTATCAAATTGCAGACTAAGCACTAAGGCTTTGGTTGTAGATAAAGGGGATAATATCAGGTCTGATATCGAATCATAGAATGGTAGGGGTTGGAAGGGACCTTTAGAGATCATCTGTCCAAAACCCCCTGCAGAAGCAGGGTCACCTAGATAAGGTTGCATAGGAACATGTATAGGGGTGTCAGAACTGAGGATTCTCAGTCCTATAGCTGCTGTTTTTCAAAAGTTTGTCTCAAAGGTTGTTAGAAAACTTCAGCACATATATTCTATTTTAAGGACACATTGCTACATTGATGAACCAAGTATCATGACATCTTTTGTCACTCTAGCACCTTGAGTAAAGTAAGTAGTTATTATTCAAGACTTGTTCTTCTAATTGTTTCTCAGACATGAATGTCATACATTCTTCCTGGATCAGCTTACCTTATAAAGGCAAAAAAAAAAAATCTCATATAGTAAGTATTTTAAATATTTTCTCTTTGAGTTACAGCATCTTCCCATAAGTACCTTACTTGTTTATTTGTGATTTACTATTTATAATTGTACTGCTAAAGCCTCCAAACAATGTTTTAATGTCAGCATATCATTGCAGAATGTAGTATATACAATAATGATGAAAAGTATGACTAGTAAGCTTCTAAATTTCATTAAATTCAAGATTCTACAAAGCAACCCTCCACCATTTTATTACAGGAATATCATCCAAGTGAGTGCTAGAAGCATTGACATTAAACGTATACGAGTTACAGAAAAATATTTTATTGTTTACTTTTGATTTCTTTAAATGTTTAGAACCAAATTTGTCAATTTTTTTTCTGTATATTTTACCTTTCTTATCTCAGAGGTCCAGAATATAACAACATTTTGGAAGTAATTTATATGCTTAACGTCCTGAGTATCAGGGATAAATAATGAGTCTTATAATCCTAAGTGTCATGGGTTTATGTGGAGCCATTTCTGGTAAAGTGGAAAGGGCTGTAAAGATGGCTCCTGTAAGAATTTGCTTGAAACTTTCTCCGGCTCTGAGTCAGACCCACTTCTGCAGCTGAGCCAATTAGATGCCTCCACAATCACTTTTTAAGAAGAAGCCAGAAGAGGAGGGTCCTTCCTGACTTTTTTTTCTGTTCCTTTTTTTTTTTTTTTGTGGCTGGTAGTGGTGGAAGGAAGGAGAAGGAAACAACCATGCAGACCCCAAGGTCAGTAAGGAAAGAGAGAAGGTGTGCTGGAGCAGAAATTCTCCTGCATCTCGTGCGGAAATGATAGGTTGTCTTCCTACACCCCATGGAGTGGTGAGGCAAGGATTTGTTGGCAATTCATGGAAAACTTCATGCCATGGGTGGTGCTGTTAGCTACTAGCATGTCCAGAGGAGGTCATGAATTTGTGGGAGGGTGGTGTTGCAGCAGAAGATGCCTGGAATGCTGTTGGCCAAAGAGAAGTCTCAAGCTGGAGGAGTTTGGGAACAGAAGCCATAGCTGTTGGGAAGAACTCATGCCAGAGTGGTTCATTAAGGACTGTACACCATTGGAGGGACCCCATGTCAGAGCAGGGGAAGAATGCAAGGAGCTATCCTCCTCTGAGAAGAGGGAAGCAGTAGAGACCATCTGTGAGAGACTGACCACATCCTCCATTCCCTGCACCCGTGTGCTGTTGAGGCAGGAGGAGGCAGAGACATTGGGACAAGTGAACTGAGCCTGGGAAGAAAGGAGGGATGGAGGAGGGAGATCGTAAAGTGCTGGTTGTACTTTTTCTTGTCATCCTCCTCTGGTTTTGCTTTCCAACCATTTTGTTTCTTGTAGGTAAAAGAATGAATTGTTCTTACTTTCCCCTCTAAGTCAAGTAGTTGAGTCTGTTTTGCCCAGAACCGTAATTGGCAGTGAGTCCTCTCTGTCCTTCTCTTGATCCACAAGGTCCTTAGTTATTTTTTTTTCTTCCATTTTGCTGGGGTCTCCACCATCCTAAGGAAGGTGGAGTTAGATGGGGGTTAGCAAGTAAGAGACTGCATGGTGCTTCGTTGATGACTGGGCCTAAACTGCTACACTAAGTTACTCAACCTTTTGGAAACCTAGTTTCTTGTCTTATCTATGCAGACAGTATTAGGACTTCAGCCTTATTCTGCTGAAAGTAGACAAAAGAACAGTAAATATACATCTTATAGCAGAGATGTTTTCATACCTGATCCTCCTGTAACTGTGAAACAAGGAACTGGGAAAATAATGTAATAGCACTTTTGACTGTACATCATATAAACCAGGAAAACTGAGTCATCACCAAACTAAAAATAAACTTAAAGTCTTTCTTATTGGTAAAATCACAAAGAGTATTAACTACAAGTGATAGAGCAGAAAAAAGTGTTTCAATTTTGACTGAGATGATTACGGTTATGCATACATGCTAGATAAGCTTTATAAATACTGTAGCTGAGCATAGTTTACCTGAGCAATAAAACTATGTATAAACTGTGAATGTAAAGTCTTCTGAAGAATTTATAACTGATGTAATAGTATTTTAAAAAAAAAAGCATCTATAGAAATAAGGTTATGTAAAATATTTATTAATCTTTAGTCTGTCTTTTGATATTGCTTAAAGAAAAAGAACAGGAAATGAACAAGAGTTCATTTTAAAATTTCAATTTAAATTTAAATTTCACTTTTAAACTAAATCCTTTCATAAGAAAACTTGCTGACAAAACCCCATAATGGACAAGAGTTTTTGTATTTCTTTCTCCATGCAGATGGATTTTTCCTGAAAAAAATCAGGGAGTGTCAACATGGATTCACCAAGGGGATAGCCTGTTTGACCAAACTTATAGCCTACTATGAGTGTATAACTGGCTGGTTAGATGAGGGGAGAGTAATTAATGTCATCTATCTTGACTTCAGCAGAGCTTTTCACACTATCTCCCATAACATCTTCATCAGAAAGCTCAGGTAATGTGGATTGGATGAGTGGATGGTGAGGTGGATCACGAGTTGGCTGAGTGACAGAACCCAGAGGGTGGTGATCAATGGCACGGAATCGAGTTGGAGGCCTATGGCCAATGGAGTTCCACAGGGATGGGTTTTGGGGCCAGTCTTGTTCAACATCTTCATCAATGACCTGGATGAGGGGACAGAGTGTACCCTCAGTAAGTTCACTGATGATACCAAACTGGGAGGACTGGCTGATTCCCCAGAAGGCTGTGCTGCCATCCAGCAGGATCTTGACCAGCTTGAGAGTTAGTCAGAGAGAAACTTCATGAGTATAAACAAGAACAAGTGCAGAGGCCTGCATCTGGAAGTCCATGCACCAGTACAGACTGGGGATTGACCTTCTGGAGAGCAGCTCTGCAGAGAGAGACCTGGGGGTCCTGGTTGATGATAAACTTAGCGTGAGCCAACAATGTGCCCTCGTGGCCAAGAAGTATGAGTGTGACAGAGCACTGGCACTGGCTTCCCAGGGAGGTTCTGGAGTATCCTTCCTTGGAGGTCTTCAAGACACACCTGGGTGCGTTCCGGTACAACCTGATCTAGGTGGACCTGCTTTTGCAGAGGGGTTGTACTAGACAATTTCTAAAGGTCCCTTTCAACCCCTACCATTCTTTGATTCTAGGATTCTATGATTCTTACCCTGCTCCAACATGGGGTCTTTCCCACAGGATACGGTCCTTAATGAACCTCTCTAGCATGAGTTCTTCCAAAGATCTACAACTTCTGTTCCGAAACTCCCAAACTCCTCCAGCTTGGGACTCCTTTGCAGTCAGCAGCATTCTGGGCACCTTCTGCTGCAATGCTAACCTCTCACAAATTCAGGGACTCTTCTGGATACAATCACCACCCCTAGTATGAGGGTCCTCCTTGAACTGCTAACAACTCTCTGCTTCACCATTCCTATCATTAAATGTATTGATGACACCAAGCTGGGGGGATGCATGGATCTGCTTGAGGACATGAAGGCTCCTCAGAAGGACTTGGTCAGGCTGGATTGATGGATGAAGACCAATCACATGAGATTCAACAAAACCCCATGGAATACTACAGGCTTGGGGCAGAGGGGTTGGAAAGCTATCTGTCAGAAAAGAACCTGGGAATGTTAATCAACAGCCAGCTGAAGATGAGCCGGCAGTGTGCCTAGCTGGACAAGAAAGCCAATGGCATTCTGTCTTGTATCAGAAATAGTGTAAGCAACAGGACCAGGGAACTGATTGTCCCCCCTGTACTTGGCACTGATGAGACTGCACCTTGAATACTGTGTTCAGTTTCTGAGTTCTCACTACAAGAAGGACACTGAGGTGCTGAAGCATATCCAGAAGTGGGCAATGAAGCTGGTGAAGGGTCTGGAAAGCAAGTTTGATGAGGAGCAACTGAAGGAGCTGGAGATGTTTAGTCTAGAGAAGAGGAGGCTGAGACGAGATATGATGACTTTCTACAACTATCTGAAACGAGGTTATCTCAAGGTGGGGGTCAGTATCCTTTCTCCAGTAACGAATGACACAAGGAAATGTACTCCTGTTTCTCCAAAGGAGAATTAGATTGGAAACTATGAAGAACATTTCCCAGAGCGGGTTGTTAAGCACTGGAATGGGCTGACCAGAGAGGTAATGGAGTCATTATCCCTAGAGATATTTAAAAGACACATATATGATGTGCTGAGGGATATGGTTTAGTGATGGACTTGGAAGTTTGAGGTTAGTGGTTGGATTCAATAATCTTAAAGGTCTTTTCAAACAGAAATGATTCTAAGATTCTATGCAGTAAATAGAAATGTACAAAGCTACCAAAATCTGAATTTGCCTACAGCAAAATGTATGATCATAATTATAAATTCATCAAGTCCTGCAGAAAAATTGATGTCTCAGGTTCATATGGTGGTTGCACCTTTGCAAAGGAAAGGCTGTCATTTTGAATGTGGCAACACAACAGATCTTTAGATCTTCCTAAGGACAGAAGTATAGTGATGATTATATAAGACTTTTCAAGTGCTACACAATTCTCAAATTAGACACAAAATTAGTTTAGCACTATCTGATATTACTACAAAATAACAAGAATTACTGAAAGATATTTAAATATAAGAAAAAACTATTTTACTCTGAGGGTGAGGGAGCACTGACACAGGCTGCCCAGGGATGTCGTGGAGTCTCCTTCTTGGAGATTTTCAAGACCCACTTGGATATGTTCCTATGCAACTTGATCTAGGTTGACCTGCTTCTACAGGGGGAGTGGACTAGATCTTTAAAGGTACCTTCCAATCCCTACCATTCTATGATTCTATTATATTACTAAAAGGCTTATTTTCAAACAATAGTAAACCATTTCCATGTTTTAATTCCTTTTTTTAGCAGATATGTATTAGATTACAAAGAATTCTCTCAGATAAATATACCATATGAATGAACTTATTCTGAGCAAGCACAAAGAATGAACAAAGCATATTTTACTATGGATAATTTAACTTTTAATGACACTTGAATTTAAGAAAGCAATGAACTCAAGCTCATTGCCTGGATTTTAGTCTCATCATTCTGCTCTCAATTTGCCCTCAGGACTTTGAATCAAAAAGAGGTCAAGTCTCCAATGTACTCCTGAGCACTTCATTCACATTGTGTTGCTTATTCTGGATCTGCCAAAATTTCCACTTAGCACCACTTTGATAAATAATTTTATCCTGGGTTTATGTTTATTGATTTTAAAGTCACTCTGGGTGCCTTTAATAAACACATATTCAAGGGGAAAAAAAAGAGAAATCCAATAATGTTAACTAAATAAAACATTAATCCAACTTAACACTCTCTTCTTAAAAAAATGGAATGTCTTGCAGTGCCCTCAAAGGCATATGTGCTAAAAGTCTATTCCAAAAATTAAACATTATTTTGAAAAAATGTCATGTAAGGAATCAGACTTCTTTTTCATTTGAGATAAGGAAGATTAAAGGGAGGTAGAGGCTTAGATACTCTGTGTCTCTGAAAAGTAGTTACATTAGAAAGATGCAGATAGAAAAATAAGAATGCATGGATTTGACCAGATAGCTAGCTGCTAGAAATAATTTTTTTTTTTTAAGTAAAAGATTATCAGTTTCACAACATTTGTTCATTTGTTTCTTGCCTGTTCTGAAAAAAAAAAATCCAAAATTAAGATAGTCAATGTGCTTCACCAGCTTCATCACTGTATTTAATTCCATGGATATTTATTTAAATGACAGACATTTATGAATCACAAACATATCCAGTACTTATATGAACACAGAATCATCAGCCTCATCCTTCTTCAGTCTCTGTCTGACCAAGATGTCAGCCAGTGAGAATATATACAAAGATATAAGGTGTATCCCTTCAGCAGCTGGGCTCAGACACTCAGTCTACCCATTAGCTGACCCTGGATCCAAGTCTCTCCACTTGCTGGGACATGACCATACAATATCACATGGCTACAGCCCCTGCCAGTACAGCCTGCTTCTATTGCATATGCACAGGGATGCACAGATACACACATGGTCACTGATACAACTGGAGATGGTCAGGATAGCATTGGTCCACCTGATAGCCAACTCTACCATGGTTTCACCCTTAGACATATTCAGCTCTGGCTCTCAGGCCACTTCATCTACTCTCTGGCAAGTCTGGTTTGACCATTGCTGCTAATCACACATTCATTTATAAACCTACAGTGGGCCCAGTTCCTGTCAGTATAGTCACACAAGCCCCTGTGCCCCGAGGTCCTGCTCTAGTTGTCAGCACATACATCCACTCAATCCAGCCTCTTTAATTCCTGGTACCATGAATTCAGAGCCCACTGATCTGTGGTCTGAATCCAGTGGCTGGCGCTAAGATTCCGTCCCTCCCTCTCTTCTCAATACTTTCCACCAGGAAAGGAATTAGAAGGAAGATTTTATAAGGTAGAACAAGTTCTGTTGATCAGATGCTGAGCATTGCCAGACAAGTGTGTTGACCATCATGTGATTACATGCAAACAGTCCTTTTTATAACCTTATGGATCTATTTTCCTTTTTTTATGGTCCTCCCAACATCTCTTTCCCCATTTTTGTTTTCTTCTTAAGCACCCCAGAAAAAATCTTGTGCAATCCCAAAATGCTCCTCCCCTGAATCCTATGATGTCCCATAATTCTAGGCAGAGTATGCCCTCAGTCTCAAAGGTACTCTCAAAAGCTGCCCCCCTTTTACTCTTCTTCATATGTTTCATACTTGTTTGAGGAGCTCCACCAGCAGCCCTTGGCAGGGCCTTGGAAGAGTGGCCCTTCACTTGGATTCCCATCTGCCTTTGTCCTGCACTCCTATGCGAATGTGTAGATGAGCTTTATCATATAACCTTATACCCCGAGATGTGAATTTATATATACAACATGTAAATTTCTCAGCTTCAGACAGTAGCTTCTAGCTAATAGTTGTTACAGACAGATTTTGTACTTCAGTCTCCTTGGGTTTTTTAGGCATGAATATTTAGAAGCAAATATTTAGAAGACTAAACAAATTCATTCTGATGTAGGAATACTAGCTTTGTTACTTGATTTTAACTAAAGAAAAAACTTACATACAATGCTGTATGAAGCAGTTCAAAATCTATTTTAAATCTAAACATTGACTTGAATCTAAATCTGAACAGCTGAATGCTGAGGAGAAGTGCTTTCCCTGTGAATGCTCAGAATATTCATACCCTCAGTGTGACAGGCCACAACTTACCTTTTGGTTAATATAATGTATTTTTTATACTGTGTTTTAATGTCTTTTTGTTGGGTACCAGGTGGCCTAGTGTGTGCCCTACAGATCCTGTGGGTAAAGAGCAATGGGAATCATGATTTCTGAGACTCATTATGTAAACTACTCCCTGACATCTATATTATACTACATTTGAAAATTATTCCACGTATTCAAATATTCATTTTCATAGGACTTTATTTTTTTTCCACAGACAACCTAAACCATGAAGGTCTGTACAACAGTGTGTCACACTCATATAATCAAGTAAATAATATCAGATATATGAACCAAAGTCTTTTTCTTCCCTGCAGCAGTTCTCCCGGTAATATCCCTGCAGTAATTATGAAGAATCTGCAACAATGTGCAGAGATACTCTTTCTTCTGACACCCTGGGGAATTCTAGAGAGACACGTCCTTGGACTTAACTAGATAGATGTCCTACAGGCTTTTTTTTTAGTTCAATGTATGTGAATATTTTTTTTATTCTAATGTCTGAGGAGCTCTTCAGAGAGTGATGCCCTTGAACCCCTGCCAAAATGATTCTCTGAAGGCCTTGCATTCAACAAGCATGGTTCATCTCAACTATTTCAGAAAAGTGACTTTATTGCTATTAGAGATTTTTAAGTGGATGACAACTCCTGTAGTCTATATTTGCCTAGAATTTTAGGCTGACAAAGCCCCAATAATTTTTTGTGTGGATATTTTGTCATATCTATTCATTGTATTCATATAGGTTTGATTCCTCCCCCCTCCTTGTCTTTATCAAATGCTGTTGATAACTTTTCCTCTTATTTATAAAAGCTCCAATGTATTTCACATATTTGATATCACAGCTTCTTATTAATTGAGTATACACAACTTAACAGTGGTGCTGAAATATGTATCTGAAGATCTATAGCTGTGGAAATACAGTAAAGCTAATATCATGGAAGTCACTGAGGATGACCTCCAAGTCAGAATCTTATAAAATGAGGGCACATGTCTGAGTTGGGCCCAACAAGCCCATCACTTTATAGCTTGATGTGGAGTAATACTGAAATAAGTAGAAGGTACATAATCATTCTGTGCTATGCAAAATAAAAATTAAGAAAAAAACCACAAATGCTGGGGACTTAAGATGGTCAGACATGACATCTGTTTTTTTTTTTTTTTTTAATCAAGGTACTTCCTAAGGTAACAGTCAGGGGAAATTCTGAAACTACTCTGTCAAACAGTTGGAAGTAAAAAGATGGACAACAAATCCTATTACTAATGAAGATAATCTTGGTTTACTTTATGACTAATGGGTTGATCAGTGAACATGTCTATATGTCAGTTAACCTGTCTATATAAGTGCTAACAGATATTTCTTATCACTACAGGATTTCTCTCAGATATTTATAAAAAAGGCAACAATGGATGGCAGATCTAACCTAATAACCTCATTCTTTTGTCTGGGTGTTCTACTTGTTCTTTTACTGTTCAATCCATTAATGTGTGTACTGTATAAATCCAAACCTCATGACTTGTAAGTAAGATTAATGAAGGCATGGAAAAAATCATCTACCATGCTCACAAGGGCAGAAATACCATCACATGGGAATTTTACTAGAGATCCACAAAGAAATGACGCAGGTTAAAAATTGTATGCAACAATATAATCCGTTAGATCAGAGCACTCCTGGTACCCGAGATTAAACATTTAGAAAGTATGCATGTTTTAAACCTTGCACTTTGAGATTTAGCAAGATTGGAATGATTTAGTTCAAACAGTCTTTCAGTACTGTCAGAATAACAATGTAGTGTGATACTACTAATGGCCCTTATGCTTTGCAAAGTTTTCTGAAATTTCATTTGAAAGCATTCACTCTTTTTACTGCAAAAAGGTTACAGAAATTGTGGGTAAATATAAGCACATGCACAACTCAAGTGTCTCAATGATAGTTTGATTCATATCTTCTAACTGGCTTTTGAAAATATTATTTTCTTTTTTGATTGCAGCTTTATAGTTATGTCTTCAACAGTAGCATCTCTTTAGAGCTTCTAAAATGGAAAAACAGCACTAACATTGTAAATAATTCCCTGTTGCCTTGGTGATTTCCTATTGCATGTAATTTCAACCTGTTATATAGTTCCATATTAATATTTGTGTACATGCTATAGTATTTGCAATGAAGTTGAAAGAAGCGTTATATGGGATGTTGAAGATATAATGGTTGGTATTCATTCACAGAACGCATGAAAATGTTGAAAGTCTAATACTATTTGAAACACAAAGGGATTGTAGAAGTGAATTAAACAATCTTCTGCAGAAATAAAGAGAGAGAAAAAAAACCTGGTTAGATTTTCTTTCTCCTGATAATTTGCATAAACATGATCAGCAATTAGGCTTGTTATCTATGCAAGAGATTCACAATGATTTAATGTGTTGTTATTTGTTCTTTACAGTAAACTCGCACTAAGGTTCAAAGACATTGATTTTACACGTAATTAGGTAGCTATATCAAGTTTATCATGGTGGACATGGAACACTGCTGGGAAGCCACCCCATCATCGCTCTACCACTACTCCTTCCACTTGTGATGTAGAAGTTATTTTACATCCAAGAAAGTCTTGGAGACTCCTTGTGCAAGAGGAGAGTGATTCTATACAATCTTTGAAAGTGTTTTTTTTTCTTGTCATATCAGTTTGTGTATTTTTCATGAAGTGACTATAACATAAAATTTACATGAGAAACCATGAGACTTGGAACCAGAACCCACCGATGTGTTTTATGAAAATTGTCTGCTCCCACTCCAGAGTATATTCTCTTTCAAATTTGTGTTTGAAAAGAATAGAGAAAATCTTGATATTTTTAGTAGCTATATGCATATCTATGTCAGGGTCTCAAGCTGAGAAAAACTCTCGCTGCAGTTTTGAACTGAAGCCTCTGAGATCCACCCTCTTCTTAAGTACTTCCTTCTGGCTACTCTATATTTTTTATATTTCAGCCTCAGGTAAATTTTTGCATCCGACAATTATAACCAGATGTACATTGTTCCTATATTTCTAATTATTTCCATATACTGCTTACAAAAAAAAGCTATCTCTACTATGAATCTTTCTTTCTAAAGATTGGCCAAGAATTCCAATACTATATTTTAGATATTAAATAAGCAGATGATTAAGTCATATATATATTAACTAGTTAAAAGTAAAAATCCTATTTTTTTTTTCCTTACTGATCTTGAAAAATATGTGTTTGAAGGTCAAACTAAGATGTTGATGAATGTAAAGTTTTTTATGGTTTGATGAGCATTTTACATAAGAAAATCTAAGGAATGGATAAAACTAGAACTCCTGATAAAATTACAACAATATATTAATAAATATGCAACATTCTTTCTATCTTGTGTATTTTTCTTTACTATGACTTTTAGATTACTTTAAGGATTGAAGAACCTGATTGTATTCTAACTATTCATCTAATAAATTTTAATTATATGCTGAAACTCCTAAAAGTTTGGATTTTTTTTTTCTATTTTAGCCTTTTAAGGGTTTTTTGTTATTGTGTTACTGAAGTTTGGGCTTTATTAACGTGAAAAGGAAAGTTGATTACCATAACTTGGACTGACCTTAAAAGTTTAAAACATGACTAAAACATGACCTTGTATATTGTGAATGGCTGTGCATTGGTGACAAACTTGTTTAGCATGATTTAATAAATTATTGGAGTAGCCTAATCACGTATTTTTTAAAAATTGCTGTAGTAGTTGTGAGAGGTAAGAAATCAGCATTTTACAAATATCAGCAGTGGAATACTGCATGTGATTTAAAATGATATTCTCTTAACATGGTGCTGTGGTTTAACCCAAGATACCAACTAAACACCATGCAGCCAGTTGCCCGTGCTCCACCCACCACCCCGGTCCGTGTAGGATGGGGAAAACAATCAGAGAAAAAAGAGCAAACCTAATAGATTAATACTAAAACAAAATTATATATAACAACAACAACATAATAGTAATAATAATATACTAAAGAAAATTAATACAAGAAAATAAAAAAGGGATTTGTATAATGTATAAATATTATAATTAAATATATATAAATATACAATACAAGTTCCCTCCAGTTTATTTACTGAGCATGATACTCTACGGTATGGAATATCTGTGGCTATTTCAGGTCAACTGTCCTGTCCATTCTCAGCCCCAACCCACTCACTTGCAAGACAGGATGAGAAGCAAACTAGTCCTTGACTCCGTGCAAATTCTGTTTGGCAATAACCGAAATACTCATGTGTAATCAATGCCGGTTATCACAATAATCCAAAACATATCCCTGTAACAGCTAATAGGAAGAACATTATCTCAGTGAAAAGCAGAACATAGAATTGCTATTTTGCTACAGATATGCACGTTCAAGTAACAATGAAGTTTGTGAGGAGATTGATTATGAAAATATGGAATAACTTCATAAACCTGAGAATATTACTTTTTTTTTTTCTTCTTTCTTTCACTCTCCTATTAAGAGAAATCCTTGCACTATAGCACTGCTATATTGGCAAGGTATCTTGGTTAAGGTTTACTAATGCTGTCCTAAAGCTTTTTTTTTTTCAACATGAAATCCAGCAGAGACCTTCTGGACTTAAAAATAATTCTTATTTATTCTGGCTATCTCAGAAAAGAGTAATGGCAGGTTTTTAACCAAACTTTCAGTAAGTAATATACATATTGATATCAATATCAACCTGTAAGGCATTTCATGTCCCTGACTAAGTAAGCATATAAACCAGGTGCAAGCTGCCAAAAATTTCATCTTTCAGGGAGTCATTCTGCTTAGTAAATACTGCATTACTTTCTTTTATGTACAAGAATTTACATAATCTTTACAGTTACAGCAGACTGTGACCTGTGATAGCAGAACTGTGTATAAAAGTAATGTGAGGCACAGAATTTATATCTGATCCAGGAGAATAACACTAATTTATTGTTACATGTATCTGGTAGGTTCCAGTTAGAAATTATATGAGATTCATGTTTCAGTATGAGCACTTCTAAGTTTAAAGAAACCTTGCCAAAATAATGCAATGAAAGTCTCTGAAAGTTTTAATGCTGTTTAATCACTGATGAATTATTTTACTTAATACAAGACATCTAGAATTAGGAATTTAATTTAAAGCTATTGTTTTGACTCTAAATGTAGGTACATCTAGAAGAATAGAAAAATAGGAGTAGAAAAATTCTCTCTGTAAATGCATTTGACTACATCTACATTTTGAT
This sequence comes from Colius striatus, assembly GCF_028858725.1. NCBI lineage: Eukaryota > Metazoa > Chordata > Aves > Coliiformes > Coliidae > Colius > Colius striatus. The sequence continues at coordinate 47,613,184 of NC_084759.1, read as the reverse complement.
CAGATATGCTCAATGGTATCTCCCACAGTCATAGTCTCCACATGTCAATGTAAAACAATGAAACATATAGCAACACCCTTCCATCCTCCATGAAAAGCTTCCTTTCTCTAGAAATGTGAAACAATAAAGGGACTTTCCTGAGCCTTGTTGTAATGTAGAGGGGGAACCAGAGAAACAGTTGTAATTTTTACCTTTCTCTTCTCATTATGGATTCAATCAAAATAGCTAGTTTTGGTTAGATGTCTTACTTTTAGTTATGCTTGGTGACTTTGTTAGTGCAACCACTGATATGCTTGATTTTCTTTTAATGGTAATAGAGTATACACAAAGTGACTAAAGCATGTATGGATATCTGTATGTAGCCTTCTGTTATATAATCTCTCCTCAAATGCTAAAACATACAGTGTAAAAATATTTTGTTTCATAGAAATTAAAACTATGGCACGAGAACAGTTTTATTTTTTAGATCCTCGTTTACCCAACAACGGTATACAAAGGTTTACAGTCTTGTAATAATTTATAAATTTTATTTTTCTTCAGTTTCATAGTACTTAGAGGAACAATATGTTGAAATTTATGTAAATACAATATACAAATGTTTGATCAAAACCCGATTTATCTATTAAGAGCATACATCTCTGTCATTAAATGCCGTGACTTGAGAAATTAGGTTTAGTAATCAAAGATCATACAACAGCACTTCTGTAACATTTAAGGAAAAAATAAAGAAAAAATATTGCCTGATATTTTGAATATTTCCTTCTTTCTTAATGCATGTATATGAATTTGCTGAAGATAGATGAGCTATTGCACTCTTTCTTTCACAGGTTCTTGATGTTTTTATAAAAATAAACATTAAAGACACTATATTCAAAACTTTTTGGTTCTATTACCATGTCTTTTGCTTAGACTCTGCTCAATTGAGATTTACAACTGCCTAAGAAAGAAAGATCAGTCTATGCTCCTTAAAGATTATTTTAACAAAAGTAACACATAGAAAAGTGGAGTGGAAAGCAAATAAATCTGAGTAGGAATTCCATGCGTGTATTCTCACCACTAGTTCTCAAAATCCAGTGGTATTGACAATAAGGATTTTAAGATGCATAAAAAAAAGCCAAAGTTGGCTGAAATACACAGCTGACATTTTTCTCTGATGTTCTTTACTATGTTAGTGAAGTTATAAAAGCAAGAGTATTAGTGAAATTATTTTGTAAGTGAATGTAATACCTCCAAGGTGTAGTTCATGAAGTTACTGTGGCATAAATAAACACAAAAAGAAGCACTAATAGTCAATCAAACAAAAGCATAGAGGAGCTGAATAAAAAACCTACAGTCAGAACAAGAAGGAAGGGTCCTAAATAGACACTTTTTATGGTACTGTGACAATCATATTCTGCTAGATATCTTACAAAAGCCTTTATAAAATCTTTTATTTATTTTCATAGAATCATAGAATGGTAGGGTTGGAAGGGACCTTTAGAGGTCATCCAGACCAACCTCCCTGCAGAAGCAGGTCAACCTAGATCAGGTCACATAGGAAGACCTCCAAGGAATGAGACTCCACAACCCCTCTGGGCACCCTGTGCCGCTGCTCCGTCATCCTCACAGTAAAAGAGTTTTTTTCTTATATTTAAGTGGAAATTTTTGTGTTCCAGCTTTATCCCATTACCCCTTTTCCTGTTGCTAGCTACAACAGAAAAAAGGGATGCCCCAATTGTTGCTGCTACTGGCAACACCATCGGGCCACCTGCATGGATCTCTCAGCCCATCCCACTGAGGGGACAAGGATCACCACACACTCAACATGGATGATACTTTATTCCAATCTCTTGTTTACACCAGCACCTCCTCTCCCTCCACCCTGTGCCCATCTCTTCTGTACTCTCCACCTCTTGCATTACAACCCAAAATTTTCCAGACGTCTACTACATCTAACCTCCTGACACCCACCATTTAGATATTTTAAAAAATTGTTTATCATAGCATCCTGCTATAATATTGAAATGTTAACCTGTTTTAGTCTCACATTCTTAGGTTAAAAAAAAAAAAAAAAACCACCAAAAGATCCTAAAAACATATCTAGCATGATCCAAGTAAAAATTCATTTTCTGGTTGATTCTGCATGGATGATTGCAGAAAAGGAAATGTGAGAAATATGAACTTTACTAGTGACTTTTACTTTAAATAGTCCAAACCGGTCTCTGTAGAAGATAGTCAGGTATTTGCTTGATTGGAGCATCAGTATTTAGACACTTGAAAGGAAGAGAGTAAGAAGCAGTATTTGGGATAAATTTACTGGCAAAAGTGGTCATATACTGTAGGACAAACCAGAAGAAGCAGGTCTACATAGGATGAGGTCATGGAGAGGACTATGACACTTTTTGAGATACCATATCTGGATAGAAAGTACTTTCTGCTCTCCCAAGCAGACAATACATTTACCCCTTTAAAATAACTTGGCAATTACAAGCTCTTTGAGTTAAATCAAATGCATCTGGCACTTTCAAAGCAGTTAACAATTGCTAAAAGATAAAGATGGTCTGAAAAAGTGAAAAGTGGAAACAAGAAACACAGTGAACTGCAGTACAGTATAGTGCAACAGTTACATTGTAAGGAGGAACTCCAAGTTCAGAGGAAAATGCCAATCTTTTCACCCTGTAATTGATAAGACTTGTAGTATATTACTTTGAATTGGGGTTCTTCAAAACCTGTGTGGATATGTTCTTGGGTGACCTGATCTAGATGGATCTGCTTGAGCATGGGGATTGGACTAGATTATCTTTAGAGCTCCCTTCAACCCCTACCATTCTATGATGCTGTGATTCTACGAGATATTGAGGGACATAGTTTAGTGATGGGCTTGGCAGTGTTACATTAGTGATTTGACTTGATGATTTTAAAGGTCTTTTCCAATTCAAATGATTCACTGATTCTATGATCTCTTTTTGTCATTGAAAAGAATGAAATGTCTCTGCAAACTTTCTTTGAATAAATGGTAGTAGAACAGGGTGTTTGAACAAAATAAAAAAGAAATGCTGCAACAGGTCTTAGTCAGAGACTCCTGTTTTTTTTGATGTAAAGGAAATTTATGCCAAGGAAATTTCCTTCTAGTACTTGCTTCTTGAGAAGCAAGGTCAGTCTTTCCATATGCATTTCTAAATGAAAGTGATGTTTAGCTCACCCACCCAACACCATCGAGCTTCAGATACTGCTATATTATTGGTGAAGAGGTTTCAGATCTGCACCATAGCTTTGCCATGTTCGTCAAAATTATTTCAAGTCAAGCTATCATTTGAGTCTACCTGTTCTTTCAGTTCTACCAGTACTTTCCATAAATCTTCAGAAATCTCAAGACTTATTCCTATTATCAGGAAAACAAAATATAAATACCACAAAAAAATGAATCTTTGCTCTTACACACTGTGAACATCTTCTGTAGATAGACATCTCAGAAATCTGATGAAGTTCTGAATGAGAAAATACAAATTCGTGCATAGTTCAGCCTTTTGGGAAATATACATGGTATTAATATAAGCTGCCAGATAAAAAGAGAATATCTATAAGGTTCTCTGAAAAAAAAAAAAAAAGTCTAATGGCTCATTTTTTTTCCCTTATCATCAAGTTAATGTAGATAAAATTAAGTATTTTTCATGTGGCCATGATCACTAGCAACCACTAGTAAAGTAGCTCCCACAAGAAAAAGGATTAGGTTTATACAGAAACTTTCACAGATAATGACCCATGGGTGGTGAATTCACTTCTAAAGCAATGACCACTCATGCTCACCACTATCAAAGAGTATTTCAACGTTTTGAAGTTTCTCAATTAATTTTTAACATCAAATCACCATATATTACAAATTGCGTAACAGAAAGACACAAAGATATCGTTTTGAATTAAGCAAAGTGTCTCTGTGTCAGTGATAAAAAAACCTGTAAATATCTATGGAAGATAGATGAATGGAGGAAAAAAAATAATACATTTTCCTATAGAAGACTCCTTATTTCAGAAACAAGCTTCTGTACCTAATTCCAATAAATAACAGTAGAATTAATACTTTATGTCAAGGCTAAGTGTCTGTCTTTAGGTAGATGCTTTAGAGAGCCAATCAGAGAAACACTAGTTTTTGGGAAGCCACCCACTAGTCTTTTCAAGTGATTGCATATCTGAACAAAATATCTAATTATTAATTACCTTGTGTTTTGTGTTACACACATAGGATCTTCCTGTTACGACTACATTTGTTTTAAATTTCTGTTTCACTCTATATTCCCATAGCCTTCCACCTAATTTAATATAAGGTTCTTACCTTTGCAGAGATCACAGAAGAAAAGTAACCTGTCAGTAAAGTAGATGAGAGTTTTTTGTAGAATAACCAAAAGTTGAAGAAAATTATGACAGTATTTATTATGTATCTTGTAGACACAAATGTAGCTTGGACCAGCCAGCTTGAATAAAGATGGTAGGGACAAGTTAATGCAGCTGGTAAGCTACTTCAGAAACAGGTGCTGCAAGTTAATCAGTTGGGCCCTGGGTGATCTCATGGGCAGAAACAGCATATAAGGAGGTAGCTAGCAAAGGAAGAGTGGCTTTGAGTCAACTCTGGTGGCTGTACTACATTGCCTGTGTATGTCTCTGCATATGCATTACCTAGACTCTCCACGTCTTTGAGTGAATATTGCTTGCACCACAACAACAGTATCTAGTATAATGAAAAGTATATATAAACACCTCCCTCTGTCCTTAGTATTGTGAAGACTAAAATTATGCAGATCACAGCTGACATGTTAAACTATTTAAAAATAAAAATTATACAACCTATCTACTGAATTAAAATGTTAAATTTACAAACACATTATTATGATTATATGGAAAATAATTATTAAATATATTACATTATTATTAAATAGAAAATGTCCAATAAAGTTGTATTATCTTTTTAAAAATACTGAAATGAGAGATAGGAAAACAGGAAATAAATTGTTAAAGCATTTGGTAACTATTGCCACTCACCTTTTATATGCAGATGTTTGGATAGTGTTTGAATTCTTATCTGAATCCTGTTGTCTGTGTTCTCTTGAGCAGAATGCAACTTACTAAAAGTTATGATAAACACCTTAGAATGATTGACAGAAAATATTTGAATACAAGCAGTGAGAAAAATTATTTTGATAACATCATCTAAAAATTCCTGTTCTCTATCTCCATCTACTGGAGAATTCTTAACGACTGTCAGACGAGCGATACTTTCTCAATTAATCTGTTCTTTTCAAGGAAAGTAAAATCTTTTTTCAGAAAAAAAAAAAAAAAAAAAGATTTAAGACTGTCTTAAAAATGACATTTTAAACATATTCTTAGCAGTATCATCACTATTTAGATAGAAACATTCTTCTAAACATCTAAAGTTGTACAAAATGGAATGTAGTGACCTAAATATATGAGTAATAAATTAAAAGAGTCCTAACAAATAACCAGAAAAACAAAACCTCAGCATCTCCCACTGGTTTAGACAGCAGAGTCCCAACATACCTTCATCTGAATCTGTGAAATTCCCTGTATTACAAAACATCTGTAACTGTATGTCTGTGTCTGTATTAGAAAGAAATGTAATTCAGTGAAAGTACAGCAAAATGACTAGTGTGGAGGACCTGTCACCCATGTTACAAGCATTTTGCAGAGTTTTACCTTGACCTAGATGTTGTCTGATTCTATGTACTGAAAATCCATCAGCAGTTGAGGTAGCTGAAGAACTATCTGAAAGATGCCCTCTGTGTACAACCTGAGAGAACTCCATGGACTGTACTTAGTACAGTGGGAAGTGAATAATTTAATTAAAAATTGAACAAACATAAAAATCCTCTTCTGACTTGAACCATAATGTACAATGAAGCCATGATGAGAGGTATACTATGTGGGTAAAGTTTGGGGTCTTGCCACCTATTGTTTACTTCATGTCATTTGAAATTCAGTGTTTGTTTCTAAAGGTGTCCAACTTACCCAACATGGTTTCAACTAACTCAATACAAACTGACAGCATAACTTTCAGCATAAAATACAGAAGTCACAGCCCTTTTCATTTAACATCATTGTTGGAAAAACTGAACCTATGCATTCCTAAGTATTTTGATCATAAAGTGGGAGAACTTTATCACAAATTTTCCTGAATTTCAGGGTATAAACCCATCCCTTCTGTTTTCAAATCAGAGCATCCTAGCTGACTGAGACACAAGCTGTATGGATGAAGGACTGATGATATGCTCATCATCCCAGCATATCCTGCTGAAACAGAATAATTTTTGCAGAAAGAAAACCCAGGCTCAGAAAACTAGAAAGGGTCGGTAAATTTTTAAAAAGTAGGAAATACAAATATAGACTTGAAGCCACCTTCTTCCTGTTACTAGAACTTCTTTCATTAGCTTGCAGTGGTGACATCTGTCTTAATCCTGTAACAATTCAGTTTACATGGAATACTTGTAAAATTAGAAAATATAGTAAAACATCTAAAACTTCACTTGGAAATCCATCTAGAGAGGCCTCTCTCTTCAAAAATAGAAGTGATTTTCTCAGGGAAGAGCCGTGATAATCTTTTACTAGTCACAATTAAGCAAAGTTTTCTAAACTGCTCTCTTGGAATGAGTAATTTATATTTAACCCACAGCTAGTTAAGGGTACTTAAATACTTTTCACATTTTCATACAACTTTTCACATCACAGAGATTACTATTTTATGACCTTGAAGAACATTCTTGTCAAAATCAGTGGAGTATTTCTTGTATTTTCATTAATAGCTGGATTGAGCCTATACATTTCATCAGAAAATTTACTTTGTTAGATGCTTATGTGGGATGAATAGGTCACAATAGGAAGAATATCTCTACCTGTGCTCTTTATGGTCTCATTAACAGACTTTTACCACATGCAATTAGAGTTTTAGTATTAGAGTTATTACTTTAATATCATTTGGACACGTTATTTTGCTATTTTTTGTCCAGCTAAAAATTGTCTGCTAATTAACACAGTTTATAACAAAATGTCACTTAAAAAGACTTTACTGCAGACTACAAAAGACACTTTTGAATTTTTGTTGCATGTAACATAAATAATGGAAAACATCAGACTTTCAATCTCACAATATTCTCTTTAAGCTACTTCCTTTGAAGGAAAAAACATTTTATTAATTTAGTTGTCATTACTCCATATTACATAGAAAACACATCTTTAATTACAAACAGCTGATGAATAACTAATGAATAATTATTACTACTTCTATGTTTTACATTTTTACCTACAGACTCAATTTGAAAGTAGAAGTCATAAAATATGTATCTATGAAATGACAAAGGAAAATACAACCATATTACACAGAACAAGTTAATGACTCAGAGGGTACTTTAAGTCTCAGAACTTTAGGGTAACTATTAACTTTTAAAACAATTATATGTGAATAAATGAGCTAATGGAAGAATCTAGGAAAAAATTTATATGGAAGAAGTAATATAATGTGTGCATTACTTTCAAAGTCCTTTTTTTTTTCTACCCAAGCTGCACTTAACTACTGTAGCTTACTTCATTGCATGTTCTAGGGATTTGATCCTCCTAATTTCTAGATCAAATACTTAATCTTAGCACTGAGATTTATTGAATTTCTAAAATCCTGTTCTGTAAAGGAATTAAGGAGAGCTGGTGTATTCTGAAGTTTCTCTCAGATCTTGATTTAGTATATTGCCAGAATATCCACATAGAGGTTAGCAGTCATCTAAGCTCTGGCAGAAAAGATACAATTTATCACTGCTTTCATTATGGAGTTTGTTTTTAGTTGTTGGATAATTGTTTTTAGACTAGATATTTGAGAAAAAAACTGTTTTACTTGTCTAAAGTCTGGAAGATATGTTTTGTTGTATCATTTTGAGAATAAGGACAGTATTCACAATACGTACTAAAGTTTTTCTTCAAGACATTTTGTAAAATCTTCAATTAAAACAAAAATTTTAGTGTAAGACATTTGTAGCATCTACATGTTTAAAAGAAAAGCAAAGATGCTCCAAAGTAGATTTACTTCTAAATTGCTGAAAACTACCTAAGCTTGTATACTGTATAGCACAACATTACTTCACAACAGTTTTTTTGCATATGATGACAAAAGTTTTTGTCAACTACTCTGAAACTGGTACATTTAGACTTTTCATATAAGCTGTTTCACAGTACAAGGCAGGCACTAGAGATTAGAAAGATGTATTTCTATTAGAACACAAGGACAGAGAATCCATAATTTAAATTTCACTTAAGCAAAAACAGTTCTTCCAGGAGACTAACTTCTGTGCAATAGTAAGGTTATTTATTGATTGGCTTTACTAATTCAGAGGAATAATAATAAGTCTTGTCTTTCCCACTCTCTCTCGTTCCCTTTTTAATTGTCACCATAACTTCACAAGATGGTATGCTTTCAGGATTTAATTAAGCCTCTCAACAATGCCATCTGGTGGGACTTCTACCAAATTTTTCAGATCTCATCTTACTCCTAACAACAGAGAAGAATTATTCTTGGCAGCTTCTTTAAGGAAAAAGCAAAATAATGAAACAAATTTTACTCATTTAACTTAATTAGTTTATTAGTACTAATTATCAAAGTAAGGTGTACTAACATTTACTTTATCAAAACCAGAGCTGATTACACGTGTAGCTATGACCTAGGTGGCCTCCTCCTGTTGACAATGTAGAATGACATCCATCATATCCTCCAATTACAGTAAAAGATGTTTATATGTCCCTTCTTTATATTTATATAGGTTGACTTTATGATGTTACATGATTATGATATTGGACTATGTGAAAGACTATGTTGGTGCAGCAACATACCCAATTAACTATACAGGTCTTCCTGGGGTTGTGGACTCCTGAACGTCTCCTATGTCTGTTCTAGTTTCTCAAGGAATATCTCTTCTCTACAAAAAAGTAATACTCTCCAAACAACATTTCAGGGAATTTTCTTCCTGACAGCATTTGTTTACCTCTACTCCATATAAGTCTCCAACATTGTTTTGAAGACTTTGCACTTCAGTCAATCTTAGTTACCTTTGTATCAAATACTATCATAAACTCTTGGGATCACACTATTTAAACAGTAGTCAGGGCTGGGATATTGCTTTCAATACCATTTAATTTTTTTTCACTATTACGTCTCCCCAAACTAAGCATAATAATAGATCATTATAAATTCCACAGATATACTATGTGACACTCAGAGAAGATCTATGTCAAGTCCTACCTAGAGTGGACATAAAAAGTCCATCCCAGAGAAAGCACTCAAACAGCATAGAAACAAATCAATCTGGAATACTTGACAAAATGAAATGAGGTCCTATAGAGAAGAAAACTCTTTATCACTGCAAATGTACATTGTACAATCTTTTTTTCACAGCTACTAAGGAACATGAAGGTCTTGGTTTAGAATAAAAAGTATTTATATATTTTATATTTGAACTGGTCTGAAAAAAACAAAAAACCTAAAAAAATTCATCAAGAATCTTAGCTTACACAATCTTGATGCAAAGAAGACTTTAAGGACAGCTCTTCAAGTTCTGAGTTTTGAAGAAGAGTAAGAATGAATAATCAAGGTGACTACATGTGTTAACATCTATCCTCCTCTCTGGTTCAAATTTATATGTGTAGCATTTTTTTCTGGTTTTCAGGTTTTGGTAGTAGGGAGGCTACAGGGCTGGCTTCTTTAAACAAAGAGCCGCTAGAAGCTTCCCCTGACAGGGTGTCATTGCTAGTCAATTCTAAGATGGACCCACAGTTGACCAAGTCCTGGCCAGTTAGTGACTGAAGCAACGTCTCTGTGAATAACGTATTTCACAAGGGGAATAAGCTGCTGCACAGTTGTTAAACTGCAGCAGCATCAACAGGGAGTGAGAATGTGAAGAAAACATCTCTGCAGAAACCAAGATCAGTGGAGAGGGGGTGGAGGAAATGTCCAGACACTGGAAGAAAGATTCCCTTGTGACCTGTGGTGATGACCATGGTGAGGCAGGTTGTTCCTCCGCAGTCTGTGGAGATCCATGAAGGAGAAGAGATCCACACACAGCTGGCAGAGGACCCCATACCGTAGTGGGTGGATGCCTGAAGAAGGCTGACACTCCATGGGAAGCACACCCTGGAGCAGAACCTTAGAACACAAGGAGTCCAAGCCAAAACAGGTTTGCTGGCAGGACTTGTGATCCTATGAGGGACTCACACTGGAGCAGCTGGTACCTGAAGGACTGTTCTCCCTGTGGATGACTCACCTTGGAGCAATGTGTGAAGAGTTGCCCCCATGGGAGGCCCCATGCCAGAGCAGTTTGTGAAGAACTGTAGCCCATGGGAAAGACCAAAGTTTGAGAAGTTTGTGGAGGACTATCCCCCACAGGAGGAAGTGTGAGGAAGCCTCCCCTTGACAAGAAGCAGCAGCAAAGTCCATCTGCAATGAACTGACTGTAACCTCCTTCTCCTCTTCCCCTGTGCCACTAGACAACAAGAAGGGAGAGTCCCAGGAAGGAGGAGGGTAAGGGTGAAATATTTTAAGACTTGGTGTTATTTCTCATTTTCCTGACTCTGTTTTGATTGCTCATTAATAAATTAAACCTTTTGTCCCCAAGTTGAGTCTGTTTGGCCCGTGACACTAATTACTGAGTGATTTCCCTGTCCTTATCTCAAGAACCTCTTGTTATATTTCTCTCTCCTCTGTCCATTTTAGAAGACTGAGTAATAGAAAGATTTAATGGGCACCTTGGCACCCACCCAAGGCTTAATGACCTCAATATAAGAAACAGTTGGAGATAAAGTTTAAGGGAAGTGAAAAAAACCTGAAAAAAACCTTAAAATAAACTCTAACATACTAAAATCTCATTTCTGTTATTTTTCTGTGTCTCTTGTTTCAAGTTCCTGTGAGAGGCTTTGATTCTCTTAGTCAGGTGAAAAACAAAGACAGCAAGTGATAAGATCTGGGGTGCATGCAAAAGCCAATGCTTCACTGCATTCTCATAATAGTAACAAAAAATATGAAGATGAAAAAACATTGAAATTTTACATTATATAAATCAGTGCTAAGTAACTGTGATACTATCCCACTAGTGATGCTATGGTCTTCCGCCACACCACTGTTGACCATCTTTTCTTTATATTAATGACAGAACAGAGCATGGTGATGATACAATTGATATTAATTAAATATGATATTAATAAAATGTGCATAAGCCAAACATGAAAAAATGTGCCAAGCTACAAACCTAGAAACTGTGTAATAGGAATGCAGATCAGACAGTCATGAGAAAAACAGTATGAAAGTCATCTAACATTGTCTAAAAAAACCCAGCATGTTTTTAGGTCACAGAAATGAAAGTGTTGAAAAGCCATGCAAAGCATAAAAAATTCTTACTGTCACCATGTGGGGATATCTGGATCCTTTGAAGGAAGATCTTCTAAAGTGTAGACTAGCAACAGAAACTGATTAAAAAGTATAGATTAATTTTTTCAATGAATGAAGTTTCATTAGGATAAAACAAACAGCTGCAATAATGTTGAGTAGTTTATCTTCACCAATGGGCAGCCTTCTGCTAATGTCTGTGGAGAAAGAACAAACTTGCATACCTGAAGTACAGAATTTACTCTATAAGACCACATTTGAAACACAATGTCTGTTACTCCTGCTATTGAAACAAGTAGAAAATGCTTGGAGAATTATGGTACAAACCTAATTTGCCCACTTTTTTAAAAAGTGTGTGTCAAAAAATTGTTGTTTTGGTAACCTTAAAAAAAAAAAATAATTTAGTGTATGGTAGAACAAGTAACTTTTAAAAGCAGAGGAAACTCAGAGGACACAAGAATAAACCAGAAAAGATCATTTACCTTTCATGTCCTTGCAGGCTGATCATTTGTTCCTAGCTTGCTTTCAGCCTGGAAACTGTGAAAAATTGCACAAGATTATTTTCCCACTATTTATTACTTTAAATTGAGAAGACTAAACAATGCTGGTAAACTTGAACTGTTGGCACAGCAGCTATCTGTTGTTCAAATATATAGGCTTCTGTGTCAGTTTCCTTTTTCCTGATTAAGGAGGACCTACAGCTTCAAGTCTTTCCTTCATAGGGAGCTCCTGTGCAACCATGGGCAACTGTTGCTAGGAATAACAACAACCATGGGCAGCAAAAAAAAGGATTTGGCAGTCAACTTGTCAGGATAGAGATCCTGAAGGCACTGTTTGAGATATAATGGGATTGTTAATGTTGGTGCAACCATAGCTGTAACACACCACTGGACACAGTCCTGGATGACGTGGGCCATTGACTTCCAAGGGCATATCAGAAAGCTTTTCCCTGCTAAGTCCTGTGAAAGGGCACAATTTCCCAGTGCTAGGTTGCAGGGAATGCCGGAATCCTCCTTGGGACTGGACTGGGCTGGTTGTGACACCTACCTTCCAGCTATACACTGAATCTCTCCATGAAAGGGCTGCAGGAAAGGCAGAACATCAGAGTGGGGCTGAACAGAAAGATTGATACATTCTTCACGGAGACTCTGAAACTGCAACAGCCCCAGCCCCATTTTGCTAGAGAAAGAGAGCTAAGACTGCTTAAATCAGTAAAGCTTGGAGACTATCAGGCTGTGGCAAAGTGAAAGCTGTGCTTTTCTGGCAACTGTAAGAAAGTTTTTCTCCTCTTGCAGATGTGCCCTTACAGAAGAGCGATGGAGCCCCAGTAACAGATGAGAATGAACAGATCTTCCCAGGAAAGACATCTGAGACACCCAAGTATGATCCATGCACTGACCTACAGACTATTCTGTGTTATTGTTAGAAACTTCACTCTGGCAGGACGAGAGTGGGTGATGGTGAAGGCACCATCTGTTCACCAACTTGACTATGTAACAGATGTTGTTCCTCAGGATCTCATATCCAGAATGTAAGGAGACAATTCTGAGGCCTTGGACATATACCTCTTATTACTCATCCATGTGAGCAACAAAACATTCAGATTTGAAAGAAACCCTGTTTTGGGGTTTTTTTTTGGTGGGATTTGAATTGATGGTATTTACGTCTCCCAACTGGAATTATTTTATGATTCTATGCAAATGAGAGTCGAGTGAGCCTTAACAAATGGGGAGGGTGCCCCTTTCTACTAAGATTAAATGCTTGGAGAGAAGAGTCAACAGTCTGAAGTAGACAGAATTAACAGACGTGCAGCAGATGAAGCTGACACCTGCATCCCAAACAGAGATGCTGAGAGAATTAATGAACTGTCAGACAGGCCTTAGTGGTGTGGGAAAATAAAACTTCCTAGGGCCAAAACAGGATTTTTAGAGTTTGCTGCCAGCGAGTAAGTCGCTCTTTCTGTTGACATCAATCCTAGAAACAGGAATCTACTGGAAAAGACACTGCAGGTAGGGAAGAGTCTCAGTAATATTAAACCAGTAGTTTGGAAAAAGTTTAAAGAATAAATTATACAGGCTTAAAGTATAAACCACTGTTATTATATTTGTTAAAATAATAATTACAGTACAATGTTTTGTTTACTTTTTTTTTTTAACCTTTTTAGAGTTTAAGGAAAAATTAGAGAAATTTCAAGGAACTCTGAATGAGTTGTGATATGATCTCCCATGCTGCAGTGCTTCAAAACTGAAAATCTCTTAAAAGGATTCAATGAATATGCTTTGCAATATAATAGCATACTACTGTATATCACAGTTGACATGGAAATAACCTTATTTGGAGGTTTACAACTGTTTTGTTTTGGTTTATGTTTTATTTTGAAACCATGAGTTGAAAGACATGTCACACAAAACTAGTTCTTACACACAAGTTGACTCAAATTTGCAATCTAAAGCAAAATAAGATAAAACCAATAAGGACTATAGTTCTCAAGTTGTATTTCTTTAATTTTCTCTTCAACTGTCAATGGTAAAAGATGTGACCACTAGAGAGCAGTAGTGGATAGTTTTTAAATGACTTTAAGCCTAAGTCCTTCTACAATCATTTATTTTGTTACAACTTAGAAATTTTGGACTGGTAATGAATTCCTGGGATAGTTAGAGACTACAAAGGATTGAAAAATCCAAGTCCAAACATTCATTTAAATACCATTAATGAAGGTACGTGAATCAAAATAATTTAAAATAATTACTAAGAACATCACCTAAAATAATTGCAAAATTACTGATGAGATGTGATCAGTAATGTGACAAGATGTTGAGAAGAAAAACTTAGGAGCATGATAAAGTAATTGTGATAGTAAAACATAACAATTATTATGAAAAAGAGAAGTATTTCCCAATGTTCTAGAGAAAAAAAGAAAAAAGTATTGTTTCAGATTGTTAAACTTTCTGAAATAAAATACAGTGTTTTACATGGAATGATTTAGATGTGATTTATTTCAAAGCTTTTTACAGAATTTATCAAACTAATTACTTTCATACAGCATATCCTTCCAAATATCCTAAGATGATTTTACTCTGTATTAGTTATACTAATCTTATAAAAGATAATTATTAAGAAACTGATGTTTATTTCAAATTTTCCAAGGTAACACAGTAAATAGAGATATTTTTAAGAAGTTAATATACAAAGTTTTCATCTCTTACTCTTGTTAAGTACAAAATGCCTATATGTTTAACATTGTATCTTTTTGTTTTCATTATATTCTTTTTTCAGATGCTGTACTGAGAGGAATGTAACCTTTTAATTGCATTTAAAAATGCATTCTGTTAGCCCACTGATGTCTTTTATAAAGTATCTAGAAAAATATATGACACAATGCTTAATTGTATTATGTAATAGTAAATGTATGAATATTTTTCTGCACTAATAGTTATACATTGCTAAGCAGTCATTTGTTGGCTGAAATTCAGCTCAAGGATTAAAACATTAAAATATCCTAACCCCCATTTCAATACTCAGTGGAGGACTGAGGTTTAATTCAGTTACCTAAATACAAACTCTCAATATTGTATGAGACACCTTAGACTATCTGAGAGATCTGGAGGGTTTGGTGACTATGACTGACTACAAGAGATCTCAACCTTTTTAAGAAGGCACTTGGAGCCCATGGACGATAGGTTGGGTAAACGTGTGCATCTATGCACCAACACGACAGCCCCCAGTGTTATACTAAAAATCTTCTTTATGTGTAAAGAGGAAGCATAGCTTTCAGATACATATGATCAAGAATTTATTTATAATACACATAAAATCATTAAAGTCTAATAATTTTTGGTCCACATTAGTTCTTCAGGAAGGATAATGATATAGTTAAAACTGTTATACACCCTCTTCTTCTATATCACTCTTGCTGGTGTTATGCTCAGCCTTCCCCTGCACCTTTGAGTCCTCAGGCTGGTGGCTTCGTTCAGGTGATATGCAAGAGAACATCACAATTTTCAGGCTCTGGAGTCCTTTGTCAAGAAGAATATGATGTTCATGCTGATGATTCCTTATTTCTTTCTCTAGGATCCAGTTGGGTTTCTCACATGCTTGCTGACACATTTTTACATCTTTACTCTTCCTCCTTGGTGTGCAGTACTGTATTCCTTCCAAATATACTATGTAACGGTGTCTTTTACCTAGTTTAGATAAGGTCACTTTGTTATCTTAGGTACTCCTAACTATTTTCCCCAACTGCTTATCTGCCTTTCTTTAATTAACTATGGGTGAGTTGTTAATAGTTGTGAGTTCTCCAGTGCCAAGCCTATGCTCCATCATGTGCCTGAGCTCCTCTACACTATATTGTGCTTCTAAAGGCCTCTGCCATCCCATCATCTCATTCTACATAGGAAAAGTACTTTTTACTACTATCTGCACAGAACAGGACAAGGGGTAATGGGATGAAGCTGGAACACAAAAAACCCCACTTAAATATAAGAAAAAACCTATTTCACTGTGAGGGTAATGGAAAGCTGGCACAGGCTGCCCAGAGGGGTTGTGGAGTCTCCTTCCTTGGAGGTCTTCAAGACCCACCTGGACATGTTCCTATGCAACCTGATTTAGATGAACTTGCTTCTGCAGGGGAGTTGGACTAGATGATCTCTAAAGGTCCCTTCCAACCCCTACCATTCTATGATTCTATGATTCTATGACACAAACAAAGGCACAATAAATTAGGCTCAGGAATCTGGTCGATGAGAGAACTTGCTGTCAGAGCTAAATTAGGTAAAAAAAGCTGCAAAAGGGTCCATGAAGTTGAGAAAGGCCTGACAAATCTGAGGACTTGTAAACTCGCTATAAATTTTATGGCATGTTAGTAGCAACAAGCATGCATCATATTACTGTTCTATACGACTTCATCAGTCAATAAAATCTGTAAAGCTTGTCAGGTTTACAGTTAATTAAATGTAGGACCTCACTTCAGATTTCTCAAAATTGATGCCTAATGACATTTGAGATGCCCTTAGTATTGCCACTTGGCTTCAGTTGCTGTTCTTGTATGGTGCATACCTCCTATAAGTCCTGTTCTTACACATGTGCACACTTTATAGTAATATCTCAAATACCACCTGACAGTCCAGACAACTCTCTTTTATGATTTCAGAGGGATTTATCAACCCTCTAGGTTCTGCAGCAGCAGTCAGATTTGAGACACTTGAGTCATTTGATCATAGTCAAGGTAGCATATTGTGCTCCATATTGTGTTGCATATTTTTTACAAAGTTTTCTAAGACAGAATTTTGTTTAAATTTTCTTTTTTTTTTTTTTTAATGAAGAAAACATTTCCAGTCAAATAGATAATAATGTGTGGTGTGGTTTCCTAACTCCTATTTTGATTCTACTACATAGTATAGATTTAGCTTTTTCTTGACTATTTCATTCATGCATAGACAGTAGCTATCCTCCCTACTCAAATATCTATTCTGATGTAAGTTATAGTATATTAATGTCTTTCATGTTGCCATCTCTCTGTTAAAATTATTTGTAGTCTCCAGTGCCTTTAAAAAGTATTTCACTCTGAAGGCACTCCTAAAGACAAAGGCAGTTACATATATACATATATATATATGAATATATACACGAAAGATACATGGGAAAAGTAGATATCATGATTACACTACCCTAGTCCTAGGCCCTCCTGCCTAGGCCTTCATTGAACATTGTTCTAAACTCTTAATTTTCATTAAGTTATCTAAATCTTTTTACTCCTCTTTGTATGATTTGATTTCTTTGTAGAAACAAATTGTCACAAAAGTTAGGATCATCATTTTTAATCCCTCGTGGTTTACACTTTCCATCATTAAAAAGGTAACCAGAAATATAACATTTAAACCAGTTTCCTATGTCATAAAGAGATGAGTGACTGCAAATAGTGAAGTTTTAACCACCATAATATAACTTCTCTTTTATTTAGCGTTTTTAACAATCATGCCCTTTTTTTCATTATGTACCTCTCTAATATTTCTGAGGCTGGTAGGTTAAAATGTATAGCTCAATTGCTTTCACTAATCAAATGCTAGTCTACATCCTCCATTCAACAGAGAGATCTACTGACCCAAAATGGTAATCTAATGAGTTTGTTGAGATGGATGAATGAATTTAAATTACCAGCTCCTTTGTAACAGGGCATTTTGTGTTACAGTGTTACTGCACATCACCCAGAAAATCTAATTCAGTATGTGCCTAATTTTCCAGAAGCATAAAATTTGAAAGGGAACAACTAGCTTTTCAAAAAGATCCTGTCAGAGGAATTTTCTCTCTATGTTGAAAATAAAAGTCCTTATGTGAAATTAATGCCAGTGATTTTAAAATAGTCATTGCACTCTAGGATACATGGTGAGGTCTGAAATTATCATCGATATTTTGAAACTGTGTCTAGTCATTGCACGCCTGTTGTAGCTACACAGGTGTAACCAGAGACTTGCAGCAAAAATGTGTCACAAGGCCTTGAATACTGCAATTTATTTCAGTTTCAATTTGACTATATCCAACGTGCATGCATTCCCACTTTAACAGTATCATTATTTGACATGACAGTCATTTCTGATAAGGGGGAAGGGGCTGTAAAGATGGCTCATGTAAGAAGTTGCTCACAACTCTCCCCAGATCTGAGCCAGATCCACTTCTGGAGCTGAGCCAATTAGACGTCTCCACAATCACTTTTTAAGAAGAAGCTGGAAGAGAAGGCTTCTTCCTGTTTCTTCCTTCTTCTGTCCCTTCTTTTTTTCCAGTTAGTGGCAGTACAAGGAGTTTGAACAGAGCAAGAAACAACCATAAGGACTCCAAAGTCAGAGAGAGAAGAGTGGAGGAGGTGTGCTGGAGCAGAGACTCCCCTGTGTCCTGTGGAGAGAACTGGTGAAACAGGGATTTGTTTGCAGTTCGTTAAAGACCTCGCATCAGGGGCAGTGATTCTCTTCATTAAAGACTCTGTGCCAGGGGCAGTGAATATGGTCAGAGGAAGCCATGTACTGTTTGAGGGGCCTCAAATTCAAAGAAGCTGTAACTATGAGGAAGAACCCACGCCAGAGATATTCACTAAAGACTGTGTTCCTATGTGAGTGACCCTGTATTGGCAGAAGCCGTAGGTGCTGGGAGAACCCACATCAGAGAAGTTTAAGGATAATGTCCTGTGGGAGGGACCCTTTATCAGAGCAGGAGAAGAATGCAAGGAGTCATTTTCATCTGAGAAGAGAGAAATGACAAAGCCCATCTGTGAGAGACTAATCATATCCCCCATTCCCTGTCCCCTTCTGAGCCATTGAGGGGGAAGGAAGTAGAGATATCAGGAGCAGTGAACTGGGCCTGGGAAGAAAGGAGGGATGGGAGATGGAGATCTTAAAGTGCTAGTTGTGATTTTCTCAGTCATCCTACTCTCTTTTTGCTTTTTTTTCTGTCCTGTTTCTTGTAGGTAGTAGAATAAACTATCTCTACTATCCTCTACTGTAACTGGCAGCAAGCCCTCCCTGCCCTTATTTCAATCCTTGCTTATAATTTTTCCTCCCATCTTACTGGGACATCTGTCATCCTAACGAGGGTGGGGGTGAATGGGGGGCATCAAGCAAGAGACTCTCATCGTGCTTCATGACGGGCTGGGCAAAACTATGACAAATGGGAATAGGTTAAGAGTACTTAATGGAATTTTTTTTTTTCATAACCAGCTTTTGTTTTGAAAGCTGATGTGCAAAATTGTAATCAGAATGATTTTGATGAAAACAGTGAGCACCTCATTTCATTTGGACTTGATGGTCTTAAAGATCTTTTTCAACTGTAAGTAAACTATGATTTCCAAGGGAAATACTGTAGAATAGTTAAAGGATTTCCTGATGTAATTAGTGAAACGTGGTGATTTGGCCCTGCTAGCAAAGAAGCACTACAGTCTCTTGCTCAATGCCTCCCATTCACTTCCACTCTTGTTAGGATGGCAGAGGCCCCAGCAAAATGGGAGTAAAAAGATAAACAAGGTTGTTGTGGATTAAGACAAGGGCAGGGAGGGCTCTCTGCCAATTATGGTTCTGGGCAAAACAGACTCCACTACTCGACTTAGAAAGGAAAGTAGGAAATTTTATTCTATTACCTACAAGAAACAGAACGGAATAAAAGCAAAAAGGGAGTAGGATGATAAGACTATTACAATCAGCACTTTAAGATCTCCATCTGCTATCTCTCCTTTCTTCCCAGGCCCAGCTCACTGCTCCCGATATCTCTACCTTCTCTCCCCTCAATGGCTAGGAATGGGGAGGGAATGGAGGATGTGGTCAGTCTCTCACAGATGGGCTCTGCCGCTTCTCTCTCTTCAGAGAAGGATGACTCCTTGCATTCTTCCCCTGCTCTGATACGGAGTCCCTCCCATGAGACACTATCCTTAACTAATTTCTCTGGTGTGGGTTCTTCCCAGCAGCTGTGGCTTCTACCAATAAAGGATCCCTCACATGAGATGCAGTCCTTGTTGAATATCTCTAGTGTGGATTCTTCGCCACGATTGCAGCTTCTGCAGATACAGGGCCCCTCCCTTGGGATATGGTCTCTTCTGGGCATAAGTTTAATAAGCTTCTTTATGATGGGTTCTTCCCCACAGTTACAGCTTCTGTGAACATTGGGTCCCTTCCATGGCACACAGCCTCCTCTGATCATGGCTATAATGAAGAGAATCACCGTCCCTGGCTCAGGGTCTGTAACAAAGTGATTTGGTCCTTTCCACAGAACACGGCCTTCTCTGGCCGTAGTCAATGCCCCTGGCACGGGCTTCTTAGAAAAATGAGTTACTACCCCTGATTCAGGGTTTCTGACCCTGACATGGGGTCATTATTACAATAAGTGTCTGCCGCTGATGCGGGGTCTTTAAAGAAATGTAAACAAATCTCAACTTCAACAGTCCTCTCCATAGAATGCAGGGGAGTCTCTGCTCCAGCACATCTCCTCCTCTCTTTCATCACTGACCTTGGAGTCTGCATGGTTGTTTCTCTTCCCACTCCATGCATCACCACCAGCCAGAAAAGAAGAAGGGAAAGAAGAAGGAAGAAACAGGAAGATGTCTCCTCTTTCAGCTTCTTCTTAAAAAATGATCATGGAGGTGTCTAATTGGCTCAGCCCCAGAAGTGAGTCTGGCTCAGAGCTGGAGAGAGTTTTGAGCAACTTCTTACATGAGCCATCTTTACAGCCCCTTCCCCCTTACCAGAAAAGGCTGTCATGTTAAACCATGACAAATGTGTACACCTTCTTTTCATTATCATTAGATTAGTTTAGCAGAGAAAAATAGGTGAGCTAAAAGTTTTGTGACTATTTTCTCCATGTACTAAGTATATCACTCTAGTTACAAAAACTCTTCCATTATTTATCAAATGTGTATTGATTTCAAAGTAGGGGTAATTTTCTACCTAAGCTGTTATAATGGCAAATGGATAGTCAGCAGAAACATCGGAGAAGGGTTACATTGTTTTCTAAAATGCTTTCTAAGTAGTAATTAAATTTAATATTTCTTATAATGTCATCTAATTTTAAGGTGGCTAATGTCAGTGACTGCAGTGACCTATTTTAGCTTAGGCTCTACATATTTTATATACAGTGTAGATCTTACAAACCTAAGTAGCTGTGGTGTAACAAGCAATAGCCTTTACCTTAAATAAGATTGAGCTCAGTCATTCTTGCTTCTACTGGGAACTCATGAGAAAGAAACAGAGAGGAAATTAACTAATAAAAGAACCATAAGCAGCAAAAAGATTTTAGCACAACAAAGTCAAGTCTATCTTATCCTCATTGTTGGCTATTTGCTCTAGCACAAGGACATTTAGACTGCTTTGGAATGGATAGTTCCAGAACGGAACCACATTTCCCCCAGAATTTAATTTCTCTTTTTTACCCAAACTATTTTTGCTTTCATAGTCTTAAATTGTGAAGAAAAATGAAGAAGAAAAAAAAAAGCACTGAGCACACTATCCTAAGTGACTCCATCACTTATCTGTCTCTCTCATCTATTAAAGGGACTCACATTTTCCCTGGAAAACTATGACATTAGATAATTTTAATAAGAATCTAAATAATCTGATGTGAAGGCAAGCACTGCCAATTCCTGGTACTATGCACTGTCAGTTTATTAGAAAGTCTACTGTCTTCTGTCAGCTGTAATAAAAATTCTCTTTTCTTGGCTGGAAGATTAGCTGGGTGTATTCATGTCTTCAAGGCTGGATGGAATTAATCCACGGTTACTGAAAAAGCAAGCTGATGTGATTACAAAAATGAAATGAAGTATAGAAAAACTATAGTGGCTGGATGAAGATTTATGAATGGAAAAAAACCCCAAATGTTATGTTTGTCTCTAACAAAGGTGAGAAATAATTAATATTTAGAGAATTGCAAGTCAGTCAGCTGCACCTCTGCCCATGCAAACATTGCAGAGGATAACCTTTTGGAATTTGTTTCCAAAGAAACAGGTTTTGTATGATTTTGCCATTTCTACTGAAAGGCTGTATTTACTTGACACTGCAGGGTCTCAGGATGGATTTGAGCTTCTCAGTCTGAGCTAGTTTTATTTGTTTAGTTGAGATAGCAATTGTGTAGCAGTTAGTGGACTGTGGAGTGTGATCTAACTAGTTCTAGATTAGCTTGATGAATACTGTATTATGTAGTAAAGGTCAAACAAGTCTATATGGTCACTGAATAACAAATATTAGCCTTTTGTGCTTATTTGGCCTCGGGAAACTATTGTGTAAATTTAAATAATAGCTGGCAGTTGAAGACATTAAAACTTCACACAGCAGCCACTGGCTACAGGGTAAATAAGTACTTTTTGTACTAAGAAAACATAAAAATAACCCCAAGCAGAAGCAAGTCAAAGGAGGAAGGGACCCTTGACATCAGTCTCAACTCTACACAGTGAAGAATTCAGGACACTAATGAAGCACCTTAATCTTTCTTTAGCAACAATGAAGCCAATTACACTAGGAAAAAGAGAAATGCTGTAAGGATGACCTTATTGGCAGGAAAAAAAAGAATAAAAATTTTTGGACTCTCTCCAGAAGTTCTCTGTTCCTCTTGAGCTGGGGAGCCCAGAGCTGGACACACTGCTTCAGATGAGGCCTCATCAGGGCAGAATAGAAGGGGAGTAGAACCTCACTTGACCTGCTGGCCACGCTCTTCTTGATGTATCCCAGGATGTCATTGATCTTCTTGGCCTTGAGGGCACATTGCTGGCTCATGTTCAGTTTATTATCAATCAGGACTCCAAGGTCTCTCGCTGCAGAGCTGCTCTGCAGCACTTCAACCCCCAGCCTATACTGGTGCATGGGGTTATTACTCCTCAGATGTAGGACTCTGCCTTTATCCTTGTTGAACCTCATGAGGTTCCTCTCTGCCCAACTCTCAAGCCAGTCGAGATCCTACTGAATGGCAGCACAGACTTTTGGGGAATCAGCCAGTCCTCCCAGTTTGGTGTCATCAGCCAACTTGCTGAGGGTATGCTCTGTCCCCTCATCCAGGTCGGTGATGAAGATATTGAACAAGACTGGCTCCAGAACCGATCCCTGTGGAGCTCCACTGGCCACAGGCCTCCAATTTGATTCAATGCCATTGATCACCACTCTCTGGGCTCTGTCATTCAGCCAGCTCTCAATCCACCTCACTATCTACTCATCCAAGCCACACTGCTTGAGCTTTCTGATGAAGATGTTATGGGAGACAATGTTAAAAGCCTTGCTGAAGTCAAAGTAGATGACATCTGCTTCTCTAACCTTATATAGCCAGTCGGTTATGCCCTAATAGAAGGCTATCAGATTGGCCTAACAGGATTTCCCCTTGGTGAATTCAGTCTCTGTTTCCACCTCTCATAGATGGCTGCTTTCTCCCTGACTTGTCCCAGCAGATCTTTGTTCTTTCATGGACGCTTCCTGCCTCCTTTTCCTCCTTTTCTACATGTGGGGACACGCTGATCCTGGGCTTGGAGAAAGTGATGCGCGAAGATGAACCAGCTCTATTGGACACTTCTAGGATCTTATCCCATCAGATCCCTCCAAGCAAGTCTGAAAAGGCCAAAGTCAGCTTGCCTGAAATCCAGGGTAACAGTTTTGTTTGTTGTCCTACTTCTTCCATATAGGTTCTTGAGCTCCACTGTCTCATGGTCACTGCAGATAAGGTTGCCTCCAACTTTTACATCCACAAGCAGACCCTCATTATTTGCTAGCACAAAGTCCAGCAGCACATCCCTCCTCATTTTTTCCTCAACCACTTGTGACAGGAAGTTGTCATCAACATTCTGTAGGAACCTCCTGGACTGTGTGCATTTGTCTGAGTGGATCTATGATTCTATGATTCATATGATTCATTCTATAACTCTGTGATATACAAAAGAATCTAAAAGTGAATCTACAAGAGTTCTAGGGAGAAAATACCTCTTAAATAAATATGTATCTACTTTTACAATTTTTAAAAGCAATCACAAGTTAAATTTCAGGAGGCTGATTAAATTGAATGAGTCTTGTTTCTGTCCCCTGCAAAGTAAAGAAGAAATAGTCATTGAGTTTCAAGAAATATAACAGCAAGTTAAGAATAAAGCAGACCATGTGATCCTCAAGACCATCAACTGGTAACTACATTGCAGAATGGATAAACTGAGATCGTTGTTGTGAATGCATCGTTTCTGAATGCTTTTCCCAGGATAAGAATCACAGAATAGAAGAATGAGTGGTCCCAGTTAAGAAAATACAGCTATTACAGCCCAGATCACATCATGTGTTAGTCAAGGCAAAAAAAGACCACAATTTTTGTGGACTCCAAGTTCTGAAGTGCAAAGATTAAAAAAAAAAGAGTAATAATAAATACCATCTAGATAGATGTATAGAAATATCTTCTGTTTTTGTCTGAGAACATGCAGCTGGTAAAAATAATTCATTGAAGCAGTAAGAGTATTTTTTCTGTTCATCCACATTCTAAATTGAATAAATTTCTGTTCATTAATAGAAATAAAATAATTCTATTTCATATATAATGACATCTATTTATATAAAGTTTGAATTTTCAAATAATTCAGAAGTATACATATTATTGCAAAAAAATTAAATATATAATGTGCTTGATAAGTTCCTAGCAAAAATCTGCAAACCAAAATGCAAATCTTTGTTTAAATACAAAGTGATGTTTTAAAATCAAAGATGAAGAAAAAAGTAATTTTGTATAATGTCACTAAATGTTGACTGTGAGCAATTCCCTCTCCTTTTTAAACCCAGTACCTTATTTCTTCTACATGGGACACCTTTCATTAAAGTAACTAACACCTTGCAGATAACCTTACTTCCTAGGAAGCCAACAAGTCTAACAGAAGCAAGAAAAGAGCTTTCTGATTCAGGTACACAGAACTTTGTTCTTTTCCATGAATTCAAGAAATTAAGCTTTTACTGTCCCTGGACAGATAAATGGTAAACTGATAGTTTAACAAGGGCGTCAATGATAGCCTTGTTCTAAAACTACAGGGAATGCAGAAAGACCTTAATGATCTTACTTTATTTCTGTTTTGGTTTTTTGTTTATTTTTTTTTCCAGATTAGTTAAATAATCTTATTTTTTACATATGGTCATTTATCTCTTTGGATGGTCATGTTTTGCAGTCAAAGGTATAATTAACTATTGGTAACATCTAAGCTGATTTTTTCCCACTTCACTGTTAACACACAAGGCAGAAAGGGTTCCTTTGTTGCTTGTGTAAAAATAAATACAGAGAATAATCATTGAAATTGCTTTAATTGTAATCAACTCTAACTTTCATCATTGTCATACTCATTCCTGGGAGGGTATTTTTAATATTTCAAATTTGTTATTTAATCTTCAGAAATAAAGGGGTTTTTTTTTGCAAAATAATACTAACACCTGGTAACTGGATGCAATACTTTTAGCAAATATTGCCAGACTACTACTTCATTGCATTACCATAGTTCTTAAAAAATAATCAAAATTAAATTAAAAAACAAAATTAAACTGTTGATTCAGTGAAGTGAATGGTAAAATTTCCAATCATTTCAATAGGCTCAAATGTGAAAACATTCTAAACTGTGCTAAATAGTTGCATAAAAATATGTAGATATATTTCAAAGGCTACGTTATTTAATGAAATATGATTATAACTTAAAATTGTAAAGAGTGTCAGTAAATTCAGATATTTATATCAAGCTCAAAGTCAGTCAAAAGCTTGTCATTTAGATGCAGTGAAAAAGATGTTGAGCCCTGAAAACAAATTCAGCCTTGCTGTTCATGTCAGAGGTCATCTATTTTCAATTTACACATTCACATGCTTATTATTTTTGGATCCACTAAAAATTAAGATGTTAACAGGAATTGATTTTACATGACCTTAACACAGCTCTCTTCTTAGTCTTGTCATGACTGGATAGATTTTGCTGTTTTCGCAGTAGCAGTGTATTACTTCAGATACTTGTTGAAATTCTGCCAAAGACACAGTCAGTATTGGAAACTGATTGTGATAGGAAACATGCAAATGTATAAGAAGTTGTTCTAAAGAGTAAACAATGAAGGAGTAAACAAGGTAAACAATGAAAAGGAAAAGCAGCTATTCTTCAGCAATGTATAAAACAAATTGGAAAGCCAAATATATTACTTATTGCTCTTATAAGCATTTCTAGTGGTATTTTCTTCACTTTATCATGTTATATTTGAACTGAAATGAGTTTCTGATCTTTTATTTGATGAAACTTTTTCCCTAACATTTTCATACCCTAGATTAATCAACAGAAGGGACAAACCCCATGTTTTTCCAAGTGGTTAAAATAGAACACTGTTAACTAAACATGAATTAGGAACTGTCTGAAGGCTAGTCAAGTTTGTACACATTTAAATGAATCTAAAATAGAAGAGTTTAAAATTGAGGAATATACACCAAGAAGTTTATCTTTGGAAGACTAAAGTTTTTAACTTCTACAAAAAGTTAAGTATTTTGTTTTACTTGTTAAAAGTGATGTTTACATTTATAAATAAAAAGGCTTGTAAAAATCAAAAAATATCAATTTACTAAATTTTAGTTCTTGCATGCTGCCAGGAGAGGGTGATGTTGAACTATAAATCTAATGCAATCACTATCTCCACTTTTACATTCAGACTTCACTTGAATCTATATACATTATTTTGCACAAGAAAGATTACAAATCCTTCAGTTTTCACAAATAGTTTAAAAAACATAAAGTCAATGCAAAAGTTTCAAATACAGTCTATGTACATTCTTGGAAGGGCAGCTTTTTCATATAATCAGGCAAATAAGAAAACAGTGTTATTACTGTATTACTTAGCAACCCCTCATACTTTATTTGGTAAAGTGGTAATCTGTTACATGAAATCATGGTCATAGCCACAAGACATCTTTATAATCACCTGACTCTCAAGTCAACTATACTGTTTTTTAAATCCAGGAAATTAATGCAGAGGATCTGCTAGCAGCCTTGTACTGGTTGCTCAGTACTCTCCTTACTAATGAAGAAAGAGATTTTTTTTTTTTTTCTGAATTTACATTCAAATCTCATTGATCTGTTCTTAAAAACCGCTCCTCCATATATTATCTTCATGATGCAGGTTAATGAGTAGAAATACATTACACTAGATGACAAAAGCAAGTTTCATATACTCCAAATATCTTATAATATCATTCACAAAATTAATTATCAGTGTTTTACAGCTTTTTTTTTTAATTATTATTCTTTATTAGGTTAAATTTTACAGAATTGAAGAAGAAAATGATATTAAAATTGCAAATTAGTGCTGGGAAAGATAAGAGTATGTTTAGTGATATCACTTTAGCTAACACTAATAGGTCAATGACTTGTTTATATAACATTAGTTATTAAAAAATCCTAATAAATTGTTGCATTTCTAATAGCTGAGTAAGGAAAATCTTTAGTAGAAATCAAAAGGTGGTTTTACTGTTTTCTTCAGTCTTAGTCGTACTGACCTTCAGCAGTTGACTCTTAATCCATGTAGGAAAAAATGGCACACAACCAGACTACAAGATAACACGTAACCAACACACTCTAATGTACAATCATATGGACATACCTATGTATACAATAGCCTGTATATATGACTGATTTTAATTATCCACATTTCATTGTTTTTCTCATCATCTTTAGGTTCAATTTCAGACATTTGTGGTTATCTACTATGATTTATTTACTGTCTATAATAAATTACTACATTAATATTCAAGCTCTTGAATAGCTGATACTTCCACAATAAAAAAATGACATGCATTTAAACACCAGCTATGAAATGTAATGTGTATTTAGATAAAATGAAAAGGTTAGTATAATGCTGACAATTTCAAAGGAATTTAAAAAAAAGTTAAGTGAAGCTAAAACAGCTAATATAGAAGTTAGAAAACAAATTGTGGCAGCATTGCAGATGGAAAAATATACTGTTTTCCTACTTGCAGAAACATGGACAACAGAGAATGACTGAGCCTAAATGTGTTTTTTTAATAGGCTAGTGAAATGTATTTTAATGAAATACTATCTATTTGAGATTTAAATTAACAATTATTTAAGGAATGCATGTGTTTACCCTGAACTGCTAAGATGAGCAATACCTCGATAATTAGTGTACTGGCATCAGCTCATTGTTTGTCAATGTTTGTCTGTTTTGTGGTTTAGACACATTAAACAATATAATTTTGCCTCATTATTTTAGAATCAATAAGTAAATTGATAATGGAATCCAAATGATCTATTTTAGGCAGAAAAACTGTGATCTTCAAGTTAGAACAAATAGATTTTGTTTGGATTTATGTTAGTTCACATATCACCTAGCAGTTCATCAAAGTGTTCAGAACTTCTAATATGAACTAATATGCCAGTATCTTTGATTATATGTTTGGTAGATTGAAACAAGAAAAATAAAGTAACATTCATGATATATCTTTTTTCTTACAATGTTAACTTTCAAAGTCAAAGTAATTACTTTCAACTGTGTTACCCCAGACCACATATGAATCCAAGATGAGTCATAACTTTACTCTGTATAGTTCATATCTAGTGGTATCTAGCAACAGGACAAGGGGTAGTGGGATAAAGCTAGAACATAAAAAATTCCATTTACCTATAAGAAAAAACTAATTCACTGTGAGGATGATGGAGCACCTGGACAGGCTGCCCAGGAAGGTTGTGGACATGTCTTTAAGACCCTCCTGGACACATTCCTATGTGACCTGACCTAGATGGACCTGCCTCTGCAGGGGGGTTGGACTAGATGATCTCTAAAGGTCCCTTACAACTCCTAACATTCTGTGATTCTGTGATTCATATCTCCACCTCAGTCTTAACAGAAAGTATTTATTATGATGTCTTGAAAGGAGATTAATATTGGGAAGTAATAATTTTACATATTATCCTTTCATTTTCTCTGATGCACATAGCAAGGAAAGAATTGGAGCTAAATATGTTATAAAATTATATCTAGGTATATGTTTGAAAAATGTTTGCTATGTCTTTTAGTATATAAAATTGTAAGACAGACTGCAAAGAAGATTATAGTTTTACATTCTTGTTGATAAAATAAGGAAGGTCTCAAAATATAAAAAGATTCTGGTTGGGGTTTTTTTGCTATGTGGCTTTAAAATAGGCTATTAGTCTGAAGCATAGAGAAGAAAATCATGCTGTAGAAAACTGAAAAATATTTTAGTGTTTGCTGCACTGGTTTATTATGTGTAGTATACTCATGTCAACTATATGCATAGTTTACTTCTGACAGATTCAAAATATCGATTAACAAAAAAATCATTTTTGGCAAACGTATTATCATCATCTAAATAAAAGAGACTCCAAACAGGAAAACTATTTTAAGGACTAAAGACAGACATTTAATTTTCTAATTAAGTCAGATAATATGTAATAAAGGCACTGGCGATGCTGCACTTTGAATACTATGTTCAGTTTTGGAACCCGCAATACAGAAAGACTTAGATGCTGCGAGTGTCTGGAGACAGGCAACAAAGTTGCTGAAGCATAAATCTTATGAGCAGTGGCTTTTTCAGTTTCCCATACTCTATGAGCAAGCAGGCATATAAGAAGACAGGACATCTGATCTGAAATAGCCAAAGAGATAATCCATATCGTAGAATGTCGAGCTCAATATATAAACTGGGGAGAGTTGATGGGGATGGGTGAATCACCAATTGAGAATCAGTCAGTAGGTGCAAGTAATTGTATTGTGCTTCATTTCTCTTTTTTTAGGTTTTACTTCTCTCTCATTACATTTATTGTTATTGTTAATTATCGTTATTATATTATTTTATTTATTTTATTTATTTACCTTTTTTTTAATCAATCCATGAGCTTTACTGGTGTTTTCCAATTCTCCTCATCACTCTGGGAGGGGAAGGAGTAAATGAGCAGCTGTGTGGTAGTTGCTCTCTGTGGTTAAATCACAGCAATTACTAATTTCACTGAGATAGCAACTACCAACTGCAGGTGATTTTGATGAAAAAATCCATCCTTTATGTCGTGAAGCCCAGTCCCTATTACTGCCTCAGTAGCTGCCCTGCATTGAAGCACATGCATTTTCATGGTCTGTGACTCAGTGAAATAGGAAATCTGAGGCTTTGCATAGTTGCCTGTAGATGGTCAATTGTAGTTAGATTTTTAGATAAGTCAGATAAAGATCTAAATATGTTCTTACTGAAGGTTCTAAACAAATATACTTTATCTATAAAATCCCATGTGAAAATTAAGTTAATTTAATTGCAAGGGTTTAAGTGTTCATAAATGATTTTATTGTGTGGGCAAGGTGCATATCAGACAGTGTCTAGGATAATAAATTTTTGCAAGTAGAAATAATGTTAAAGTTCTTGCCTATTGTATCTGTCATTGTCACTGAGGAAAGGTAAGAATGTGCAACAATGTGATCACAGCTGGAGAGATGTTCTCTCTCAATAAAGTCACTCTCCTCTTCTCATCTCCTTCAATAGTAGAAAGAACAGAAAGTTCACTCTTTCTGACCTACTTTTTGCTTTTTTCTCTACTGGAAATATTCACACTCTTGTCCTCATCCTTCACCCCCGAGGACATTAAATTGAATTTTTCTTTCTCCGTCCTAAAGAGGATTTTCTTCCCTCTTACAGAGAGGAAAAGTCTGATTTTGCTGGACTTTCTTTCTAGTCCATGTAAGAAACCCAGATTCACAAGATCTGAACCACAAAGGACATGATAAGGTGCTGTCTGTTACATATGGATAAAAATTTTGACTCTCACTTCAAAGATGAGCTCAAATATTAATTTGATATGCACTGACTGCATAAAAACAAAGTAGGAGTCCACATCTGCCTAAATAAAAATTAATATTACAGAAAGCGATATCAACCTATTGCTATTTTGGACATAAATCAGAACTTAGTCTAATGAGTCTGATATTAGAGCCAAAGGTGTGCCATCAAATTTACAAGCTAGGTTTTTATTATAACATGTTGAACTGACCAAAAAAATAACCTTTAAATGCTTTTCAACACCTATTATGCACCTAATACATACATTTCTAAGAAGAAATATGGCGTTTCTTCTGCAAAAATAGGTTTAGGTACAATTAGGCACTTTCTTCAATAGAATTCCCCTAGGAACTTTTAAAATAATATTTTTGTAATTCAGGAAATTGTATACTTTTTACTCTTGTCTATTGCATTTTGCTTCTACCTAATGTGTTGTTTTCCATAGTGACTAATATGACCCTGACATTTTTTTAGAGTTACTTTCTAAAAAGAAATGGTTATTTGAAAATAGAAGCCAAAAATGAAATCACTGGCAGATGTGGGTATGCGTGTTCTTCCCATTTTGGCAGAAAGGAGGAAGTGGGTTCTAAATCTGGTAGATTTAATTTCTTTAGTGGGCTCTATTTGTGTGGTGATAATAGTGTGAATAGAGATGAGGAGTCTGACTGTGCAGCAGTATGTAAAGCTAGGAAAATATGTTCAAGTAGGTAGCTGCTCATATGAGAGTCTGAGGATTTCAGTGCAGGGATTAACACTAGCCTACTACATACATTATTTTCCTTTTTGTAAATTTTTAAAGAAACAAAAGTTTTCCATATGGACAACAGATCTGTCACACCTTTCCTGAGTTGCGTATGTAGACAGGAATAGTCAGATTTATTATAGCTTGTGTGCTTCCCATTAGAACCCAATTCTCTTGCAGTCTTTATTCTTTCCTACAGGCAACTACAACTGAAAATGGAGATTTACCTTCAGTCTTTTGGGAAACAGAGAAATGTCAGAATAAGGAGAACTTTTGTTCAATTCTACAACTTCCTGAAAAACATGACTATTCAAATATTGTGCAAAAGTGGAACAAGGCCCTTGTAAATTTAGAGGCAGAGTACTTCATTGAACCTCCATGTTGTGCGTTAACCCTGTAGACAGTTAAGCACCACACAGTTGCTTGGTCGCTCGTACTCACAGTAGGAGAGGGGAGAGAATAGAAAGAGTAAAAGTAAAAACCCTCTGGAGTCGAGACACAGATAGTTGAATAAATTAAGTAAAGAGGAAAGAAATAAAACAAAACCAAACAATTTTCTTTTAGAAAGTGCAAAGGTGATCATTCATTACTTCACACAAGTAGACGAATGTCTATCTTGCCTCTGAGCAACATCTTTTCCAAAAACGTCTCTGTTCTTCTTGTTGACTATCATGCTTCAAGACATGTAATATCCCTTCGGTTAGTTTGGGCCAGCTATATTGGTTAAGTCCCTTCCTAGCTTCTTACCCATCCTCAACTCTGACCTGATGGAGCAGAATTGGAAAAAATAGGAAGCCTTTACACTGTAGAAGTGCTGCTCAGCAATAGTCAAAACACTGGTATGACAGCAACACTGTTTAAGTAAAAAATCCAAACTCAGCACCAGATAGACTGATGTGAAGAAAATCAACTCCATCCCAGCCAGATACAGTATATACTGTTAGCTACCAACCTCAGAAAACTATTTAGGATAGGATTTATATCAGCCATTGCAGATGCCTAAATATTATCTATCCAAATCTAAGCTAAACTCTAGATGCTTCACGTCTCTAGATGCTAGAGACTTCCACGGTAACATATTCCAAGATTTAAGGAAGACAAGATAAATTATCCGTGATTTGTCCATGCATTAGAAAAATGACAATAGGTTGATGAACTTCTACTTAACTAATGAACTTTTACACTGAAGATTAGCTCACAGCAATCCTGTTTTAGGAAGTCAGAGTGGTGAAAGGCATGTTTCCATCTGGCACTACCTATGACTTTATAGAACCAAAGTGTGTTCTGAGCAGTATCCCTATATTATGTGTTTGAAACTGGAGTCCAGAAGACAACTAGGTGCCTCTGGAAAGGGTTTGCATTATTGGGAAGAAGAAAAAATTGTTTTCAAAGTAGAGCTTAAATATTAATTCATTAGTGCATTAGACTTTTATTTGGTCTGGGAATTGTGCTAAGTATGTATGTAGTATCTTCAAGATAAATTAATTGAATACTATGTCTATTTACAATCTAGTGATATTCCAAACTGAACTGACTACTTATTGCAGAGTTTACTCTTCAGGTGATTTGCCAAGTTGTCTGATATAATCTGTGTTATCTGGACTTCTGTCGACCAGTAATAGCATATAATACAGAATTAAGGAAGGCACAAGCATGCATTATCATGAAAAGGCTTAGGCATAGTCAGCATGTAACAACTCATCTGTGTTTAACAGGAGAGTAATGTTAAATATCCATGTATTATTCATAGACAAAAGGAAAACACGTTGTTTTACACAGTAGTTTCAAAATTTCATATTTTCCTATTCAAACTCATTGAAAAAGACTAAGAACAGTAATTTTTTAAAACTGAGAAAATAAATGTAAGCATACTTAAATGATGTAATAGCCTTTGTTTTGCTTATTAATTACTGCACACACAGTGATTATTTCTCCTTTTCCCTTTCTTTTAAAATATTCATAACACATTCACACATTTACATCTTTGTATGCTAGTGAAATATCTTTAAATTATTGACAGGTGAATCTAAGGTTAGCAGTTCATCTGGAACTGTGAACATTTTAGGTTGTCATTTGAAAAACAACACCATAAGAACATTACAAAGTTGTACAGCACATGCATATGTGTATTTCTTTAATATCCAACTTTGAAACAGAAGACCAAGTGATTTTGCTTATAAAAAAAAATGATATAGAGGATAGAAATCATCAATGACTTATTTCAAAAGCTTTACACAATTCTCGCATCTTTGGGTTACACCAACTATTGGTATTAAGTAATGTTTTTTCAAATGTCTTATGTGCATTGGTCTTTCAGCTACTGTCAGACATGAAAGACAGAAAATCTGACTATACATCAATTGAAATATTTGTAGAAGTACTTGTCTAAATATTATGCTGTGAAAAAAAAAAGTCAATAGGCCACAACTAGAGTGTATACACTTACAATGCCTTTTTAAATTTAAATTTTATTTTAATATATCTTGAATAATATCAAATGGAAGTCCACTGTAATCAGAAAATAAGTCAAAGCCCAAAGACATCAAGGGGAATTATGTTGAAGTTCATATTGGGCTTTCCCTTCCCCATGGACAAAAGGTACTTTATCTCATATGGCTTTAAAAAAGTTTCAAGTTACTATTTGGTAGTGGAGAGGATCATTTTGCTCTAAACTTACAGTAATGTAAGATCAATGGACAATAGTTTTTCTGGGACTAAGAAAAGGGAATACAGGTAGATTAGTGGAGAGGTTTTCAGGCTGCTAGCATGCTGTACAATGCCAAATCATGACTCAATATATATTTTTTTTGGTTCGTGAGTCGTTAGCAGAGTACATTTTAAAAAAGTTGTCATAACTGAAGACCACAAGCATTTAGGTGACTTCTGTTCTCTACAGAGCAGTCACCTCTAGGCATTTTGTTGAATTGATGTTCAAATATTGCCAAGCTCAGGAGGAGAAGGGAGATGAGAAAAGAGAAAATAAGAGAATATATTTGTTCCAAGACATGGATTCAGATCAACTGACATCTGTCACTCCAAAACCAAAACCAAAATCTATGAATATGAAGGATTACATCAGAATAGGTTAGGAGATTTTAACTTTAATTTAAACTCTTCCTATATTGTGTAGAATTGTGAGTTCTCTGTCAGTGAGCAAACAAAATGTAGAAATAATTCAAGATCTGTTGCACAGAAGGAAATACTGCAAATTAAATAAGAGTATATATATTTACAATGAGCTTAATAATACAATAAAGCAGGATTACTAAAGAACTTGTCACAGAAATGAAATTACTTTCATTAATTTTCAAAATAAAGGCCCTTTACAATCACTACATCACATTTTATTAAATGGCTAAGAAGCCACTATTATTTTGTAAGGAGTCATGGTGTTAAGGATAGTAAGATAAAATATATTGTTCACTCCAGTAGGAAATTTAAAGGACCATATGACTTTTTATCTTGAAAATGAAGTACAAAGAACATTACCTTCAATAAACTTTTCTTCAAAATACTTCAAAATACTTCACTGAACTTTTGCATGATGATCATTGAATACAATGATACATAGGTACGTATACACATATATTAGCTATGCATACATAGGTACATTGGTTTTTATATATAGAAGTTTATGTAGTAAATATTTTTTCAGAAGATTTTTCAGATAATTGCTTCTCAATAAAGGTCATATAAAAATTAAACCAATCACTAGGCTTGCATATTACTTTTAGAGGGAAATTCTGACTGTTTACATAATTGCAATGAGTTCTTGACTTCAAAAATCACGCAGTATGTTCAACACAGAAAAAGAGTTTGAAGAAGACCTATTCCATGCATAAAAAAGGTGCAATAGTTCTGGGAGAGAAATAGATGTTCTGTTGCAGAATTAAATAACAGATGCCTAAAAAATAAAACCCTGTCTTTCCTGATGTCAGTCTTCATTATTTCTTTCCTGTTTACTTGGCTGCCTTGGACCTTATAGCTTAAGAAAACTTTCTCTACCTTCCTCTTTCAGGAGAGAGAAAGGTTTTGTGTTGGCTTTACAGTAAGAGCTGGTAGTTTGCATAATTGTAGCAAAGCCGTATTATATGCTTTAGGGTTTTTTTGTTGTTTGCTGTGTATTTATGTGTTTTTATGAACCTGGTAAGTATACAGTTTGTGGAATAAGAAATTATTGATAAGTATTTTTAATGTTTTTTTAATTATATATGGTTTAGGAAACATTCTATTTTTAGTAGGTGATTTCTGGAAATATTTTTATGATCAGGTTTTGCTCTTGTAGATGTTAACAAAAAAGTAAAAAAGTGATATGAGCATCTATATATATACAGATATTCTCCATTTCAACTAACTACAAGTGTGAGAATCTCTAAAATATTCAGTAAAAAATATAAATATTTTGACTTACAATTTGTAACATCAAATTTATTAAAGGATATAATGATTTGTTTGACTGAAAACAGTTGACAGTCTTTGAGATGTAACAGTGACGTGTTTGCAAGTCAAAATATTGTATTGTTCATTAACAGTAACAAAATGCAATTGAATAAATGATGTGCTGAACGGAAATCAAATTGTTGCTGTTTTTTAGGAATATTTTGTCTTTTTTTTACTAATTTACATACTTTATCTGTAGAATATTAAGCACTAAAGCACTCAATATGCTAAGGCATCTATATATCCATGAATCTATCAAAATACATGTATATTTGTGTATACATATGTAAAGAACAAGATCTTGATAGTCTTCACCACATGGAACAGTATGTTACCATAACCCTTCCAAGGCCAACGAGGCTGCCTGGAGAGTACAAAAGAAGTTATTGGAATTTGACTGGTATTAAGGGTGTAGTAAACAATGTTTAAAGTAACCCAAGACACAATAAGAACAAAACAGAAATGGTATGCTCTACAGGATAAATACACTGAAGCATCAGATCTATTGTTGCTCACCAGAAGGTTTTGTGGCTTTGTGGCAGGGAGATGAATAAGGAAGTAGAATTCACAGAGTGTAAAACCATCTCATACTGTGCAGGAAGGATGGAACAAACATTCCTTGTATGGAACAAACATTTTCCTGTATTCCTACTGTATCTACAACTTACTCGTGTATAAGCACAAAAACTCCTCCACCTTAAGTGAGATATATGCCTTTAAGAATACCTCCCCCTCCCTCAAATGAGACCAGTCTTTATCAAAGCAACATTTTATGCAAATAAAATGAAATCTCACATGGACAGATAACAATACGCTATGCTATCATCTGTAAAAGATGTAAAATCAGCCCATTTTTCCTCCTGAAGAACAAAACAGGCAATTTTAAAAAGGACAGCAATCATAGTGACAGCATAAGAGTTAATATTCCACAATTTTTAATTTTGTTCAGAAATAAAGTACAACTGTACATACTCATCCTCATCCCAGTTACACTGAGAGGGTTGGATTGAGAGCTGTAACATCTCATTTATATATTTGAATAATGCTACACTTCATTGTGATAGTTTCCAGAGGACAAGGTTTCCCTTGTAGTGTATTTTGTGAAGTGTATTTGAGCTGGAATGCTTTCAGTTTCTAAGGCAAGCTTTTGCAGATATAAACTAAATTCAAGATCTGCCCAAGAGAACAAACTGCTAGAGCTGCAGTGGATGTTTACTGTTTTGCAAAATGTGCCACTCGCAGAACTTAAGCAATCTAGAAGATATTTAGCTGAATTTCACTTAGATAAGGGGAAAAAAGGAGGTGAGAGAAATTGCAGGAGGAGGAGCTGATCTGTCTCAAGGTGGAGCTGTATCTTGTATTAAATGACATTGGCAGATTAAAGCTCTCTGGTGGGGAAGGGCTTAAAGGCTGAGTCAAAAGCCAAGAAGTCTCTTTATTTACGCCTACTTCCCAGCCCCTGGCAATCTGACTAATAAACTGAGCTAACAAGAAAGACTAGAAAGAGCAGAGAGAACACTGAAGCAGCTTGGATCTAAAAATCTGACAAACCAAGTGATCAAGTCAAGCTCTGCTGATCATCTTGTTTGTTTACTACATCCAAATGCTTGCAAACAGTTAACTATATGCAGAAAAGTCAGCATAGCTGTGAAGTATGCAGTGAATTTTAATTGAGGAAAAAGGACAGCTGCTTACAGGATGGTCTAATGTGCATGCTGCCTGGAAGATATTTTCAATTGAATGCTTTGTACTTTGTCCTCTGAACAAGGATTTCAACTTTATGGAGCTGTAGTATTATCGGAGCTTGCAGTAAAGTGAAACTCAAAAGAAAGTGTACATTTTACACAGGGAAATATTACATCTCATTCGAACAGCTGCTCCAACTGTGTCTTACTGAGAATTACTGAGCATTTCTGGAACTGTTACTGCTGTACAGGTAAGAAAGATTCTAGTTAATTAGCTTAGTGTGTCATAAATTCTTTTCTCAATACCAGTTGAATGTATTTTTTCTGCATGACTTTGTATAACTTTTATGTTAAATGATAGTAGTTTGTACTGTATTTCAAACAGCCTGCCAGGTGCCTTTATTCAAACTGCCAGCTGTGTAGAGTATATATTAAGGAAATGCTGATTTCAGTTCTCTTGAAGGGGGAGGAATGGGAGTTTGTTTTTTTTTTCTGAAGTGCAAGAATGGTCTTAAATGCATCATCTGACTGTGATTCCCTTCAGAATTTATTAAAAAATCATGAAGGCTTTTAGAAATTGCCTATTCTTGTTTGAGGCTCTGAAACTATTAAACGTGCCTTGTTTAAATAGCTGCATTAAAACAATGAACTTAACAAAACCTCAAATAAAAGGAAATAAGCTATTTCAATGTTTTAAAAGACTTTTTTCACTACTTGTAAAGCATGTGATGCCTTTGCTGTAAGGTGATTACCTCTGAAAGTATTCAACCTTGCCTTATAGAAAGGACTGTGATATTTTTTTACTCCTTTAGAATTCCTACTGCAAAAAGGTTAGTTACAGTATACTGTTATTAGCAACTTACATGAAAGCAGATTAAATGAACAAACAAGTTACCATCTAGAATGTGCTGAAAAAACTCAGCAAATGAAAGAGAAAAAGGTTGGCTTTGCAATCTTTCAAATTAAATTTTATTTCATTGTGAAGTCTTTTAGTTAAATGTTGATCATCTGTTACTTGAAAGAAGTTTTTATTTTACAACAGTAGCCCACTGAGATCTTCATTACATGTTACTGAGTGTTCAGACAAAAAAAAAAAAAAAGGAAAAAGGAAGAAAGAATACAACTCTTCTATTAATTGTTGTGTTCATATGTGTGTGTGAGAGTTCTGGCAGTGCTGCCCACAGAAGTATGACGCTGATTAAAATGGGAATGTTTTCCAATTGGTTACAAATGTTGTTACTTTCATCTCTGAGAGGAGGGTTTTCATTTTTATAACCTAATTTCTCAATATGCACTAGAATGCAACATGCTTTTTAGATTTTCATTATTTTTCATTTATTTTTCCTTAGGGAGATTAGAAGTGCAATTTGAATTTGATGCAGATTGAAGTTGGAATTCCTACAGAGAAAAAGTGTACAGAAATAAAGTCTAATTAGTCATACAGTCGGTTTGAAGCTGGCATCTGTATCAAGAGGCTGCATTTTTTTACATTGGGTCACTGGAAATAATATTGATACATGTAAAATGAGAATAAATCTCTACCATAGTATGATTCTAGGATTATTTGCATACTTCAAAATAACATCTTGGTATCTGGTATCTTATCCAATATTGCTTGGGAAAACAAAGACATATATATTAAACACAGGCAACTGGAATCCAAGGAGTGTTTTGTGAAAAACTAAAATTATTTCTTCTGCTGAAACAAGGATAAAGAGTCATCTTTTTAGGCATACTTTTTCTTGCATTGTGAATTGCACTTCCTACTTTAAACTCATACATCTACTTCCACTTAAGGAACTGCTAATCAAGAAAAGCACAATTCACTGTACACACATTTACTGTTGTTGCTTTTTTGTGTGTATGTGTAATACTCATACAATAACACTTCAATACCTACATGCATAAATCTTTGCAATCTATTTTAAGAGCAGTCTTGAGAAGTGGTGTTGCTAGTAACAAAGATATATGATAATCAATGTACATATTGAAGAGATATCAAATCATATGACCACATTATAAGAATGTTCATGCATGTAATTGAATAGATTCATGTAATATGTTT
The DNA here is from genome assembly GCF_028858725.1 of Colius striatus. NCBI lineage: Eukaryota > Metazoa > Chordata > Aves > Coliiformes > Coliidae > Colius > Colius striatus. The sequence goes on along the minus strand of NC_084759.1, from coordinate 47,573,567 downwards.
TAATCTCTCAGCAATTAACACTTCACATGGTTAATTGTGTTATGGTAGTCTCTATTCCATATTTCAATATTTTACTTTGAAAGATCAAGTGCCTTTTATTACATGAATTACTGAACAAACCTGATGAGGTCAGTCTTGGAATAAATAGCACATCCCAGAAAACTTCTTACATTTTAAATAATCCATTCCATTGTAAGATTTTTTTGTTTTGTTTTTAATATGAGTGGAAATATCTAATTAAATATTATAAACAATGTTTACATTCCATTTCATATATCAAGAATTATCATTATTCTTGTTAATTAAACAGCCTAGGTAGAAAGAAAAAGAGAATCTTCAAATGGTGGGTAGCATAAATTACTTCAAATCAATGATAACAAATTCTTGATTTTACCATATCAATTTTGGTTTTGATTACATAGTTGTACCTTATAATGTCTTTATCAGCTATTGCAAAGTTCAAAATCAGCTTGCCAGATGATAGTTTTTTACATAACATACAGATGATACTGATGCTCCTTTTTAATTCAGAAAGCAGTTATTCCTATACATTTCAAAACTTTTGTGGCAATAATAATTTTAATAATTAGAAGTAGTCTCAAAATCAGTATCAAAAAATATGTTTACCCTTTGTCTATTTCTTCTGGCATACACTGCATTGTCAGTTCTCTCTTTTATTTTAATTGTGTACACAATTATTTTATGTCCCTATTGTATATAAATACCTTTCATAACCATGTTCTGTGTTCCTGTTTTCACTAAATATTCACAAACTATAACATATAGTAAAAGAATTATTTTGTCTACCTCCTTTTCAGTTTGAGAGTACAAAGATTGCAGAGGAAATACCTTTTGACTTACACGCATAATGCTGAACCAAGGGAGAGATTCTCTGTGTCCTGACTGAATGGAGTTTTCCTCACAAAACATTATTGAACAAAAGCAAATCTTATTTATTCTCTTTATCAGATTGATAACATTAAATTGAGCTTAGCAAGGTACTCTTAAGATTTGTAGTGCTATTTGGTGTCACAAAGCAGCAGTTAAAAATACCATATTAACCTTGATCTACCTTTTTTCGAGCAGTAACTTATCACTGCTGTCCAGTGGCAAAACGCTGTATATGATATATAAATAAAGACAAAACACTCCCGATTATCTCCTACTTCAGTGTATCAGCATCAAAGTACTGAAGCACTCCCATTATGATTGTGTTCATTGATTAATTGCATTAAATTAAATATATTTTTCTTTGCCTAAAAAACCATTTAAATGTTTTTCACAATATATAGCTGTTTGAAAAGTGAGGTAGCTCAATGACAAGTACTAAGAATAATTATTGCTCCTCCCTACCCCAGAACAAAAAAAATCAATCATGTGAAATCATGACTATTACTTTTCCTTTTTTTTTTTTTTCCTTCTTTTTTTAATAGAATCTTCTGGGCAAGATGAAATTCTGGATTCTTATTCTATATTCCGTTGTGGTTGCATCTGATCCATTCCAGTCAAAGAGTTCTTTTTCGTCAGTGAGAGGATCTTGTAAGAGTTTGTGTTCCTGTGAAGAAAAGGATGATATCATGATTATAAACTGTGAAGAAAGAGGCATCAAGATGATTTCAGAAATAAATGTCCCACCATCACGGCCTTTCCACCTTAATCTGTTAAACAATGGCCTGACTATGTTACATGTGAATGACTTTGCTATCCTTGTTAATGCTATCTCTCTTCATCTTGGTTTTAATAACATTGCAGATATTGAGCCTGGGGCTTTCAATGGTCTCAGCCTTCTTAAGCAACTTCATATCAATCACAATTCCTTAGAAACACTTAAAGAGGATACATTTAATGGATTGGAAAATTTGGAATTTCTTCAAGCAGACAACAATTTCATCACAGTGATAGATGCAAGTGCCTTTAGCAAGCTCAACAGACTTAAAGTGCTTATTTTGAATGATAATGCCATTGAGTATCTTCCTCCAAACATATTTCGCTTTGTGCCGTTGACCCATTTAGATCTTCGTGGAAACCAGTTACAGACACTACCCTATGTTGGCTTTTTGGAACACATAGGTAGAATATTAGACCTTCAGTTGGAAGACAATAAATGGGCCTGTAACTGTGATTTGCTGCAGCTGAAGATATGGCTAGAAAACATGCCCCCTCAATCAATAATAGGTGATGTTGTATGCAATAGTCCTCCATTTATCAAAGGCAGCATCTTAAGCCGGTTGAAAAAAGAATCACTTTGTCCCACTCATCCTGTCAATGAACTTGAAGATCCCTCAGGGTCACTGCCCTTGGTTGTAACCACCTCTATCAGTGATAGTCACTTACCAACTAAGGTGATTCCTATCCTGAAAGCTCCTACTAAAGAACCAAGTTTAATGCTTCATACTTCAAAGCCTACTACTCAGTTTCCAGGAATCTATTGTCCTGTACCCTGCCATTGCACCAGCCATATGCTCTCAGGAGTACTCATGCACTGCCAGGAGCGAAATATTGAAAGCTTGTCTGATTTAGGACCTCCTCCTCCAAATCCTAAAAAGCTTATTCTAGCTGGAAACATTATTCAGACATTACTGAAATCTGATCTGGTGGATTATGCCAGCCTAGAAATGCTTCACCTGGGGAACAATCGCATTGAAATCCTAGAGGAAGGATCCTTTATGAATCTGACTAGGCTGCAGAAATTATATCTCAATGGCAATCATCTTACAAAGCTAAGTCAGAATCTCTTTCTTGGACTTCAGCACCTTGAATACCTGTATCTTGAATATAATGCCATCAAAGAAGTTTTGCCAGGGACATTTAATGAAATGCCAAAACTTAAGGTCCTCTACTTAAATAACAACCTTCTGCAGACTTTGCCACCTCATATCTTTTCAGGGATTCCACTTGCCCGATTAAACCTGAAAACAAATCAATTTGCTCATTTGCCCGTGAGCAATGTCTTGGATGAGCTGCATAGGCTAGTACAAATTGAACTTGAAGACAACCCCTGGGACTGTACCTGTGATTCAGTTGGACTGCAAAAATGGATACAAAAACTGAGTAAGAATGCAATGATGGGTGATATTTTTTGTAAATCTCCAGGACACCTAGCAAAAAAGGAATTGAAATCCCTGAACAGTGAAGTCTTGTGTCCAGGTTTAATAAACAGCCCTGCCCTACCAACCTTTGCCAGTGTTGTAGTTGTGACAACTTCTTCTACTACTACCAACACTGCAGACACCATCCTACGGTCCCTTACAGATGCTGTTCCACTTTCTGTTCTAATATTAGGACTTCTGATTGTGTTTATAACTATTGTATTTTGTGCAGCAGGAATAGTTGTTCTTGTCCTGCATCGACGAAGAAGATGGAAAAAGAAACAAGCAGACGAACAAATGAGGGATAGTAGCCCAGTTCACCTTCAGTACAGCATGTATGGACATAAAACAACACACCACACAATGGAGCGCCCAGCTGCAACCCTCTATGAGCAACGCATAGTTACTCCCATGGTTCAGGTTTATCGCAGCCCATCATTCAGCCCCAAACATACTGAGCAACAGGAGGAGGGAAGTGATAAGGAAGCTAATGATTCCAGACATCTCCGACAAAGTCTCCTGGAAAGAGAGAACAGTTCACCTCTTACAGGTTCAAACATCAAATATAAAGCTACAGATCAATCTGCCGAATTTCTGCCTTTTCAGGATGCCAGTTGTTTGTATAGAAACTTTCTTGAAAAAGAGAGAGAACTGCAGCAACTAGGAATCACAGAGTACCTAAGAAAAAATATTGTCCAGTTCCAGCCAGACATGGAAGTTCATTATCCTGGAACACATGAGGAGCTGAAGCTAATGGAGACACTCATGTACTCCAGGCCAAGAAAGGTTTTTCTAGAACAAACTAAAAATGAGTATTTCGAACTCAAGGCTAATTTACACGCTGAGCCTGACTACCTGGAAGTCCTGGAGCAGCAAACATGAAGTGATAATATTTTGGGCTGGGGCTGAATTTATGTAATTCTATTTTAAATTGGAACAATTGTAAATAAAAGTGCCTTATAGTAATATGTCAGCATTCAGAACTTAAGCACAGCAGTAATCCTAGCAAAAAAAACCTCAGGGATCACTGTGGGAAGCCATGGAGTTGTGTGCAGGCAATATGTCTCACCCCAAGTTAAACATGAGCTTTGAGTGATTGAGCTGTGGGAGGAAGATTGCTTATTGCAATATTCCTCAGCATTTTAAAAAGGTGTGTATGTCACTCTCTATTTTGTACCCAACCTATGGATAAAAAAAAATGTTATATTTATAATTTCTTTTTCTCCTCAGTTTAATTAGATTCTTTTATTTAAAAGAAAACAAAAAACAAAAAAAAAAACACCCACTTGTGTTTATAGCTATAAAGTTTACAGTGTATTTGTTAGGCTAGTACATGCACTGCATACATAAACATTGTCTACAACTACACCTAACATATCCTTACAATAAATGTTTAGGGAGATGAAATACCACCATATTAAATGGCAGTTAAAAAAAAAAAAAGAGAAAAAACAAACAGTAAAAAAATGCACAAAAAATAAAAGATTTTTGTGTATGCTCTCAGAGCCTGCAAATATTTAAGTATTTTACACAGAACTTCATCATGTGCATTGTGTAACTATGTTTATCCAGATTATAGAAGAAGAAATCCAGCATCTTCAAAGAGGATAAATCCAAGCCTTTTTGCTACTTTTCATATCTGATAGCTTTACCTAAGTTGGGACAATCTTCTTGAGCTGCTGCTATAAAATGTTGTGCATCACTGGTGTTTTGACTCATAATCCTGAGCAATTTGAAAAGCTACTGAGAATCAGCTGTAAATATGTTTAATAAGTTTTCTTTTTATATATAGATGTATATATACACATATATAAATAACTTCTGTGCTGGCTTTAAATATTCTTGGAGGAAATGAGTTTGCTGTGGCTAGGAACTTCCATGTGCAAAAACAGGTCCCTTCCCACCATACATAAAAGTAACTTCCAGACAGAATTAACAGCAACAATACATACAGGAGGAAGAATAATAGTATTTAGCTCTTTGTACAAAAATATATTATATTTTCTGAAATTGGAAGAAAATAAAGTGCTGTGGGAAAATAGGTAAAAAAACTAATAGAACACTGCAGGTTTATTTTTACAATGGATTCTAGTTAGATTTATATTGACTATTTATTCTGTATAAATTTGTATTTTTCTTTCAACTCACAAGAAAAGGAAAAAGTTTATTCCTGGCTGCCTTTCAAATAAACCAAGGAAATGCTCTCTATCATTGAAAAAGAAATAAAGTTTTTAAAATGTCTTTTTTCTTAAAAGTCACTTTTTAAAAAGGCAGCAATTTCTGCATGCACTAATTTAGAGCTGTTTGGGAATTAAACACAATACTTCTTACTCTTGTCATATGGACTGAATGCAGTAAGGCCATTCAATTTCTGTACATGACTGACATGGTGCCAAAACACAAATTTTGACCTGCATTTATCTTCCTCTAAACAAATATTTTGTAAACTAACTATGCATCAACATTTCTTCCCTAATTTCTATTTGTAGATCAAAAGACCAGCTTAATTACTATGTCTACATATGTAAACTTGTCATGGAAATCTCGATAATCTCAAAGAAAAAAAGATATCTTCTTTAGTTCCTACCTATTTGTGTATACAAAATGAGCTCTTCATAATCTTTGTATGTAAGTATCTGACAGAAAAATTTCCTGTATTTTACATGAAAGTCAGATTCTCAATTCTTTCATACTTTCAGAGAGAATGACTTTGATGGTGCTAAACTAACTTCTGTAAACTGAGGATCTGACTACATGTCTCTGTTAACAAATCAACTTTTTAAAAAAGTTTTTGAGGTGCCATCAATTTGCTATTGAAGTCACACTTACTGGCTTTCAACAAGCAAAATGTTAGTAATTTGAGAATAGGTTTTATTTCATCTTTCTTAATTGAGAATCCTTTCATTCAGAAAATCTTAATTTAGAAGTAAATCTGGTGACAACCAATATTTATTTAATTTCTATGTTTATTCCTGTGCAAATAATAGTAAGACAAAAATGCAGCAACAGTAACTTTACATTAATTTGGGTATCCAGTGTCATTTTAGTTGTCCTTGCATATCGAAGATATATGAATGGACAAATAGTAGAGATTATTGAAATCCATGCCCCAATATGGCTGAGCAACTGTAGCAAAGGTGGGAGGGCTTAGAGCATCACAATAATACTAGATGGCTAACTTTAAATTATTTAGTTTCACATGGAAAAAAAACCCCAATTTAGTTATTTGAAATTATTAAGATCCGATGAAAAACTGAACTTAGTCAATGAAGTGACACTGGAAAACTGAGTATTGAAACAGATCCACTAATATTGTTCTTTTTTAAGTTCTCAAAGATCTCAAATTAGTCTGAAGAAAAACAAAGGAAAAAATGTAAATGGTACTTGATAACAGAGTTTGGTTTCTGAGGTTCTTTTATTTCAGTAGTTATTTCTATTAGTAAAAAAAGTGGGTGTAAAAATAATGTCTGGAATTGGCAAGATGCAGGGAAATGATTCAAGCCCTCGGGCTTAGATCTAAGAGAGATAGCTTCAGACTAAAGACGATTGCCACATGCACAGATGTCACTTTGCTTAGTTGTTAACATTTACTTGGCAAAATGTCGAGGACAACTGTGTGGCAAAACGTTCTTCTTGGTTTCAGTCTCAAAGTATCAGAAAGAAAAGTGAGCTAAATTTATGTCAAAGCAACACAGTTATACAGCTGTATCAGAGCATCACTCAGCAGAATTAAAGAGAGCTTATATCTTTCCCTCAGTAAGGAGATTCACATCATTATACAAGGGCAACTGTACTCTGTGGAAGTCTGCAACACAACCAGTAGTTTTGTAGTACCCAGGAATCACTAGAATGTGACATATCAACCACTTTCCCATCATCTGTGCCTACTGGACTGCCATGTAGGGAAAGTTTGTGTGATGAGGAGAAAAGGGTCTACCTATAGCCTTACCACTTAATCACATTCTCAGTGGTCTTCCAGCTATGAGGAAACTTTATATTGCTATAACAAAAATTAATAGGAATTTGGCTTTATAAGATTTTTCTTCAGATGTTGAGTATCAATATCTAATAAAAACGTTATCATGACATAAGTAAGGTATCATACAAAGAATGAAGGATGCAATATTTGTTTCTAAAAGTTTCTTGGAACAATTTATTACAACAATTAGAAATGTGTCCTTAATGTTATCATTATTTGTGGAAACTTGGGAGTATTATTCAGATTCTTTTTTGTTTAAACTATATTATCCCCAGTGACAGGCCCAGTTAAGTAGTTTGATTTCACTTAGCTAGAATAATGGAGATTGTAAGTTAAAGCATATTTGACAGTCTGCAACAGAGTAGATCTATTTTTCTCCTATCAGCATGATAGTTTAATTGAGTGGGAGAACAATGCTTTATCAGTCACACTGGTGTACATGGCAGCTATGTTGTTGTTGTTGTTAGGATATTTCAAACTAACCAACACTACCATTTTCCCCTCACATTTGAGTGAAGAAATATATTAAATAACACTATAAACCTGTTCCCTAAATAAACAGATATTTAAACATTTATTGCTTTTTTTTCTTTTAAATTTGAAACTGTTTAAACTTTTCAACTGAATATAATACTTGCAGTGATGCCTCTTCAAGGTTTTGAACAAAAACCCTAATCCCGAACCCAAAAACTATTTCCAAGAAAATCTGTAAATTCACACATAAAGTTCAGAAATGGTCCAATATTTTCACATATTCTTTCTGATTAGAATTACATATTCACCTTTCTTTAACCAAATTCCAGACCAGAAGTGAATGCATAATTTTTCAATTATGTGTCAAAACTACAAGATTCAAATTTAAAACTTTTTTCACCTGTAATCATTGTTTCTTTGATTGGAATCTGAGTATCAAGTTTTGTCATTTCTTTGCATAACAAAGAAGTCTTCAATATGACCACAAATAGAAGATGTTTACAATATATTATTTTACCTACCTATATAGAGATTATTAATTGTCTATTATGCTAAACTGAAAAGATGATTGTCTAGTATGGCAAATCACCTTACAAACATCCATTTTTGGTGTGTTAATAAAAAGGGGATTTACCATGAGAGAAATACTACTACACTGGAAAAAGCATAATGGCAAAGGAAAACAGACACTGAAGTTTCCATCACAAGTATCATCAGAAGTCATTTTGAAAATGCCGTTGTCTACAGCAATGTACTTTATCGGTCAAAACAACACAATCTATAAGTTTTACATAGATGCAGTGAAATCACAATAAGGGAAAAAGATCAACTTAGAAAATTTCTTAAGATTGACACCTTTATTTTTCCTTGTGCTCACCAACAGAGACTACCTTCATTTCCATTAATATATTTCCTGCTCATGTGTGGACAATACTCTGGCAGTATTGTCCACTGTTGAAATTGAAACCTACTCCTTGGAGAAGTTTTTCAATGTATTTGTTGACTTCAGCAGTCAGATCCTCTGGCACTTGTTGTTAGTGCCAGATGAGTTTAAGAAAGTGAAAATCTACCTATTACTGATCAAAAGATCCACTCCTTTTTGATTTTCTGAAGTTTATGGTACTTTAGATCATATTTAAAGACTTGATATCAAATCTTTTTGTTCCTTGAAACATAAGTGAAATGTAGCTGGAACTAATATGGCTATACTGAAAAGATATAACATGACATTTTCGTTCCTACACATCTCCTAACAGTCAAGTTTGGCTCTTTGACACTAATGAGCAAATTCTTAAGAGCTACAATCTAATGGAAAGCAGCTATCCTCGAGGAAAAAGTAAAGCATCAGATGCTGTTCAGCTCTATGAAAGGAAGATAAGACTAAGAATCTCTTTTAAAAAATATTATATTTATTCAGCTTTACCAAGATGGAGTGCAAGTACATGTGCACAGCACATTTCATAAGACATTTACCAAAGTTTTGCGTTTAAGATATTACCTTCACAATATTCACAATATTTTCCTCCTATTACTATTGGAAGGACTACTTCCATAGTTGCTTTTAGTTCATTCAATGAAGTGATGAAATATAGAAAATAAAAACAATTTGGTTTTATATTTCAAGGATAAATGTTATTTATTGCAACTTCAGCTGTTCACCTTTCTAGATCATCCAGAGTATTTAATTTTAAGATAAATTGTTTTACATGTTAAGAATTTTTTAGAATTATCTCAGTTGTAATTAATTACTAAGTAAACTACGAAACAGTAGACAAATAATTGTTCACACAGAAAGAAGTCTGTAACCTTTCATATATTGAGAGATCATAGAGAATGTTGGCATAAATTTTCACTTTAAAATATACAGGTTTTTTTCTATTGGCTCATAAAAGCATTATTTTTATTATTAAATTAAGAGACATTTGAGCATTTTTACTTTTTTTTAAATTCAAAGACAACATAACACTTCTAAAGTGACATAGATTTAGTTTAAATACTTATTAAGTGGTTCCATACTAAGACGTATTAAAAAAAATACTGTTAAATATAATCTGATACTTTTTCCATCTTTCCCTGATAAAACTGTGTAGTGTCCTTTGCAAAAAAAAAAAAAAAAGCAAATTAACTGGACATGAAGATTAAAAAAAGGTGAATTATTTTGTATCTTTGTTATATCAACTTTTTGGGGATTAGAGCGTTATGAATTCTCATCCCTGTGATTCACGCAGTTCGTATGAGATGTAATTATCTAACAAGTTTAGACTTAAGATAATTAAATACATGACATTAACAGAAGGGATTGGCCTAACTAGTAGTCTATGCAATTATGTTCTTTTGTAAATGGGAGGTTGCTACAATTACACTTTTTAAGATCCTATGTGTCAATCGTTTGAACATATGTGCTAGATTAGACTCCAAAAAAATCTCTCAAAACCTTACGAAACTTTCATTTTAAGCTGATAATTCTGGGTTAGTTTTTGGACATCCAGACATCTTAAATATCTGGGCACTTAGAGGACTGTGAAAAACCTCTAAGTTCATGTGTTACAGAGGAAGAGTCTTTGAGTAATAGTTAAAGATTTTAATTTCTCTTCTTGTCTGACTGATGTGTTTCGTATTCTGCAACATTGTATATGATTCAAAAATGACTGAAAAATATCAATAAATCAGAGCTGTTGTATTTAAAAAGATAGTGAGGTGAATTAAGAACTATTTCAATGACAGAACCCAGAAGATGATGATCAACAGAGCCAAATTGGAGGCCTGTGACCAGTGAGGTTCCACAGGGGTTGGTTCTGGGGCCAGTCTTGTTCAACATCTTCATCAGTGACCTGGATGAGGAGACAGAGTGTATCCTCAGCAAGTTTGCTGATGACACCAAACTGGGAGGACTGACTGATTCCCAGAAGGCTGTGATGCCATTCAGTGGGATCTCAACTGGCTTGAGGGTTGAGCAGAGAGGAACCTCATGAGGTTCAACAAGGACAAGTGCAGAGTCCTGCACCTGGGAAAGAACAATCCCATGCACCAGTACAGGCTGGGGGTTGACCTGCTGGAGAGTAGCTCTGTAGAGTGATACCTGGGAGTCCTGACTGATAATAAACTGAATATATGATGAGCCAGCAATGTACCCCTGTGGCCAAGAAGGCCAGTGGCATCCTGGGATACATCAGTGGCCGGCAGGTTGAGGGAGATTCTCCTCTCACTCTTACCTGGTGAGGCCTCATCTGGAGTCCTGTGTCCAGTTTTGGTCTCCTCAGCTCAAGAGGGACAGAGAACTTTTGCAGAGAGTCCAGGGCAGGGCCATCAAGATGATCAGGGGACTGGAGCACCTTCCTTATGAGGAAAGAATGTGGGAACTGGAGCTGTTCATTCTAGATAGGAGGAGACTGAGGAGGGATCTCATTAATACAAGTATTTTGAAGATACATGTCAAGTGCACGGGGCAACACTTTTTTCTTTGCTGTCCAGTGATAGGACTAAGGGTACTGGATAAAAGCTGGAACACAAAAAGCTTCACTTAAGGAAAAACTTTTACTGAGAGAGTGACAGAACACTGGCACAGGCTGCCCAGGAAGGTTGTGGAAACCTTCTCTGGAGGTTTTGAAAATCTGCCTGGATGTGCTCCTGAGTGACCTGATCTAGGTAGACCTGTTTTGTCAAAGGGGTTGGACTAAATGACCTTTAGAGGTCCCTTCCAATCTCTACCATTCTATGTGATTCTGTGACTTGATGAGATATCATGAAATGAAGAATAAGATAAAGATCTTTTAACTTCCTTATGTGATACAAGTATCTTTAAGTAATACATCACTTCAGGAGGGAGTGAATGAGTTGGTATTGCTGTCTAATTACTACTCATTCATTCAGATTACCTCAAGGGAAATGTTGTGTTAAGGATGGCTATCTTCAGGCTGTCATATAAAATATTATGAGAGCTAAAGTTTGTTGTATAGATGGAGCTGGTTGTATCAATGTTTATTATAGGCTGAAATCTATCACTGTTCCAAGCGCTGAGATGTCATATAAAGTCAACTGGATTTCTTGAAGACTCAGATTTCATTATTATTTTTATTCATAAAAATGACTACACAAAAAACAGAAGCTGTATTATTTTCTTATATAAAATAATTATTTTATAAGAAAATCATGCCTCCCAATATTTTGGTTCATATCCTTATGCAAGGGCTATTAGCACTGGTGAACAAAGTTTTGGATCTGGAATTATGCATTAACATCCTAAAAGTCTATGGTTTTATCTGCACAGATATATATATACAGAAGAAAAATGTGTGCAAAAACATAGAGATGTTGCTGCACTGAGTCTTTTTCCAACCAGTAAGTATAGGAAGTAGACAAGTGATTTTTCTTTATAGGGACAAACCACAAGTCAACTTTACAAAAATTATCTTGCAGATTCCCATAACACTATCTCCTGAAAAGAAGTTAAATTTGTCTTTTTTTTGCCTCATTTTTTTTCTAACAGCTTAGTATGTAAAGATCACAACATAGATTATAAAGGTCAATATCAATAGCTAAAATGTAAAGAATATTTGGATAATAAGAAAACCTTTACTGGGAGAGGTAGTGCAGTGCTGAAATATGTTATTCAAAGAATTCCTGGAAACTCAACCCTCAGGAGGTTTTTGGAACTTTGCCATATAAAGTCAGAGTTGGTCTAGAGGAAGAAAAGTCCTGCTCAAAGCAGGAAGCTGGACTGGGCAATCTCCAGAGTTCTCTTCTAGTCAAAATATCTGTGGTTCTAATATGGTTCTTCCAAAAACGTTTGAGGTCAAAATAGAAGAGCCTTTATGTTTTTATGCAGAGGCTTCCTGAATATGAATTTGAGAAAAAATGCAATACTTACCATAATGAAATAAAACCCTTCATCTAACTTCCATAAGATACAGATAAACAGTAATATCAATGCTGTATCAAATTAAATAATACTTATCTGATGTTAGTCAGAAGACATGTGAACTGTGGTTATTCAAGTCTACTGTTAAAAGTCTTGTGTTTTGGTTTTTTTTTTTACATGATAAGTAATTTCAAATCTCTCAATAAAATGCTGAAATTATATGAAACTATTGACAAGTAATCCATTTCTGTATTAATTGAATGAATGAATCTTGCTTTCTTGACATATTGGTGGTGTAATTCACATATTTCAAAGTTAATGATAATCTCTCTTCCTCAAAAACATAATCTACTTTTAATCTTTCTAATTATGAAGCAGCAGATGGAGCAAGGTGCTCTTTTAAATTTCTCTGATTTAATCAAATCAGGATTTATTTGCTATAAATATCTTTTAATTGTTAAAAGTCACATGACAATTTATTTAGTTCTACAGTGAAGGATTTGAGGATGATGTGTTTTAATTTCCTTATGACACTTCTGGCAACAGTAATCTCATAAAGAACTTTTGCACTCCTAAAAAAATCCCATACCAAGTACAATTAAGTAGCATTTAAAATCAGTAAACCTAACAATTTATCCTAAAAGTATTATCTTTTCTATTTGTTTACTATATTCTCTGAGTGATATTGAATGTACACACAGCTTTTTAATGCTTCTTCAGCTTAAATCACTTAGCTATGATTTACAGCTGTTATCAATGGAATTTTTAAACAACATGAAATTTCTTGGGTTTGGTGATTGAAGTAAATATAATTCTTTTCCAATAAAGACATCATCGTGGTTATATTTATTGTTAATTTATTACATATTGATTATCATCACATTAGCTAATTGTCTACTTTTGAGTAATGAACTACAGAAGGTATTACTGTAAGTGTGATTTTCTTTTCCAATTAGAAATTAAGAATCTAAGCTTTTTTTTAGGAAATATGATGACTGAAAAAGATATTAATTCATTTACATGTGATGTGAGCCTTCAATTCGACTACTTAAAAGGACTTATTTATCCACATATACTTTCTCAAATGGAAACCTCTTTGATTTCAAATGAACTTCAGGAAATGGATTATGCATCTTTTCTTCAACTTTCAAATTCTATGTTTTCTTACAGAGTGTTGTTAAGGAAAAGGAAATATGGGCAACATTAATGCTGAACAGTGGAAATAATATCAGACCGCTCTCTGATCTAACTGCAGTTGTTCAGACTACTGTTAATGAGTAATCAGACTTGTCACATTTGTTGTATGGTATGCTATGTATTATCTGGAATCAGATACTTCTTTATAGTTTTAGAGGAAAAAATACAGGCAATTCTATTTGGCTTTTTCATGTAGTTTTCTGCAGATATGTATTTCAGTCATTTTTGGGGACTGGATACTAAAAGGATCTTTAATTTAACCTAGGATGGCTGTTCATAGCCATCATACTACGAACATATATATATGTTCATAGCCAGCTGTTCATACTGTATGTTCATAGTATGTAAATCTTAAAATGCACAGCTGATTAGGATCACCCCTACTAACAGACTATCAGACCTGTGAGACTCTGCAGTGATTGTTGGTAGATTATGCCAGTTTACTAAAGAAGATCATGAAGGAAATGAATTTCTGTATGCACTTAATGGTCACATGATAGTTGAAAAATCTAGGCCATTGATTCTCACAGCCTTGAACAGTTTCTAGTGGTGGATCAAAATCTTTCACTGTAATTCCCTTCTAACTAGTTCAGAGAAAACTGAGCACAAGAAAAAGATAAATGGTTACTTTTGAGAAATGTCTAATTTTTTAAATTAGGCAAATACAAAATCAGCCTATGTGTTAAGGCTTTTCCTTTTTCTTCATTTTTTTTTTGTAGGTTTGAATTTGATTGTTTTTTTCTTATCCCACTTGTAAAGTACCAAGTCAAAACAGCTATGTAGTTTTCTGTGATATGAAATAATAAGAATTAAGAAAATTCAATAATTTTTTTGTAGTTCGTTATTGACTTTTTGTACAAAGTTATTTTGGATCCTTTCTGCTCATTTTGCATATTGTATCATAGAAGTACCATGTCACCAATATACTAGTCCAGTTGTCAAGGGATTTCAAATAATGCAAAAATTCGTTGCTCAAGAGGATAGTTCAAAGAGCTAAAAGGAAATAATTTAGAAACTTGACAAAGACTTTAATACCCATCCCTTTTAGAGAATATTAGTACTTTCTATATCATTTAGAAAACAGAATGGAGAATTAGATTAAAATCACAAAGCTGTGCATACTTAGATTTGGATGATATTTTTAAAGACCAACTGCTGTGGAATATAAGAGCTGTTTCTCATATTAATGGTACACAATTGTTTCTTTATTTCCATCTGAACATCATCCTCTGACCTAGTCTACAGCTTTACCAGTGAGACATTTACTAAAGAGAATTCTCTTTCCTACTACCATCACCAAAATACAAAAAAAAATCTGATAGGAAACAAAATAAGCTGTTGTGCTAGCATCTGTCTAGCAGATGTATGTGTGTTTTTCTACCTATTCACTTATTACTCTTTCTTAACTTGTGGATATAGTGATGGATCAGTTTTTCTATTCTTCCTATTGTTTATTGGCTCCTAAAAAACATGTGTTGGAATACACAAATTGTCTCACCCATCAACAGATTAACCTTCAAATTCAAGAAGCTCAAGTACAGGTAACAAGTTTGGATTATTTCTTGAAAAAAGTGTATAACAGTTATCAAATACTATTGTCACAACTGGTAGTGCATGTTAAGCATATTATCAAAGATAAAATCCCAGAACTACTTAAATTATTACAGAGTTTGATAGACTCTCCCTACATCCAGAGTTCTATGTTCTCTTCAGCCACTGACACCAGGACTCCTTCTTGATTTGATAAAAACCTGTGTTACTAGTGAAGATTTTCTGTATTAGATAATTTAGACCTTTGTACAGTTAAATGTTAATTGGAGTAACAAATTCTCAGCTCCATGCTTATGATGTCTTCTCTTTTGCCTATAGCAACATTTGAGTAGAAACTGAGAAAATCTTCTGGTGAAGCAGAGAGCCAGGTAAACATCAGTAGAATTAAGTAATACATATAATATAGAAACAAACAGTAAAGTTTAAGCACCAAGATAACATTTGTGTAGGAAGACTTTTCTACTATACTAACCAATTTCTCATCAGCAAAACTGACAGTATGTTTTTAATGAATACATATTTCATGATTTACAATTTTTTTCCAGAGCAAAAATCCTTTCCCCATTATACACCTGTTTTTAAGTTATGAAGATGATATTTAAGAAATAAAACATTCTGTATTTCCCCATAGTTTATACCATTCATCTACATTTACTATTCCAATGAAGAGCTACTTCTAATCATATATACAGTGGAGTGCCTGATACATGTTGAGATATAACAATAACAAAGGTAATTCTTCTTAAATGGAGCTATGAAAATGTTAAATCACAAGAAAGAGAAAATACCTAAGGGGTCTCTGTTCTGGAAATTTGACCTAAATGGCAAGTTTTAACTTTTTTTTTTAAAATTTGTTTAAAATGTCTTCAATGTCTGTAAAGCACCCAGAAATATTTGAATACTCTGTAGACATTATAGGATACAAGGTATTAGTGTATAGTGCTACATAGATGCACTATACTGATCATAAAAACCTACAGAGGATAGGACTTGAGCAACTGCAGGATGAGGGCCTACTATTTTAATATATTAAAAAGAAATGTTATAGATTTGCTCTTTCTGAAATACAATCATTGAGGGTTTAAGTAAGAAATTTACAAAGTTTCCATGGTTATCAATATTTTACTCTAACATTACTCACAGTCTTATTCGTTCATACTAGCAAAGACATTGGTAGATACTGGATATCCCTCTAAAAACTAAGTATTTTATCAAATATTGCTTTATGAAAAATGGATTTTTTTTTAATCTATATGGAATAAAAATGTCTCTGAAATGGGAGCATGTGTCTTTGATTTCCTTCACCTCTGTACAGTGACTGTGTCCGCATGAATATTGGGGAGAGAAGAAAAAAAACCCAGTAATTGGCTTTGATACTTGTTCTTATTGACTTTCAGAGATGAATAGGGAAAACAAAGGGGCAACCTACAGTGGATTCTTCTTTATTTTCCAAGGCCCTTTGGTAAATCTAACCTAAATGACCAAATCTGTAAAAGCCCTGTTCATTCTTTTTTTTTCTAAATATCTCCAGAGGAGTATTCTTACAGCTTATATAAAAGAGAGGAGGAAAAAAAAGAGTGGGGAAAAAAAAGAAAAAAAGGAATCAAAATACTTTTAACTATCAGAATTGTTAGCTTTTTTTTTTTTTTTTTTGAGGCAGAACAATAGGATATCCAAATACCAGTAGAATAAAATTATTAGATAGACATTTTGTAAAAATTTGCATTTTCAGAGTGAGTGGTTCTTGAACTGACTGTGATTAAAGACTACTTTTGCAAAGCAAACAGGTTTGCAACAAATAGCAATACTTTCTATTTACTCAAAACTATAAAAGCCTCAGATAAATTCCTATTGTCTATTGTCTGTTCCTAGTCCTATTGAACCATACTTCAAGAATTATTTGGAACAGTTGGAAAAAGACCAGAGGATGTAAAAAAAAAAAAAAAAAAGATTGTCTGTTTCTAGATAATACAACTTCCATGAAAAGATTGAATGAACTGAAACTATTTATCTTAACAAATATAAAACTGTGAAATGAGCAAGGTAACATTCTTTTTAATACCTAAAAGTATAGTGTGATTAAAAAGGAATAATTTGTAAAATACAAAAATAACAATAGCCTTACAGTTTCATGGGTGACAATGAAGTTAGATATAGCTAGTAAACCACCATGGAACTTTCTAATAAAGATATCAAAACATTTAAATACACTGAGAGGCTGTTAAATCTCTGTTATGAGAGTCTTTAAAGGACAAGTGTCTGTCAAGAACATTGTGAGTACAATTAACACATTGTTTGAACAAGGGCTTCAATTCAGCTGTAGAATTGTAAGATCGATGGTGACATATTTATTTTTATATAGCCAAAAGTTACAATTGTTGTTGTGTTTTAAGGCATGCAGAAATCTTCCTATAGTCATTGTGACTAAATATACATGTATATAACTTAAATTCTGAAGCCTGGACAGGGAAGTATAGTATCATAGATTGAATACTATATATGCATAGCGTGCTATTACTACTATTGCAGTAGGAGAGAATTCATATCTTTCTCAGGGAGAAGAGTTCTAATACATTACTCTAGACATTGTTGATTCTTCCAATCACTTCCAAAAGCAAGAAAGAAAATTAATTAGCAGGTATACTGTATTCCATTTGATGCAATCCTTTCACCATTAAGGATGCTTGAACTTTATGTCATTGGCATATTCTATGAAAGGAAATATATTTAAAAGTGATAAATGCTAAAGGTAGTGTATTCCATTTAGAAGACATTTTGTGATAATCAGTACTGTTTTGTCCCCAAAAGAAAATTCACACAGAGAACATACTTATTTGAATGGAAATATAAAGCTTTGATTTAAGTTGCTTTAGAAAGTGAAAAAGAGGCTAAACCAGACACAGTGGTTTGTATAGAGTGCGTGGTTCCAAATTTTTTTGACATACTGTCCAGAAGAATCAACCAGGCAACCAAGGGGATTGAGAGGAGACTTCCTAAGTGATTTTAAAAAATAATACAGTTTCTTAATTCATCAACTGATATTAAATTAGTATGCTCCCTCGACTGTCACCTCGAGTTTCATTCAAACACAATTCTACAGCTGTATCTAACCACAGGGTATGTATTCACAAAACCATTTAAAACGTATCTATTTTTTTGCAGATGTTCTCTGTGTATTGTTCCACATCGCATTTTCATTGTAATGACTGCAGAACAGCAATACTGTTAAGCAGATAAAAATATCCCACAAGTTATCTCTTTAGCTTAGACCTCATCTAGTATATCAGACAGATGGACCCGACCTTCTCCTTCAAAGTAAATGCTATTGTAACATTTGTCTTTCTGAATGGAAATGAGTGAACAGTACACTTAAAGAAATTTGTACATGTCTAAAATGTGGAAAATATGCACAAGCATTCATGTGTAGATCCATACACACACAGGCCCATACACTTTTTTGTCCCTTGTGCCTTTTTAAACAAATTATGTCTATACCACAGTCCTTACCTCAGTTTTCCTTGATGTCATGTTCAAAAGCCCATTTGCCGTGATGCCTCAAAAAGAAATTAGCTTGTCATTTTTGTTTGAGATAAGTCTCCCCACTTTGTGGATTTAAAGATTTATATATTGAAGGAAGTCAGTTAATATACAGACCACTGGACAGACAAGGCTTTTCTTCTCTCTGGTTCTTTCTCACTCTCAAGAATCAGCTGCATGGCCTAGGAAACAGTACCGGAAAAGGGACAGGAAGTTCAATGCTCACATCTACTGGTTATTACAGTCACTTTACATTTGTACACAATGCAATGTTCTATAAATAACATTATTATCTATCCCATTGATGTTTTGTTTTATTTCGCAGACAAAATTTAGGGATAACTGTTTAAAGAAAAGTTCCTAACCTCAGATTATGGTCATCATCATCCTTTGTGAGGAGAGGAAGAAATTAATGGAAACTTTTGCAAATACTCTCAGGGTTGTTGGGGCTCAAGGGAGCAGGACGTGAATTTGGCAACTCAATAGAATTGAGGTTGCCACAGTCTCATGCTCCCAGGTCAAGTACCAAGGATGAGCTATTCTTAGTCGGCACAAGCACACACTGATGCACACAAACAACTCATATATGTTTATACACACATATACATATATACATGTACATAAACATACACAGACCTGACAGCAGGTTACACTCAGAACTTTGACAAACATGCACCAATGACAAAGTCCTCATCTTGTTTCCTTCTTTGGCTGATTAGAGTGAAGTTCTGTTAGCTGAAAATACTTATGTTCATGATTACATACATGCAATGTAGTTCCCTTCAAGAACTCAGACACTCAGTCTGCTCGGTAGCTGACTTTGAATCGCAATCTGGATACAACAGACCCAGAGACCACTGCTGTTTTAGAACCACACATGTGCCTGATACCTCAATAGCTGACCATGGACATTCAGTCAATGACATATTTTTTTATGGATCCTCTGCAGGTGCCACATTCCTACATACACACACAAAAAAAATATTTAGGTAAAAACATGTCTCCAACTTGAGCTCCTAGGTCTCAGAGGCTCTCCATCAGCTGGATGGGACACTTCTGGTCCCTTTAACAGCCATCTCACCCTTAGAGACATGCACATATCCTTAGCTCCCAGGCTACTTCACATGATCACTGACTAGATCAAGTTGTTCTTTACTAGTGCTCATATATTCCTTCACATACTTG
The DNA here is from genome assembly GCF_028858725.1 of Colius striatus. Taxonomy (NCBI): domain Eukaryota; kingdom Metazoa; phylum Chordata; class Aves; order Coliiformes; family Coliidae; genus Colius; species Colius striatus. The sequence goes on along the minus strand of NC_084759.1, from coordinate 47,553,697 downwards.
CACTTATTCCTGTTCCTGGCACCGCAGACACAGATGACCTTATCGTCTGAGGTCTCACTTCAGTTATTGGCACCTCCATCTCTCTCTTTCCTCACCTTCTTCCCCCAGAAATCCATAGTAAGTCTTGTTTATTCTCAAAAAGGTCTTCACCTACATCTCACAATATGTCTCATACTTCTATGCAGTAAATACCCTTAATCTCAAGGTGGTATTGGAGAACTGCTCCCCTTGACTTCTTGATGGGTTCCAAATCTGGACATTGGTGCAGTGGGTCTACTGGGACAGACTTTCCTCTAATTCCTTGAGTTCCTGCCTTCCCTGTGCTCCTTTGGGCTTGTGGAGATGGGTTGACGGCTTCTGTGTTGGGCTTGACAGTATTATTTAGTCTTGTCCACCTGTCATTACCTCTATATTCTCCTTCCTAAGTGTGCAGATGATCTTATTTTAATATAGTCTAACAAAGAGTATTTTACTTATTGTCTACAGTTAATTTGAAATAGGTGTTGTGCAAGATATTTTCATATGTAAAGACATGTGATTATTTTGTTGGTAGTGTTCACTTAAACTATTCTGAAGACACTTATTCATGGTAGAAGGACTAGTAATCAAAGCCTGCAAAACATATACATACTAGTAATTACATAGAGGTAAGATATCCTATTAACATCTTGTTGATCTGTACTTGTCTTTTTTCACTGAATGCTTTTTTTTTTAACTGAATATCTAGTTCTCTTCAGGGTGATATACTACCCTGATAAATATTCAGAACATTACTAATTTCCTGTCATCAGTTTCACAACAAAGAGTAAATGTCTCCCTATAGATAATTCCTGAGATGTCAGGTAAACTGTCTGAATTAACTATATTTGTCTTTTGATTTTATTTTTTTTTCCTACTTCTTTTAAATATTATTGTTGGTTCAAAGGGAATATAAATTTTAGTGTAAGAGCACTGTGACTTTTTTTCTCTAAAGGAACCTAGGAATCTTTTTAACACTTTGATTATGTAGCAATGTGATTTCTTTGTAAAGGTAAATCTATCTATATTATAAACCATGGCAAGGAATACAATGTTCAAATTAATTTTTTGTCTCCTAGTGGAAACACAGAAACTACGCTCCACTGCCTTTTTACATAGGAAAAAGCCCATCACTTGTAATATTTTGTTGAAAATAAATAAGTCAAATGAAGAAAGAACATATGGGTTTGATGGTGAACATAAAGTCTATATTGATATCAGTTTAAAAAAAAAGAGATCAAATTCTCATTTAAAATGAAAAGAACTTCAAAGCTACTGTTTTCAGTAGCTGAATCAAAATTCAGCAGTTCTAGGTTAAAGTAATATTGTGTACTTCATACTGCTGGCACTGCAAATTTAAAGTTGAAAAAGAAAAACAAAAAAGTAGTACTATTGTTCAAACTTTATTATGCTCCCAGTCTTATTTTTCTATAATATGTGAAATATTTATAAAATCTTGGATTCATTTATTTATCATCATGAGTGTTGTGCCTTTTTCCATAGTAGTATAACATTGAAAATATTGTCTTAATTCTGTATCTTTACTTTAAATTTCTCTATAGAAGAGCTAAAGTATGCCTGACTTTAGGACACACTTGCCTTTAAGATCCAGGTTGAAGTTCCTTATTTTCATGACCCTAAAGATCTGCTATTTCTGTCTGTCCTTTTATGAGCTATATAATTCTTCATGTTATGAGTAATTCATTAGTGGTTTGTATATCAGAATTATTTTTTTAAAAATTATACTTATCAACTCTATTTCAATATCCAAAGGTAAATGTTCATCTATAAACTCTGTTCTTCAGATTTAAATCTCATGATCCTGTGAGAAGAAGGACAGGACTCATTTTACAATTGGCAAAAGAGATGTAAAATAAGATTCATCCCAGGCTCTTAAGTGGCTGAGAGAGAGCTACATTGTCTCTTCACTATGTAGGCATTTAAAGTAAATCACAAAAATCTGCTTTAAAAATGAAGATTTTTCTATGGATTACTCAGTGATGTAAGCACCTTTATCATAGCTACCTAAAGCTGCATATGAGTGAAACATCCCAGACAACCACTAGGTCTTTTTCAAGTTTTGAAAAGTGACTTCAGTGCAAGTCACTCAGGTCTTGTTTGTAGAATAATGTTCATTTGCTGAACCTAGGTTTTGAAATATTGAATATAATACATTACAACTTTTACAAAATAATATAAGATAAAATGCTTTTTATGAATACAATATAGCATATAATAATTCACAATTGTAATCTAAGTTAAGCAGTTAAGATTGGCTTGATGTGTAAAGCTCATCTAAATTATTGAGATTGGCTTAACTCATGGAACTTATCTTAAGAATAATAAAACCTAATACTATGTATTGAAGCTTTAAGTGTCTTACTAACTTCATTGCAAAATGATTATAGCTTTGGAGAGAAGTAATGTATGTATATATGCATAGGACTCCAAGCTTTTAGAGACAGATAAAAATGTATAGGTACCTTCCATTTTATCATATCTCTCAGTAAGCTACATCACTACATTTCATGTAGCTGGTTTATTACATATAATTGATAACATTTGCTTCTAGTTTAACCATTATAAAAAATACAAAAAAAACCCCAAACAATAGACTTTTCTATTAAAAGTGGGACACGCACACAGGATAAAGGTAGCAATGCTACTAAAAAGGCTTGGAATTACTCATACAACAAGCATATGAAGAACAAATAGAACGTATGTGTTTACTAGAAATGGTGTACTAACTTATCCTTATTGCATATTGCTATTTCAGCTACCTATGTAGTGAATGTAATCTATCATACTTGCATAACAGGGTAAATTTTGCACTTATACTGAAAATGTTGTAACCACTTTGATTAGTCTATGCAAGATCAAAACGCAAAACCACAGAAGTAAGGTGAGCTGAATGGAGAGGAAAAGTGTGTAAAGAATATGCTTTCTCTTCTTTATGTAGTATCACATTTCTTATTCTTCAGAGCAGTTCCCTGGGTAAGGGCAGTTGAGGAAAAGTAAGCTGGAGAATACTAGAAGGAAAAAAATAAAAAACTATACCAAATGCCGTATGTACCTGCACTCAAAGATGTGAGTCGTCTATAGGCAAACCATTACATAGTAATTGACACCTGGAGCTTTATACATTTATAGTAAATTATCTGAACTTCTCTTCTAAGTGAAAACACAAAGCAAAGACTGGGGGCTGTGAGCCAAAACCAACAAAGATACTGATACTTCAGTGGCTGAAGGTGGGCTGTGGGGCATGACACAGGGACATTCATTCTGCATATCATAACATTCATAGAATCATAGAATGGTAGGGGTTGGAAGGAACCTTTAGAGATCATCTAGCCTAATCCCCCTGCTAAAGCAGGTTCGCCTAGATCAGGTCACATAGGAATATGTCCAGGCAGGTCTTGAAGACCTCCAAGGAAGGAGACTCCACAACCCCTCTGGGCAGCCTGTGCCACTGCTCCGTCACTCTCACAGTGAAATAGTTTTTTCTTATATTTAAGTGGAACTTTTTGTGTTCCAGCTGCATCCCATTATCCCTTGTCCCATTGCTAGCTACAATATAAAACATAACATTGCCTGTGCTTCAATGAGCAGGGCATTTGGAACTTCAAAAAGCAATTTGAGATATTTTAAAATGTTATATAATTCTATTTAAACTATAGACTTTCACTCTTCACATCTTGCTTTTGCAAGCTTCTTTCTCCAGACTTTATCAGATGTCTTACACCTTTACTTTACATCTTAAAAAAACAAAACAATTTTTTTCATACAAAAGAATAAATCATAGTACGTATTATTTTTTTCTCTTTTTTATCAGATAACTTGAAAGTCAGAACAAAGGAGACTATAGATGGACAATGTGTAGATAATAAATGTAAAAAAATTCTATATTCATGCACTAGATAAATCTGTCAGTGACAACATGGAAATTTTAGTAAAAAAACCCCAAACAACACATTTTTAAAAATTTTATCTTTACAATGATTCTATGCAAGTCTGTCAATTGACAAAACACTTATGTCTTCCTCATTTGGAGGAGCTAATTTCCAAATAAACTCAAGTCAGAAAAAATTGTAACATAGTCGCAGTGGAGGTAACAAAACTATTTTCCTGGTCCGCTATGTACTAAGAAAAAGTAAGTATAAAGTTTCACAGTAATTATATGTATAGTCTCATGCCATAAGTAAATTACTGTGGTGGTTTAACCCTGGCTAGAACACCAAAGTTGTTTTATCACTCCTGCTTCTAAACTGAACAGGGGAGAGAAAACATAACAAAAGCTCATAAGTTAAAAAGGGACAGGGAAATCACTCAGCAATTACCATCAAGGGCAAGACAGAATCAACTTGGCTTTTCTATCTGTGCAGCAACTTCTTCCCCTTCTCAAATATGTTAATCACAGAGGTGTTAACACCATCACTAATTGTTTTGGCCTTGATCAGCAGTGGGTCCATCTTAGAGCCACCTGGCATTAGCCCTGTCAGTTACAGGCGAAGTTTTAGCAGCTTTTCACAGAAGCCAATCCTGTAGCCCCTCTGCTACCAAAACCTGACCACACAAACCCACTCAGCTACTAACAGTATACAAGATATTCCAGTCTACAGACATACACTCATGTTAGGGATATACACAAGTTCAAGCATACAGACTGGCATTTATGGTATATTCGCTGATGCTACTAACAAAGAAAATATTGTAACAGTTACCAATAAATACATGTGGATCGAATCTTAACTAATCTCAGAAAATAGTTCAATTTTATATAATGTGAAGGGTGGAGAAATACAGAAAACTCTCATTGGAATTGTCATCATAGTGTGTTCTAAAAGAAAAATTTTCATGAGGATATTCCTTCTTTATCTATTTTGTCTCATTATTAGATTACTAGTTACAGAGTCTCTCGTTCTTTGCTACATTGAATTTCATTTCCCTTCTGCTCATAGAACAACTCCAGCAGCAAGTACGAGGAAAAAAAAAAAAGTTTTTTTGTGAAAAAACTCACAAAATTCACACTGTTCTTCAGAAAGGTTGAGGAATAATTGCAGCGAGCCTAGAGGGAATTTCCAGAAGGAAAGATGGAATGACTCAGGATTCTTTAGACTGAAGAAGAGATGTGTTAATAATCCTTAAATAGATCAAAGGATGTTGTAGTGACAAACAGACCAATATAAACTCCACATTGTTATGGAGAGAGAAAGAAACTATAGAAGTGAAGTATTAATGGGCAGTTCAGCTTTAAATTCTTGCTCCGACCAATGACTTGAGTGTCTTGAATATAAGCTTTGAAATAGGATGAACTTTTGATCACCTGAATTTGTTCGGATGGGTTGAGTTTTAGTGTCTGCATTGATTACCTTTATCCAGAGCTGAATTCCTTACCAAATGTAGCTTAAAAGGTAAAAAAAACCCAAATCACCCAAACAAAAAACCCCTAAAACAAAACCAAACCCCCAAAAATTACAAAAACCCCTCCATTTAAAAATAACTATAATTAACATAATTCATGAGCTACATCTACCCTTTTCTTTCTATCTGTATATTTCACTCCTTCTATATTCACAACCTCTGTAACAGAATATTCTAGTCTATATGGTTCTGTGATGCTCTTTTTCACTAACAGTCACTGCAATGGTTGTTCTTATTTCGAACTAAGTACTGCATTTTACTTTTGGAAAGAATTTATTCATTACTCTTTTATATATACAGGCACAATAATTATATTTACACAATATATGTGTTACTTAAGTTCAGTCAGTGTTAACAACTCACAGAATGTATACTTTATCAGGCAATATTCTTTTGCATTCACAACCCTAGATATAGGTATTCCTGAAGTCTACGACATTTTAAATATGCATTTATATAAATATAGTAGAATACATAATTATCCAATGTTATATAATACATATTTATATAAATATATATATAGTGGTACATTTTATCAAATATCTCTCTAGTGACAGGCATCACTACATCACTTTTATTTTATAGATAAATAATGTTATTTGCCTAAGGGGCTTCAAAAAGCCAGGGGTCATTCTGTTTTAACAGTTACCAGATGATTGAATAAAAAGAAAAAAGTTTAATTATGGGTTGAAGTTATGTATTAGAATTTGAATTAATGAATTTACATAATTCTTGCAAAAGACTCAGCTTTAAAAGGTAAAAACTCTGGATCATAACAAGTTTGAACAAGCATTGCCACACTTTATTTAAGAGGAAAGGCTTAACCATCTTGTGGACATGGACTCATAATTTGAAATGGATTAACTCTATAAAAGCTATCTGTTTAACCTATATAAACTTTCCTGGATATTTTCCAAGTCAGTGGAGAATGATCAGCCCTCTACTACACTCTCTAACAGTGGAATGGGTTACATATACATATTATGTCTCTGTTGAAGGCTTATACATTGTAAAATGAAATTTACCTTTTTTGATCACACACTCAACTGTATCCAGCTCTCTCTAGCAAATTCTGTGGCAACTATATGTATTTGTACAGTACATAAAAATTAGTTAGATATAAATAGGAATTTTGTTGACTGTGCTCAGGTGTGTTTTTGGAAGGCGACTAATGACACTATGTTAGAAATCAAGACTCTCTACATAGTGTACATTGTGAGGAAGACACCTGAAAATGATCTCCAGTTACCAGTACAATCATGCAGCCAGTAGTCAAGTGCTGAGCAGCAGAATGTCTCTTATTTCTGATCTCACATTGGTAATTCATAGTACTAGATTGAAAATAGATACATGAAACTAGTGTTTCAAAAACCATTAGTACTTTTTGAAAACAATTTGTTAACTCTGGTCTCATCTGTGAAACAGAAATTCAAGGCTGAATTTATCTTATTTATTATGGGAATTCACAGACACATTTGCTGTCTTTTTAGAGGTGTTAAGGATCTAAATTTAAAACTTTTTATAATTCTATCACACTTTATTCGCCTTCTGCCTAAGACGGGTCATTAAGCAGTGAATAATTTAAAATTACCTGATTGAGAATATTCAAAAGCCAGCAGGATGTTTTGGGGAAGGGATTTGAAATTATCAAGTTTTATTTCTTTGCTTGTAGTGTTATTTACAGTTGTTTATATTGAAAGTAATTTAAAATAAAATTTTTAATAATTTATCTAACAGGGATGGGAAATTAAGGGCTTTTTTTTATCTCTGCTTGTGTCACAACTCTAAACTAAAAAGATACATTCACATTTCCTTTCATTTCCTAGTCCATTAAATCTTGACATAGTCTGCTGATGCTACAGGTTCTTTAGAAAGAAGGAAAGTTTTACTACCTTTTCTTACACCCAACTGACAGCCTCCAGTTTAGTGCTGAAGTCACTGTCATGAGGATGAGAAATGTGCATTTGCAATCTTTCATACATGGAAGGAAACTCAAGCTCAGATTTTCATTGTACAAATAGTACTTCAACCTGTCAGGTTTCTTTAAAGGCACTTCACAATCTTTCATCAAAAGCATTTTAGAATTATACAGCTAGTACAATTTCATTTTGTGTGTTATATTATTTCTAAAGCTGGGTTTTTCAGTATTGACTGGGTAGCTGCTAAGTTGTTCAGGGTTTCAAACTTGGAAAAATATATTAATAGTAACTGTAAGGCCTGATTTAGTATGAACTCCTTTCACTTCCCTTGCAGAGGAGTAGGTACTACAGTTTTAGATTTAAGTAACGACTTTTTCTTTAAATCTCTCTTATTGTCTAGCTTTTCTTCCATGTCCAAAGTAACTGTGACCTAGCTTCAAGAGTAAAGAGAATTTGTGACTTTTTAAAGTTACATAATTTTACCACTTCACACCAAGGAGGCTTTGTTTTTGAAAACAACATTTACTCTAAAAGTAAATGCAGTTCACATTAAAGTTTAATTGCATTTCCTCTTTCATTTGCCTCAGGAAGAAGTGAACAAGGTCTTGGTTTTATTTTGGTTTTCATAGTTTGTGATTTTTTGAAAATGTTGAATTGTGGTTGTTAGACATACATACATATTGGAAGACATTCAAAAGTATACTAAGCCAAATTGAGTCCATTGAAAGATTGTGATGTAGGGACATAGAGACATGTGAGTGATGATGGCTGAACTGTGTCACCATTTCTTGCAGTCTTTGAGCTTCCTTGGTTTGAAGAATTTCATTTCTATCTGGCTTGAGAGAGAGTCAGAGAAGATTTAATCCTGGGTCTTCCCTTCAACCCATAGAAAGAGATAGGAAACAAGAAAGCAATTTCTCTGAAAGTCAACATACAGGAAAAGAGGAAAGCTATGTAGAGAAAAAACAAAAAAACAAAACAAAAAAAATCAAGTGTGACAATTTAATGGTAAGTATTCTAGTAAAAAATGATAATGAGTTCTAGATAATTCATGATGCTAGTATTTAGGAGATAAAAAAATACTTTCCTACATATGTATGAGCTTGAGCAAAGTACTTATTATACTTTGAATTCCTATTTGATAAATGGGAACATTATTAGATCTTTAAATTTCCTTTCCTTCCCTTTCTATTTCCCCTTTCCTGCTCCTTTGCCCGCTTCCTTTTCCTGATAATTATTTTACCTCTTTCAGATAGTAGGAGTTTGTACAGAATTTATTAAAAGGAGATATGATCACATATGTACCATAGACTTAGATGTCATCATAATACAAATTATATTAATGTTAATCACAGATATCACAATTCTGTCTCACTGAATGACTATCTCAAAGATTTTCTTGCATTAAATATCTCAAACTCTTTTTTTTATGTCTTAACACTTATAATACAGTAATTAATTTTGTATTTATATTTTAAATGCTTTGGTATATTCTCTATTTTCTATTATTTGGAAACCTCCTCTGGTGCAATTTGAATTCATTTCATCATGTTCTATCATTCAGTACTGAAGAGATCGATTCCTGTAACTCCCTTTCTCCTCTCCTCTCCTCTCCTCTCCTCTCCTCTCCTCTCCTCTCCTCTCCTCTCCTCTCCTCTCCTCTCCTCTCCTCTCCTCTCCTCTCCTCTCCTCTCCTCTCCTCTCCTCTCCTCTCCTCTCCTCTCCTCTTCAGTCTCCTCTTCTCCAAGCTAAGCATACCCAACTCTCTCAGGTGCTCCTCATAAGACTGGTTCTCCAGACCCTTCACCAGCTTCATGGCCCATCTCTGGACATGCTCCAGGATCTCTTTGTCCTTTGTTCTTCCTGTAGTGAGGGGCACAAAATTGAACACAGTATTCGAGGTGCAGACTCACTAGTGCTGAGTACAAGGGGACAATGACCTCCTTGGCCCTGCTGATCATTATATTTCTGGTACAGCCCAGAATGCCATTGGCCCTTTTGGCCACCTGGGCACACTGCTGGCTCCTATTCAGCTGGCTGTCGATCAACATCCCCAGGTCTTTTTCTTCCAGACAGCTTTCCAGCCACTATATCCCAAGCCTATAGCCTTGCCTGGGGTTGTTGTGGCCCAAGTATAGGAACCAGCATTTGGTCTTGTTGAACATCTTGCAATTGGCCAGCTATTAGATAGCAATTCACTTGGATACCTTCATATAATTTTCAACTTATTTAACATGCTGATTCTAGGTTGTTCTTAAAAAATAAAGTCTTATTTTTTAAAAAAAACTCTACCTTAAGAGATATTTGTCTAGAAATATTTTTATAAGAAATACATCTCATATATTCCAATTGAACAAGATTTGTATGTGAGAGTGCTACAATATGCCTACCTAATAAGACATAATCTAAACTGACATAATATAATAAAAATAATTCACTTGAGTAAATACATTTTTTGTATTTTACCACAATAAACGTGTTTTGTTTTGGTTTTTTTACATCAGAAAATACCACTATTCACTGGCTATCCAATTACTTTTTTCTGATTAAACACAAAAAGTAAAAACTTGAATGGATTATGAGTGTATATAAAGCAAGTACAAACGTGTTGTGAGATCAAGTAATTGCAATTGTTGTTCTGTGTAAGAATCTAAACTCTTTATGGTGTGATGTCATCTAAATTTCTAAACCAAGACTAAGTTCTATTCAATATCCAGTAGAATGACCTCAAAGGGATGCTTAGGGCAGGTTCCATTTACCTTAATTTTAGAATATCTGATTCTAAGTTGATTCCCAAAGACTTCCTTTGCAGACAAGGAAAAGTGAAAGGCACATTTACATGATAACTTCTCTAGTTCTGAAAAAAATGTGTCTAATATTACCTGAATGATTGTACTCAGACTTCTTACATAAATGTGATGAAAGTCAGAGGTAACTTCACTAGATTTAGTGTCAGACTTTGAGGTGTCAAATGTGAGTTCCAAATAATTTGATTCTAATTGTCAAAGAATTTTCATAATGTAGTATTTTGCTCTCCTATTAAAATAATCATAATAAATGTATACAAAGACAAGATTTTCATTGCAAGGCAAAATTAGTCTAGTGGTACTCAAAGCTAGATATTTCTTCAAATGTTAATTTTCTTGTAAAAATAATGCAAATTAATATATATATTTATATCAATAACAATACTTTGGTTTTTAATGGAATAGTTCCTTACACTTCAGTTTTGAACTTTTACATGAAACAGCATCATTGTCCAAACTCTTTTTTCTTCTGGTATATGGTTATTTTAATATTCTTCTGTCATACCTGCTAGAAATTATGATGTGGTGCTAATACATACTGTTAAAGAGCAGATACCTTTCATCTTTAATATCTATGAAGTGATCCCAGGATTCATTTTCACAATCTTAGAGAATAGATTCTGGATGAAAGATGATATAGCAAAAAACATTGCAGACATACAGTTTTTATTAAAGAAGTTTAACACAGATTCGAAACATGACACATTCTATCTTGCAGGAGATGTGACTGCATGTCTTTACTTGGGGCATTAGAATAAATGATAACTTCAAATTTAAGTTTCAGAAATTAACAAACTACAGCTTATCTAAAATATTATTTTCCTAATAGTCTGCAATCAATAAAAAGCTTTTCTCATGGTGTTACTGAAAAATATCTCTTCATAATTATAACTTCATCTGTCACAAATCTCCTAGCGTGTGTTCTTAAAAGTCAGATTTAGTCATACTCATGGAGTTCTCATACAGAATGTTACATTTCTCAGTCTACATTCAACCTTCAAAGTATATACTTTATTTTTTCAGATGACAAAGATAAGAATAGTTCCTACTTTTAAGTGGCACTCATGCTCACAGCACCTATGCACAAAATTTACTTTCTGATAAAATGATACTTAAAAGTACATAGCATCTATATAAAAATACAAAAGTGGAGTATACTATAGAACATTGTATTTTGGGCGTGCATATATAGCTCTAGCTTTTGTCATTAATCTTTTCTCAAATAAGAACTTGTTTATTTATTCTTTTACAGGACATTGATTCTTTTTGCTGCAGCACTTTCATCTTTCATTTATAAAGAAAGACTATATGTGTAATCCTTTAGAGTTCTTTCAGAATTTCAGGAAAAAAAAAGGTCCTTCTGTTCTCAAAGGGGAGCCATGGAAAGTTTGCCCTTGTTCTTCACATCGACACAGATGACAGCTTGTAGCCACCTCTATTTAATTTTAACAACTTTTGCTTCTTATTTGTGGGGAAAATGTTAGAAAAAAACCATAAGCTGAATCACTGCCATTAAAAAGAAATCTAACACACAATAGAAATCACTTATAAAAGGAGATCTCACTGAGGTAAAAAGATTTTTTTTTTCATGAAGAAAAGATACTGCAAAGCTTTAATCTTTAAAAAGGCTTTCTATAGATATGAAAGTGTGTTATGTTTTGTGTTGGTTTTTGTACTGAGATGGGCAGGTGGCTGTAAGAGGACTCAGGAGAGGTTAACATCTGTCTTTTCATAGCTTGAAGAATTCAGGTTTCATCTTTATCTTGTTTTAACTCTTAGAATGCTGAATGTATTAAAATTTTCCTCATAATTTTCTGGGCTACAACACTAAAGATTGTTTATACAAACGGTGGTCAATTTCTGAGACTAATTTCTAATGAGAGTTATGCATACACATACATATATAGATACACATACATGATTTCACTGCTCTCCATTGAAGTTAATTAATGATTTAAAGGATTTAAAGGTAGAATATGAGTAACAGTTATTATAATAAAATTTCCTTCATAATATCTATCTAGATCTCTGATTTATTGATTGTTTTTTCCTGTGATATATAAATGAAACTGGGTTATAGGCTCTAGAGAGATGTTTAGTAACTTTTTTCAAATTGGTATTAAGGATATCATAGAGTCATAGAATCATTTGGGTAGGAAGGGACCATTAAAGATCATCTAGTCCAACCACACGTGCTTGCAAATTTTAACTAGACAAGATTGCTCAAAGTCCTGTCCAATGTGGCTGTGAACACTTCCAGTGACAGAGTATCAACAATTTCTCTGGACAACTTGTTCCAGTGTCTCACTACTTTTCTCATAAAGCATTTCTTCCTCATGTCCAGTCTAAAAATACTCTCTTACAGTTTAAAAAATGTTGTCCTTCCTACTGATACTACAGGCCTTTGTAGGGTCTCTCCCTTCCTTTCCTGTAACCTCTCTTTGAGTGTTGAAAGACAGCGATCAGATCTCCCTAGAGCTTGCTCTTTAGGCTGAACAACTCCAACTCTCTCAGCCATTCTTCAGAGGAAAGATGTTTGAGGTATCTCATCATTTTGGAGGGCCCTCCAAATGCTGTAGTATAATCACTTCTTTTGGCCAGCTGGCACTCCAGGATGTGGTTTATCCTCTTGGCATCCAGGGCAGACTGACACACTGCTAGCTCGTATGAAGACTACTGTCAACTAGCATGCTCAGACCCCTTTCTGCAGGACTACTCTCCAGTCACAGTTCTCCCAGTTTATACTTGTGCTTAGAATTACTCAGTCTTAGGTGCAGGATCTGACATTTGGATTGCCCAGTGAGCCATTCTGTTTAGATCCCTCTGTAAGACCTCTTGTCTCCCATGACAGTCTACAGCACCTCACAATATAATATCATCAACAAACAGGCTAATGGTGCATTCAACTGCTACATGAAGGTCATTGATAGAAAAACAAAAAAAACCCAAACATTTAATTGAACTGGCCCTTGTATTGAGCCCTGAAGGACATTGCTGGTGACTAATTGTCAGCCCTCTGGGCAGCCTGTTCCACTGTTCCGTCACTCTCACAGCGAAATAGTTTTTTCTTATATTTAAGTGGAACTTTTTGTGTTCCAGCTTCATCCCATTACCCCTTGTCCTGTTGCTAGCTACTATAGAAAAAAGGGATGTCCCAACCTCCTGACATCCATCTTTTAGATATTTATAAATGTTAATAAGATCTCCCATCTCCCAAGTCTCCTCTTGTCTAGACTAAACAGCCTCAGTTCCATCAGCCTTTCCTTGTATGAAAGATGTTCCAGTCCCCTGGTCATCTTGATGGCCCTGCACTGGACTCTCTCCAGAAGTTCCCTGTCCCTCTTGAGCTGAGGAGTATGCCATATGAGTGTGTGTAGTTTTTAGAAGATGAGAGAATGTGTAGAAAAATGTGATAAAAGGCAGCACTTCTTTAAAAAATTCATTCTAAAATATGGCTAAAGCTAGAGATATGTCTAATCTTTTACTTAAAAATTAGGAAGAGATCTATCTGTCATCAAACAACACTATCTCATGTGCATATAGCTCAGAGGTAGCTCAGGCAGTACTTATTGTAGATCTTCCAATCCCTATAATTCTATGATTCTATGTATCTGACTTGTAAAAAGCTGGCTGGAGGAGTCCAGTACATAGTCAGCAAACGTCTAATCACTTACGTGGTAAAAATGATCAGAAATACAGTGATTCAGCTTGTTTATTGGCTATCCTTTATTTACTGCTGCAGATATAGTCCAAGGAATCAGTTATTTCACAATCCTTCCAGGCTATATGAAGAAAGGCATTGTAAGAAAGACTTGTTTCTGGGCCAAAGGTAATGAAGTATTTGTGTGTAAACACTAAAGCAGGGAAGCCTAGACCCACATCTTAATCACCAGAATATATATCAGTTTAAAAATTACATTTTAAAGAAAAAAATTAAACCTTTATTCAACAGTCCTATATTTTTGTTCCTGTTTTAGCTAGTTTTTATTCCCTGTTTTATATCATAGCTTGTGGAAAATAATGTAAAGAAATTTTGATCCCTGTACAGATTCTATAAGACAAAAATGGCTGGCTTTAAATATATATATATATGTACATATATATGTATATGGGGGGGTTAACAGTGATTCACTTCCTACCTTCATCTCAGACAAAGTGGAAACACATTACAACAACGCTACAAGTAATATATCTCTAAAACTCCCTTCAATGGGTGGTACAGGTGGGAAGATGGGGTTTCACTGTTATACAGGAATACAAATCCATGACAACTCCATGAAGGATTTTGTGGGAGTACACAGTGAATGCAAAGACTACTACTTCTCAGTAGTAATGACAATTGAGATTCCAATCGTTATGATTTCTCCCATCCTTCAGATACAGAGAATCTTGTCTTCATCCAAGGGAGAAAAAAAAATAAATAAATTGAGTGTGTCACTCTTCCAGAAGCCACGGTTTACACACAAAATAAAGTATTGGTCTTTTGTAGCTGTCAAGTAAATTCAATATAACATGTCTTATCACTTTTCAACAGTTCACTTCAACTAAATTATAAGTATAAATAGTTTTAGGCTAAATTTACAAACCATAAAACAATACTGTTGTCACAAGTGGAAGTGCTAATGAAAACATCTAAACCAAGGATGTGGGATTGTCAGGAACTGTTTAAGCAGAAAAAGAGGCATGATTATTCTGCTTGGTTTATATCTCTCTCCTCTACACATACATTCACAATCTGTGTATACACAGAAGTTAATAAAGGGGGCAAAAGGAAAAAGAAAGCCAACTTGCATTTTCCAGTGCTAGTAATAATACATTCAATATGAGTCTTCTGGACTTCATATTTAGCAACTGCTGGCAATATTGTTAGACTGTGACTACGTTTGTAGAAAAATCTTTGTTACTTTAGGAAGGCACAAGAAATAAGATGGTTTAAGGGTGAATTAGTTAACAAAAGTAAAATAGAAGAAAGTCATCTATAGTATAGAACCATGGAAACATATCTCTCACAAGATAAAATGTTTCATTTTGCTTTTGTTGTTACTGACTACTAGTTAACAAGTGAAGAAATTTACTTTTGAAAGATTCTGCTTTTAACTGTACTTTTGAGCTCCTATTTTACTTAACTGCATTTGTTCTGTGCCATCATAATAATAGTAAAAACACATAAATAATCAGTGAGAGTTAATTTGTTCCCTTGAACTACCTCTTGTTGAATTAATTTATTTCTATATTTGTAAAATCTTTGTAATCTACTTTCTGGCTTTTTTTTTTTTTGATGCTTGTGGCCTTACAGTACAAATCAGATTAATTAAAAATTCAATTCCAATCATTTACGTTCTAAAAAAGATCTTTAAGATCATCAAGTACAATTGCAAGCTTAGCACTCTCAAGCCCACCACTAAACCATTTCTCTCAGCAAAAATAAAAATCTAAATTTCTAAGTCTTCATCTAGCTATCTTAAGATTTTTCTCCAGACTATATAATTTTACATTAGTTTTTTCTTCATCTCATAAAACTCATGTAATTGTTCCTAACAAGTTAATTATGTGTCTTCTTTCTCAATAAATATTTTCTGTGTTATTTTACTACATGATTAGACATGATTTCAAAATTGTAATTACCAAAGAGAAACTGGTAGTGACTCATAAGTAGGTCATTAGTAGACTGTAAAAAGACTATAGTTCCTGTACTGTTCTTGCTCTTTCACCTAGCTGGGAGGAATGATAACATTTGAGGGAACTTTTAAAAATACAATAACAAATCTTTCTCAGTAGAATGTGATGACATTTTTAATTTGTGTGCTAGACCTGTAAGGCTTTAAATCACTCACTCTCAGCTACGTTGTACACTTTGATCTACATCATACATGTTACCTCTGAATTGTACTTCAAGATAGCAGTATCAAGATTTGAGCTACAACTCATTAAGTTGAATTTTTGTTGTTTGTATACACTGTATTTTTTATTCATACATATATTCATATGGTATACTACATGATCATGAATCATGAAACAATAAATATACCTATTTTAAAATGCTCAGAATGGGAATAATGGAAGGGCAAGTAATATATTAAAAAATGCCACTTCGGAAATATTTCATTTTATCCTCTAAAGACATAATACAATTGAAATACCAAATATTTACAAATGCTACAGTGTCTTTAAATATTATTGTCTAAAATAGAATTACATGCCGGCAAACAAGGGGACAGTCAGCAGCCTTAGATTCTTTTTTAATAGTGGTGTTTTGTTGAGAAATATGAACTTCCAAAGAAATTGCCTTTTGAAATTAGTTGCTATCATGAAATATCATGCTTGAGAGACAAACTTTTGATGACCAATATCTATTCTCTCATCATGTGGCCAAATGTCTAGAAACCCTGTAGTAAAGTCTCACCAATTAAGAAAAGGCTCTCTGATTCTAGGACGGTGTCTTCTTTTATAGAGACACAAGCATACTATATGAAAGCCAAGCACAAATGAGTGTAAGAATGTGTGTTAACATTCAAAATGTGTCCAGAAGGAGTGACAGAAAACATTCCAGAGAATATACAATATCCCAGTGGGTGGTGCATTTTTTAAGGCAGAGATTGAAATCCTCAATCCATTAATTTTGTTCCAGATGTGTAAAAAAAACATGACAAGATTATACTTCTTGGAAAAAGCTAAGAATAAAACTTTGCAGGTTTATACCAATGTTATTGATACTATTAGAGGTAATTTAATGACTTGTGCAGCTACAACAGTGGAGCAGTTTGACTGTCTTGCAGAAGTGTTTTAATAGGTGTATTGCTCAGTCTTAAAAACTCTTGGCACATAAACCTTTCCATGTCTGGAAATTAAAAGTAAGATTCATTAGTCATATTTATATAATGCAGGGATTAAAAAGAAAAAAATATCTAAAGGGAATTCTTACTTTCTTCTTAAGTAAGAGTTTAAATCTAATTGCGATATTCAGAAAATTATGCAGATTTCAAGTTATGATAATTAAGAGGAAAAGGAGCATAACATCACTGATACTCCATTTGCTGTCTGACACCAGAAATTTCACAAGAAAGGTCAGTGTTACATCTACCAGTGACTGGTGGAGTGAAAGACTTTCACAATTATACAGTGGGTTAAGAAGAATACTGAGTTAATACAAGTTTGTCTGACAGACAAAATAACTATTTGATGTAACCTACATATTTTTAAGAGGAACTTGAAGTAAAAACAAAACACAGAATATTTTTTAAAAAAAGTTAAAACCAAGATATTATTTTCAAATATATTTTTAAACACTAAACCAAAACTTGAAGTAATCTAAAAACAAATCTATTTTGTAATAATTGGTAAGAAAGTGATTTTGAATGCTGATATAAGGATACTTTTCATGACATAAATGTATATATTTTAAGCCACCTTTGATGATAATCACATTTCTACAATAAAAAAATCATGCTGTAACAATGTAAAAAGTGTGACAGACTTGTTTAACAAGTGTCATCTTATTCAACAAAGCATTAAATAGACAGCATGAATATCACTTCTTTTATGTAAAACCTACAAGAGTTTCGGCCCTAGTGTATCACTTATCTAGTTAGAATATTAACTGTTCATCTTAAAATTAATTGTTTAATTTATACAGAAATGTTAGACCTACAAAATGTGGGGAAAAGAAAAGACAGATATGATTCAGGAGGACCAAGTGCAGGAAAACAGAGGGGTAATGTTTTAAAAGGGCCAGTCACTAGAAACCGTTGGCTGGTTGGAATGGTCACCTGGCAATGCACTGTGTGATCTTACAGACAAATCACTAAGCTTTGGTCTGTATTTGCATGAATATCCTACTGAGTTTTCAGTAGTAATCTCAGGTGCAGACATGAGAAGAAAACTTGCAAAATGTATACTGCTTTTCATGATTTTCATAGGTTCTAAAACCATCTCTAGACTCAGTCTCAATATGGAGTTAATATTAACAACTGTGTAGGTTAGAAAGCTACTGTTTACCATCTCCTCATATAGTAACAATCTAGCAATTAAGTGAAGCAGATCATTAAGTCTGCATTATAGCAAGACAAATCATGTAAGAAAAACTATAAAAAGAAGTTGTACAAATGACTATTAGCTAGTTTTTTCTTGCAGGTAACTAGTTCTGACAATCATTATTTAGTCAACTATAACATGAATTTAGACAGGATAAAGTAGCTAAAAATACGTTTAAAACTGTCTCTCACTTGCAAATTTCCAGAAAAGAGCAACGTGTTAGCACAGCTGAATTATGATGACACTGACATAACACAAATACAAATGTGGGGGCTAGCCAGGAACTATGTTTTAACATATTATTGATCTTTATTTTTCTGCCACAGAGGACTCCTGTCTAAATAGCAAATGTTACCAGAAGTTGTAGGTGTTTTATATTTATTCATGCAGGTCCTACCAAGACCTCTCATACACAAAGTATGTATATACATTTTCAGGCATTTATATCAATACAAGTTATTAGCATTACATTCTTATCATTGAATTATTAAGAAAACATAGTAAAACTGTCCAAAATCTAGTCATAAACCAAGATATGGAAACATATGTTTCTGTACTAACTTGAACTTGGTGAATTAAATTCTATGTTATAGATGGATCAGAATGAAGAAAGTATTGCATCTTAATATATGTGTAACGGTATTAACTACAAGAATTTGTTATACTGAAAGAATGTATGTTAATTAAATGCTAAATATGTATAGATAAAGATCCATATGGAACTGTTACTACTATTTCTGACAAAAGTTAACTCTGCAGATAAGTGACAGAAAACAGAAGTTCAGCTTGGGTTCTTTCCTCCTCAATAACATCCAGACACCAAAAAGGGTGAGCTTCGAGGGTGAGATGTGTCTTAGTCTTTTAATGGGCACAGATATGCAACAAATGCAGTGCTAAGCTGCACTTTAGCTAAGCTTTTCAGGTAAAGCAGAAGTCTCAACTTCCTAATTCTGCCACAACAATGGCTACCCACTTTGTATACATTAGAACTAGAAGGAATAGGACTCTAGAAGCTAACTGTTTCTGAAGTATTCATATGTGCAAAACTCATTACTTTTCCCCTGAATAATATGACAAAATTCTTTTGATGTATGTATGTATATATGTATGTACGTATGATTTTTGACATAAGCTTCAAACAAACAAAAGTATGAAGAAAACAGAATATTAATAGTATTTTGTAACTGGATACATATATGCACTGTGTAATTGAAAATTCATTATATGCTAATGTTCATAAATCAGTGAAAAGTTAGCTTTCCATGTCTTTTAAAGTATGAGTCAATAAAAAGATTATTCCGTCTTCTCTTTATCATAGACTCTGTTCTGATCCCTTAGGGTAATGCTTTCTACTATCTTATTCAGTCAATGTTATGAAGACTTTTAACAGACTTACTTCTGTTTCAAAAGGGACAGTGAATTTAAAGTTAACTCTGACTTTGCTGTTACATATATGAGAGAAAAAAGATTTCATTTTGTTTTTTTGAAGCAAGCATAAAAAAATTACATCATTGAATTAGTTTAGAAGCAGTTCCAATCAGTTGCTTACATTTTCCTCATCTGTCTGGGCTGTCTTATGTGTGATTTATATACATTGTATAAAATACACTTTCATTAAATTCATTGTAAAATCTCAAGTCTACTGAATTATGTCTTTTGAATTCATATGAAAATCAAAGCCAATTTCAGTACTGGTAAAGTAGCAGACAGTATGTGCAATATGGTTATCATTTAAGATCTTGAGTGTATTTGTTTACAGCTGTTTTACTCAATATTCTTTCTGTTTTTGGTGCTGATAGCCAGTCACTGAATTTATTCTCTCACTTCTATCTCCTAATTAGATTAGTTAAATCTCTCTGAAGAACTGGCACTATGCCATACCTGGTGATTTTTATATTAATTCACTGTTGGATATCATACTTTATCTTCAGCCCCACTGATTTGTTCATCTCAGCTCTTCATTACCCCTTAGGTAAGCACCAGAGATGTTAAATTTCAGAGATACTGAAATTTATTTAGCATTCTCCATCATACTAATGTCATTCTTATTTGCCATTTATTTGAAAACCACTAAACAATTTGATGCCTGAATGCTTCTCTAAATGTGAAGTCTTAGATTGCTAATGTAATTAACTTTCTATAAGTCTCTTCAAACAAATCTGTTTTTCTCGAAATAGCTGTATTGTGAAAAATGATTCCAAACTATAAGAAGTGACTCTTTCATGACAGCCAAAAGGAGACAGTTATCACTCTACAGTCTTAGATTTTTATTGCCTTTTGTAAAATGTGGGATACATTTATTTAAAGGCATAATATTAATTGAAATATTGATGTAGTACTTGTAGGAAGACCTACAAATCTGACCTTTCAGGAAATAAAAGTCACAAGAATTGCTGTTCTATGTTTATTTAATGTGAAGTTTATTATGAGCTGTATTAGAAACACTACTACTTTGGATTGACAAGCCAAAGCTAGGAGGGAGGGGGAGGGCAGATGGGGAGGGGTTATGCTATGGGAGTGATCTTTTTAGAAGGAGGCTGGGGCTGCCCCGTGCCAGACACAGACAGTTCCAGATAGGTTCATGTGACCCACCACAGGGCATGGTTCAGTTCCTTAGCCAAGGTGATGACACATCTAGGAACATTTAAGAAAGGACAGAATATAACACAAAGAGAGAAAAGGAGAGAAAATAAAAGTAAGAAACAACCCTATAAACATCAAGGTAAGAGGCGAAGTAGGGGGAGGAGGTGCTTCAGGCCCCAGATCAGAGATTCCCCTGTAACCTATGGAGAGAAACTGAAATAGACCTAGTATTTCCGTGCCATTTGTGGAGGGGACCACAGTGGAGGAGATATTTCCATGCATCCTATGAAGAAGAATATAGTAGAGCAGGTAGACACTTGGAAGAGCTTACAGTGGAGAAGATAATCACTACAGTCTGTTGAGGAATTCTAGAATCGTAGAATGGTAGGAGTTGGAAGGGACCAATCCTCCTGCAGAAACAGGTCCACCTAGATCAAGTTGCAAAGGAACATGTTCAGGTGGGTCTTGAAGACCTCCAAGGAATTTAGATATTTGTAAATATTAATAAGATACTTCCTCAGTCTCCTATTTTCTAGACTAAAAGGAATTCATGCAAGAGCAGTTGAGTCTTTCCTAAAGGAAATGTGACTTCTGGAGAGTACACACTCAACCAGATTTTTCTCCTGAAGAAAAAACATCAGCAAAGAGAAATTGCTATGTTCTGATGACACCTATTTCCAATCCTCCCTGTGCTGCCTGGGTTGGAGAAAGGATTTGGTGGTTTTTTTTAATGTTTGTTTTTGCTTTTCATTATCTAAATCCATCTTAACTGGTCTCACAATGCCCTGTTGGGATGCAATTAATTTGGCAGAAAATAAACTGTCTTGTATTCCAACCAACCTCAGACAATTCTGGGTGACTGGGGATGGCTGGGCTTAACTCCTGAGTGATGTCTGAACAAACAGGTTATTGTGATCTGGAAAGAAAAGAGTAAGAGAAAGAGAGAAAAGGTAAGTTACAATAGTCACTATCATGAGTTCACAATGTTGGGACAGTCTGCTTGTCTTCTATGTTTCATCCAATGTTCCCTGAAATCAGGTGAGGGGAATGGTGTTCTTCCATTCCATCTCTATTAGACTTGCTTTTAATAACATTGTTTCATTGCACAGTCAATGAACTCCTAGAACTGTTTGGCATATCCATGCCTCTCAATCGTGTGCAACGTGCCCAGTCCCATTCATGGAGGGTCCTGGAAAGTTCTGGAGGGTCTGAGCCTCCCCTCCACATCTCTTGTTTACAGTCTTCAGTAGACTTGGCCTGGACACATGCTTAGAGGAGGTATGTTCTCAGATAGTGGAATATCTTTCTGAGATAATTGAATGTACAAGCACCTCTAACAGATAGAACTTCCTTGGTTGCCAAAACGATGTGGTTTCCATGGTTAACTATGCTTCCAGCAATGTTGAGGTATATTATTAAAACTGGTAATAAATTAAGCTAACTTTCTCAAGTTGAAGTGGTTAAGAGATCTCACTACCTTTATATTCACCCATGAGCTTGCTCATCATTTTCTCCCCATCCCACTGAAAAGAGTGAGGAAGTAGCTAGATGGGGAATTTGTCTTTTAGTGAAGGCTAAACCTCAACTGGTTTTTGGTAATCGTGGGATTATTTGAGTTGATTACTATTTTCATTGAAGAGCAGAGCCTTGATATGTGATCTGTCTCCATTGCCTAATTCCATATATGTATGATGTAGAAGTCTATACCTGAGCAGGTAATCTTAGGTTCCCATCAAAGTTTATCAATGAAAATGGTAATATTAGGATGTGCTGTCTATGACTGATTACATTCATTTACTTTATGTAAGGTAATTTGGAAAATCCCTTCTATTGATTAGAAGGAAAGTTTGATAGCCCTAATTCAGATGATAGAGATACTATTGGACCTTACTTTCCTTAAAATTTATTTCTGTTTCATTGGAATTTTTATTCAGGTTAGTCTGATTTGTTCTAAGGTATTTTAAAGAAAGAGAAAATAAATCTGAATATTCACAAATTTCTCCAGATAAGAAGTTGAGCAGAGACTTTCGTTTCTGATTAATGAATAAATGGATTTTCTCTACTGTGAGATGCCAAAGAAGACTGCTAAATGAAATATATCTGAAGAATATATGAATCTGAAAATTCTTGCTTATTCCTCATTTGTGGAGAAGGGATCATGTAAGTATTGCTAGTGCATTATTTATGCATGTATCAAACTCTAGAGTTAAAGAAGGCTAATGTTTGAACACATCAGGTAACATAGAATGTGACAAAACTTTCTCTGACAGTAGCGCTGATCTGTGCAGACTTGTCTCATTAAATTATCGCATTAATTGCACTGGTAGTTATAGTGATATTATAGAGAAAAAATGATCAACAGACTGATTTTTTTTTTTTTTTTTTCATTTTGAGAATCTTTAAGATATGGCTTCAGAGTAACTAAAACCTTATGACACAGGAGGTCATGTTAGGGTAGAACAACTGTTGAGTAGGAGGTGACACATGGCACAACATAGCCTCAGAGAACTATGAGAAAACAGTCACATCAGACACATCTATACAGGCAGGAGTGCACATCTGCAGACCCATGAACACAAGAAAGCATTCAGTGCTTGAAGATAAACCTGACATCAAATTCACTGTATGTCTGTCACTCTATAGATTCTTGAAAGAGCTCTGATATTGTTTTCAAGGCAGAGCTGTAATTAGACATGCTGTCATACAGCATGTTGACATACATGCATACATACATGCTGACATAAACACACTCCTCACAGATATTCCCTTGAACTTTCTACCCTAAGATTTTTTTTTTTCCCAGTGCAATAAATCTATCTCTCCTTTGGTTAGCCAACAGCATTGGTATTCAGTAGTATTGAAGAGGTTTCTTTCAGGTGGTCAAATTTCATGCTTAAACATAAATAGTAAAGATGTTGTGGCTACTACTTCTTTATAGCATCTGGCAATCTACCATCTAAAACGGTGCACCTCAGGAAATTATTTTTAAATAAACTTTTTTCAGAACTGAAACAATGTTTATGATTTTATTTTTTAGAGATTTTTTTCAGGATCATAACAGAATGATAGTATTTTCAACCAACCTTTTGACAGGTTACTAAACACAATGGTCTTAATTGAATAGAAAAAAAATACATTGAACTAAACAAAATTATAAAATATGTTAATCTCTATTCTTCAAGTCCTTCCAAATCTGCTATGATCTCCAAAGTTATTCAGAATTCTCTACATTATCACGGA
The DNA here is from genome assembly GCF_028858725.1 of Colius striatus. Lineage (NCBI taxonomy): Eukaryota > Metazoa > Chordata > Aves > Coliiformes > Coliidae > Colius > Colius striatus. The sequence goes on along the minus strand of NC_084759.1, from coordinate 47,529,678 downwards.
ATGTTCCTCTATAGCACATTCTTCCAAAGGTCAAAGACTGGAATCAACACTTCACTTGTCTCATTCTCTGAAGAGTTTTCCAACCCTTATAACTTTTCAGAACATTGGAAGCAAACTTCTTTTGCCTTAGCTTCAGTTAACAAAGCTTTACAGGTGACATTGTCACTCTTCTTGAAACCTTTTACTACAATTGTATGAACACAGATACGCTGGTTGCTCAGCAGTCAGTTCACATCACAGTTCTTGTTAGTTTCCTAATAGGTGTTGCATACCTTGAATTATGATTCATAAGTCACACATGGTAAAGAAACTCCCATACTATCTCTATGTTTATGCCACACTGTATGAGAAACTGGAGGAGGAAAAAGAATGCCTTTTTTTTCATACTACTTGATTTATTTCAGGGAAATAATTTACTCTTCTATGTCACTTAAACCAGATTGAGAACACAATGTTTATAAGGCTCCTATGTGGTGATGATGAATTTGATAGTTTCCCATGGAATAAATATACAAAGTTTGTATGAAAAAACAATTTGATCTCATTTTAAAAGTTTTATGAAGACAAAATAAGAACAAAAAAAACAAGTTTTGCTACAGAAAGATTTAGTGGAGAAAAAACAATCCCTGAAATAAGAAATTGAGCAACGTTAAGGATTTGAAGTTTGATTCAGCACATTATAACAATAAAGCCGAAGGATAATACATGTTTATAAACTCTCTTCCAAAATTACAACAGCTGAACTTACCTTATGGATGAAGACTTAATCTGAACAACAGTAACAGCAATTATATATTTATATATATTTATTGCAGTGTAACATTCTTAAATTATATTGTTAGATCAAAAACAAAATTTATCTCTGTACCTAAAATTATGTGTTCAATTCTTAATATTTCTCTACAGTTAACAGCTGAAATAATCAGAAATGCAAAAAATGCACTAGATAGATGTATCCAGAAGCAATCAGTGTGATTAAATAATTACTGATAATTAAAAGAAGCTCCCACAAACAGCCAAATCATTTATCATTTTATTACTTCAGATGACAATCTTCTTTAGATGTAATTTTTGCAGTACAATTCAAATATCATTATTTAACAGTATAATTACTACTAGTAATTAGATCTGCTTTCCTTAGAAAACTGAATGAGAAAACCGGAAGGAATTTCTTGGGTTAATTGAATAAAAGGAAGCAGACAAAAACTGTAAACATGAAAAAGAAGAGAAGAGAAGAGAAGAGAAGAGAAGAGAAGAGAAGAGAAGAGAAGAGAAGAGAAGAGAAGAGAAGAGAAGAGAAGAGAAGAGAAGAGAAGAGAAGAGAAGAGAAGAGAAGAGAAGAGAAGAGAAGAGAAGAGAAGAGAAGAGAAGAGAAGAGATCTGGCTTTGAGTTTGTAAAGAATTTTTACCGGAGGACTCAGTAGAGATATACACTTATAGGACTTCACATCTTCATGACAGTGCGAAGTGAATAACAGATTTTTTGGTTGATCAATCTTGTCAAAGATAGCCAGTCAAATGAAAAATTAGAGTGACTTAGCCCAACAGTAAAAACACAATCTCCCTAAAAGAAACAAGCAAACACCACTACACTGAAAAACAACAACAACAAAATCTCAGCTTTTTTAACACTTTTTCAAGTATAATGTTTTAGGTAGTTTATCTGAATTCAGGAATATTTCAAAATGTTTGCAAGTTTTTGGTTTTTTGTTTTTTTTTTTTTCTAATCTCAGTGTAACTGATTTCCTTCAAGTTATTAGTTTTATAGTTAAAACTTGGCTGCTATCTATAGAAATAGCTTATATTATTCATGATTTAAAATTGCAGAATGTCATAGCTGACGCTGAGATCTATCTATTAATATATTTAGACACAGATAGATCTTTGTGACTTTTTGTTTGTGACAGAGTAAATCAACTAATATTGCTCATTTCTATTGAAAGGGCAAAAGTACCCAGACATCCTACAGGGAGGAAACTCCTCAAAAATTATAAACCTCTAAACAATGTCTTCAAATGATAGCCCCTATCAGGACTAATGAAAGATTTTGCTTGCATAAGGAAAATTCTGGGATCAGATATCACACCATTATAAGTATTAAAAGAATAGTATAGAGTCATCATGCTGTAAAATTCCATGGGAAGTGGAATTTAGGCCATATTCTCTTTTTTAAAATTTTCTAGAAATCCATCTGGGAAGAAAGAAAGAGTAAGTTACTGAATGAGTCCCAAAACCCAATATTTAGATTTCCAGTCACTGTACTAATTGTAATTTTTAAATCTGAACCGAGTTTCAGTGATGAGGCAAGTCTAATCTAGAAAAAGAAAAAGGTAAAGAAGAAGACAGTCAAGGTAATTATAATAAAACTGAGTGAACATTAGAAGAGATTTAATGAGGGAAGTGATTTAATTGCAAGGGACAGAGGGATGCTAGATCACTTGAAAATTCCGAAACACTGAAGTACATTCAGCAGTAGAAAACTGCAAAGTTTTGTTGGGTTTTTTGTGTATGGTTGGTTTTGTTTAGTTTTTTTTTTAAAATACATCCAGAGTATAAGGCAACAGATTGCAAACTTGAAGATATTGTAAATATTCAGTGATCTGACTGACAAGGAATGTATTAAAAGGGACTTATGAACTGTAGGAAATGCTAGCTGCTTAAGAAGAAGCAACCACACAAATGAAATGATCTGACATGTGATGATTTCCAGAACATTTTTAGTGCCATATGGAAAGTGTTCTCCAAAGAACTGGATGTGAAAGAAGGCTTAATGGCATGCATGCCCTAAAGAAACTGAGTAATAGAATATGGTCTTTTCTGTGGAAGGAGAACAATGTTTTCCCTGGTCCCATAACTTTCATAAAATACTATGTCTCTAGGGTCCTAAATTAATTTATGAGTCTAGCTAGAATGTTGTAGAGATGTAATGGTAGTTACAGAGAATTGCTTTTTTTTGAGTACATAATTTTTGCTATAGAGTTTGGTTGTTCAGCAAATATTATAGATTCCCAGATGCATTAAATAAAGATCTAGTTATAAAACATTGGTTTTTTATCTGGTAAGATATAACTGAGACAAAAGCAGAGGATCACATTAGTCTATCATTAAGTAGCTTTGTACTTTTAGGACTAAAATTGTGTTATAAGACTCTCTTGTTAGTGAACTTTAAAGAGAGATTGTTTGGCATAAGAAAAATGAACTTTAAAGAGAGATTGTTTGGTCATTGATCAGTGTGTGGTGAGCAATTGCATTGTGCGTTACTTGTCTTTTGGGTTTTATTTCTTTTTTTGTTACTTTCCTTATTGTTGGTTGTACTGATAATAATTATATTTAATTTATTAAGCTGTTCTTAACTCTGAGGGTTTTTTTTCATGAGTTCTTTTTTTCTTCCAGTTCTTCTTACCAGTCGACAATGGGTGGAGAAGTGAGTAAGCAACCGTGTGATGCTTAGTTACTGGCTGGAGTTAAACTATATTTATCAAAGAGAAAAAGAAAAAAAATCTGAAAGCTGAATGATGTCTGGAAAACTCAAAAAGCATTTTTCAAGCATAAAAGCAGAAATATACAACTTCTAAAAGTTCTTTTAGAAAATAAAGAGGAAATTATATTTCTTTTTTATAATTGACTACAAAAAACAGAAACTCTTCTTGCATAGATGAAAAATTTTTTCCTACAGTGACTGAAATTGAATTCAAACCTTTTATCAATACACAATATTAATATACATCAGTGATGTCATTCACATATAAAAATTCCAAGAAATATGATTTCTGGAAGCACGATGGTGGTGATACGTAAGACTTTGCTTTTGCCTACCCTGATACACATTGGACTATAACTTACAATGGCAAATAATAGAAATGTCAGCCTTTGGACCTCGTTTTTATTAGTCTGGTAATTCCTTCTCATTGTGCTGGACATGACCTTTCTGCTAGGGCTGGTAAAATTTTACACCTTAAATTACATTCTCCTCAGACGTAAAAAACACTTTTTTTTTATTTATTTCCATTACAGTTTTCAGAATCACATATGGGAATGCGATACAGTGGAAACCTTTCATTTCATGCCAATGAAAATTAAAAAAAACACCCTACATATACGTCAGATTGTACATAAATGTGTTGATTATCTTCGTCTTGATCAAACACTTTACAGAGGGTTGTAATAAACTATGGAATTCAGAATAACATGTAAAGTTTGTGGTTTGTTTTTTTTTTTTTCCAGTTAGGAGCAAACAATTATAGAATTCAAACTTGCTCCATAGGAAGTTTAACCTATTATAATTGACAAACTTTAAAGACAAGTCCAAGACAGGAAAAGAAGTCCAAATATATACCAACAGCAACTTTAAATGAAAACATACTGATAAAATTAGTTAAATGTTTTGTTATTTTTAAGGTTTAAATTGTACTTCTAGTGATCTTGATAGCCGAATACATTGTTTGTCCTGCTGCTGCTGTCGGGGATTGTTTCTCTACAGAGATAAAACATCAAGATTTCCAGCTTGCATATGTCTATTACTCTGAAAGATGTTTGACACAGAAAGAGATGTCTGTGAAAAGCAGAGGAAATAATAGGTTTTTTCAAAGTTATATTTATACAAATGTTAGAATGGTTTGACTGGATTATATTGAGACCATATTTTCTGAGGTATATTGAATGTAGGCCTGTTTTTTCTCAGAAATATGACCTTAAAATGATCTTCAGGGTATATCTTTTGGTTCATGCCTATTCTGTGTTAGAGGAGGTGTAGGATTCTTTCTGGATCTCAGTAAGAAAAGTACAAGGACAAATAGCATAGTAAAATAGTAAAATAGAATAGAGATATTAGGTAAAGTTTATCTCCCTTCAAATGCTGTGAAGTTGTTTTTGTGCAGCATTAGACAGATTCCAAATGAATCCTCCTATAGTATGTTGTGTATATCCCATCTGTGGAGAGATCATCCTTGCCCCTTTACTATGGCTCCTTCCATCTGATGTAACAAACAAAATTATGCATCTTGTCTTGACAGAAAAGAATTTTACCTTTTTCATTACACCCATCAGAGCTACATAAATCTAGGAACCATACTCAGAAAAAACAATTATCCAGGTTATTCTAGCACACTCCTTTACATTGTCATATATAGGGGATCACACTGTGATCACTCACTATCGTGCAAGCCCCAGAAGAGCATCTAGGACTTGCTCTGGATCACTCAAACTCCTCAAACACAATATCTTCCTTAAGACAATCCCATTGCTCATATTGATATTTTTGTAATAAGATCAGGACTAGTAGGCTGATATTCAAAGTCTGTTCTGAGATTTCTAGCTCTTTTTCTGCAAGTAAAACAAAGAATACATATCTTAATTCTATAGAACTAATGAGTATCCTAATGTAAGTTTTCATTTAGTTGGCATTCCTGCCATAAATGTAAAACTGTCCTTTATTCATAATTTAAATTAAAATTAATTTATAATTTAAAATTTATAAATTAATTTATAATTTATAATTTAAATTATTTAAATTGCTGGGTGTCTGAAATATTTCCATTTTGAATTTATTGTTTCTTTGCACACCCTGTCTGCCCATGCTACACAGCCTTTAGGCAAATTAAGAAAAAAAAAGTTACTTTTTTTATTTCAAAGTAATCATTAATCAAATTAAAAGACCCACATACTAAGTTGAGTCATACTAAATATTCCACTAAAATAACTGGCTTACTCCAAATAACTTCCGTTTATGCAGGAACCAACTTTGGTCTTTGTAATTTTTTTTATTAAAAAAATGGAACAACTTTGATGCCTATTTCTGTCCACGACTCTCTACTTAATAATTCAACAGCTGTTCTCCTTCTCCTAGTAACAAAGAGATAATAATCGTGTCCCAGTAATGAAATCCAGATTAGCAAAATTCTCTTCACAAAAGTGTTAAGACTTTGTTAACTTTAGAGAGTTTTCAAACATCTGCGATTATTTGCAATTTTCTCACTGAAATAAGGAAAACTGAATGAAGTCTGAGTCTCTTTCTTTTTTTTTCTTTTTAAAGGATCATAGAAATATTGGTAATCTAGTCCAACGTACCATGCATGTTAGGACTGCAAACATCACAAGACCAGGTCAGCTTTAATTTTTTTGTTTGACTCCTGAAAAATTTAAAGGATGAATATTCTGCAGCCTCTTAGAGTAATGTCTTTGGAATTCTTCAGATGTCTTAGTGCAAATATTTCTTCCAAATGTCCAAACCTCCCAAGATGAAATCTGTGGATATATCCATTGTGATAGCACCTGCTACTATGAAGAAGAGTTCATTGACACTGTCATTGTAGCTTTTTCAAACAATGGTAGGAAATTATGAGATTATCCTAAGCCTTCATCTTAACAGGTGAAAATGATCCAATTCTCTCAAACTTGCTTCATATGTTATGTATTCACGGCCCCTGGTAAATTGCATGATCTACTGATGATATCGATCCAAATGTAGTCCAATCTGTTGTTTGCCTTGTTTGCAAGTAGAATGTTTTACTGCTTTATGGTAAGCATGGCATTCAATGTAATCCTTGGTCCTTTGCAGAAGAGCTGTTTCTCAGTCACTTTTTAGCTTGTAAAAATGCATACTAATAATTGAATAAATCAGTCATTGGTATATAACACTTCACTTGATGATAACAAACTTCAAGAGGTTTCTGCTGGCTCAGTCCTCAAGTTCATCAAGGTCCTTGTGGTGGTTTGACCCTGGCTAGTCATTAGATTCTCACAAAAACCACTCTATCACTCCCCCTCCAAAAGTTGGAGAGGGGAGAGTGAGAAAAGGGCTCATGCATCAAGATAACGACAGGGAGATGACTCAGCAATTGCCATTATGGGCAGAACAGACTCACCTTATTAGTTTAATTTATTATTGTCAATCAGAACAGAGAAGGATAATGAGAAATAAACCCCAAATCTTAAAACACTTTCCCCTCACCCATCACTCCATTCCCAGGTGTATTTTAGTTTAATCTCTGTTAAATTTCTACTTATTTTCCTGATAGTCAGACACTGAAGTGTGTATTTTAGAAAGGTTTGTGTTTCAAACATGTTTACTCTCCTTTAAAGTGAAATAAGCATAATAAAGATCCTTGCAACCCTGTTTACTTCCCTGTTTGTCTGGGCAATCACCTATCCTATTTTAACATCCAGATACTCAATTTTTTGCAGATATAATCAGTCTTTCAGCCAAATTTGCATCTTATGCTTTTTTAAAATTAATATTAAAGTAATCTAGATGAAAAGAAGTCAAGAGGTACATAATTAAGTTGAAAGAAAAGTATCTCAAGGGGAAGTTGAAAGACAGAAAATTTCAACAATGCAAAAAAATCCAAAGAATTTAGTTCTACATGCAATCAGTGTTGACAGAATATGTAGTCTGCTTTCCCTTGTGCAAGTCAATGACATCATATTCCTTTGGAAGAAACTCTGTGCTAGAGATTTTGTGATGCAGACTATAATGAAAAAAGGGACCAATATTTTTTGAAGAAAGTGATTTAACTGAGGGAGATATAAAATCTACATACACAACCCCAACTTGTAAAGAAAAACTATTACACATCAAACAATTGACACAGGAAAAAAGGTGTGTTTTCATAGTAAAATATTTCTCTTTGTTTGTGGTAATGTCTTCTATTTTTGATGACTGTAATTCTAGGGTAGATTTTTATGGGACCAAAAGTGTTGTTTAAGGAACCCGTTTACTTTATCATAGGGGACTGGTAAGCAACTGTACTGTCAGATTTAGCTCTGTAACTGTCCTGTTTTATAATATGAAGTTGAATCCCTCTTTATAAATGTTATGAGAATATATATTGTTCAGGAGGAGACTCATCTGTTTTCTAAGACAAATGTCTCTCTATATGCACCTTCTTGAACTTGCTGGTTATGACCAACTGAGTACCAGCTGGACAAAAGCTGTTTTCCAGCATGTCAGTAAAGGTTGTAACAAATAGCTGTAGAATTGGTTCTTTTCTTGGGCGCTTTTCAGTGTACAGAAAAATTAATTAAATAACTGGACTAGATCCAAGGACTCAGTATCAGTGTATTTTGCACTTCAGACTTAAAAGGACATTTTACTGGTTTATGGGAAGCATTAATTCACTATAAATTGAAAATTAAATAATGGAAATTCTTCTTTGTCATGTATTCAGAGACAAACTTACAAAATTCTGTATATAGTGGTGTCTGAGGCTGTTTAGGTAAGATCATATATTGCCTATGGCTTTTTCACATTTAAGAACTAGTGAAAGGATTCATTCCCAACTAATGAAAAACAAAATCACTTTTCTAGAAAAGAACTGAATGTCAAAAGGTCTACTTGTGCTACCAAAGAACTTAACTCTCCATACCCAGATCACCTTATCATTCTACTGTATGAGTGTTAGCTTATTTATTTAGCTTATTAGTTAAAGAATGGGTTTCCAGTAGAAAAAAATCCTTCAATACAGTTCTTATGACTGGGACTGTATCATGCTTATAGTCTTTCAATCTACACAATCCTCTAGTTCCCTTCTGTAAATCCTGATACCCTTACACAACACTCTTTGTTATATAAGATACGTCTTTAGTTTTCTACTACAAAAAAACACTTGTTTTGGCTTAATACTATTATTTCAGGCCCTTTATAATAAAGGAAACATATAAAGCATTATAAAGAGCTACAGAACCCCATGTGGTTCTTGGACTGTGACCCAGCGTCAAATGATTTGTAACATGGAAGCTGCTGCCCCTTGGATTGCAGTTGAAGAAACAGTCAGTTTCAGGCCCTTTATAATAAAGGAAACATATAAAGCATTATAAAGAGCTACAGAACCCCATGTGGTTCTTGGACTGTGACCCAGCGTCAAATGATTTGTAACATGGAAGCTGCTGCCCCTTGGATTGCAGTTGAAGAAACAGTCAGTTGAATTTAAGCACCTGACAGTGTTATTTAAGTTTGTGTCTCTAGTACTTTTACAATGTTAAAAAAAAGAAAAAGAAAAAAGAAGCAGAACTGACCAGTAGATATTTAATGGAAGAAGTGCAGACATCCTTAGCTACACAAGAGTGTTAATGACACTGATTCCAGTATCTAAAATAATAACAGAACAAGCCTCAAATGGTCAAACACATTATAGAGATTAAGAATGGTGGAGATTTTTGATGGATGTTCTCCTGTTTATGTTTAGAATGATTCCCATGTAATGTGACTGCCATTGTTAGCAAATCCAATACTTCATTTCTTTCAGAAATGACATCAAAGGTTTTCAGTTCTTCCTAACCTGTTTTGAGAAGGCAGCCTCTTTGTTAATGTGTTATTTGCTGCTTGTTTCCTCAGTTTGAAAGGTCTCATTGATTTCATAGAATCATTTTAATTAAATTGTTCACAAATTGAAGTTTGGAAACATTATTCCTTTACTTTGACTTTCCTTTTTCTTTTAACTCCTATTTCATAAGGTTTCACAGTTCCATTTATAATAAATTTCTATTAATAATAGTGAGATGTCAACAGCAATGAAAGGACTAGTATGTTTTTAAAGATTATGAGCTCTTAGTCCTTGAAATGACATCCAAACTTCTAAAGTCTAACATGAGTTTTAATCCACTCAGAGTTTGTCAATTTGTTACCTTTTGCTCTAAACATCAAGTGCTTCTACAGACAAAATATCTTTTCTCATTTTTATGTCAGAAAAGATGAGGAAAACACTGGATGTCATAAATTTCTGCATTGTATTTTATCCAGTGACAGGAAGTTAAAGTACAAGGGGCCATGATTTACCTTACCTTATTTTTTATACTTTTTTTTTAATCTACCAGATGCAAAAGAAGGTCACTAAATAGATAAAGATACTGGAAGTTTATAAGTTTTTGCTACATACTGCTTCTTTTTATTTTCCATAAATAATTTATTTTATCAGATGTGGTATTTTTTGTATGATTTCCACAGTAAATGAAACAATTATGTTTTTATAGACAACTTCAGAGTCTAGGATTTTTTTATTTGCTTGTTTATTTTTACATTACAGAAATGGACATGAAAATATTGATCTCTGTGTTTATCTTTACTAAGAGTGTTTGGGAAGTTCAGAAAATCAGAGCTTATTAAAGGAAAACATGATATTATTATTACAGTTATACTTCTCTACACCATGACATTTGTTTAAGATTATTAGCAGCTTATAACTGTTGTCCTTGACTTTATTAAGAGGATATAAAATTACTTGGACCACACATTGAAGACTGTACTTCATCACTGCTTCTGCTATATATGTTCTGTTGGTAGAGAGATTAATTTTCCAGTGTTGTGATTCTAAGAGTTTTCATGAGTATTAAATTAATTATTTAAAGACAACCATCCATGTAATATGAAGCTACAGCTGTAATCTTAGAACACAGTAGGACATGAGTTTGTATGCTTGATAATCAGAAATCTAAAACAGACTATTTGTTTTAATTATAATCCTTCATGTATGCTAATACTTTTACATAAAGTCTAGTCCATAAATCAGACTATCCCATGTAATATATGCTTATTTTCTTTAACACAATAGCAATGTTCACATTACATAACTATTAATTAGTAGGCATAAAGAAAAAAAACCATTGCTAGATACCAAATGACATGGGTTTGCTAACAGCTAGAGATGCAAGAACTTTTTTTACACCCAATAACATTTGAGGAAGAGAAGTTTCAGTAAAGCATCCAGAGACACAGGTTTCAAAAATTATTAGTCATCTTTTTAGTCATTTTTTTTCTAAGAGAAAGGAAAAGGAATATTTAAACAGTAATTTATTTAATAAATTTAGAAAGGTTAATTTAAAAAAATATGCTAATCAAACGTGTTTATTAAGAGTACTGTGCTGTGGTTTAACTGAGATGTCTAAATTCAAAGTACATTTGTCTCAGAAGTCGTTCTTTTTGGTATAGACTGCACTTCTAAAGTATCTATTTCTACCTGACTGTGATGATAGTTTTTAAATGGTTACAGCTAGTTGAGATGAATGCTTCTCATTCTCACTAAATTTCTACTATATAGAGTCTTCAGACAAACTAGCCCTCATTTTCAGCATACTTCATCTTCTGTAGAAAGCATAAAAAAACATTAGTATATAGAAACACAGAACCATAGAGCAATCCAGGTTTGAAGGGACCTCAAATACCACCTGGTCCAATCTTTCATGGAAAGGGTAGCCTAGGTGAGATTACCTAGCACCTTGTCCATTTTCATCTTGAAAACATCAGGAAGAAAGAGCACAGAATGAATAAAAATCACTGATACCTTGATGGTGTGGAGCAAAGACTTCTTTCACTTTGTGATATTGTTATTTTGAAACACAGACATTTGGACTTCATGGAGTATATAGGAAAAAAGCATGTGTAAAATTATGGTTGTTAAAAAAATGAAAAGAGGTGGAACTCAGCCGTACAGATTTGCTGTCACTCTTCTATTCATATTGGTAACTTATTTTCACAAAACTAAAATTGCTTGGTTTTCCTTTTCTGAAAAAAATGGAGATATTGAACAAAAAGTGATATTCAAGGTTTAGAACCTATCTAAAACCAAGACATCTACAACACAGACATATTACCTTCATTTCAGGAACTTGCCTTTAAAATGCATCAAATCTTCTAGCTACAAATCCCAGATTCCTTACCACATTATCATTTGAAAGATGGATAACCAACACTCTTCTAAGTAGCATAAATTATGTTTTATTTGTCCAAATAGAATTAAAACCTGAGTTTTAATTTTATGGGGGTAGTTAAAACTTATATTTGAGGAAAGTACAAGGTCTTTCTTTTCAATCCACAGGATGAACAGCCTTATTTTTGATATTCAACCTCACTACTTAATTCAAGACATATGTCTATCCTTTCTCTAAACATTAGTACATTAAGTCATATTTCACAGGTACTTCAAAAGTATTTTCAGTGTCTTCTTCCTAATCAAATTTTTGAAATATTTAATATATAGAACAATCAAACATTGCATCAGTATTTCAACATATCAGTGCTGAGGTTTTCAAATTTTAAAAGGCTTTAAAATTTTCCAGATGATATCACAGTAGAAACATTTAGATGTTGAGAATTTTAGACTGTGTCCTTATTTGGTACCTAGTAGGAACTGAATCTTTTTTTTTTTTTTTTTTTAATAAAACTCATCCTTAGTAGTGTTGTGAAAATGTGTTTGTAACAACCTACCCTTAATTAAAAGAAAAATGTAAAAAGAAAATTCACACTTTATTTTCAACTATGGAGACTGCAATAAAAATTTAAAACACAATAATGTAAGCATGAAAGATAAAAAAAAAAAAAAAGGAAAAAGTCCAGAACATTGTCCCTTTGTGTTGTAGCTGGTTTTGTTATTCCAATGATTTGTTCTACCTGTAAAAAAACCCATTTTGTCTTAAAATTGACAAGTCAGTTTGGCAGCAACATATTTTCCTTGACATTATTCTCTCATTACTAGTGTTAATTAATAATTTTCAAAATATTATGTTATATGTTATCTTTTAAAATATACAAATACATGGAGCTCACCCATTCTTTCTCTAATATTACCAGACTTGTATAAACTGTAGTAATATGCCTCATTTATTAATAATAGCAGGAAACAGATAAGTTCTACCTTCTATTTCAGCTGTATGTGAAAACTGAGAACATTGGGAACATTCACAACAGGCATGTGCTGTAATCCATCTGCCACAAGCTTATGCTACCATTGCTAGATGAGAGGGATGTGACATGTTATATTAGCCCTTATGATACTGCAAACAAAATTGGATTGCATTACCTATTCGAGAAACATTCATCACCTCAAAAACACAGCATCATTTTTTTTTAGATTTATTAATGGATATGTTCTGGCTTTACATTTCTAATTGTTTGATGTCTTGTCATACTTGAATTTTGAGTTTCAAAATTATACTTCTCTGAATTACCCAAACTGATATCCTCTATTAGCACAATATGATATTAAAAAGGATTATTATCATTAAATTTACAAACTACAGGAAAGATTTTCCAAAGTGTTTTATCAGGACATAAGTATTCCAGCGATCTTGTCTAAAACTTTTCAATGTAGCAAGATGATCAGGGGACTGGAACATCTTTCGTACAAGGAAAGGCTGTGGGAACTTGGACTGTTTAGTTTAGAGAAGAGGAGATTGAGGGGAGATCTTATTAACATTTATAAATATCTAAATGGCGAGTGTCAGGGACATCCCTTTTTTCTATAGTAGCTAGCAACAGGACAAAGGGTCATGGGATGAAGCTGGAACACAAAAAGTTCCACAAATACAAGAAAAAACTATTTCGCTTTGAGGGTGATGGAGCAGTGGCACAGGCTGCCCAGAGGGGTTGTAGAGTCTCCTTCCTTGGAGATCTTCAAGACCAACCTTGACATGTTCCTATGTGACCTGATCTAGATGAACCTGCTTCTGCAGGGGGGTTGGACCAGATTATCTCTAAAAGTCCCTTCCAACCCCTACCATTCTATGATTCTACGATACCTTTTAGGTTAAGAAATGACAAAAATCTATGTGTAAGTACAATGCACAAAAACCAGTTGCAAGTTTGAGTGTATATGTAAGAATGTATATATGTATACAGCAGTAGGATCTGAAAAGTATTTTGAAAATGAATTGTATGTCATTCCTATTAACTGGAGAGTCGTACAAAATACTTCAGTAGGCAGTAAGCAAAACAAAAACAGTGAGCATTGCAATACATGTGTTTGTGAGCATATATAATTTCACAGGAAATATGTACTTAAATTTTATCTTCTGGGGTGAAAAGGCTAGAGTACAACTTTGAAGTAAGAGGAAAGAGTTAATTCACAAAACAGAGATTTTTTTTATAATAATTAACACATAATCTTGAAATTAACATATGACTTGGAATTCAACTCTCCTTTTTGAAACTTCTCTTAACACTAGAGACTCCTTCCCATCTTCTTATTTTGACTTTTTTTTTTATGTTAGAATCACTAGAGTGATTCTTTTTCCAAGGAAAGAGTGTATAAAATTTTCTATTCAGTCATATAATATTTCTGAAGATTATCAGTGTAGAGATACAGAGCCTTACCAGCTTTACAAGCAAAGAAAGATGTAATTCTTAGTGACATTTGACTTTTTCATTGATTTTTACTAAGTAATACTGTATCATATTGTGGGAAAAATGTTCATGTAAGGGTCAAAAATTTAGAAGAGTAAAGATGATATTTGTTGACCTTTTTTTGGTACTTCTGAACACATTTGCTGAATTTGATGGTGATGCTTGTGATGTGATGTTATAGTAGAACTGTTAGGTAATAAAGGTCCCTAGTTTCCTTTGAATCATGATATTGACTTAGTATATTTTTGTTATTGTTAAATTATCTGGAAATTGGGAGTTATGTGATGGTTACTTGTGTAATTAATAACATATTCCTTATTTTACAGTTTAGCCAATTCACTTGCATTTGCCTTTTCAACATTTGCAATTGGAGATTTCTAAATTTCTATAGGTTAATTCATAAAAGTGAAGGAAAAAAAGACATGTATCAATAAAACAATCCATTTTTAAAGCCTCTGCATGTAAAGGTTGGAGCTATCATTGAGTCATAATTCCAAATCAAATAAACTGTATCCTTCTTGGCATACACACACACACAAATGTGATTATGTTGTTGTTTGTACAATAGCTGACCCATTTGATATACTTAAATATCATTTTAGTTTTAAAGATTTTGTTGGGAGGGATAGGGAAGGTCATTGGCCCTTTTATCTTCATCTCTATCTGTATAATGACTTCTTGTTTTGAAAAGATCCAAATCTGTGAGTCGGCTACATTCATTAGTTTATTTTTCAAATGCTCTGCACTCAAAAATAAGTATTCTACAAGAATTTTATGTCCTGTATTAAGTAACTGATACAATGAATCCCATTCACCTCTCATATCCTTCTTGTTCCTCCCGTTTCTCCTTACCCATAAATCTCTGAAAAACTGTATTATTATCTTGTGATTTTATTCTTAACATTTCTATTGTTAAGTGTTAAAAAAAAAATTAACTGGTTCACCAAAATAAATACTTTAAGATCATAATTGATATAATCTCACTGCTTCTTTGTATTCTTAATGGGATTTCTTGCATCTGTAGTACCTTCTTTTATACTTAGCTTGTGAAATGTTTGGGATAAGTTCATCTTTTTGTCCTGTATTTGTACTTCTCAAGGGAGTCTAACTATGTCAAGGACCTCTAAGCAGTACACTTATATAAAAAAAAGTTCAGGAAAAAGAACACATTTCAATGTGACACATCAAAGAAAATAGAAGTTCTACGAAATAACAGAGAAAACATCACTACATATAAAATATTAACTTTCCAAAAACGATTGGAAACGATTCAGTGCAGATCGAGTGTGAGTACTGCAAATCAAGGATGTGGACAGAACCTTGTGTTAGCATAAATTGAGTTTCACACCTCTATTAAAAGAGTACATACATGAAAATTGGTTAAATTTCTAGTTTACTTAAATCATAATTGTGGTGGGTTGACCCCAGCTGGAAGGTAAGTCCCTATCCAATCATTTGCTTACTTCCCCTGATTTTACTGCCGGACATGATTTTAAATGCTATGGATAAGATCTTTGGTCAGTTAGTGTCAGTTGTCCCAGATGTGTCCCATCTCAATCTTTTGATCATAGTCAGCCTACTTGTTAGGGAGCAGAGCGAGGTTTTAACACAGTATAAGCACTATTCAGCAACAGTTAAAACTTTGATGTACAATCAGCACTATTTTGGTCACAAATCTAAAACACAGCAATATTGGTGCTGTAGAGAAAATTGACTCTGTTGTCGCCAGATCCAGCACAGTAATGAAGCACTTGACTTTGATTTTTTATTCTCATGTTCATTAATTCCATGTTTGAAGTGAAAATACAGGGGGGAAATATTGAGAAATTATCAACAGCAGTTTTGGGGGTTTTTAATGTACATCAAAATGCATTTTTCATAGATATTTAGTTAACATATCTAGCATTCTGTGAATCACCTGTTCTTAGTGTGCAATAGATTTCAATCAATATTTAGTGAGGAAACACTTGCAAAAAGATCGCAAACTCTGGTACCATTCTGCTATGTTATGGTATTGCTAGAAAGACAAAAAATAAAGAAAAAGAATAAGAGGTAAGCTACATGCAATCACATATTTCCTTACCTTTAAATGTAAAAGATAGAACCTCTTTATTCATAACACATACATTTGTGTATTTTTCAATCAGAAGTTTTCTATATCTTTTGTTTCAGAAGACGCCAGATTTATGTTGTCACTCAAATACAGGAAATTCCACTTTTGTTTTAGAAATCACTAGATATGACAGAAGTTTTGAAATATCAACACAAAGTATGTGTATGCCAAAACATTCAGCAAGCAAAAATGTATTTACTATGTCTTAGCTTGGAAAACTTAAGTTTAGTCTCTTACAAAGGTACTTAATGCCAAGCTAACAAGCCATCTGGGTGTAAGAAATGCCTCAATTAAACCTATAATATAGTAAATAATACAGGGAATGATAAGTAGAGAACATGTGGTGAGAGATCTTTAAAAAGAAGCTTTAGTTACACTTCAGTTGAGCCTAACAATTAGAGAGCAAATGATTCCTGGCCTTTGTTACAGAAAATAGACTAGACTCCTTTATTTATCCAAGAGTGTAAATAGAGAAGTCCATTGGACAGATGGAAATCCTACAGCATTTGAAAGGCTGGAAAACTCTATAGAGCTTCTAATGATATACCCGATAATGTTAATAGGGCTGTCAAGGAGATACGAAATAGCTTGACTGAAAGAAATTCCAACTGCTCTTGGTACCTCAGACAACAAAAAAGTCAAATGTGTTTGTAGATATGCCCAGTACTAAGAACACAATAATTAGAAATTCATATACAACTTTTGTGTCTGTATGACATGGTTAATGCAGCAGATATATAAGAATACTATGGTTCAGCTTACTCACTCTTTGTAAAGCAGTACTTTTTAGCAAGTGACAGGTGTAAAGTGTCAGAGAATACTCAACAGTATCAATATGTTATGGAAACTGACACCCTTTTTTCTTTTTTCTTTTCAATTCATGAATTTTCAGAAGTATGTATTTTACTCTTCTGGTAATTACCAGTTTGAAACCTCACAGGTAAAATAAAGTAAAAGGATATACATTGCTTTGAGGTGTAGCAAAATTTGTCTTACTGTTTCCCATAGTCAACCTCCTGAGGCTTGCAATACAAATGGAAAACACATGAAGAGTTGTTTTGGTTTTTTTCCCTATGAATAGTAAGCAGAAGTAATAATAATAACTATTAACTAATTTAAAAATTATTCAAAAAGGAAATTTCAGATGAGATTCAATGCTGACATAAAAATCAGAAAATATCTTCATTTTTCAAGTACTCTTTATAAAAAATAAATCAAACTTATTTTTTCAATATTTACATTTGCAATTAGAGTCTTCTGCAATGAGAACTATCTATTCTAGCTATGTTTTTTCTATTGTTCCTTTGCTTTCCACTATCATCAACCATGCCTCACATAACAATATGTTTTTATCTCCATCCATTATCATTCACAGATTAAAGCTCTCTCATCAGCTTCACCAACATGTTCACAGAGATGTTTTTTTCTGTATTTGATGAGGCATAGTCCATAGCTTCCTACTAGTCAATGGTCCTCAAAGAGCTCTAACTGAACTCCAGTGCCCTTGACCCTTACCTCCAGAGCCAAATAATCACTCTTGATATGCTTGAGATCCCTGCAGCAGTATCATTATTGCCCACACAGATGAACAAACAAGGAGGCTTAGTCCAACAGTTGGACTAAGAATCAACTGTCACTCCACAGTACTTCTGATCCAAGACTCTAGCAAAAAGCAATGCATCACCAAGCAGCAGGTCAGGTTGTCATATGAGGACTTCTATTTCCCACAGTAAAAAATCTCCCACTCACAGCTTCTTCTTGATGCAAAAGTATAATTCAGGCTTGAGCTGGTTGCAGGGTGAGATATCAAGAAGCGCCCTACAGGATCATTTGTCTAGTTAGAATCACAGAGTCATGGAATTGCTCTAGGTGGGAAGGGACTTCTGCAAAACATCTAGTATAACCCCTTCTGCCCAGAGCAGGGTTAGTTACTGTAGGTTGCTCAAGGGCTTGTCCTATTGGATTTCAAAGAACAGAATCTCCATGTTGTCTTTAGGAAACTCATTCCACTCTTTAACCACCTTCACAGTAAAAATGTTTTACGTTTAAATGTAATTTCATCTATTTCAGTTTGTCTCCATTGCCTCTTGACTTGTCACCTGTTAAAAGAGTCTAACTACAACTTCTTTAATGTTCATCACCAAGTGTCTAAAACACACTGATACGATTTCCAAATCTCCTTCAACCTGAACATTCCTAGCTCTCTCAACCTCTTCTCACTTGATTATTGAATCAAGATCTCAAGCATCTTAGTGGACTTGCTCTAGGATGTAACTGCCTCTCTTACAGTGGGGAGCCTGGAACTGGTGATCCATGACTCCAGGTGTAGTCTCATCAAAGGGAAAGATCACCTTCCTGCCTCCTAGAAAGGGAGGAATCACTCCACTCAATTTATTGCAGATGCTTTTCATACTGAAGGTCAGGATGCTCTTGACTCTTTGAACATAAATAAGAGTGCATATCCATGATTCCCACTACAATCATATTGGATTCCTGTGAAAGTTTTCATGTGCTTTAAGCTTGTTTTCAGTGTTTACTGGCAAGGAATATAGGACTATGGGATGAATATCGAGCAGGAAGAAAGCATCTGTAATCTACTGTCTGGAGACCCTACATGACACAAGCAGGGTGAGGGACCATTCAACAGAAGCTTCTTGAAACTCTTTATCTGAAAATATGGGCATGGTGCCTCTTTAAATTGCCTAGGTTTGCCATATGTGCTATGTGAAACAGAGAGGAGAGGTGAATTGCATAACATGCTGCTGAGTCATATGGGTGGATACAGTAGAAATGCCTATAGGATATGTTCAGTGTTGGAGTCTGTGCCAGGTAGTTTGCATTGGGGATGTGAGGATGGCATTATAAGACAGGGTAAATTGCTGATGTAGGTATAAAGTGTGTCCTGACAGCTGATGTCATCACTAGGCCTTTAATGTACTCATATAGATGTGACTATAGAAACAAAATTCAAGTGATCATTATGAATGTTTTATCTTTATTGTCTCCAAATTAGTTCTGTCTTGCTTCAATGAGTGAACAGTTCCTGCCTTTACTTTCAAGGTCCAGTACACAGAAACTGATTTGTTTCTGAAAAGATGGCACAAACACAGTGTATTTTAGATGCCATGGAGAACTTCTTACTGGAAAGGCAGAAATATTTTAGATTAGTATGATACTGAATCAGGTGATCCATTGTATCCTGCAATAGCTGATAAAGGTCATTGTGTTTAGGTAAAATGTATTGCTTTAAATGGAAGAAATTCACAATGGATTTTAACAAATACTGCTCTGTAGAGAGTGATCCATAGGTAGAATACCTAGAACCAAAGAGAATAAATGTTTTTAAGTAATCAATGAATTTATCAAGTTTATCTGAAGAGTACTGAAAAGTACTGGTAGGCTGGCAAAGCATGGGTTTGTGCATAGTCAACCACACCATCTGAATGCCAGAAGGTGATTCCTGACTGCGCATGCTATTTCTTCCTAGATTTGCAATGATTTATTTCCTATAGCAATGTTTTCTTTGTTTCCACATAAACAATCGCTGAATAGCTGTTCTTTTATGTTTTTGTCTTTCAGTCTCTATGGAGGGAGGTGGACAAATTACTTGGCAAATTATGATGTTGCCTATATTTAATTTGATGTTGCTGTGTACTGCACTATTCTATCTGTTTTTGGAAATATAAAATATGTCTGAAGTCAAAACAATGCAATATTTTTAAAATATGTAAATGAACTGTTGTGATTTATTGTAAATGCTTTTCCCCCTTGACACTCCATATGCAGGTATCTAGAAGGAGCATTTATTTAGCTGTGTTAGTCTTTGGCTTACATGTTGAATGTACACTTTTCCATGACAGGTTTCAGAGAGATGGTTCTTATGTATGTATAAGAAGGATCATTCAGACTAAAAAGAAAAGATGGTCAATTTATATGACTATATAAATATGTACTTGTATCTATTAATAAAATATAGTTTATGTTTGAACTCCCAAGGCATACATTTGTAGAACATTTCTTTTCAACCATCCTCAATCTATGATTAACTTGGTAATATATACATTAACTTCACCTGCTGACCTTGTGCATACTGATGGAAATTCTAATAAAGCCTCAGATTTGTCTACATGTTAGAACACTTTCTTATAAAAATTAATGTAGGCCATCAATAATGGGATCAATGATTTTTTTTTCAAGTGAGCAAAAGAAGCTAAAGCACTTGTCCCCTTACTAATTTGCCTCCAAAGTGCCTTTTAGCACAACTGGAGATGGACTCTGTATTAACAGGATTTCTCTGTTTTCTAAAATGTGGGACAACCTATCCAATAAAATAGACCAGAATATTTTTCAATTTTTTTTCCAAAGCAGATTTCAGGAGCTGAGAGGAAAACTGTGGACATGTAAAATACTTTGAATTAGCTGGTTCCTTAATTTTTTACTTTTTTTTTATAAAGCAGCTATCTTGCCTTTGCAATCACATTTATGGATGTATAAATCAAAATAATTTAGTAACTTCTTAAGTTTGGTAGTTATTTGTGAAGATGTAAAAACATTCTGGCATTTTCAATGAAATATTAACTGTTTGTTGAGATAAATATTTCACATTCATAGTCTAGAAGGGGAAAAAATAAAATCTCCCAGAGCAAGTAGACTTCTTTGACACATACTGATGGATGTATTTGGACATCTAAATGTTTAATTGGTATAAAATATAATATTTTTTGCAGGATTGTTTTTCTATAATTAAGAGTATATTAATGTAACAAAATAAAATATTCACTAATTTGAAACATCAATTTATGGAGATTTACCAGGAATAATTAATTCTTTACTTTGTGCACTTCTAATCAGTTTTTTAATAGCAGGATAACACCAATTGATTTTTTTTCTCATTAATTTAGTCAACTAAAAGTTAAGATTCTAGTCTAAGCCAGATATGTGGGTTCTCCTTACAAATTTCTTCTTTTCTCATGTGTGTTTCTTTTTTTCCCTTCAGATCTTGATTCCTTCAAAGAACAAGTTCTAAAAAGAAATCACAGTTTCACAGGGATGGAATTATTTGTAAGTAAGACTCCTGTCATACTTATTGAAGTTGTGATTTTAGTTACAGATAGAGTAGGGAACTACAAGAAGAAAAAAAATGCTTACAATTTCATTTTAGCAAGTGAATTAGCAGTCCTGCTTGATATTAAGCAAATTCTGGGAATCTAAACGTATTCAGTATAGAAAACTTATTCCTCCTATATTGGATCAACTTTGATCTGAATTCCACTGCTTGTATTATGGAAGGGCTCATTTCTGCTACCAGTACAGGTACAGCGTATTATAAGAAACATGTCTATGGGGCTGGCAGATACTTGGTGCTGGTGACACAACATGTATTCTATGTGTAGTTCAGGGGTAGTACTTCACAGTTAGTGCAACTATCTTGTCACACCGATTCAAAACTTTGCAGCTGCAGCACAGCAGTGTCACTCTTATGGTACATCTTCCAATTCAGGGTAATCAAGAACGATGCAGTTCATGTTTCCTGAGACTACTGAAAAATTATCTAATACACAACAAGTATAGCAAAGCGACAGACTTGCTTCAGAAATAACCATACACAATTCTATTTGCATATCAAAATAGTTTCAAATTAGCTGCCCAAAAGTGTTTGATGATGTTAACCTTGATTTCTCTGTTTTTCACATCTCAAGGGTGGAATCAGTATAATAGTATTTCTTGGACTTAGCAAGGAACAGTGAATTCTACTTTCATCATTTTTAAACAACTTCTAAATCAAGCATTTTAGTCTATTACATCTGTTACTAATTAGAAATCTAACTATTAAAAGAAAAAAAATAACCCTGTGTAAGGACTTTTGCTACTGTTGAAACAAAGATTTGCATTTGTTGGGTTGAGCTATGTACAGATGTTCACTTCACTAAATGATATATAAAGATCTTCTAGATATAGAGACAGCAGCACACTGATTTGAATTTCTTTTTTGTTTAAAAGTTTAGGTTTTGCAACTTCTAAACACATAAAAACAGTAGGCAACTGACAGTTTCAGTTCACATTTTGTACTCCTGCTACACTGCTTATATGTATCTATTAGCAAACTTATAGATTTATATGTAGGGTACATTATTTGCTTACAAATAAAGACATAGTTGCTCAAACACAAAATTTAATAATGTCTGTTATCATTTTGGTTTATTAGATTATTTGCAGGCATTTTATAATCAAATTTCAAATAATAGTTTCTTTTCAAATATAATTAGCCTGTAATTTCAAGTTAATCATGATAATCTTGCAGAATGTTTCAGTTGTCATAAACATGCTGGTTAGCTTCAGGTTGAGAAACGTAGCTAGTAGCTCTACACACGCACAAAAAAATGTTCCTGTATTGTTGAGTTTTTAATTATAGTTGTTGTTTACTTTTTTTTCCCCCCTCTGTGAATAAGGGTAGATACTTTTCCCTGGAGGTAAGTGAACAGTTAAAAGGCTTTGAACTCAGTGTTTTCAAGGCTTTTTAGAGGATTTCCCAAATATTCAAATTTAAGATGTGCAGAGCAGGCTTTCTAGGCAAATTCTCTGCTACCCCTGGCAAGAACTCTGGGGTTATTTCCGTAAATTTTATAAACTACTTGCAGACTAGAAAAAGGTCAATCACTTGACATTCTTTGGCTGTACAGCAAATTATTCTGCAAGGATCCTCTTGCCACTCAGCATAAAAATGTTATTAATTCAGTAAAGCTTCTCCACTTTCAGTAGTTGCACTTGACATAAGAAAAAAGATATTTTAGGCTTTGTATCTCTAGGAAGAGGTTTCTGATGAATGCTTGTTTCTAAAGCACTGAATCTATTTCCTCAGTGCAAAATTTTTGTGAAGCTTGTCAGTGTCATACATAGCTGGCCACTACCATGATTTTGATGTTAAACAGACCATCTGAATGCAGATTATCCACACCACTTTGCAGCAAGTTACAGGAGGAATAAAGCAGTAGGTATTACATGTGCATGCACAGGCATAGATCAAAAAAAATGCAAAACCTGAAGCAGAATTAAAGCTGACATATTGTCTAAACAAGAAGCTGCTGTGGTTAACTTGACTTTTACCCAGTTTAAACTGTGAGTCATAAAAGGGACCTGGCCTTAGCATGCCTCTTGTTATTGTCATGGTATAACTCATGACTGCCTATGTGACACCAAAAAGCGATATCAGCAGGAAGAGTTGCTCACAGGCATCCTACAGCTCTTTATTCCTTCTGTCATGATGCATGAGATCTATGGCAGAATCACAGAGGAGCCAACACATTTAAGAATGAAAGACTCTGGTCTTCCAAAACCCACGATTCTGTAATATTTATGGAACAAAGCCATGACACTTCCCACTAATTTAAGTAATATTGTATAAGAAACAAGATCCTCCTCTTTCAAGCAACGGAGGAAAGAACCTGTTATCTGGTCAAGAGATCCAAGCAGAATGGTTGATTATTAAATTCTACAGTTCTACTCTTCATCAATCTGTTATTTGTGTTTTATTTCTCTTTATTGTGTAGTGAAAAGTTTTGATTTATGCTCATAAGGTTGAATAACAAGGACAGAGAGAGTGATTAAAGTGTTCTCCTCCCCGTGAAACAGCTTTCATCAAATACTAGACTTGCCTGATTAGTTATTAATAAACTGCTTTTTCAGTGGTAATATAGGTAGAAAACTAGAGAAGAGGAAAAAATAGTTCCCAGTTTGCAGGATTTTTCTCCTATACGTAGAAAATACTACTATTCCACTCTTCAGCTACCATTACTATCAGAGGTCTTGTAATCTAGTAATACCTATTTGTATTCTTACTCCTATTTTAGCGAGGAAAAGGGAAGCACAGAGTATAAAAGGACTCAGGTCACACAGGAGGTCAGTAATTGGTGTTAGGTGTGCTTTACAAGTGTCTGCATTAGAATTTTAATTCAGATGAAACGTAATCCAGTCCATGTGGCAAGATTAGAGCTCATCATTAGTGATCCCTCAAAACCTATTCAGTATTGACACTAGGTTTTAGCAATAATCATTTCTCTCTGCAGATTCACACTTACTGCACTGCAGAACGTGTTGGTAAATATGTTGGCTCTGTGCACTGAGCCATGACAAATCAGAAACCCTCTGTCATGGTTTAGACCCATCTGGGAACAAAGGACCGTGATCAGCCCCAAGTACCAAGGGCCTTTCAAGTGCCCTAAGGACAGGAAGGACTCAATTACCACTTACGGTCCCAGGCAAAATAGACAAGGCTACTCATCTTTGGGAAGAAAAAAGTCAATTTTAATCCACCACTAACAAATGAACATGAACCTCCAAAACATAACAAACAACCAACAAAGTGGTACAACAATGAAGAGAACAACCAGCCCTTTAAGATCACATTCCACCCACCCTTTCCCTTTTCCCAGGCTCAAAGCCCTAATCCCAGTGCCTTTACCTATTCCTGCCTTGAATGGCTCAGTGGGACAGGGAATGAAGGTTTCAGTCAGTCTTTTCCATATGACAGCTACCATTTGTCTCTCCTCAGGGTGGGTGGACTCCTTGTCAGTCCTCCTTGATTTGTCTCTCCTCAGGGTGGGTGGACTCCTTGCCAGTCCTCCTTGCTCCAGTACAGGGTCCCTCAAACACTGGGCAGCCCTGCACAGGCCACTCCGATGCGTGTTCATCCTGAGGGCTGCAGCTCCTCTCTGCCTCCTGTGTGGGTCTGCAGCCTGCAGGCTCTCCAGCATGGCCTGCAACATGGTCACCTCCTCACATGGTCTCTTGCTCATCCAGGCACACTCTCCTGGAGCTTCTGATGGCTCTCGGTCACCTTTCAGCAGGGGGATTGGACTAGATGATCTCTAAAGGTCGCTTCCAACCCCTACCGTTCTATGATTCTATGATTCTAAGCATGATAACCTCCTTATATGTTGATGGATTTGGATTACTTTGAATTTTTGACTGTGAATTGAAAGTCTTTAAGCCATTTGCATAAAGATATTTCAGGCTATGCATTATTGCACCCTAAGCAACTCAATCTATGTAAATCTTAAATTTGAAAATATGCTGTATCATTTAAATTCATAGCATACTGCGTAATATTTGATGTGTAACTTAGACACTGACTTTGACAAAACACTACATATTTATTCATAGCTTGTAGAAGATCCATTAATTAAAAAGAAATAAGGATAACATGTTTTAAAAGCACTTAAGTGTTCAGAGTAAATTTTTAAATTCTTTTTAAGGGGAAAAAATTCTTCTAAGATAAATCTTCTTAACTTTGAAAGAGACATAAGATCTTAAACTGATGTTTTAAAAAGCCAATATTTTGGGGAGATTATAAAATTGAAGTGTTTTATTCTATATCTTATAAAATTATATTCCTTGGGAAAACATTACAGTTGTCATTTTAAAGTTTTTAATATATGTAAATTAGCATTTCAAGATATAGTAAAAAAAAAAAAAATCCAAATGCAAATCACATAGACACAAGTGATAAGATTTGACAGGTGGCTGAGCATGAGCCAGCAGTGTGCCAAGATGGCCAAGGCGGCCAATGGCATCCTGGCCTGTATCAGGAACAGTGTTGTCAGTATGAGTAGGGAGGTGATTAGTCCCTTTTACTTGGTATTGGTGGGACCACTCCATGAATACTATATCTAGTGCTAGATTCCTCTCTACAAAAAGGACATTGAGAGTTAGTAAAGGATGGAGCATGTCTCATATGAGGAACAGCTGAGGAATCTGAGGCTGTTTAGCCTGGAGAAAAGAAGGCTTAGGGTTATAGCTGTCTTCAAATACTTGAAAGGAAGTTGTAGAGAGGCAGGGGTTGGTCTGTTGTCCCTAGTAATAAGCAATAGACCACGAAGAAAAGGTATCAAGTTGCACCAGGGGAGGTTCAGGCTGGATATTAGGAGGAACTTCCTTGCTGAAAGAGTTGTCAGGCATTGAATGGCCTGCCCAGGGAGCTAGTGGAGTCAGTGTCCCTAGGAGTGTTTAGGTAATGGGTGGATGTATTTAGAAAAATGGTCTAGTGGTTGATAGGGCTAGGATAAAGTCTGGGTTTGATGATCTTAAAGGTCTTTTGCAGCCAAAACAATTCTATGATCCTATGAAGCTATGATTTTTCAGATTATCTCTGAAAAAAAACCCCATTAAGAAACTAAATTTAATGAAAAAAATAGTTACTGAAATCCACATAGTTTAATAATATTAACATTAATAATGAGTAGCGTGTGTTCAACTCCAAAGAGAAGACATCAGCACAAATTCAGGAAATAAATTATGCTGGTGGCATTACTGCTATTTATATACAGCCTTAACTACAGCTTTTGCAGTTCCATCAGCACATACAAAAACATTTGTCAAAAGCCTGACTAAATCAGTAAAAGATATAATGGAGTTCTAGAAAAGAGTTATGTAATTTCCTTTTCATTTACTATTTCATCTTTCAGAGAAGGTTATTCTTATCACAAGACTGTAACAAGATCAAATGCCATCCCTCTTAGCATTTGAGACGTATGTGACACATTTTCTATTTAGAAAGAAAACACGCAGACCGTTTCAAAGAGATAGTAATTCCCTGAGGGACAGGATCTTTTAAAATAGTTGACAAAATAAAATTTTGATCACCAAAAGCAAAGAAAGGCATACACAATGTGTGCAATATGTACTATTTTTCTTATGGACAGAATCATAAGGCAGTGACAGCCCAGCCTTACCAGTATGTTGTAGACAAAAGGAGTGTTATGTGTCTGGAAAAAGTGTGTGTGGCTGAATTTCGTGGCTTTGGGTTAGTCTTTTCTGTTCCTTCGAGTGAGGCTGAATTGGACATTGCATCAAGAAATTTCTTGTCTGGCAAGGCAAATGTCATACACAGTCAGAAATGTATTTTTACCAAGGACAACAGAATTTTTTAAACATTAATTTGTTTAAACAGTATACAAGAGGTGGAATTCTTGAAATAAATTACTGAAGTGCTTGCAATTGCCTACCTTTCACATTCAGTAGGGTAGATCCACATTTCTTCTTAGGAGATATATCAAGGATAAGAATACAATAGATTTGTAAAAATAAGTCTGCTTAAATGTAAATTTATTCATATATTAAGCAGAAGAGTAGCTGTAGTTCTACATTCAGGAATGTAAATTATATACAGAAGTACAGATACCCAGCAAAGCAGAGCCTGACCTGTTTACAATTTTAAAGACCTACTTGTTTCTTTGAACCTGTTCCTGCCCTCCAGTGCTTTTACCTATCACCCTACTTCAGCCAGGCATCCTCAGCTATGGAGTTTATGCCACTGTAATTTTATGACCAAAGCACTATACTACCATCCAAAATAAGACCTCTAACCCTTTAAGTGAGGCTTTTAATTGGGTGCCTACAGAGCTAATCTGTGGGAGGGCATAGTACATCAGAAAATAGCTTATGAGAGCAGGTGTCTAGGTTTTTATATTGCTGAAAATCCATTTTGACAGTTAGCCAAGGCAAAAATCTCACCCATTTTTTTCCCTCTCTGACTGATAGATTGTAATTAAAAGATTCAATCCTGTATCTACCGAGATTAGTGAAATGACTACCAGTAATTTCAGAGGCCAGTCAATCAGGACCTAAATTCTCTCCTGCTCTCCTGGGAGAATGTGCCATATGGTAAGCTGACTAATGTTGCCCACAGGCCTACCTCAGAGAAAGAAAAAATGTCTATATGATCAGACATTGGTACCCTGCACCTGCTCATTTCTTTTTCAGCATTGAAGCTGCTTTCACAGTTGCTGAGTATAGGAAACGAGAGAGAGAAAGGGAAAGAATGGCTAGCTGTATCTCTGTAGTATCATCACAGTAACATGTATATTATTCAGAGAAGCTGAAGGAAAAATGCATACACAACTAGGATTTCCTTTAAAAATGACAGTTCATTTGGTTTTGCCTTGCTATTGTACTTGAATTTTTGTAGTTTCAGCTTGCAAATCTACAAAAAGAAAAAAACCAAAAACACCCACCACAGAGCGGTACCTTAATAAAAGTCTTTGCCTTGAAGATGTGCAAAACCGTAAATTTAAGAAAGTGAAAGAAAAGTCCAAGATCAAGAAAATTATTTTAAAATGCTAAAGCATAAACAGCTCTAAGTATCTACTCAGTTATGGCAGATACAGAACCTACCTGTGACCGTTTTCAGAAGGAATTGAATTTTCACAGAATCACAGACTGGTTGGAGTTGGAAGGGATCTTTAGAGATCATCTAATCAAACACCTCTGCAGAAGCAGGTTCACATTTTAGGCAAGTATAACTCTCTTTTAAACTTTGAGTTGAGAATAAGAACATGCAATTTGTCTACCAGCTTGCTCCTGCCTCATGTCTCAGAGGTTCTTCCACTTAAAGAAATGAGAGGAGTCTCATAATTTGATTGTATCATCATCTGAGATGCAAAATTACTTGGAATTAGTCAGACAATGTATTAACCAAGCACAATAAAATTTGTCCTTGATGTCTTTAATCCAAAACTTCTGAGAGAAAGACAAAAAAAGGTAAGTCAGTGGTATGACACCAAAATATTTTCTGACTAGTCTGCCATACTTTTGGATAAAAGTTATAAACTTTTTCTCATTTGAAGCATTTTTTATAAGTAGAAACATATATTTTATAATAATTTCAATTAAAGTCAATAAAAATCCACAGAAATAAATTTAATTATGCATGCTACCATACCAGTCTTCAATTTTATTTGTGAGCTGCAGCCGTCAGATATTAGGAGCTTAGAAATCTCAGAAATGTCATAATTCCTGGTCAAATAAATTTACAATGGATTGTGATTCATCTAGTAATTAATCTTTTCAAATATCAAACTCATAACTTTATTTTCTAATAATTTTATTATGTTTTCTTCTCTTGAAATGCAAACGAAATAAATATTTTATGAAACTGTTATTATTAGGCTATTCAAAATTCAGCTTAGCACTAGGAGCACCTTATGTATCTTTTGTCCAATTGACATATCAATGTGACTCTAACATATCCTTTCTCTCTCCATCAGAGTATCTGTAGTGAAATTTAGGTCAGCTGTAAGAAAAAGGTTCTGCTTTCCTGAGCTATAGGATCTGTTCTTTTTATTGCAAATAATGTCATGCTTCCTCAAGTTACAGAGAGAAAATCTGTCCTTTTTTTTCTTCTTTTTTTTTTTGTTATTTGATTTTGTGCTATATCACTCTATTTCATTTTATATTTCCCAAAACTTTATCAAACCCAACTAGAAATATTCAAACTCCTAGTGCAACTCTTTTGTAGTATTCCTTTCTTCTGCCCTTTCTCTGAATGGACAAGCTTAAACAGTGCCTCTGAAATCATAGGCAGAAATAAGTCCATGATTTGCTTTATTGATATTACTTATAACACATACTTGACGAACTGAAAAAAAATATTTCTACTCATTTACTCAATCCACAAATAAAATAAAATTAGATCTGTATGAGTGTAGTTAGTTGTATAGATAATAGATTTATGCAGTGAGTATATTTGAATCTTAATGTTTTCAATATCCCCTACAATTTCTCATAAACAACACAGAGAGTAAAGAAATTTAAAAAAAAAAAATTATGTATTCTGAACAATTATAATGAAATACTACATATAAGTATAATACTATATTTATTTTATTTTTTGTGTAATACATATATACATAACATTACTATTTTCAATAAAAAGAACGTGATAATTAAATTATCCAACTTTTGTATTTTGCTTACATTAATATGATTTGTTTAATACTAACACCCAAGCTACAAGACTGAAATTTATGAACCACAGGAAAAGGTTTCGTTGGGACCTGAGGACAGGAAAAAGATTGAAATAAAAATGCATAGATACGCATTTACAGCTTATAGCTGGTAAGGTTCTTCTTTATTGTGTTTTTCATCCTCAAAATGGCTTATAAATGTTAACAAATTAATTTATGAATGCAGTTATGAAGTGAGTTAAAAAGCACAATCTCTTCTTAGGGAAACAATAAAGTCATTATTAAAAGACTCTACATTCTGGTTAATTATACTGGTAAAGGATTTTACACTAAGTCTTGTGGAATTAATAGTTCTAAGGCACAATACAAATTTCCTTTAGCTAGAGTCATCTTTCTAAATGGTCACTAATTTGTTATACAGAAATTTGATTTTCTGTTTAAAAAATCATATATTTAAAATATGCAGGAAAATCTCATTGAGTACCTGAAGTAAAAGTGATAACATTGTCTTAAAAGTTATAATATTGTTTTTTTAAGGCCTTAGAGAGATAAATAAAACCTCCATACTTTTTGTTAATACTTTATAACATCCCATTTTTATCTCCAGGAATCTATTTTTCGTGCTTCAAAGTATGACAGCTCCTGATTTCTCCACAAGACTTAATAAACTCATGGCCATAATTTAGTTCCAAATCTATCTATCTGTATCTGTGTTACCTGATGAATTAATAACCCCTCTTTCTCACTAATTTTCACATAATGTGAGATGAATAAATTATGAGATTTCAAATTGAACAATAAGTAGAATAACAATCCATAGTCAAAGACGATAATTAAATCACCCAATGTTCTCCAACTAGATAGCAAAGAAAAGTATAAAAAAGTCTTTACAGTCCATATCATCCTACATATCCTCAAGAAATTCTGTCATCAATGTAGATTCTAAATGACAGAGAAACTATTACAATATTACAATATTACAATATTACAATATTACAATATTACAATATTACAATATTACAATATTACAATATTACAATATTACAATATTACAATATTGCAGTATTAAATATGATGGGAAGAGAAGTTTCACAAGACATATAGATTTGAAAGACTTGGCTGAAAAGGAATTAAAATTACAGTTGGAATGCAGTTTATGTTTAGCCATCTAAATAAATACCTACTTGTTATCGTCTACACAAATTTGGTGTTTAAACTTGCACCGCAGTCAATGGAGATCAGAAACTTAATTCACCTACCTAAGTGTGGAGATGATTGACAGTTTTAGCAGAGATGACTGTTGCAAATATGACATAAAGCATGTTGGAAACCTCACTGGTATGGCACCGGGATGACAACCACTTTACCCTAAGGTGTCACAAATGGTGAGAGACAGTTGTGAGCGGGCCACAATTAAAATAACTGATTAGTAGATTCAATCATAGAATCATAGAATCTCTGGAATTGATTCCAGCTTCCCAATCTGTCTACCTTAAAAAGTGAATTTTCTGCTAGGCTTGAGCATTAGTGTGAAATAACTCTTCCATACTACTCATATTTAACATATTCCTCTTTATAGTCTCAACCTGTGTATACTCAGATGTGATCATGGTATCAGGAACATAACATGGGCCAAAGATTCTTCTCAACAATGTGGATAAAGCATTCTGTTTTAGGAAGTAAAGAGAAGGAATTGGATTGACCTGAGATATACCATGTCAGCCTTAGTCACTTGTATTTTCTGGCTTATATCTAAAATGTGTGTTCTATTCACAGTTTCTAAGTGACTGTTCAGTGAGGATGCTTTTAGAATCGCTTAGCTGTTTCCATGATCAATAGAAGTAAAGAGCCTGGAGATGGACTTTAGATTCCATTCTCCACTTCCAACACTGAAACATATAAGTTCCTCCCAGCCCTTTGTCACAGTTGAAAAGGGATAAGTTAGCAAATATAATCTTTGTAAAAGCATATTTAGTAATGTAGTGTTATTGACAGGTGAATTGATGATAATGCTATTCATATTCACTCAGCAAATATTTACCTAACAAAAATTATTTGGATTCCTCAGTGGATAATAATTCACAAGGCCAGGTGCACATACAAAACATGTTTGCAATATGAAGAGAGGAGAAGGAGTCTATTAACTCTTACCTCTTAAATAACCTCACAATTTATTCCAAGATTCCCTCTCAGAGCGATACTATAATGTTTTAAATTCTCAGAGATAAGCATGAAGAAAATGTGTAAATGACTAAAAGAGCTTTTCTCTTATGAAGAATTTGTACTCTTTTTGTATGTGAAGTTCCTTGAATCATGATGTAATTCCAGTGATTCTATCACTGTCTAAAGGGATAAAAATGACAAGAAGAACATTTTTAATTTTTCTATTTTTTTTTAAAGATGATCACTTGTGTGTAAGGTGTTAGAAGTTGAATATTGTCAAGTGATCTATGTAGAATACAGTGCAGTTTAATATTTACTTTTCAGCTCCCAATGCCAGGGAATGGGGCCTACCTATCACAGAAAAAACTAAAGCGTGTAGCCTACAAGCACTTCATGTTGGCCAGAAGCATTGATCTCTTGTGGTTTAACCCTGATAGACAGTCAAGTCCCACTTGGCAGTGGGATGGGGAAGAATATCAAAAAGACAAAAGTAAGAAAATTCATGGGTTGAGATAAAGGTAGTTTAATAAATAAAGCAAAAGATGTATTTTTAAGCAAAGCAAAATAAGAAATTAATTCCCTACTTCCCATCTCCAGGCAGGTGTTCACCCATTTCCAGGAAAGTAGAGGTCCAGTATGCATAATGTTTATTTGAGAAAACAAAACCAACAGTCCAAACATCCTCCTGTTTCTTCTTTTTCCCCTAGATTTATATACTGAGCATGATGCCATATGGTCTGGAATATCCCTTTGGTCAGTTAGTGTCAGCTGTCCCAGCTGTGTCCTGTCTCAGGCTCTTGTGCTCCTGTAGCCTACTTGATGCATTGGTGTGAGAATCAGAAATGACATTGACTCTGTGTAAGCACTGCTCAACAATAACTTAAAAATTCCTGTGTCATCAGTGCTGCTTTCAAGAAAAATTTAAGAAAAACATGTATCAGCTATGAAGAAAATTATCCTGGTGAAAACCACTACAGTAAATACTTGATTTTTCATTTCTGAGAGCTAAACAGGACAGTGAAAGACAAACATTTTCAAAAGATTATGGTTTTTTTTCTCTTCTCTTTATCTCTCCCCTAAAATAATGGAGAGAAGAAACTCTGGAGAGAAAGAAAAATCACTAGAAGTAGAAGCTGTTTCTCTGCACTACTCTCAGAACTGAGGTCAGAAAGGTAACAGAGAGAGTGATCTTTCTCTTAGGCATTAAGTCAGTGTCTCCAACAACTTTTCATGATAGAGCTGACCCATTTCAATTGTGTCTTCTGTAAGACTTCCTTACCACTCAGATGTTTTATGCTGCTATTTTTTTTTTCTGCTTAAAAGATTTCTGCATTGTGTAAATTTTTAATGTGTTTATCAGCATTACTGTCACTGGTCTCCACTACTGAAGGAACTTTCAAATGTTTAGCTTTGTAGTATAATCTAATCATGAAAGTCTAGGTCATTAAAAGATTTCCCATCTGATCCTCTTGAATTTGTGTTTTTGACATACTGTATCCAAATTACAGCTTTGGTTGCATGCATTCTCCCCTGATTTATTGCATTGCAACTTATGCAATTTATGTGGACCAAAGAAATTCATTTTTTTACTAAAAGTCAAGAATTAATGTCTATCTGGATCTTATTATTAGAGAAAATTAAGTAAGCAACTTTGAAAAAGAAAATCAAACCCAAAACCAAACAAAAACTCTCTCAGAATGTTTAGAATTGCTGTGTTCACATTTCTTGTATCTACTCCTTTTTACTGTTATGTTCACTCACTACTTCTGTGAGTCTGAAGGTTGATATTCTCAGTGTGAGAGTGTGTTGCACTGAGTTGATAGCTTTGTGAGTCCTTTCCCATGAGAATGTGATTTTATGGGTAAGTGTTTCTTGCACACAGACTCCACTTTCAACAATTTCCATACATTTTACAACACTCCTTGTTCTTTGATTTTTCTTCATTGCTCCACAATTTTTCAATGCATCTTTATTTATTGTACATGTTGGCTTTTACTTTTGATAATTACTTCTTTTATTCACTATTAAAACTAAAAAAAAAGGGACTTTTCCTAGTTTCCAAGATTACAATTCTCTAATGACAACTAACTGTCCATTAGAGGCTTCTTTATAGTCCCACACTGTCAAGGCCTTTGCTGTCATCAGAAATCTGCACTTCTGTAAGTTTCTTTTTAATTTTAGGACCATAAAGAGTTTATTTTACACAGAATGACTGCCTGTATTACAATATGTTAATTATAGATCTATAAACAAATTACTACAATAGGTCTTTATGTTATACTGAAACAAGTTCAGTAATAATCACCTTGTTTTGAAGCAGTTGCTATTGCAGTCAAAAAAACTAAGAGAAAGTTCTAGTCAAGATCAAAGCAAGCCCAGATACAGAAAACTTTCTAAGGCTTAGTCTTGAGGCCTCGTAGAACTAGCCCACTGTGATCTGTTACTAGCACTGTCAATATCATATTTACTGGGGCTAGAGGGTCACAGGTCCTTGTGTTGAGGCTTCTTATTCTAGCCTTTTTTCATATATCATTTGGTAATGACAAAAAGCAGGAGATACTTTTGGGATGTTCACTGTGACTTGATTGCTTCCAGTCATCTATCTGGTTTAAAGTATTTTGACAGCAGTTTGGTTTTTAGATATCTTTATAGTTTCCTCATTAATGCTTCACTTAAGTGCAGAGAAAAGGTGATGAGGATTAAGAATTTTTGAAGCCTTCTGCCCATCTATTCTAATACAATTTCAGTTTTTACCAATCTTCTTTCTGTCAATCTATTTTATTTTTTGCAAATTTCCATGAAGATCTCTCATAACCTAGTACATTGTTTTAATTATTTCTAATATAAAAGTTAAATTTGTTTTATTAATGAAAATTTTCCTTTTATTTTTTCCCTTCCCTGATTTCTCTGATTTGAAACTTATCTTTTGCATTTTTGTTTGTCCATATGTTTGTTTTTTGTTTTGTTTTGTTTTATTTCCTACAGTTTTGCTGAACTTAGAAGGTAAGGATTCTTCTTTTACTCTGTTTTTTGGGTGTGTTTTTGTTGATGTTTTTGTATTTTTTTTCTAACTATATTAATTTCTTGGCTCCTCCAGTTCTCAATCCATGTCAGTATTCAACTGTGAAAGGTACAGGTAGACTCCCACTATCAGTTAGCAATCACTGTCTTTTCTTCACTTTTGCTCTATGTCTTACCTCCTTCTGCTTCCAATAGCCACCTGTTTCTCAGGTTAAAGTATAATTTCTCACCATACTGGTTTTTTTCATTAATTTTCATGTTGATTTCTTAGCTCTTTTCTGTATTAATTTTTTTTCAGCTTTAGTTTCAGTACAGCAGTGCCAAGACTTTTTAACTACTGATATAAGCTGCTGAGCACGCCTTTGCAATTTGGATAGATGACCCAATTTTAAAATTGATACAGATATAATTAGAGTGTGCTGGATTTATTGATGCCATTGCTTTTTATTTTATTTTACCATCTGTCAGGCTCTATGTTTCTTTATAGAAGGAACAGAATACTCAAAAGATAGCTGAAAACCATCAAGAACTACTTTGTGAATCATTGATCATTGTTTTAAATATAGATTCTTCTCAGAGGTTAGGTATAGTTGATCACTCTGTGAATGACAGAGTGATGGAACTGATGCTTGCCCTTTTCTTATGCCCCTGATGGAATATCCTGCTGTACAAGTGATATCTTCAGGAATCTGGTCCACATGAATTACAAATAAGAACAGGAAAAAATTCACCAAGGTCAACATCTGGCAGCATCTGACTACAAATGCCCAAGAAAGAGGAGAGTAGCAGACTGAAATCAGAGTAACACTGTTGAAGAGTATTTTTCTAGGTTCCAGCAGCCTGAAAAATTAAAACTTCTTGAATTAGAATTAATATTTGTGTTTCTCCTACCAAGGATATTCTACAAAGAATAAATAAACACTATTAGGATAATAATAACATAATTTCATTTACTATAGTCTGTTGGAATATTCTGCCAAGTTTTCAGATGTTCTCTCAGTCTATTTCTCTACTCTTCAGATGATTTATCATTCCTACTCATATATCCACTTAAGGTTCTTCTCCATATCCCAGTGCTGTAGTTTAAACCCAGCTGGAGAGTAAGCATCATATAGTTGCTTGCTCAAACCCTGACCCTTGGAATGGAGAAGAGAATCAGAAGGGCAAAAGTGAAAAACCTATGGGTTCAGATAAAGACAGTTTCATAAGTAAAGCAAAAGCCACATTGCTCAAATAAAGTAAAATAAGGAATTCATTCACCCCTTCCGATTGGCATGCAGATGTTCAGCCATCTCCAGGAAAGCAGAGCTCTATAACATGTAACAGTTACTTGGAAAGACAAACATAATTCTAAGCTTCTCCTTCTTCTTCTTTCCTCAGATTTGTATGCTGATCATGACGTCATATGGTATGTGATATCCCTCTGGTCAGTTGGTGGCAGCTGTCCCAGTCATGTCTCCTCTCAACTTCTTGAGTACCTCCCATCTACTTGCCCTTGGGGGGGGTGAGAAGAAAAAGAAGCCTTGACTCTGTGCAAGCACTGCTCAGCAGTGACTAAAACATAGAATCATAGAATGGTAGAGATTGGAAGGTACCTTTAGAGACCATCTAGTCCAACCCCCCTGCAGAAGAAGATTCACCTAGGTCGCATGGGAACATGTCCAGGTGGGTCTTGAAGACCTCCAAGGAAGGAGACTCCACAACCTCCCTGGGCAGCCTATTCCACTGCTTCATCACCCTCACAGTAAAATAGTTTTTTCTTATATTTAAGTGGAACTTTTTGTGTTCCAGCTTCATCCTATTACCCCTTGTCCTATTGCTAACTTCTATAGAAAAAAGGGATGCCTCAACCTCCTGACACTTGTATTATCACTATTTTCAACACAAATCCAAAACATAGTCTCATACTAGATACTGTGAAGAAAGTTAACTCTATCCAAGACACAATTAGTACATTTTCTGCCCCTTATGTCTTACCATATACATCATGTTCAGGTATCACAGTATCCAATACAATCTCATTATATACTCCATATCTTTCCCATCTTTTGATATAATACACAGATATCATTTCCTTAGTCTCTGAATCACCCTTGTAAAAAGTCTCTTAAATGTCAATAAATGTCCAAATCCTTTGGACATTAAATTACTTTGGAGTTCATCTGTTAAGGCAGTCACTCAGGACCAGAGAGGTGGTGTTTTGTATGGAGTTACAACTACTTTCAGGCAGTTGTATTCAGTGATCACATCTCCTCTCAGCCTCCTCTTCTCCAGGATAAACATTCCTAGCTCCTTCAGCCACTCCTTATCAGACCTTTTCTTTCACCAGCTTCACTGGTCATCTCTGGACACACTCGAACACCTCCATGTCCCTCTTGTAGTGAGGGGCCCAGAACTGAACACAGTATTTGAGGTGTGGTCTCAGTGGTGCCAAGTACAGTAGGATAATCACTTCCTTGACCCTACTGGTCACACTATTTCTGATAGAAGCCAGGATATCTCTGGACTTTTTGGCCACCTGTGCACACTGCTGACTCATATTCAGCTGGCTATCGATTAACACTCCCAGGTCTTTTCCTCTGGACAGCTTTCCAGACACTCTGTGCCTACCCTGTAGCATTGCTACATTGAGGGAGTCTCATTCTGTCACCTGTCCGTGCCCTCTAACTCAGGTGGACATGTACTCAGAGAAAAGCTAGTTTTACTATTGAAGACTGATAATGTTAGGTGAGATGAATGCCACTCCAAATATCTGAAATAACGAAAGAAGTTCAAAACATGCAGTTCTAAAATAAGAAAGCAGAAATAAAATTGCTGTCTGGCAGGGGATTTATCATTCTCTTTCTTACTAAGGAAGCCAAGTCATTAGTAACATCAACTCTGAATTAATGACACTGATCACACGAGACTTACAAGAATCTCTTTTAAGAAACCTTCATCTAATTATAAAGATTAGGAGCAAGTATTGTGTACTTACACTGATGTTGACAGTGTCATTTACATAAACTTCCTAAAGCACTTGTGTAGATGATTAGATGTATTTTTCTTCCTAGTCTGAGAGGATTCAAGCACAAATGTATCATTTCTGAAGAACATATTTTGGGAGAAAGTGTAGAGGGATAAAAGTTGCCCTTCTTATCCATTGAGCCTCTTAGTATCAAATCATTCAGAATATCAAGGGTCAGAGAAAAAGCATGAATCTGTACTGCAGTTATTACCAAACTGATCTGAAGAGAGTATCTTGGTTTCTGATTCTTGTTTTCAGAACTATGTAACATTTCATATTAAGGAGTAGCTGATAAATAGCCAAATACCTCCCTTGCAGCCTCTCAGCTCTTAGAAAAAAACAGCCAACCAAACCTTAAACCCAAACCATAACTGATAAGCATAGAATGAAACTCTATTTTCTGTATGGTCATTAAGGCATTCATCAAGCAGATGCATGTTAATTGATACTTAAGAAATTTTGCAATTCAGCTCTCAAGCTTTTGGTCAAGGTTTCTACTTTCTGGGATATGATATGAAATTAACAGTGTAACATCTTGTAATCGATGCTTTAAAAAAAAGTGTGAAAGTACAAAAGAATATTCTTGACTCTTAAAGAGGTGATGATGAAGTCTTACAAATCTGATTCAGGGGCTTGATCTGCAGAAAGAGACAAGGATTCAGACATTCTCTGAGGACAATATGTTCTAATAACTAACTTTAGACAACTCTTTCACCATATTAACAGTAAAATCTCTTCCAGCACTAAGGATAACAAACATTGAGTTTGTATCCTGCTATAAGGAATAGACATTTAAACACCAGTAACATCTTTGTAGAGTCCCATTTGCTGTTGATAGCCCATGTAAAAACCACTGGACCCAAAATACCTGGTTTGAAAGGTAAATACAGCTTGTAACATAGATGACAATCAACACATTTGAAAGATATCCAGAAGAGTTTTGGGCTTATCTGCAAAAAAGTTCTGCAGGAATATCCTGAATATTTCTAAGATACAGCAGTAAATGCAAACTATGTAGCAGAATATGTGTCCTGTATAGACACCTAAATGCATATGCAATTTTGTGAGTATTAAAGGCAGGAACTACTTTCTCAACTTGGAAATAGCTACATTGGGCCTTTGAGCTTGAAACAATAAGGTGATCTTGATATTTATTTTGCTTCTTTATATGTGTGGGGATGGGATAGAGTAGTTTTTTTATTCTTTTTTCTTCCACGTGGTTTTAATATTTATATTCATATGGCATTTATTACATTAGTCCAGTCTTTTGACTTGGAAAATCAGATGACACCATTCCTTGCCATTCAGGCTACATTTGTTCAGATATAAGTACTTGCAAAAAAATATTTATAAAGATATGATAATTGTAACCTGAAATGCCTAAGTGTCCAAGATGAGTTGTTAAAAATTCAACTTTTATTAAATCTTCATTGAAATAATCTCATCAATTAAAAAAAAAATATTTATACTGACAGAGTAGATAGAAATATAAGATTTTATGTGCAGTTTCCAAATTATTTTCACTCTGACCTCAGAAAACTTCCAAATAATATGGTTTTCTTCTAATCACTAAACAACAAATAGATATGACAAGTAACAATAAATCTATCTATAAATGCAGAAATTACACAAAAGTAGCCTCAATATAAATAAAAAATATAATAGAATTTCCATAGTGTCATAGATAAACTTCACATGGAGATTATAATGGAATTTCCAGGAGGTATGGTTACCATATGCCCAAGTAATTGTGATTTATAAAACACATAAGGTTGATGGGTTTTTTGTGGGTTTTTTTTTTAGTTTTCTTGATATTAAACTAATGAAAAAATACGAATATAAAGAATAAAAATGCTCTTTACTAGAAAAGAGTAAGAGTATGAACAATGAGGCAGCTTCACTGTGTGATTAGAATAAGTAGTACAGTAAGTTTAAAATGAAAAAGAGAGGGATAGTCCTATGAAACAAATTGTCTGCAAGAAAATAGAGAATAAAGATTATTATTAAGTTTTTCCTTCTTCATGGATAACAGAAAATATTCCAGAAATGTAAGATCTAAGCACTTAAACTTTATTTTTACTTTAGCTGACAGACAGAATATTTTCAGTAGTATGTTTTCAGATATGCATGAGTTTAGGAGTTGAACTATATGTAATATGAAGGCCTTTAAAAATTTTCAAACTCACTTCAATGCAAGCAACAGGGTGTGATGCAAATGAAAAGCAGCTTCTCAAGTCATAAAAAGCCTTATGAATTTCACAGGATCTAACAATGTAATTTTGCCCTCCTGCATACATAGTCTACAAAGCCCTGCATGACACCACATTCCTTAATAAAAATGCCTAAATGAGCCATATTGTTTCATTGCATTCTGAAGAGTAAAAAAACCCAAACCAATCACTTCAGAGATCCCATAAAGAGCTTGCTGGATTTTTTTCTTAATTTTTATTATCATAACCCCTTCACGATATTTGGTTTCTCATGAATATCTGGAGGCAATATTGACTACTAAATAATATCTTCTAATTTAAATATATTCTGATAGGAATCTAATTTACTAAGTAATCAAAGTGTAGAGGACAACAGTTTGGAATCTCAAGGACTGCTTACTTTCTGTTTCTGCCTTGTCTTAGATGTTTTTTAAATGTTGGAGCTATTATTAATAATTTTAACTCAAAAACTAACTTGTTGTCCTATATGTAAAGTTATTTATTATATGTTCCATAAACAGTAATGGTACCTGTAAGCTACTATGAAGAAGTGAATGGAGGAGGAAATAAAGTATACAGTTAGATATCTAACTTGACTATAAGATAATAGTCTTTACTTGTATACTTAAAAAAAACCACCAAAACAATCTGAGCTGAAAGGCAGAGCATTTGTCTATACGATAAAACAATATTTTCACTCTTGTCTTTCAATATGACTAGGATTTTCAAGGATTGTGTAAAATTAGAGATACTTTTTTAGAGAGCACATTCCTGTGCTTCATTTTGTTGATCTGTAAAAGCTGTATAAGGAACTTAGACAGTGAATCCTAAATTAGGAATCTCAGATATAATCCCGGAATTGAAAGGAGAGAAGCCAAGAATGTTCTCAAATGCTGGGATAATGAGATCCTGTGCGTTATCTCCATCTCTGTTCTACTTTCAGGTGTAAACCAACAATTCTGAGTGCTATTCTATTGTGCTGTGTGACTATT
Organism: Colius striatus; assembly: GCF_028858725.1. Taxonomy (NCBI): domain Eukaryota; kingdom Metazoa; phylum Chordata; class Aves; order Coliiformes; family Coliidae; genus Colius; species Colius striatus. The sequence continues at coordinate 47,488,323 of NC_084759.1, read as the reverse complement.
GCAGCATCACTGTAAGTTGAGCAAATTTAGTTCTTCTGCACAGGGAATAATGTAGATCTGTCTTCTAAGCAGTTTAGACTACCAGCCTCCCACTGCTCTTGATGAATTATTGAACTTTTATTTTTAACTGTCTTGTCAAGACAGTCTGAGATATCAAAGGAAAAATTCAGTTGCTTCTCAATTTCCATATCCAGCAGCAGGAATACAGGTAGGCCTCCCATTTCAGGTGTAGACTCTTAAATAACTGGGTTTTAAACGTAGGTGTTTACAGATAAAATAAATGTCTACAACTGCACTCAACAGATCACTGGGCCTTAATTCAGATTTGCATTCCTACATAATTATTGCAATCAAAAAACAGGGGACATTGGATATCCAAGCATTCACACAAGACTGATTAATACAAAAACGTCTTGTGACAAAGTAATGGGTTTTTACAATAGAGGCTGAAGTCAAGGAAAAATGCCGCCACTGTGTTAGGAGAGGTACTAGGCATGTAAGTTTAGGTAACTGCTATCTCCACTCAGCTGATAGAATAGAAAGCATATGATTTAAAGCGGAAAGTATCTTCAGTCTCTAAAATTAGTCTGTCTAGACATTCAAATTTTTTCAAATATATTCCAAATATTATTTTAGATAAACAACAGGTTATTCAAAACAGTAATGTGGAGCTACAGATGTCACAGTGGAAATATGTAACCTGATAAAATTTTACTAAACGTTTGTTGGTGGACATGTTAATTTTGATGCCTACAATTGCTATTCTGCAATGACATGGATCTCCCTTAGGCCATACTTGTCATAGAATCACAGAATCGCAGAATCTCTAAGGCTCGAAGGGACTTTGAGAGATCATCTAGTCCAATCCCCCTGTCACAGCAGGATCACCTAGAGTAGATCACATCAGTGTATAAGAGTAGAAGATGACATCAATTCATTTGGCTTCCGTTTAAAGAATCATGAGACTAGAGCTCCCAAGGAAGGAATCATGCAAGAGGTTCAATAAATATCCAGTCATGTAAAGATCAATGACATTTCTGCAAACCTTGTAGAAATAGATAGTTGTGGGAACACAAGAATGCGGGGAAAAAATATAAGTCTTTAAAGTCTTCCATAAATATCAGAAACTATTAAAAATTTGCTCAGAAATTAGATGCAAATCATTTTTGGACTATGTTTTTTCGCTTCTTGAATACTGCTGAGCCATAGCAAATCAAGCACAAAGTTAGGTACCTAGAATATATATGACTCTGTGGTTAGTTTGCTTCAAGGAATCTCATTGAAGCTAAGCAAAGAGCCCTAGGCAGCTTCAGTCTTACTTAGGTTCTGTCAAAAACAGTGTTGTTCCCTCAAGCCTCCTTTAAACAGATCTATATTATTAATTCATATTTTTTCCTCTACAACTCAATATTTATGACATTTCTGACATCTAAGACAGTAAAAGAGAAAGATTCTTAGTATCATCCCCAGTTTCAAAGACATAAACACACAACTATTACATATGTTATATACTCATTGTCTTTCTTTTTTTTTAAATTTCCACATGCTTCTCAATTTAAAGAACAAAGACTTCTGTTGTTTCTGAGCAAGTAAAAAAAGACTATTGAGCATAAAAATGTTTTACCTATTATGTCCATAAAACCTTGTAATTAAAAGGTAAAGTAAGAGACATGACAGTGTTGAATTCCTCTAAGTATTTTGCTACGTACCACTTTTATCATTTGTAAATCTCTCCCCAGTATAAAAGTTTTTTACTTATCTGTTTTTCCCCAATTCTGCAAGTGTGTAGTCTCGTATAAAAGCCAAAATACTAAAACATTCATAAAATCAAGCATTTAACCAAATGATGTGAGATCTTTCCACTTCAATCAGTTTATATCTACTTCTTTCTACAACAGATTTTTCTAGGACAAAGTCAAATCAAGAGAGAATTGTCATTAAGAAACATGAGTGACCGAGTAACTACTGATGACTTTGATCCTCTTTATCTATCAATAAAACATCTCCTATTTTATCTCCTGTCCTGATCTATTTATCTCCTTACTTTTACACTTTAACTTTCTTGTTTCTTTCCTTCATCTAAGAACTCTAACTTCTCGAGAGTTAAATAACTACAAAATTTACCATGACTTTTGAAAACTCCTATTATTTTTTTTTTAATTCTCAGACATTTTTCTTTCTTTCTTCTTCTTTGTTCTGTTATAGTTTAAAATGTGAAAAACATTAAAAAGTTCTTCAGTATACAGTTTGTATGGAGGAAGTTATATCCAATGAACTTGTATGTACCATAGACTCCAACCCTTTAGATTGTGTGATTTTGTGATTCTATGACTCCAAGGGAAATCAACAACAAATTCCTATTCATAGGAGGGAAGCTGGGCCTTTACTCAAGTTGTAGACTAGTTTTTAATGACTAAAGGTGGTCAGCTCTTCTGTGGATATATTAACAAATAAGGTTGCTAGATTATTCACTAACAGAATAACTCATTTCACTGTCTGTTTTCCAGTGGCAAGTGTGTAAAGCTTGCCTTTCTCCAACTGTTGCATTATAAGCAATAGCTTAGAGATTTTTATTGTGTTCAATTTCACAAGCAGTAAGTCCTATATAGAGATGGAAATAAATTTCATATCACCTAAGGTTACTTAATAGATTACTACTTAGTAAACTTCTGACAGCATTATGCTGAGTTTCAGCGTGATATCCCACAGGTATATATACAATATAGAAACTGCATGTGTCTGGTTTGATGGGTCTCTTTTCTGATTTGCTAATCATTTAAGTCAAGATCAATAAGGAGTGGAAAATTTCATTTATATTTTTCTCTCTCTCTTTATTCCATAGAGCATGATAAAATTCAAATATTAATTACCTGGATTTCAACTCAAACCCTCACTTTGCCTTCAGCTGCCAATCTAAAAGAGAATACACCTCTGTAAGGTGTATGTCTTATCAAAGTTATCAGCATATCAGAGGAATATTTTGCCAGCGCTATACAGAAAATCTGGTTACTACAGAATATCTCCAAAAGCACTGAGCATGCATATTATGGCAGTGAAATAGAGCTCTTCTTATTTGTTTCTTTTCAGTGGCTCACATTTTCCTACGTTTGCAGTGGATGATTTCTTTGTATTTCTTTTTTATTTTTTCTTGTTGAACTCAAAACCTACATAACTCCGTCTGCACAATAAATGAAGGTCCTCAGCCCACTTAGAATTTTGATTCAACTCTTGTGCTCCCTTTCATACTCCATGAATAATGGTCTTCAAAACCAGTTTTATCATTCCCCATCATGGTGTCTAGAGGTAAAAAAACCCAAAAAACCAGATATTAGTCTTACACAAGAATGTGTTTTCATTATGCTTTCATGCAGGTGAAATCTGTTCCCAGGTGCCAAACTTAATTATGTAAGTTTTTGCCTAATGACTTCTGCCAGTGAATTAGAAGGAACTCCCTGCTATTGTAAGCTTCTGAAACTCAATCCAGATATTTGAAAAGGAATTAAATTGAAGAACTCACAAACAAGAGCATTTTTTTGTAGAGGATCTTACAAGAATTTATTACTTTTAAAAGATCAAAATATATATAAGCTGAGACCATATGAAGTCTGATTGTTTAAACATGAAGCTGCATGTGAAATTAAAAAAAAAATAGAAAAAGCAATATATATTTGGGTTTTTAAAAGGCTATATAATTTATGTTCTCTGATGCTTCTATCCTTGTATACTTTGCAATATCAATATTAACTACAAAATCTCTATGTCTTTTTACATAAAGTTGTGAGAATCTCCTGATAATGACAACTGTGTATGAATTATGTAACATTTCACATAAATTTATTCCATACATTCAAAAGGCAAAGTCTTTCCTCTTTTTTTGCAAGCTTTTAGATTAATATGTAGTTTCTGTTCATATTGCAGGATGTCACAGGTCAGATAAATATCTAATCAATTTTTATTCATACTCATATAAGCTTAAGTAAATTACCTACACTGAAGTGTAGAAAACCAATTGAAACATCTTACAGATATGACACAGGATCTCTAGTCTATTCAGGTTCACATGGAGACCATATGAAATGCCTTAAACTGTTTTAAATGTCAATAGATGTTGGCCTGTGGGCATCTGTATGGAGTCTTTAGTTCAGTACAAAGGTAGCGTAGCTGGAAATTACAAACAAAACCTCTGTATCTCTAGATAGGATTGAAAACAGGAAGTATTAAACAGGAAGTATTCAATCCTACAAAAACATATAGATGACAACTAGACAGCTAGATGTCTACATGTTAGTGAGGTGCCTAAGTTACTCATAGTCCCAGTGACAATCTGTTTAGTACAGTTTAAGGAGCCTAGAGAGCTATTCAACTCACTCTTAGGACACCTAAGACTACTGTCATCAAAACTCTCCCCAGGTCTGTGTCAGACTGACTTCTAGGGATGAGTCAGTTAGGTGCCTCCATGATCACTTTTTAAGAAGAAGATGGAAGAGAAGGGTTCTTCCTGTTACTTCTTGTTCTATTCTGCCTTTGTTTCTGGGTGGTGGTGGTGGTACAAGTAGCTGGAAGAGAGAGAGAAGCCACTATGTGGACCCCAAGGTCAGGAAGGGAAAAGAGGAGGAAGTGTGCTGCAAAGGACTGTGTCCTGTGCAAGTGACCCCATATCAGAGCAGGGGAAGAATGTAAGGAGTTGTCTTCCTCTGAGAACTTAGAAGTGGCAGAGACCATCTGTAAGAGACTGACAATATCCCCCATTCCCTATTTCCCTGAGCTGTTGAGGGGGGAGGATGTAGAGATATCAGGAGCAGTGAGCTGAGTCAAGGAAGAAAAGAATGAGGAAAGGAAGTCTTAACGTACTGATTATATTTTTCTCATCACCTGCCCTATTTTTGCCTTTTGTGCTGTTCTGTTTCTTGTAGGTAGTAGAATAAATTTTCCTTACTTTCTAAGTCAAGTACTGGAGTCTGTTTTGCCCAGAATCGTAGTTGGCAGCAAGCCCTCCCTGCCCTTGTCTTGATCCACAACATCCTTGGCTATCTTTTTTTTCCCTCCTGTTTTGCTGAGACCTCTACCGTCCTAACGAGGGTGGGAGTGAATTGGGGGCAATAAGCAAGAGACTGTCACAGTGTTTCGTTGCTGGCTGGGAAAAACCACGACAGCTACTACATTCAATAGCCTGAATCTAGGGGTTACCATGACTGAGATATCTGACACATCTCTATGGGGTGACTTATGATACAAGATTTACAGGAATTCTTGTGCAAAAGAAACTGTGAGTCATGTAGAATACCCAAGAGCATCTAAAATCTTTACAAATGCCTACATTAAGTAAGTTAATTGAGACCTGAGTACCTACATACCGTCTTATTGTACTGTATACACTATTTCTGAATGCAAATGGACATATGAAGAAAGAAAAAAACAAGTATGATTCTGACCTTTGTTTACTAACCAGCTGTACATTTTGAGACTTAGGAAAACAGTTCTTCCTCCAGGCACAAACCTGTGGGATACTGACCCAGGCCAGGGAAATTCTGCAATTCTTCTTCCTTTAGGCTGTGTCTAAATGATATGCTAAATCTTCACTAAGCTTCAAAATTCTGTTTGTAAAGCAAATCATGTTCGTCAGCTACAATACTATCAATCTCTTGTGTATTACAGGATAGATTGATAAAGTAGTGTGATTATCATTTTCCCATCTGTTCTCCACTTTCTTCCATGTTGTAATCCAGGCTACAAAAGAAATATGTTTAATGTCATGTTAAATAGAAAATACATTTAAAATGTGTTGCATTTTTATAGCATGACATTGAAAATATAATGTCACATGTTTTGAATAATGAAACATATCTAGTTTCAAAAAAATCATATTTAAAAAATGTGACATTGAAATATGTTACATTTTAGAAGCATTAAGACTGCTTTTTTCTCTGAAATACAGTAGAAAATTAGGATTAATTTGGAAGATTGTGCTTTTCTTTCATGTTTTCTTTTCATTTTGCTCTCCTTTAAAATGAATGGGAAGGAAGGATCTTCCTTCTTGGGCAGAGAGGAACCTCATGAGGTTCAATAAGGACAAGTGCAGAGTCTTTTACCTGGGAAGGAACAACCAGTTCCAGTACAGTGCACCAGTACAGACTGGGAGTCAAACTGCTGAAGAGCAGCTCTGTAGAAAGAGACCTGGGAGTGCTGGCTGACAATATGAGCCAGCAATATGCCCTCATGGCCAAGAAGGCCAATGGCATCCTGGGATGCATCAAGAAGAGTGTGGCCAGCAGGACAAGGCAGGTTCTTCTCCCCCTCTACTCTGCCCTGGTGAGGCCTCATCTGGAGTACACTGTCCAGTTCTGGGCTCCTCAGCTCAAGAGGGACAGGGAAGTGCTGGAGAGTCTAGCGCAGGGCCACCAAGATGATCAGGGGACTGGAACATCTTTCATATGAGGAAAGGATGCAGGAACTGGGGTTATTTGGTCTGGAGAAGAGGAGATTGAGGGGAGATCTTATTAACATTTACAAATATCTAAAGAGTGGGTGTCAGGAGGTTGGGGCATCCCTCTTTTCTATAGTAGCTAGCAACAGGACAAGGGGTAATAGGATGAAGCTGGAACACAAAAAGTTCCACTTAAAGGTAAGAAAAATCTGTTTCACTGTGAGGGTGACGGAGCAGTGGCACAGGCTGCCCAGAGGGGTTGTGGAGTCTCCTTCCTTGGAGATCTTCAAGACCTACCTGGACATGTTCCTATGCGACCTGATCTAGGTGAACCTGCTTCTGTGGGGCGGGGATGGACTAGATGATCTCTAAAGGTCCCTTCCAACCCCTACCATTCTATGATTCTATGATACGATGATTCTATGATTCTATGAGGTGTTGACAACTGAGCTTGATGATAATGTAATTCTGTTGCTCAACCGATAGAGGGAACACTCTAATCTATCCCTCCTGCAAGACAACAGGATAAAGCGTTGCTGCCAAGACAGCTGGACAATCAATGCCTTCTTTCCTGTACTTTGTTACCGTAAACTATTATGGATGACCTACTTTCCTTATCCTCTCCAATAATGTAGAAGAGTATCAGATCCAACTAAGTTGCCAACATGGTTTGTAATTTCTAGTTTAGAAGGTAGCTATATCCCAAAGGAAAGATGATGGATAGGATTACCATCTTGAGTTGCATTATGCTAGATAACGAAAGCTAAATAAAGCTTTATAAAAGACTTGAAACCTGACAGTTGATTTCCACTATGAGAGGGGTTTTTTTCCATGTTTTACATGAATTCTTCATCTTAAAAATGAAGTTGAAGTGCAATAATATAAACTTCTTGAAAGGGATCTTTTAAAGCTTAGCTAACAATACTTGGTCCTTGAAAAAATATTTCTTTGAAATTAATTACTAGTATGTTTATGAGATAAAGAAGTTGAACAAAGTGTATCAGGAGTTAGGTTTCCTTTCTTCATTCTGATAATTAGCCATTTAATTCCCTCTCAGTGTTGTCCAAAAAATAAACAATGGCAAAAATAAAACCAAACCCACAACAAATTGGTCTTCTTACATTCCATTTTTTGTCTCAGCTAATGCATTGCAGAAAGTATTCTTTTTTTTCACTTGGCTCTGAAATGGATATTGAAGAAAGTTGTGACTGACACATGAGTTGGATGAACATTGGTACAGAACTGGCCCAAGAATTCTAGAAAAGCACTGTGATCCACAGGAAAGGCTGTGAAGTTTCATACTACAAGAAAACTCAGTTTTCTGTAAGTTGAGTTCAAATGACTGTGGAACATCAATTAACTTGTCTGGATGCCAAAGAAGAGACTAAAAGAAGCAATTATGCTTAGGGGTATGCTGTAGGGAGGCACAGATACTGATGTGTCTTACAGTAGGGAATTCATACATCCACTTCAAATCCTCTGAAATTCAAGGATATTTGACTGTAGATTGTAGTTCTGGATTCCTGAACACTTGCTACAATTGGTCCTGTTTAATCTAATTTTTCATTTTAGCACTCTGTCAGCAATATAATAAAAAAGATAGTTATAAAACCTGAAAAGTCACTAAATAATTGCTGTTTTCTCATACTTATTTCAAAATTATTTGTATTCAGTTTTGGTTACTATGTTTCAGCTCCTTAAACTGTTTATCCTTTGCCTGGTACTTTACCTTTGTTTAACCTTAGAAATCAAGTCAGAAATATGCTGGAATTTCTTAATATGCAAACTTGGTGGAAATTACTAGATACTTTTCTTAGTAAGTAAGAAAGAGTATGGATACATATATATATGGTCATATCAGGTTTGTAAAGTTATTTAATAATAAAGTAGATGGAATTACATGTATTCTTAAGGTTAAGAGTTATTTTAATTAAGTGTCAGAAGACAAAACAGTTCATTTTCAGTCCACTCATCTATTGTTCAAGAGGTGAGCATCAGTTCATTTCTATACTTTTTCTCCATATTTATTTACTCTAACTTTTCTTGATCAGCCTAGCACTTCTGGTTCTTCATGGGACTACTCAATACTTATATACTTTTAAGAACAATAAGAATAGAATAATATATATGTAATTTTTTTTTTTTACAATTTATTTTCCCCCTTGTTGCTTACACAATCCTTCATGACCAGCCAAAACTTAACTATAAGATTTTTTTCTTTCAATATCAAACAATAAATATTGCTCTAAGTGTATAAAGTAGAAGTAGGGATAACCAATGAATGCAAAAAGTCTTTTTAAGTAACTTAATGTTTTTGCATAAAAGTCAGTTATTCCTCAATTTTATAATCAGTAAGGGAGAGAAATATATCTTCATTTCTGCTCTCATGTGTATGCTATTTATTCTTCCAGAACTATTATTGTTACTTAAGACTGACTATAGAAACATATGAAAATTCCTGGGGTTATTGTCTGAATGCAGAGATAAAAAAGTCTAAGGAGATCATTCAGTATGAATGAACATATTCAAATTTAATATAATGCATGGCTGAGAATTATCTTCTCAGAGATAATTCAGTATGTTACACGTATTAATGCCAATGAGGTCACTGCTTCTTATTCTATTCAAAAGCTAATTCTGGAAGAAATACTTCTTTTACAGAAATTCTATAACAATGGTACTGAAGAAGCAATTCCTTGAAAGTGATATCGAATTAGGTCATCAGCACAGACTGCTGTGTTGCCTTTTTTTGCCTTTTCCCAGAAGATTAATATATCCCATGTGAGGATTTTATAGTTTGTAAAGAAGGGTGGAGAGAGATACTAGTAGCACTTAGCAGCCATGGAGTTAATTTATTAATGTATGTTTTTAAAAGTATATGACAATTAAGAGACTTTGATGAATGAAAGCTGCAGTGCCTATAATAGTACAGAAATTCACAGATACTGAAGCTTATACTAAATGTAGCTGCATCATCAACATGATACAGTGGACATTAACAGTAAAGTACTACGTTTTATCTGCATAATTTTTTGTAGAAACATGTCTTGGTAGCTGCACTTGAGCTCATATTCTTTATTATATTATCACAGAAGGAAAAATTTCAACAATCTGAAGACTGGAAAAGCCAAATATATCTTCTTAGAAATAATTTATACACAAATATTTTTTACATACTGAATCAGCTACTGAAATAATCTTTTAATATTAATTCATTTATGCTGTATTCTGATATCACTGACAGACACAAATTGGAGAAAGAACTTTCACTTTGTGAGGAAACATTTTACTTACAGTTTGTTGGCACTAAACTTCTTGCTTATTGTCATATAACAAGACTGATGCTGATGATGCTGGAGTATACAGACATAAAATAGTTCTAGAGGAAATGTAAATTTTGTGCATTGCCTATAGCATTTAAAAGTTCAGAATTTTGATGTTGTAGTGGGTTTACATGACCAGATTTTAGTAGCAGAGGGGCTACAGGGCTGGCTTCTGTGAAAAGTTGCTAGAAACTTCCCCCTATCTGATAGGACTGGTGCCAGACAGCTCTAAAATGCTACTGGCCAAAGCCAAGCCAATTAGTGATGATGGTAATACCTCCATGATTAATTTATTGAGAGGCAGAAGTTTCTGCACAGGTGCAAAAACTGTAACAACAGAAGAAACTAAGAATATGAGAAAAAAATTTCTGCAAAGACCAAGGTCAGTGAAGAAGGAGGGAAAGGAGGTGCTCCAGATTCCAAAGCAGAGATTACCCTGTAGTCCACGGTGCAGCCCATGGTAAGGAGATTGTGACCCTGTGGGAAGTCAGCACTGGAGCAGGTTCCTGGCAGGACCTGTGAAGCCATGGATAAGGAGGAGCCCATGTCAGATTACATTTGTTGTCAGAACTTATGAACCCGTGGAGGACCCATACAGGAGCAGCTCATTAAGAACTGTCTCCCTGGGGAAGGAGCCCACATTGCTGCAGTGAGAAATGTGGGGAGTCCTTGTCCTAAAAGAAAGCAGTATCAAAGACCGTCTGTGATGAACTGATTGTCATTCTCATTTGTTGTCCTTCTGCACCACTGTGGGAAATAGGTGAAGACGAAGGAAAAGGGAGTGGTGGGAAGAGGTCATTTAAAATCAGCTTTTATTTCTCATTTCCCTACTCAGTATCAATTATTAACAAAAAAAACAAATTCTCCCCAAGTTGAGTCTGTTTTGCTTGTGACAGTAATTGTTGAGTGATCACCTTGTTCTAATATCTACCCACAAGACTTTCATTATATTTTCTCTTCCATGTCCGATTTAGCGGGGGAAGAGACAGAATGGCTTTGGTGTGCACCTGGCATTCAGCCAGGGTTCAGTCACCACAGATGTATATTTATTCATTCCTCCATTAAAAACAATAAACCAGATCTTCAAATAATTTTAACCAATATACCTCAAACTGTAACTCTAAGTTAACCAGATAAAGGCCTGGTTTGTTTCAGAGAAGAACATAAATTAGTACATAAGTCTTGTTGATACTTGTTGACAGTGACAGAGCACTGGAACAGGCTGCCCAGATGGCTTGTTGAGTCTCTTTCTCTGGAGACGTTCAAAACCCACCGGTACAAGTTCCTGTATGACCTACTCTAGGTGGTCCTGTTCTGGCAGGGGGATTGGACTGGATGATCTTTCGAGGTCCCTTCCAACCCTTAAGATTCCATGGTTCTGTGATGGCAAAGGTTGAGATGATGAGTTTTACTTCATTTTAAATCTTTTATTTTTGACTTGACTTTCTGGAGTATGCACAGCAAATCTCTGATTAAGCAAACCGCTGTAGAGGGAAAAAAATCAAATGCAGAAAGTGAAGACATTGATGTTCTAAAGTTTGTTTGGGGGACAAAGAAGAATAAGTCATCAAATGTGAAAAAGTTTGTACCATTCACTGAACTTATTAAATTTTGTATACAACTGAGAATTGCAATAACAGTTAGGTGATGACATTTGAAATAAATGCTGAATATACTTTCCTGTCCAACACAGTCCCTATACTTATGATAAGATATTAAACTTCCAATATGAGTTTTACTTTTCAAAAAACAGCAACTCTATTTAGATTTATACTTTCTGACCATACAAATATATATATAGAAAAAAGAAACATTAGTGATTTGATACTTTGCTGTAGTTAAGTCTAGTGATACAGAACAATTCTTTTTTAATTAGTTCAATGCCATTTAGACTAAGTCTGAATATCTGGTTTACTACAAACCTTGAAAGTATAGATTTAATTAATTAACCTTGAATACCTTTAAAGTAATGCCTCCATAACTCATCAGCCAGGGAGGACTTGTTGATAGAAATCATCCTTCTTAAAAGTCTTTGATATAGATATTTATGGCCAAAACAGACAATCTAGTCTCCCCAATCTAGTCTCCTCCCTAGACTGTGGAGGAGAAATGAGTGCAATTACTTTGATAAAATACAGAGGTCCACTTATGTATAACATGAACTATACCCTAAAAGTGGTTTCTCTTAGTTGTCTTTAACAGGAGATTAATGTGAATTGTTTAGTGCAAAGATCTTTATCTGATTAGATAAATGTCATCCCCTGTGTTAGCTCAAGGAAATTTACTTACTAAATCTACACTTTCCCATTTTTAATACTCTAATTTCTCAGGATTATAAATCTTGGGAATTTTAAATTGTATGTAAAATAAACTTAGAATTTCTAAATTAAACAGAAGTCAGTAAGATACAGGATTTTTCTCTACTACATAAACATGGAACAATTAAGAAAAGTCTTAAAGTTTGTAAAGAAGTTTCTTCAAATTCTTATCCTAGAAAATTTCCTCAAGCCCAAAATATTCTTTTTTTCATTTTTATTGTTTCTGTGGTCAGAGAGTTGGAGTCAGAGATTTGGAGAATCTAAGCAAAAGAGAATATTGTCTGACTATGTACAAAAGAATATTTCACTTTTTATATCTTTAAAAGAACTACAACATATTAAGTCATATTATATTATGCAGACAAGGAAAATTTTTTATTAGCTTTCTAATTTAAAAAAAAAAAAGACCAAAAAAATTTACTATAAAGATTTTTTCTGGTCATCTTTTAATACTGAGGATGAGTAATGAATCTTTTCTACAGAATTTTTAAATTCTCAAATCGTTGTTGGACACAGTTGCTACTCACTAATTTATTCTATTTCTTACAAAACTGTTTCTGATAGAAAATTTCTTAACATTTTAATATCCATCAACTATTGATGTCTCAGCTATTTTCCACTTATAATTAATTAAATCATGCATTCTATTTGAATCAGTGAGTCAGGACTTTATGAAATGAAACTTTAAAATAATCATTATCTTGGAGACTGTAAAAATTCCATGAAATTTAGAAACTGACATGAAATAGTTCTATATTTTTCTGACTGTTACCCTCAAAAGCAAATTAGCCATGTTCATGTCATACAAAATCTGGCACTTGGGTCTCCATTAGACCTCAGTAGATTTAGTTTGATGGTGCAAAATCATTAAGAGAGCAATTCCCAAAGCAGTTTAAATTTTCTAATTTGTTGTTAACAGGCCAATTAGTGACACTTTTCTGAAAAGGAAGTTTCTACTAGTATAACCAAAGAAAACTACTGTGCTCATTATGGGAAATCAAAAATGAAAAGAGAAGAATGTGGACAAACCAAAGGTTGTATTCCCTGTATTTTCTCATGACATAGGTATCTGATTTCACTACTGCAGGACTGCTTTTTGATTTCTCTAACTTGGAACGTTTTTATGATAAAGAGATATACCTTCAGAATGCCTTATGTCTTCTAATTTCTTTATATTGTACTTACTCTTCAAATCAGTCTGGCAATTTAGACATGTTTTAAGTATGTTTGTATACTTAAGGAGAAATGAGAATTTTCTGTATTCTTGTGCTCATCTGTTTATGAAATTTAATCAACTCAGTAAATATTATAAGGATGTGATTTTTTTTTCTTTTTATTTCCTCTTTCTCCTTATGCCCTGCCCTCTCACTCACTCCCAAAGTATGTGTATCTATCTGTACTGTCTGCATTTTTTCATGATCCAGAACAGAAATAGTGACATGTGATAGGAAAAGAAAGTACTGTCAGACTTCCACATATGCTGAAACTACTGTTGGAAATGCAAGTCTTATTAGAGACATATATCTTTAATGTACAGCTCAATTCATAGATCAAGAAGCAATTATATTTGGATACATTTCAAAAAAGATCCATTTTTCTATGTGTAGCTGAACCAAACTTAGAAATATTTTTCATCCTTTATTGATTTTAATATAAATTGGCTTAAATTATTTTCAGTATTCTGGAGATGCTGAAAACTCCCATGTGAAGGCCTCCTGAGAAATTTTGTGTTTCTAAAATATGCATTATATGATGTGATGTACAAATTAGACTATGAAACAGGTTTAGATTTTTTTCCTATACCCTGTGCTTGAAAGCCGTTAAGTCACACTGAAGTCTATAAAGTAGAGTAAAAAGAAAAAAAATGCAATGCAACATGCTACTATATTTTTAAGACTATGTATTTACTGCAGAATATTTTCTTTAATACTATGTAAAGTTAATATGCTTTAAAAGATAAGTTATGTACAGGTGAGGAATTAGATCTGATTTTAAACAAGTATCAAGAGGAATTGCATTCTGCCATACACACATATGTGTATTTTAGTTGAGAGTAACAAGGAAATTGCTCCCTCTGAAGCCTACCATTTCCCATTACCCTATTATATTACTAGTGACTCCTGTAGCCCTGCAGTTTTGGAGTTTTTTTAATAGAATTGTCAATCTTATAAATTAGATCAAACTAATCAGCCTGACAATCACCTATAAGTACCAAAAGTCAAAAGATACTGTTGTACAGAATCTTATGATTGTTCCTAGGCATAGCTTTAAAAACCATGAAAGGATCTGATGGGACCATACTTCCACTGAAACATCTCACACAGCGACAGAACTCCATCTCATATGACAATTTCTTTCCTATTATTTTCAAGGTTACAGCCACTTTTCATTATCAAATATATCAACCTGACACAGCATCCTTCCTTTTCATAAAGAGTGATAAATTTAACTAGACTTAATCTACAAATTCTCTTATGAAGGAGAAATCATTGATTCCTTTTTTTTTTTGGATGATATCTGTAAAATATAATGTGTTTATTTGTCTTAATTACCAGATTATTAAGGAGTTTAGGGAGGGGGAAGGTTGTTGAGATTTTTTTGTCTTGAAAAATAACTCAACTGCTCCTCATTACACATCAGAACAACAATCTGGCTTGTAACCTGAGGTTGATGAACAAGAAATATTATCTTAATTACATAACTTCAGTTAGATTATACTATCTCAGAATTCAAATTGTTTATTTGTATGCTTGCTTGTTTTGTTGTTAAGAAAAACCTAGATAAGTAGGTGTTCAATTCTATTTTCATTTGAAGAAGGATATTTACACTATGAAATAAAACCAACACAGCAAAACATACAGTACTCATTTATCTTAGTCCCATATCTGTATTCACAAAGACATTAAAGAGCCAGTGAATTGTTGTTACTTTTAACTGGTGAATCTGAAGCTATGAGTCAAGAACACCCTGGTAATAGATTTGAGATCAACTTTTTGTTAATGATCTATGTAATATAATTATAGGATATATTCTCCAAGTATGTCTTGGAATGATAGAAAGTAACATTATATTTCATTTAAAAAATCATAATATGCTGACTACCTTTTATTCACCAGTATAGGTCACTACTCTGGGATAAGAAATTATTTCAAGAACTAGAAGTGTATTTTTAAATTTGATTACAATGCACAATCCAGGTTTGAACTGGATTGTGACTTATGAGCATTCTGAACTATTGTCCGTAATCTTGCATTCACAAAAGATATTTTAAAAAGGAAATAAATTATTCATAGCCTTAATTTTCTACCAACATCCTACTCTGCCATTAAGGAGGAAAAATAAAAATTAATATATTACTTTTCCTTCTGTTCTGGTCATCATTTTTTTCATGGCATAGAACAGATTGCAGTGCTACTGAGGCACTTAGAAATAAATTTACCCCTTTTATAAATAAAGAGATGGAACTGTGGTTCCTGAGATCACATCTTTTGGCATAAGATCATGTGGTGAAATGATAGTATTAAAAGAGAAGACAATGCAGTTCACTTAAATTCTCTCATAGATCTGTATAAATCCCTTTATGTACAAAATTCTATCTATTTTCTTAGTTATATTAGTTAAATGAAATATATTATCTCTCCCTGTGGGTCTTACTACATTTAATTCCAAGTCAAGCAGAATTGAGTTTTTTACCATTTTGTTAAGGTAAGATGATGTTTGAAATAATGACTGACAGTGTGTATCCTGACACCTGATGCCAGGAATTGTTAATATATAACACAGATTTACAAGCTTTTCTACTTATCATACTGAAAATACTCCCAAAATAATAAGTTCTGGTTATAGGAATTTTTTATCTGTTTGTCTATCTATCTGTCTGTCTATCTATCTATTATCTACCTACCTACATATGTACATATATACTTACCTATGTACCTAGTTATGCTTACCTACCTACCTATCTCAATATCTAACTTTTGTCAGTATATGTATCTTCCTGACTTTATGTCATCTGTACACAAGACAGCTTCATTTCATAATCAAAGGTATTTTAAATGAAATAAAAATGATAGAAAAAAAAAAATCTAGTACTCCTATCATCACTTCCTCTGTTCCACAGAACATCTGTGTTCCTATCAGACCATAGGAATAGTCCTGCTGGATTAGACAATCTGGATCAATCTATCTAGCTAAATATGCTGGCTCAGTGACAATGGGGATGCCATTAAGGAAGAGAACATGAGCCAAGATAATTGTTTGGTCATTCCCTTTGTATTTCTCTACTATCTAGAATTCTTGTAATAGAGGCATTACACAGTATAACTCTGCATAGTCCTTGTGGTAGTTTAACCTTGGCTGGCTTCCAGATGCCCATCGAGCTGCTCCCTCCCTCTCCCTTCTCAACAAGACAGGCAGACAAAATAAAAGAAGTCACAGGTCAAGATAAAGACAGGGAGTTCACTTGACAATTACAGTCACAAGGGAAAAAAATGAATCCACTTAGAGAATATTAATTTGACTAATTGCCAATTAAAAAAACAGCAAGATAATGAGAAATAAGAACAAAGCTAAAAATATCTTCTTCTCCATCCCTCTTATCTTCTCAAGACAAACTTTGCCCTTGACTCTTCTACCTCCTTACCACCCCCAAGTGATACAGGTGAATGTGGAATGAGGTTGTGGTCAATTCATAATGCTTCATCTTTGCTGCTACTTTCTCTTCATGCTGTTCCTCTGCTCCAGTGTGAAGTTCCTCCTATGGCATAAAGTCCTTCAAGAACTCTCTCACAGGTTACAGGTCCTTCCAGAAAACATGCTTCTGTGTGGGCTGTCCATGGGCTGTGCTTCCTTCAGAGTATATTCACCATCTGGTACATGGGGACCTCCATGGCTTTTTAGGCAGGTAATTGCTTTGATGTGGTACATTCATAGGCTTCAGGAGAAGAACCTGCTTCACTATGACGTTCATGGACAGCAGAGGAATCTCTGCTCTGGTGTCTAGAGCAACTCCTCTCCTCTCCTTCTTCCCTGACATTGGTGTCTACAGGGATTTTCCTCTCACATTTTCATACAATCGTTTCGTTGGAAATGATCATTAAGATCAAGTGTAAACACTAAATAAAACTGCCAAGCCCATCATTAAACCATATGCCTCAGCATGTCATCTATACATTTTTAAATATAACCAGAGATGATTCCCCAGAAGGCTGTGCTGTCATTCAGCGGGATCTCAACCAGCTTGAGAGTTGTGCAGAGAGAAACCTCATGAGGTTCAACAAGGACAAGTGCAGAGTCCTGTATCTGGGAAGGAACAACCCCATGCACCAATATGGGCTAGGGGATTGACCTGCTGAAGAGCAGCTCTGCAGAGAGAGACCTGGGAGTCCTCTTTGATAATAAACTAATTATGAGCCAGCAATGTGTCCCCATGGCCAGGAAGGCCAATGGCATCCTGGGATGCATCAAGAAGAGTGTGGCCAGCAGGTCAAGGGAGATTCTTCTCCCCCTCTACTCTGCGCTGATGAGGCCTCATCTGGAGTCCTGTGTCCAGTTCTGGGCTCCTCAGCTCAAGAGGGACAGGGAAGTGCTAGAGAGAGTCCAGCACAGGGCACCAAGATGATCAGGGGGTTGGAGTATCTTTCATATGAGAAAAGGCTGTGGAAACTGAGATTGTTTAGTCTAGAGAAGAGGAGACTGTGGGGAGATCTCATTAATATTTACAAATATCTAAATGGTGTATGTCAGGAGGCTGGGACATCACTTTTTGCTGATGTATCCAGTGACAAGACAACAGGTAATGGAAAATAGCTGGAACACAAAAAGTTGCATTTAAACATAAGGAAAAATTGTTTCACTGTGAGGGTAAAGGAGCACTGGCACAGGCTGCTGAGAGGCTGGCAAACCTCCTCCTCTGGAGATTTTCAAGAAGTCTGCTTGAGCAGAGGGATTGGACTAGAAGATCTCTAAAGGTCCCTTCCAATCCCTACTATTCTGTGATTCTGTGATTCTGTTCAGCTTAGCTACTGTTTTCATGATTTTAAAAATCTTTGATATATTCCTTCTCAATCTGTTCTACTCCAAGAGTATGAGCTTTTTTAAACTCTCTTCTCAAAGCAACTGCTACATCTTGATCATCATTGTATAGCTGTCCTTCTCTGTCCTCTATCTCCACCATAAAATTCTTCGGAAGGAGAGAGAATCAAACACAGTTTTCAGGGTGCAAGTGTTTCACTAGATAGCACTGTCTTCATCTTAATATCATTCCTATTCATTTTGAGCACCTCATTAGCTCTTGTGGCTACCACTGTACACTGAAATATTTCAGAAAACAGCTAGTTATAGCTTTTGTATATGCTTCCATACTTTACAGCAACTCAATCAATCTTGCCTTGCCATCTCCTAAGGACAATACACTCACAAAGCAGAATATGGTTAGAGATATGCTAATCTTTTGCTTGGCAAATACTTTTGTCGTATAGAAACAAAAAACATTTCTGGAAACTAGTTCTCTTGTCTTTTAACCAATGCATTAACCAGAATGTTGGCGTTAGGTAGAACTATAAATCAAGGAAAAATTGTTGCTAAAATGTGAAAATGTCAAACAAATGTCTTTAATAGATATTCTGAGACTCTATGTTTATGAATAAAGCAGGATAAAGTAGTAACAAAGGACTATGCTTAAAAGCACGTTGTATTGTAATGGGCCTTTTGCTCACAGGGAAATTTCCAAGCTAATAAAAGTTTCTACAATGATATATTTTAATTTAGAGTAAAAATCTGGGGAAAAAAACAGAACAAAGTCTAGGCAGAGGTCTAAAAGAAGTCTTTAGAATTTTGGCTCCAAATGTAGACATCTACAGAAACAAGCTGATCTCTCTGACAACAGAAAGAAACAACTGTGTCAGAGTTTAAAATAATGTACATTTAGAAAGACCAAGAAGGACATTTTATAAACAGGAGACCAGTGCTATAAATAGAATTTATACTTTTCTTAGACAAAATCCTATAAAAAAAAGCCCTGAGTTTTTATTTATATACAAATTATATTTTCTTTTTTGCTTCATTTTTTTCTTTTTTCTTTTTTTTAATATTTCTTTTAAATAATGGTCATCACCCAGATCAAGATAATAGTGGTAATTCATTGGTCATTGATAGTTGTCACATTCTGAAGCACATATGTGAAATGTAATGAACTGAACTTCATTATTTCCTGGCTTTATATTCATGCAGGTCACATTTAAATAAATTGTATTACATTCAGTAATTGTAATCTCCAAGCAAGTCAGGAGACTACCTCTAAGAGAAAGAGAAATTTGTTCTAGTATTGTTATGTGTTGTGCTTTAACCCCAGATGGCAATTAAGCATCACACAGCTGCTAACTCTTTCCCTTCATGTTGAAATGGGGGAAAGAATTATAAAAATGAAAAATCTTGTGTGATAAAGACAATTTCATAGATATAAGCAAATACATATACACACTCAAGCAAAGAAAATAAGAAATTCTTTCATTGCTTCCCATTGGCAGACAGCTATTCAGGCATCTCCAAGACAACAGTGCTGTAACATACTTAAGAGTTACTTGGGAAGACAAATGCCATCTCTCTGAGCATCCTCCCAGCTTCTTCTTATAATCTTAATGATAATATTAATTATCACTGAGTATGATGTTGTATGCTATGGGATATCTTCTTTTTATCATTTGGGGTCAGCTTTCCGGCCCACTCACTGGTAGGATAGAGTGAGAAGTAGAAAAGTCCTTGACACTGTGCAAGCACTACTTAGAAGGAAATTAAAATTTCTCTGTATTATCAACAATGTTTTCAGCACAAATAAAACAACAGCTACTAGGTACTTTGAAGAAAATTATCTAAAATTAAATCCCAGTCAAAATTAACTAAAATTATATTCCAGTCAAAATCAGTATGGTTTATGGTGACAGGAATTAAATCAATCCCTGTATACGCCCAATACGTTTTTACATTTAGAAAATGCTACCATTAGTTAATAACTGATTGAATTAATACAATTAAAAACATTGGAGCAAACAAAAATGGTACAATCTAGCTTTAATATCCAAAGATCAGAATATTTGGAGAGAGTTAAAGATTTTTCAAAGTTCTTTAGGTTTGTTTGGCTTTAATAAGAGGTACAATTACAAATCAGTTAACTTGTTAGTAGCTCTGTTTATCTCCCTTGTGGGAATAAAGAAAGTGCAATATACTGTTGGAATGTTTTAGGAGAAAGCATATCCTGTCTCTTCCAACTGGAAAAACAAAAATAGCCTTCTGTAATATCACTGATAAATGCTGTAATGACAGATGTTTCAGACTATCCAACTGAATTGGATGTGTTGACAGCTAGAGACATTTCAGCTGCTTGTTACCAACAGTCTGCTCTTCCTAGCCATATTTTTTACATTTCAGTTGTATAAATATATGCATAAGAAGACATTTAAAGCAGTAGTTTCTCTTTGTATTAAGTGGTTGGAGATCATAAGACTCGATTGGAATTTCAATTTAAGTGACTTAAAATGTGAGACTTCTTCCTTTGAAAGTTAGTTAAATGAAGTTATCACTAAGCAAGTTGCTTTATGGTTCCAATAACATTCTGATTCCAAGCAATATTGCTAGTTATCACTGACACAGCATTTATGACATCATCTGTATGAAGATGATGTCATTTAACTCTTCATCTTCTTTCAGATAAATATTACCCACACTATCTCATTTTATTCAGCACTTAATTAAGTCTACACTATTTTGATAGCTGTTTCAGAGAGACACTAAGCACAATATGCTTTGAATTAATCTGGTTTTCCACCTGAGGGGTTTGTTATGATAAAGTAGAAAGTGAACACAGCTAAACAGTAATGCATGCTCTGAAGGTCATACATACTACAAGTATTTTTTGAGGATGTGTTTCAAGATCATTGTATGGAAGGCTGATGAATCTGAAATTTACTGTAACTTAATCAATGGTCCCATATGATCTATGAAAGATCAGAAGATTTGACCATCTCTTAAGACTCAGTGTAAGCTATGATAACTTGCCCATTTGTGATTTCCAGCTTTCTTTTTCTCTTCTTTAAAAATAAAACAATATAGAAGAAAAGTAAACCACCAAAAGCTCCCCTGCAAAGTTGTACATGCTTTAGTATCTTGCTTTAAGAAACTAAGGTCTCCAGGGTCTTTATCTCTTCCTAGTGCTTTCCCATGAAATGTTCAGTTCTATTCAATATTTCTGTCTGTGCTTCAAAGTGCTTTGTGAGACTGACAAATTAGCTAGCAGATATTTCTTCTTCTATTTTTTTTTCAATCTTCGGTTTACTTAACAGCTACCCCTCAGCAGACTTCTAAGAAGAGAGGATAAATATCCAACAACAATAAAAACTTGATTAAGAAATTCATTAATTTTGTGAGAATATCATCAAACATCATCATGTTCTGAAACAAGACATACATGCTCAGCTTTGAGCATTTTCTCAATAAGTTGCTTTCAGTAGTTAACACGGGATAAAGTGAAATATAGTAGAGACAGAGTCTGACATTGTTTCTTCCTGATGAAGGGAGTTACTTTGAATTTTTTCTGGAAAGTAACAGACAAAAATTCAAGCAGATGGACAAATTGTCAGTTTCAAGCCCAAGATTGCTTAACATAGTGGTGGGAATTAGAAATCATCAATATAATTATGAGTTTTCAGTGAGAAAAAAAAAAAAAAAGAAAGAAAAGTGATATTTTAGTGAAAAGTTTCATAAGAGAATTTCAGTTTCTAAAAACAGAATTTTAAAGATTTCAGTCCAAGAAAAGATAACTTTAAAAATGCTATACTACTCTTGAAAATTCTTAACAGAAATTTATTAAAAGATACCTGTAAAATCTTTCATGATATCTATTTGTCCAAGACTTCAGACCTATAGGTAACATATTTTATATGGATTTTGAAAAATAAACATTTTCTTGATTTTCATTTGAGACAGATATTTTTGAGAGAGAAATAAAGAAGAAACTAATGGTTTAGGTAGCTGAAAAAGAAAATGTTCATTTTTCAGTAATCAATTATCCCTATTGAGGTCCAACTCATTTCTTCCCATCCCGTCTCCAACTCCTTCTTCCGTGGCATAGATGAATTTTATTTATATTGAAGATAATTTGCTGGGATAGAAAGAAAACCAGTACCCAAAACCTTTAAAATATAAATTTTATTTTGTGTGCTCTTGTGTATCGATAAATTAACAAAGTACGTTATCCATGGTTTTTACTTACAGATAAAACATAAATATCTTTCTCAGTGTTGTCATTATGAGTCTAACAGTTTCTAGACTGATGATTCAGAACAGATTGTTTCAACTCATTACTCAACAATGAAGTTAAATGTCACGTTTTACCACATTACAGTTTCTTCTCCAGCTTTTCTTTTCTTCCTCTTAGAATTCTAAAATTATAGAAAGTTTTGATTCCAGATGCTCTTTTAGAGTGACCTCATCAAATTTATTTTACCTGAGTTTTTAGTGTCAGTTGATTTCCTTATTAGTTAGTCAGATTAACTCCAAATTGAATCTTTAATTTAAATAATTCTACAGTAATAGTCTTTCAAGCATTTCCTCAACAAGACACTGAGATGCTTTATTAATTTCAGAATTTAACTTCTCTTATTAGGGTCAGTCAGTGGAAATCAGACAGTTGACTCATTTTTACTTCTAAAAGTGATTGAAAACATGAGTTACCTGAGGATTACATTATATTTCTCTATCTGTTTTGAAGTACATTTGAAGTAAGACAGCAGATATTTGTACAAGCAGTTTTTATAACAAAATTACATTTCATCAGAATCTATTATTGGACAAAATCATAAAGCTTTTTGCAAGCTTTTATCTAAGAAAAAAAAAAGATTTGGAAGCTACTTTGTGTCTTCTTGCAATGGAAAAGGTGAATGTTTTAATTTTTAAATACATCTCAATAATTTTCTTCAAATAAAATGGCTATATATTTGAAAAAGTAATTTTAAAAAATCTAAGAAAATAGATATCTATTACCTTGTAATACTGATCTTAATTAGCTTCCTGAGTATAGATGTTTTATGAGACAGCTTCCTCCTCTGTTTGCTCTTTGTAGCATAAACATAAATCCAACTTAAGAGCTTAAGCTTGTCATGAAATTAGAGTTATTGTATTTTTACTAGACTGAAATAGTTAATTTCAATCTGTGAGTTTGCAATGACTGTCCATTTGTGGTCAGTTTTGTTCTGGCTTTCCTGCTTTTTTAGTTTGGTTTCCTTTCTTAAAATTTCATTACAGTAAACAGTCAGTTCAAAGACACACAGATAAACTACTGGCTTTATTTGTAGCCATCATCTTTTCAGAGTTTTGGGTTTTTTTTTAGAATCTTACTTGAGAAATCATCTAAAATATAATTTAAGATAATTTTAATGTTTTGTGCCAAATTAGTGCTGATTTATGCTATTTGCACATCTTTAAATCAGAAACAATATGGCGGATAAACCACTACAGATCATGATCTGTACAAATCCCACTTACAGAGATTCTGCCAAAATTGCTGAAAGATTAAAACAACCAGTAATTTAAAAAAAACTAACCAAACAAACAAACCAAAACCTTTTGTTTATCTTCTTACTATGAATATGAAGTTGATTTTAATAATCTAAAAATTTTAGGAACCTTTGATTTTTGTGTGAAATCACTTTCATTTTTATTAAAGGGAAAATAAAAGTTAATTTCAATGATTCTTTTAAAAGCATCAAGATAGGCAGATATGTTGATGGAAAAACTCATCTACACAGGAATGCAGATAAACAGGCACTTCTTTATTATGCAGCGCTGGGAAAACACGGTGGGGGGGTGGGGGGGGGGGAGGGATAGTTACCATTCTCAGGGTTTTTATAGATCTCAAACAAAACAATCACATTTGCCAACAAAAGCATGTATAAAATGTTCATCTATCTTCACCTTGATTGGTTCCCAACCAACACAAAATTTCCAAACTCACAGTGATTGGTCAAAAAAAGATATCAGTCCCTTTGCTTTAGTAACAACTAAGGTAACAGCCAAGGTAGCCTAATACATTCACCAGGGTCTTGTGGTTAAGGCAACAGCTAAGGTAACCTAACAAATACATACACCAGGGTCTCCTAGCTAAGGTAACAGCTGTGGTAGGTAACTCTTGCAGTTTGATCCTTATGTGATTCAAATGAATACTTACTTAATAGGTATTTGAGTTATTTGCTAATTGATTATTACTAGGTGATTAACAAGTGCTTAACAAGTACTTGACTACATATTGTGATGATAAGTTGTTAACTAAAATAATTGTGTATCTGCAACATATATAACCTCTCTACTATAAGTCATTGATTGCAGACCAGGAGGATTGGAGGATGATGACTTCAGTCAATATGAAATATTTTTGTCTGCATCAGCTTTATGATAGAATGAAATATAATTCAAAGAAAAATACATAATATATATGCATATACATAAAATACATAAATATGTAGGGAATGAAAGACAAAATTACATTCTCTGAGGTTCCCAGGAGGACGACTGTTATTTCTCTTGTGCATTGTAGAAAGTGAAATATAGTCTAAGCCAGAGATTTGCCTGAGGGCCTCCCTGAAGCATAAAATCTGGATGCCCACTTCCAAGTCTCCATGTACCCATGATTAATCAATTCAAGAGCACTGAAGTGGGTTGTGAATCTGGAAGAGTGAAAGGTAATGCTTGTGTGTTTTCAGTGTTGTGGAAATTAAACTCCTGTGGCAATACTCAATACAGACAAATAGACTTCCCCGATGGGAAATTCAGAGTACCAGTTTATACACATGGATGAAATTACTCTTCATAGTAGCCCTTATCTATGTGGAAGATATAAAGAAGTGGAATACATAATGACTGTTAATTAAGAATCCAAACCAAATTTCCACAAATATATTGCTAGCACTTTTCATATGGAATTCGAAGCTCCAAGACAGGATGACTGGAGCTCCAAGATGCAATATTTATGCATCCTCATCCACCTGAACTAACTGCCATATCAGTCATATATTCCTATATCTTTTATGTATGTATTATTTTTAACTAGATGCTAGATTTATTTATTATTTTTAACTAGATCTTAATGTTATCTTAATTAGACCTTATAGGATATGAGACACACAGAATATAGTAACGATTGTGAAGCTGAAGAAAACTGAACCTCATCTGATTACCTCTTTGCAGCCAGACTACTTTGCAGTCAATAATGAAGCAGTGAAGTCAGCAGAGCTGACTCATGAAACAGCCCTGAATTTCACTGTTAATTTTTGGAAATTGTTAAAAATATTGTGAGATTTAGGAGTATTTATAATCAGGATCTCCCTTTTGCTGAGTAGTGTTATATATTGTACAAGAGGAATAAACAGTTACATATAGAATCATATAGTCATAGAATTGTTTCGGCTGGAAGAAACCTTTAACATCATCAAGTCCAGCCTTTGTCCTGGCCCTATCAACCACTAGACCATTTCCCTAAGTACAATATCAACCCGTCTCTTAACACCTCCAGGGAAGATGACTCCACCACCTCCCTGGGCAGCTTGTTCCAATGCCTAACAAACCTTTCAGTAAAGAAATTCCTCCTAATATCCAGCATGAACCTCCTCTGGTGCAACTTGATGCTTTTTCCTCTTGTTCTATTGCTTGTTACTAGGGAGAACAGACCAGCTCCGATCTCACTACAGCTTCCTTTCAGGTAGTTGTAGAGAGCATTAATGTCTCCCCTGAGCCTTTTTTTCTGTGGGCATAACAGCCTCAGATCGCTCAACTGTTCCTTATATGAGATGTGCTCC
Organism: Colius striatus; assembly: GCF_028858725.1. Classification (NCBI taxonomy): domain Eukaryota; kingdom Metazoa; phylum Chordata; class Aves; order Coliiformes; family Coliidae; genus Colius; species Colius striatus. Next base: position 47,462,417 of record NC_084759.1, on the reverse strand, counting down.
AAATCCTTTACTAGCTTGGTAGCCCACCTCTGGATCCTCTCCAGCACGTCAGTGTCCTTCTTGTAGAGAGAGACCCAAAAATGGACACAGTATTTGAGGTGCAGCCTCACCAAGAGTATAGGGGAGTGATCACCTTCCTCCTCCTGCTGACAACACTATTCCTGATACGAAACAGGAACAGTCTGATTATCCTTTTGCAGAAGTGATAAGTTGTTTACATTGCTGGATTTCTTGTCCATTGAAATCTAGGAAATTTGGACATTTAGTTCAACTTTATCGTCCAAAAGCTAGAGTCCTAAAATGCAGAGCATCTGTACTTCATTAGTCACATATTAACTGTGTTTCATATTCATTTTTCAGTTGCATAAATTTATGACCAAAAGACCTTACCTCATGCCTGAAACATGCAGAGAAAAATAAGTATGCAATTATTTGAAGTCTATTTAGTGTGAAGTGGAGGCAGGACTGTTAGATGTGGGATGTTTTTCTCCTAGTCACAAAAGACATAAAAAATATAAGGAGATCTTAGAAGACGAAGGCCTTTGAAAGTAACTTGAAGTCATACAATAAAGACAATATTATGAGATATATTCAGGTCATGAACCTGTGGTGCTTTCCTTAGTGACCTTAAAGACTTCGACATCAGTGGTCAGTTCTGATAACTGAGGCTCAGGATTGACTCCTAAGTATTACATAATAATAACAACATCCTAGTAACTATATCCATTTTCCTATTTGAAAATGAAAATCTTTCCTAATCTGGAATTTTCTGAAAAGTGTTTTCCTCTTCTTGGTATTGGTTATTGATATATTTTAATTACTATACTTGCACAAATGTTTGAGTGTTTTCATAAGTTTGGGATATTTTTCCTTCTTTCTCTTCTCTCCTGTTGTTTTGGTTTGTTTTTTTCTTGTTATACTGGCTATAGATTTCTCTTGAGCTGAAACAGAGAGAATTCAAATTCCAAAAGTTAGAATACATGTTCCTCTGCTGGGTAGCAATGAGGATTTGTTGACTAGAACTAAATCTCTCTCAAATAATATATTTAAAAACAAATAAAAGACCCTTTGCTAGAGAAAATATGCATCTGATCTTATCTAGTCCTTTTCTATGACGATACTAACCATAGAAAAGGAAAGACTTGTGAAGAAAAAGCCTCATTAAAATGTGGCTTTAGACTAGTCCTGGAACTCATGTTGAGATTAAAAATATTCCATCTTTTTCTCTAAACCATGAATTTCCCTTAGACAAAGCTCCTTCTTTATAAAAAGTAACAAGACTAATTATATAAAAAGTAACAAGAACAACAAAAAAGTTTGTCATAGAGATGCATGTATCCACACCTTTTTCTCTTGTCACTGTTTTTCCTGCTTGCACATGTTAAAAAATAAAATAAAAGACAAAAGTTATATGGCTACAAGCCATTTTGTCAGCATCAGCAAACAATAATAATGAAAATTAATAAAAACAGAAGAAACTAATAGATAAAGAAAATTGTAATTGATACTGAACCACCTTTCATACTCCTGATGTTCCCTTTTGAAGGACACTGGCTTTTATTTGGTTACTGCTGACTGACCACAATTAGAAAATATAAATCATGCTAATCTAACATAGTCTGATTTATGAGATTATATGAGTTATGTTTTCAAATAACAGATTTAAGATAAAACATTACATTTGCAGAACAGTCAAGACATTCCAGGCAGTTGTAGCATGTACTTTTTTTTATACCAGCTTTGTGTCTGATCATGATAATCTTTTGTAGACAGGATTACTATTTCATTGCATAAGCAATTTAGATTTAGTATTTCAATATACATTCTGTGAAAGCAGCCTGGCCTTCTCAGTTCTTCAGTCAAAATCAGTGATACTGAAAACTTAATTTTCATGAACTATATTACTCTTTCTACTTTGCTTCTCTTTGTCTATCCTGACAATCCAGCATTTGTGAAGCTCACACTACGATAGGAGCTGGTCTTCGTGTGTGTTACAGTGTGATTACTACTGATAAATTTCCCTACTGTTTTTCTGTATAAGATGTTTTGGGCCAACTGGCCGACTATATGCACCTCATAATAGATTTGCAGAAACTGTAATTCCAGTGCTTCCAAATACATCATTTACTGTAGTCTGCACCCTGCACACATTCAAGGAAGAGTAAAGTCTGTCAGATTCCTCTAAGAAAATATACTTGGTCAAAAAGAAAGATATGTTTTGGGGTGATATGAAAGAGTGCTCTAAGACTTTCTGCAAAACATATGTTTCAAGTGGTATAAATTGTTGTTACCATATGTGACTTACTTGTATATTCATTGTCTCTTGGGACTTCTTGGATACAGTTCACATAAGCATTTTAGTTCAGATCAGTGGTGCATTTTTTACATCAAATCTCCTGATTCCCTACAGTTAGTATGCTTTATTTTGCATCATGATGTGCACAAACTGGTTTATTTCCAGATGTTAGTGAACTGGAAGATAAAGTCAGGTGGACTTTTGATTCATTCCAGCTGCAAAAGGGTACTCAGGGAGCACATATAGGAAATTCTGTACAGATACACCCAGAAATTCTGGAAGTGATCACAAACTGGCCAGAGGGCAAATATTTGGAGATATCACCAGAGAAGGAAGTGACATGTGCAGAAGCCTCACGTTGGATGCCAAAAAAAGGCTGTCATGGTTTTGTCTGACTGGGAACAAAGAACCATGTGATTACTCACTCAAGTCATCATACCAAATGTTTTGGATTTTAAGTCTGCTCCTTTTGATCCATGCTATTTCAGTCTTTTTTTCCTAACACGACAGGAAATTCTGCATTTGAAAATGCTACCAAGTCCTTTACATTTACAGAAACAGATGAAGAAAACTTTTATTTTGATGATTTGCTATCTTTTATTACTGAAAAAAAAATTAGGAATCATATAAAGAAAGTTAAATATTTAATTAAATGTGTTATATTTCTGGTCTTTGTAAACTTTAGGATTTCTAAAGAGCTTAATAACTCTGAAAATCAGAGCAGTGCAGCTGAGGATTCTACCAATGGATACTATGACCTAATTTTACTCATTATCACTTAAAAAAAATATTTAATATTATCACTTAAAGAGAAGTTTTGGTGCCCTAAGTGAGATATACTCAAGAAAGAGAGAGAGGCTGCTGAGGACACAACTGGAGATGCACTCTTGAAAGTATATACTCCATATGAAAGGAAGGACACTCTGAAGGATTGTGGTCCATGGGTGACCCATGTTGAGGTAGGATAAAACCTAAGGAAATAAGGCTCATGGGCAATCCATGCCAAGGCAGGGATACTGATAAGCAAAAAACAGCAGAGGAAAATTATTAAGAAGCAAAAAACAGCAGTAAGAAATCACTAATGCACATGACCACACACTCCAGTTCCAGTGCTGCCCATCACCTCATTGGAAAAAAAGCAACAGAATGAATCTAACCTGCATTTCTTTCCCCAGTTATTTCCCCCCCCACTACTGGTACCAATCATCAGAAGTTTTTCTTTATTTGCCATAAACATAATTAAGTAAAAATTTCTGGATTTTAATTAGTTTTCATTGCAACAAAAATTCAACTGGGATTATTTGTCTTTAAATGATTGTTGTTTGTAATGTATGATGGGATGGAGAAATATTTTTGTGATGTGGTTTGCTTCTTGCTGTTATTATATGTAGCCGCATTTTTGTTACAAAGCTCGTTGCAATGACATGGGCATAGCACTGGGATAGCTAAGGGGGGAAATACAGTCATAGATTCCTATTCTATGCAATATGTGAAGGTTAATATATATCACATACACCCGTTAACTTCAGAAAGATTGTTAAGATTCCCCAAGGTATAATTTCTTTTATTCTTACAGCTTTATTATATTGAGCTGTTTCCCTCCCACTAATTATTAACACACTAGAATCTTGTAGAGTGAAAATTCATGACACATTAAAGAGGTAAACTGAAGACTGCTGTACCTCTCTATAGATTGCTGTTACAACTTTCTTTACTAAAATTTAACTTTAGAGTTGTAGATCACAGAATCACATAATCTTAAGAATTGGAAGGGACCTCGAAAGATAATTTAGTCCACTCCCTCTGCCAGAGCAGGCCACACGGAGTAGGTCACACAGGAACTTATCCAGATGGATTTTTAGTGTTTCTATAGAAGGAGACTCAACAATCCATCTGGGCAGCCCATTCCAGTGCTCCGTCACCCTCACAGTGAAGAATTTTTTCCTTGTATTTATTTGGAACCTCTTGTGTTTCAGCTTATACCCATTGTCTCTTGTCCTAGACATCATTGAGAAGAGCCTGGCTCCAGTTGGAGAAATACTGTATCTCCTACATTTATAGCACATGTCAAAGTATTGTTTTATATGAAGAGAAAATGTTTTGCCCAAGTAACTGTTTTTGCAAAATTGAAAAAGCAGTGCATAATCATATTTGTATTGCGATTTTTTCCTCAAACACTCATTAGTGACAGAACTAGTCTAAGTCTTAGCATTAACATAAGGTACTGATAAATGAGAGCAGAAATATATTTTGGTCTGTTTGACACATTTTAAGAATATGTTTTTCCCCCTAAATTTATATTTTGTTTCATTTCTGTAAATTGTATTTTTTACTTGTTTATTGTTGTTTTCTTATGAAACTTTTTCCTTTGTATAATATCTATCATATTTCAAAAAAATTGGGCATAATATTGTGCAAGTTAGTGACCTACTTGGAGAGGACTAATATATCAAAGTTACAAATTGCTGAGAGTCTGAGAGAAGAAAAGATAAGAAACATTTCGGCGGTTGTATTATGCAATTTGAATACTGTAAACCCATGGGTAAGAAACGAATTACCTTTACTCTTATGCCATGCTCTAAGCTAAATACAGAAGATGAATCAGACAAAAATCTATGTACTTGTCTTTCTTTATATTTAAGTCAGTGTAGCACGTGAATATCTAGAACAGGTATTAGACCTACATGTGAATCAAAAGAAAAGCAACCTTCATGATTTCAAAAGGAGCAATCAATTACTGATCAAAAATCAAGGATCAAAATAAGCAAAGATCTGATAATCTAGAAACACATTCCTATTCTTTGTAAGAAAGTGAAATGGGAAAAAAATCCTATATTTGTTTAGTGATGTTTACAAACACATTTTAACAGGCTCTACTTGAGTCAAACACATGATTTGGCCAGATAGAGACTAATGAAGAATTAGACTGCTTTTACCTAATAAATACAGAGAAGCATCTTACCCAGATCATGAAGGGATAAAGAAATTTAGAAGCAGCTAATTCTGGAAACCATTTTCAGGCACATGAATGACAAAAACATCATCAAGAACAGTCCACATGGCTTGACCATGGAAACGTTATGCTTGAGCAAGTTGATAAACCTCTATGACAAAATAACTGGCCTGGTAGGTTAGAGGAGAGCAGTGAATATTTCCTACTTGGACTTCAATAAGATCTTTTACACTCTCCTACAAAATCTTAATAAACAAGTTACTGATGTATGGGCTGGATGAGGTGGATTAAAAATTAGCTGAATGACTTAGCCCAGAGGGCCCTTCATCTGAATGACAGGGAAGAGTGTAACCTCAACAAGTTTGCAGACAAAATCAAACTAGGAAGGGTAGTTGATGTGCCAGAATCTGTCATCCAGAGGTACCTCGACAGGCTGGAGAAATGGATTTAGGAAGCTCATGCAGTTCAATGAAGTGAAGTGCAAAGTCCTGGACCTGGGGAGGAACAATTCCATGTATTAACTTATGCTGAGGGCTGCCCAGTTGGAAAGCAGCTTGGTAGAAAAGGACTTTGAAGACCTATTAGACACCAAGTTGAACATCAGCCAGCATGTGACCTTGCTGTAAAAAAAAAGCTAATAGTATTCTCAGTTTCATTAGATACAGTATTGCCAGTAGGTTGAGGAAGTTGATCCTTCTCCTCTACTCAGTGCTGATAAGGTCATACCCCAAGCTTTGTGTCCAGTTCTGTCTTCTTTAGTACAAGATAGATGTGAACATATTGGAGAGGGTTCCAATTAATCGTCATAAAGATGATAAATATACTGGAGCATATCTCATGTAAGGAAAGGTTGTTATTGTTTAGTCTGGAGAAGTCTTGGCATCTTGTTATAGTATACAAATACGTGAAGGGATTAAAGAGGATAGAGTCAAACCCTTTTCAGTGGTGCCCAGTGACAGGACCAGAGGCAATAGATATGAGGGAGCACAAGGGAAAATTGGTAAGGAGGACTGTAAATACACTCAAGTGATCTGCAGCTGGAGTTTCAGAAAACATATATATTGAAGATGCTATTTGTTGCTTAAACCTGTGTGCTTGGCAAGTAGAGCCTTGTTTAGATAACACAGGCCAGTGATGGGCTTAGAGACATTCTTGAGATTCCTGTCATGCTGTGGGAAGGATCAAAGCACAATGGAAAATTACACCTAAAAATCAATCCCTGATTTATAGGAGAAAAGCAGTAGATTTTTAGTCTTTGCTTTTCTACTCTGCTGCTAGCAGGACCAATCTCCACGGTGCTGCATCCCTGCTTACATGCCTCTGCCTGGGTACAGTTTCAGAGAGCCCCTGGATCATGAGGTAACAAGTATAAATTTACTCTTGACATTTTATCAGCGCTTCTCTGGTTGTTCCTGTATCCTTCCTGTGTTGGCTCACACAAGGTACAAGCAAGTGGATATCTCTGAACTGAATAAAATATCTTTTTACTCTGAGGGTGACTGAGCACTGGAACAGATTGCCAGCAGCTTGTGGATTCTCCATCTTGGAGATATTAAAAATCCATCTGGATACAGTCCTGGGAAACTGGCTATAGGTAGACCTACTTGAGCAGGTTCAACCTCAACTCTTCTGTGATTTTGTGAATCTCTAACAATCACAGAGTTTGAAAGCAAAACATTTTCTTGTTTCCATACATTGGACTTCAAAAAAGATGTAAAAGTTGCTGTTTTGTGAAGTTAATAATGAGAATGACTTTAAAGATTTCTCTTCCTAGAATATGTTTTCTTCTAAATCACATAGCAGAATCCTAAGAAAGAGAGGAATGAAACTTGAGAAAAAATATTTTTAGAGGAACAGTTCATGAGCTGGTATAAAAAGCAGAAGCTAACAACACAGATTTCATTGAAAGGTGGGTTTATGGGACTGTGGACATAGTTCTTACTTTCATGCTATTCTTCTAGTTTTATGTATCTGTATCTAATAGCCACACTGAGTATTTTTGCCATTAGTAAATCTCATATTTTATAACTGTAATCTCACTATAACAGTATACAAATTCCTTTTAGCTCTTCTATATTTTTTTATGCTTTTACCAGTATTTGCATTTCTAACTCTGAAAGGTAAAATATAAAAAATGAATAGTAAATAAAGACAGAGGTACTTTAGAGGTGCATATTCCCAGTAAACGGCCAACCAAAACCTATTGTTTTCTTGTAATTTTCTTACTCTTTTTGAAACTCTGGATTGTATTAGTATATACTACACTGACTCTGAACAATACTGATTGAAGGCAAGATGTATTTAGTAAAAGATTAGTTTAATAATTGAAAAAAAGCTCATAAAAAAACCAATAAAAAGCCAAATAAAAAAGCACCACTCATGACAATTCATCCCCTCTTTTCATTATAATTAAAGATATAACTCCTTTTCAAAATGCAGAGTTCACCAACCCTGCCTTTTAAAAATTGATACTACAGTGTACAATCTTCAGGGAAGATATTCAAGAGAGTTGTTCAGATAAATCTTCTTAATGAACTTAACCTTGGCACCCAGGGTAAATGAGAAACCTACTTTGAAAGGAAGTGATGCTCAGAGATGTCCTACCTCTGGGAATCTGTCAGTGAAAGAGGATCATAGTCAGCTCAGGCTTTAATTTTATGTTTCACCAAATGCCATCACAAAGGAGAAGATATATCCTATCTGGGATAGAACTTGAACATCAAATTCCACATTTTGAAGTTTGTAAGATAACAGAACATACATTTTTTTTTTTTTCTTCTGAATAAAGGAAGGAAATAAAGAAAGGAAAATGGTAAGAAACTAAGCATGCTCAGATATATGTGGGATCAGACATGAAGATTTTATATCATATATTATGATCCATTGATAATTATAAAAAAGTAATTTTCAATAGAATATATGGATGGATTTATATACTGTAAATAATAAGAAAAAAAGGAGCATGCAATAAGCATAGCAAAATATGTGACATTTTGAAATTCCCTTGATGAATTGCCAAAAACATTGTTGGAAACCTAGTCTGATAGAATTTGTTTGTATGTATGGCATTTAGGCTTATACTATATGAAAGACTTTCAAAGTGTAAGTTTATGAATGAACTCTACTGTTGAGTTTACTATGAACTGTAAAATTCAGTGGGGTGCCAGAAACTGCCAGCTGGAAAGAAGACAGGGAAATATCAACAGGCGACATTCATAATGAATCCTGATGTGTTGATGTAATAGCAGATAATGAAATGATTTGCCTGCCTTAGTATTCCATTTACAAAGAACTCATTTAGCCTTTGAAGTGGAAGACTTTGGAGATCATATAAACATATCCCAGGTTGAAAACAATCTCTTTAAGAGCACTATATTTGGCTTTGTAAACATTAATTCTAACATGGCAATAGCTAAAGCTGATAGAGTATAGCGAGGTGATTTTAGACAGTAGAATGGCTTCAGCAAGGGTGAGCCCTGCCTGAGCAACCTAGAGGCCTTCTGTGGTGAAGTGACTACATCAATGGACGAGGGAAGAGCTATGGATGTTGTCTATCTGGACTTCTGTGAGGTCTTTGACACAGTCCCCCACAACATTCATTTCTCTAAATTGAAGAGGTACAGACTCAATGGACTGTTCGGTACATGAGGAATTGGCTGAATGGTCACATCCAGAGTGCAGTGGTCAATGGCTTAATGATTTGATGGAGATCGCTAACAAGTGCTGTCCCTTGGGGGTCTGTATTGGGACCAGGACTGTTTAATATCTTCACAAATGACATATACAGTTGGATCAAGCACACCCTTAGCAAGTTTTCAGATGACATCAAACTGAGTGGAGTGGTTGACACAGTGGTTTTGTCTGGGCCAGGTTTTTTGGTAGCGGAGGGACCTAAAGGAGTGGCTTCTTTAAACAAAGAGTTGCCAGAAAATCCCTATCCCCTGTAGCTGATAGGGCTAATGCCAGTCAATTCTAAGATGGACCCTGCAACTGACCCAGGCCTGGCCAATTGGTGACTGAGGTAATGCCTCTGTGAATAACGTATTTGAGAAGAAGAAGTTGTTGCACTCTTGCTAAACTTCAGCTGCAACAGATAGTGAGAATGGGAAAACAGGTCCAAAGACACCAAAGTCAGTGGAGAAGGAGGGGGAGGAAGGTGCTTAGACCCTGAAATGAATTCAAGACTGACTCCACTGTGACACGTGGTGAAGACCATTGTGAAGCAGGTTGTCCCTCTGCAGTCCATGGAGGCCACCAGGAAGCAGAAATCCACTTGCAGCCCATGGAGGACCACACGCCAGAGCAAGTGAATGTCTGAAAGAGGCTGTGACTCTGTGGGAAGCTCACCCTGCAGTAAATTCCTGGCAGCACCTGGGAGTCTGTGAGGAGAGGAATCAACAGCAGAGCAGGTTTACTGTCAGGACTTGTGATCCTGTGAGACTCATACAGCAGCAGTCTTTCCCTGAAGGACTATTCTCCCAGTGAATGACCCACACTAGGGCAGGGTATGAGGAGCTGCACCAGTGGGAGGCCCCATGCTGGAGCAGTTTGTGAGGAGCTGCAGCCCATGGGAAGGATCCATGCCGGAGCAGTTCATGAGGGACTGTCTCCCATGGGAGGGACCCCGTAGTGTAGCAGTGGGAAGCGTGATGAGGCCTCCCCCTGAGAAGAAGCAGCAGCAAAGTCCTGAGAAGAAGCAGCAGCAAAGTCCATTTATAATAAAATGACAGTAACCTCCATCCCCTGTGGCTTTAGAGGGAAGGAAAGAGAATCCCGGGAAGAGAGAGGAGTGGGGAGAGGTGTTTTAAAATTCAGTTTTATTTCTCATCTCCCTGTCCTTATTGTTTGTTTAATAAATCAAATCTTTTTCTCCCCAAGTTGAATCTGTTTTGCCCATGACACTAATTGTTGAGTAATCTCGCTGTACTTATCTCGACCCATAAAATGTTTGTATTATTTCTCTCTCTCTCTTGTCCAGTTTTGGAGGAGGAGTGATATTATGACTTGATAGGCACCTGGCTAAATCACCACAACACCACAGAGAGATGTGATGCCATCTAGAGGGATCTGGACAATCTTGAAAAGTGCATCCTCATGAAGTTCAGCAATGCCAAATACAAGGTCCTGCACTGAGATCAGGGCAACCCTTGGTATCAACACAAGCTGGGAGATTAAAGGATCGAAAGAATCTCTGTGGAGAATAACTTGGGGATACTGAAGGATCAAAAACTGGACATGAGTCATACATGTGTGCTTGCAGCGCAGAAGGCAAACAGCACCCTGGGGTGCATCAAAAGAAATATGACCAACAGGTGGAGTGAGGTGATTCTTTCCATGTACTGTGCTCTGGTGAGACCATGACATTGCATCTGCCTCCGGAGTCATCAGTGCAGGAAACACATGAACGTGTTGGGGTGTTCCAGGCAAGGGTCACAAAAATGATCAAAGGATGGAACACCTCTCCTATAAAGAAAGACAGAGAGAACTGGGGTTATTCAGCTTGGAGAAGACAAGTTTCTGGGGAGACTTTATTGAGACCTTTCAGTACTTAAAGGGGGTTTGTAAAAAAGATGGGGATGAAGGTTTTAGCAGGGCTTGTTGCAAAAGGACAAGGATTAATGGTTTTGACTTTAAAAACGGTAGAATTATTTGGCATATAACAAAGATATTTTTTGCAGTGAGGGTGGTGAAAAAATGGAACAGGTCTATCAGAGAGGTTGTAAATGCCTCAGCCTTGAAACATTCAAGGTAAGGTTGGATGAGACTCCAAGAAACCTGATGCATTGAAGATGTCCCTTCTCATTTCCAGCTGGTTAGACTAGGCAACCTTTAAAAGTCTTTTCCAATGGAAATGATTCTGTAAGTCTATATATTTAATAAGCAAATATAAAAATGTATTTGACATATTGTTGGCTAAGAATTTAAAAATAAATCATACTTTTCAGTGAGTACTGGAAAAAAAAAGATTTATCTGTCTCGACAATGACAAGTGTATAATCAACACATGAACAGTGTAAACAGAGTAGCTGAAAAGTTCACAGACACGCTGACAGAGAAAAATGAAAGTGTACAGTTTTCAAACACTATTAAGACCAGCCTCATAAATAGTAGCTTCATATAAAACTAGCTTAAATTAAAATTTATTATCTCAAAATCTTCATATTGTGTTTAAATGTTAAAGTTTCAGCTACTAACGTGTAGAAAGTTTAGAAAAAAGTCAATTTTTTTCTTGATATTCATCACTAAATATACATATATGTTTCAAATTCACAACTGTATTAAATACTGCTATGGAATTAAGAGCAATTATTATTGCAATACCATGTCTTTTTTTGTTGCAGCACATTGTTGCATAACTCCACTGTTTTTTTCAAAATTCCTCAGAATAATACTGTAACATATTTGATAATAAACTCGTGATCATTTCACAACTGTAAGAACAATGTCTGGTGTCTATATTTGGGAGTTTTTTCATAAAATCTGGAGGGGAATCATTCTAATTTATGAACATATTTTTGAAATTTGGCAATAAACACTCTTTTTAGATTATTTCCTATTTTTCATTTTCTGTATTTTAAAATAAGTACTATTGCTTGTAGCTTTCCAATTTATACAGATCTTTCTGAGTCTCTAAATGCACTTTAAATGTGAGAGGTCTCTGAACCTGGAAGAAAAAAGAGAAGGGAAGCAGGAAAAACTAAAAAAAATCTAAAACCCTACAGCCTCAAAGATACTTTTTTTTTTCCCCTCTAGGGTCATGCTCTTAAAAGAAAATTAAAATTCTATGATACTGGGAAAAAACAGATATGATTTAACAGTGAACAGTGAACTGTTTTATCCTGTGGTGGGGTAGCTGCAAAAATAGTATTACATCACTCAGGACCATGAAGTTTATTTCTTTATTGACTAGATAGGATGGGTATAGCAGATAGATTAGGATCTATTTCCTAAGGTTGTGTTCTGCAGCACACACAGGATGCAGGATTTTGTATAGATTATAGACTTAGAACAGTTAAGCCCTTGCCTGACTACTATGGGTGCTATACCCTCAGGGGAATAACAAGAGTGTCCTAGTCCTGGCAGACAGCCTGTCTTTTACCCACCTTGGGCTGCCCCATTTTCACAGTGTTGAAAATCCCTGAATGTGTTTCCCCTATCTCAGGGCCTACTGTTTTCAGTGGTTACTACTTTCTAATTTAAGTAGTTGCCATAAGCTGCCAAATTGCTTCCTTGGTCATGTCCACCTAGGCCAGTCTCTCAGACTTTCTCAATGTCTAACGTCAATAGCATTTGTTATATGGTTTATTATCACCTTCTGGCCTCTGCACAAAGTGTGTTAAAAGGGTGTAAAGCTGTTACCATCTCTCTGTGCTTTGTTTCTTTCCCCATACATACCTTAATTGTGAGCCTGGCCAGATGTAATCCAGATTTCATTTAGCAGTGATTGCAGATAGCATTCTAGTGATAACAAACTGTGTTTTTTTTCTTTTCCTGGCAAATATCAGAATCTTCTCAACAGTTGAAGCTGGACAGATGTAGTCCAGGACTTATTTCATCTGAATGAAGAAGGCAATAGGTACCTTTATTTGAAAGATATATCATTATGGTTATCAAATTTATACAGAATACAGTGCTGTGTACACAAATAAGTTGATATACTCTATGCACAGAAATATATATACACACATATATAGATAACTATAGACATTATAAACTATTTTTCTCCTCATATATCTACCTATATATATATAAATTAAATATGTGAAACACCCACGTATATTGTAAGGCATTATTCTGCAGCTTCAAAGGAATATATCCCTATGACATTATTACTGCTTCAGAAATCATACCGTACTGACAGCTTAATTACTAAATGTGGATATTAGGAGGTAAGCCCCTTGGGTTACCTGGTGCCTTTATGCTATTGGGAGAATAAAACAGATGCTTAAAACATAATACAGCAGCTAATAGGAGGGAGGAAAAATGCACACACCAATGTAAAACATGAAAAAAAAAAGCTGGAGAACAGAATAATCTTCAGAAGCTGTTGTATTTTCAACATGTCTTGGAGTCAAGGGACATTTGCATTCTTCAGTGTGGTCACAAACTGCTCTTAACTCCCCAGGTGTATCGGCTAGTCCTGACAAAAACAGAAGCTGGTCTTCCTTAGAGTGTGGCTAACGGCTGTGGCCACAAGATTTAGTCACAATTATTTCATTGTACAGAAATAAATCTCTAGTTTGAATATTGTCAGTGAAAACAAATATTTCAATTCAGTTTAGTGAAAAAGTAATCTGTTTCTCTGCTTCAAATAAATCCCCAATCTCATTTAATTTAAATTACTGTTGTCACATTACAGGAATGAATTCTGTATTTTATTTTTAATTTCAAAAAGCTTGTTACTATGAATAGTCTATTTTTTACAAGTGCCTTTCTTGCACTGAATTTTCTCGCACTTTTAATGCTTTTACAAGTTAATAAATTCTCTTAAGTCATGCTAATATACAGCTCTTGAAGGAAATAAACTAATATTGGAAAATAGCTGCTTCATTTACTTTTAATCTCAGAAACAATAACACAAACATTGTTGTTTACACTATAAAGAATTGAAAATTCTCAGTAGCATACTTTTATTTCCTAAACAAAAAGTAAAAAATGTCTTCTCAATTGTCTAAGTTATTCATTGCACTGTCACTTCTTCCACTCTCATGCACATATATATATACATTTTAATATATTAGCAGAAATACAATAAAAACAAAACACTTTCCTCCTATATAGAACTTTTCACAATTATGTAGTCCTATTCAAGGACTTGTTCTGCTGCAAAAGGAGGCTACTCATAGAAATGTATCATGCAAAAAAATCAGGTGAGTAAAAATGTCTATCAATTAAATCTAATATTTTGAAAATATATTTAGGTGGATTTATGAGTGCTTTCATAAATATTAATTGCTTCAGATAAAATAACAATTCTCTAGCGTTCAACTTATTTCTTGGTGTTAAACAATATAGTAAAAAATCTCTTAGCTTCTACATATGCAAAATCTTTTTTCCATAGAGTTAATCTATTATTGTCAAGATTTGTGAGAATGTATATTTATTATGTTTTTAATTAAAAAATCACAGAATCTTAAGGATTGGAAAAGACTTCAAAAGATCATCTAGTCCAACCCCTCTGTCAGAGCAGGGCCACCTGGAATAGATCACACAGGAACTCCTAAAGGTAGGCTTTGAATGTCCCCAGAGAAGGAGACTCAACAACCCATCTGGGCAGCCTGTTCCAGTGCTCTGTCACCTTCACAGTGAAGAAATTCTTCCTTGTATTTCTTTGGAACCTCTTATGTTGCAGCTTATAACCATTTCCCCTTGTCCTAGCATTGGACACCATTGAGAAGAGCCTGATTCCATCCTCCTGACACCCTCATTTTACATATTTGTAAACATTAATGAGGTCACTCCTCAGTCTCCTCTTCTCCAAGCTAAAGAGCCCCAGCTCCCTCAGCCTTTCATCATAAGGGAGATGCTCTACTCCATTTATCATCTTGATGGCTCTGCGCTGAATTCCCTGTCCTTCTTGAACTGAGGGGCCCAGAACTAGAGACAATATTCCAGATGTGGTCTCACAAGGGCAGAGTAGAGGGCAGGGAGAACCATTCTCGACCTACTTCCCACAGCCCTTCTAACACACCTCAGGATGCCATTGGCCTTCTTGGCCACGAGGGCACATTGCTGACCAATGGTCATCCTACTGTCCACTAAGAGCCTCCCAAGTCCCTTTCCCCTGTACTACGCTTTAATTAACAAACATGAAATAACTATAGCATGATAATCTTATTCACACTTTTTGCAATGGGTGCAGTAAGCTCATGAAAGTCTTTCCACAAATAAGAAACTGAAAAGGACATCACAGATGGCCCAGTCCTAGAATACGAGCATGAATGTATAATATATTAGATATTATTATTACTATTGTAGAATATATTTTTGGACTGTGAAATAGGTGATTCTTTTATTCATTTATCTGTAGCCTTGATTATTGTTTAAAATCTATCAGAATAAGCTGCAATTTAGAACTACTTGTGCTAAAAAAGGAAACCTATCTAATTTTGAAAACTGATGGGGAAAAAAAAGTGTTTCTTACCTTCACATTCTTTATTTTATTCTGCTTAAATTGATGTTTAGAATTTGATGTAGTAGCAATAGGAAAATACCTGAAAACTAGATTAATAGCTATACAAGTGCTTGGGCCCAATCCACATTTCCCTACTCTCTCCTTTTTTTTCTAAAAAATAAATAAATGCACATTTTCTGGATCGTGAATAGAAGACATCTGCCACCTGTAAGTATGCCAAAAAAATATTAATAGCTATGTTGTCCGAATTACTCATTTCCAACATGACAAGAAAAATCTGATTACTATCTGTGTGCAGAGCGCTGTGCTTTTGTAGTGCCAGCCATATCTGACATACATATTCTTCTCACCACTCGTGTTCATGGAGCACTGTTGTACCATTGACTGTAATGTCTTTGCTTTCATGGCTATTGTTGAGCGTTCTCCCTTGCCATACTATGCTCATACCACAATACAGAAAAAAAAAACTCATCCCCGCATAACTTTAGTCATCTACTATTTTAGATTATTTTAAATTAGTCTTCTCTTCTAAATGATTTAAAATCTAGTTTTACAGAAGTTTAGAGCAGTAATCAAGGTGTATTTATTTTTCTGTTATATGTCACTGGATATAACGATGTTTTCTAAATTTTAGGAAGGCTATTTCCACATGAAACACATCAAAAGGCAGACAAAGAAACAAACAAAGACTTCAGACACTGTGACATTCACATATTTCTCAGATATGTCACAATTTCTAACAATATATCTTTTTGCCTTTTGAACAATTCATGAAGAAATGCTAAAAAAAGAAAATGTTGATGCCCATACTTTTTTGACAGGAAAAGAATGTGTAGCTTTTTGAGACTAATAGCTATATGACACTATTTCCAGTAATTACTGAATCTAAAGGTACAA
Source organism: Colius striatus (assembly GCF_028858725.1). NCBI lineage: Eukaryota > Metazoa > Chordata > Aves > Coliiformes > Coliidae > Colius > Colius striatus. The sequence continues at coordinate 47,446,136 of NC_084759.1, read as the reverse complement.
TACAAAGTAGTAAAATATTTTATGTGATATACATGAGATTTATTTAAAAATCCTTACAAGAATTTAATATATCCTTTTTTCTTTTTTTTTTTTCCCCCTAAGGATACCTTTATACTTATCTAAAGGAGAATACCACTACATAACCTATGCTGAGTGTCTGTTAATAGTTTTCCTTTCCCTAAGAACTTGATTTTGCATGGCAAAGAATAAAAATATTTTTAAAGTTGAGCTAGATACATTTCAATATGAGTGTAGTTAGATTAAAGAAAAGGAGAAGAATAGCTATCAGTAAGACTGTAGTTATTTTCTGACTTTGTACTAAGCAGGTAATATACATCTAGCATTCAGAAAAGCTAGTGTCCTTTCATTTATGATTTTCTTTAAAAGTTCTAGTATCAATTCTAACGAATTATAACACCACTAGTTGTTTGACACACCACAGTATAAAATGGCTGAATGATTTCCAAAGGTGATGTGTAAATCAAGGATTGACCTTTGGAGGATGCATGTTCTTTCTCAAGAAGATCTGCTGCTTCAGGTATCTGACCGCTGCTGCTTCAGGACGATAATCTCTCATACAAAAACCTTTTCAATAGAAGCTGATAATAGACTTTTTTAGGTTTTCTGGCCAGTTGACAGCATTCGTGCAGATGATACATAGACCTTCTTGCCACTATCATGTAATGTAACAGCATTTTCTTAGTAGTTTTGGTATGTCATCTATACATATGTTGCAGAAATATTATTTTGACTGAGAATCTTTTTTTTTTAAAAAAAAGTTGGTTTACTTTGTTCATTTAGTAAATATAAATCTAAAATTTCCTGACATGGAATTTGTGTTGAGTCTGTTACCTCTAACACTTCAATATAGGATGTTAGTTGTTTAGCTGAAAGATGAAATTTCAGTAAACATTTCCAAAAATTTCCTTTTCAGTTATTATACACTTGAATGCAAAATTTTCTCAATTACACATACAGTATTCGTTCAAATTGATAGAAATTCTGTCACAGATCAATTTTGTCTGAAGTTAATAAACTTTAAAAAAATATTTTTTCCTTCTTAGTTTGTCTAAGTTATTGGGGAAAGAAATCAATCAGATTCCATGCTTGGAGTGATTAACACTAAGTAGAGAATGGTTAAATACACAGTTGTGCATCTGTATTTAAGAAATAATAATATTAAAAGAAATATGGAGAGTTAATTTTCAATGGTAACTCTTTTCCATTAAGTGTTTATGTTTTTATATCAGAGCTTGAAGCAGATGTAATTTCTTTTTATTTTGGGTAAGATGTTCACCCAGTTTGCCTATTAAGATTTATGGAAGATATTCTAGTGATTTATTTCATACTTACCGAAAGTAGAGGAATAAATTTTAAATCTAAGTAGACCAAGTAATCTGGTCACAAGGAAGCTACCTATATTACGAGAGCTTAGTTTTAACTGCAGTGAGAGACTAACTCTGCAGGAAAACACCCAGGGGTGATGGGATAGTTCGAATCACAAGCTGAACATGGTAGGAGTGTGCATTCAGATGTGAAGGTTACTCACAGCATAAGCAGGCTGAGGAGAGCGACTATCCTCCCTAGGAGGTTCCAGAAGACATTAATACCCTGATTTTAAACCACCAGGCCAGGACAGTGTCAATGAATTGGAAAGGGTCTATAAGAATGCCACTTAGCCTGGATTACAAGACACACAAGGAAAAATTGGGGAAGATATGTTTGTTTAGCCTGGAAATGACACAGGGAAGGTATTTATTGTTGCTTTACAGAACATGTACACCCAGAACACCCAGAGTGGTGGGTGTTTCATTCTTGGAAAACATTAATGGTCACGGTCATTCAGGGCCTTGAGCCTGATAAATCTTTGACCTGAGTCATGTATCCATGATCTCCAGACCTCCTTTCCAATTTAAAGCTTTATGATTTTCAGTAAGGCCAAGTCTAGTACTTCTAGATTTCATATCTTCATTGTTTTCCTTTAAGCTGCCTAGAGTGATGATATAAACCTTTCTGTTCAATACTGTCTTTTGTAAAAAGGTAAGTTTTAGTCTTTGTGATGAATATGATATGTTTTATCTGTTCAGTCCCATTTTATATGCTATCTTTGCTTAAAAACATGATGACTGACTATGTATTGAGAGAATAAAAGATTGTGTTTGCCTTTGGCAGTGAGTGAAAAAGCTCAGGAAAAAGAAGTTCCAGATTTTAGTGATGGCTGGGAAGATGAAGAGAAAGAGGTGAATATTCCTCAAGCATATGGGAAGCACAGGTTACTTACAGCATAACTGAATGTTTGTGATGACAGGATTCTAGGGAGCTACTTAGCTGACAAAATCTGTATATGAATACAAGTCTCAGTTCTGATATATCCCTTTTATCTCTCTTCTGTCTTACATAATCATTTTGAATAGCCTATGTTTCATATGATATGCAATATTTTAATGTTTTTTAACAAAATATGCCTTTTTAGTTCAGAATCTTCAAATTTTCTTTGGAAGCTCAATATAAGGAGAAGGTACAGGGGCATCTGTAACAAAACTATGTTGTGTCTTGTCTCAATCCTTAATGCTGCAGAAAAAAAAGACTAGACATATTCCACAGCTACCAAGGAGATGACAGAAAGACTATCATATCAGCTATCAGGGAATTACTCATTTGACAGTCCTTTTAACAAATGTGTGTTCCAGACAGATGGTCCAAAACTCATTCCAGACTAGAAAACGAAATTGATACGAATTAGCCACATAGGTGACAAGAACATCTAAAATGTTCATCAATATAGGAAATGAAAATGAAGTGCAACTATTAACTAATCCCAGACTTTAATTGCTACTATTCTACGTTATTTCTTCCAAAAGAGTAAAGATGAATTTTCAACCAGTCTTCTCCACAGGACTACCTTTAATTATATACATTTGAAGCTTTCTAATTTGTGCAAGTGGAGATTTCAATTTTTTTGCAATAAAATTAGATAAGCATTAAACACACACAGATTTCCAACATTTTACTTGAAACATTGTGAGTAATGTACCATAAAATTCCTTTAACTATATGAATTAAAGAAATACATCCATCACTTCCAATCTAGATCTTTAAAAATAAAGAGATAAATGAGACAAATAATACTTAGCAGTTACGTCTACAATATGAAACACTTGTTTTGTGGGAATATGACAGTAAGCTATGTTTCTTTCAATAAATTAAAAATAAATATAAAATACCAGTGTTTTTTTCCTACTTTTTTTCTGCACACAGTATTGGACTTTAGATGATGAAGTTCTTTGAAACAAATTTACAAGTAAGGAAAAACACCAGAGGAAGGAATTAAATCTTTAGTCTAACTGTAAAAACTACAAAAAACTTATCACCGAAGCATACCACTACTGATGTGAAAATGTCAGTCACATTACTGTAAATTCAAGGCTCCCAGTGAACACAAATGGCCTGAAATGAAGCTTCCTCCACTTTATGTTGTGTAATACTGTATTTCATGTTGTTCGATCACCTCACGATCAAAGTTTAACTCTCAAATCCTATTTGGAATTTCAAACACAGAGGAATTAAAAAAAAATATATAACTTTTTACAATAGGAGAATCTCTAAATCTGTCTTACTCCCTCTATCACTTTTTAAATCAGAATCCATACTCTCCTCTGCAAACCATACTGTGTTCCATTGTTTCTTATAGCTCAGAGATATGTATTACAGGCTAATTTCATGTCACTCATTTTACAAATAAAAGGCATTTCATATTAATGAAATATGATTCCCTCACGCAAAGTCTGATTTTTAATTTACATTGAACCATTCTTTTTCAGTTACAAAATAGTTTATACTATACAATAAAATATCTTGCCATGCTAAATATTTACAATATTCAAATAAATATTTGAAGTTAGTTTACCAAATCAAGTAACTCTATAAATTCAGAAATTATTCAAACAGTTTTCAGCTTACAAAGCACTTTTATAAATGTATATATCTGTACATATGTGTTTCTATAACATGGGTGTCAACTATGTCCATAAAGCTATTGTGTAAAAAACATACTGTCACGATAATTATTAATTTACCATTACTCTAAGATGCTATTTATTTTCTGGAAGTTTTCTGAATTTTACTTCAACAAGATGTTGGTTGTTTATTTGAAAGAGATCAAAAAAACCCAATCAAAAATGAAAAAACTCCCTGTGACAGAAAAATCCCAAAATATAAGATACCAAATTTTCTTTTAATCTGATTTACAGTCATAGTTTACAGATTACTGAAACTACACCATAAAGAAATAATAAAAAAAAAAAAACAACCAACCAAATAAACAAAAAAAAACCCCCAAAAAAACCAAAAAGATTAAGGCAGCTACTATTTTCAATACATTTCATCAATATAATTGCAAAGTAGTTGAGAATGCGTAAAAGGAATTGATCAGTTATGGATACACAAGAAAACTGTCTTTGAGGATTTCTGAACTACAGAATTCTTGAATCTACCATAGTAAAATGGTTCTTACACTAGAGTATTTTGCTTGTGTATGTGAATGGATACAATTGCCTGAAATGAAAAAAAAATACAATATATTTTTTTTTTTTCTATCCAGTTGTCCTGTGTGCCTTATTGATCCCTCCAAAGTATAATCCCAGTGAAGTCATAGTGTGATTGAAATTTACCTAATAGGAGATGGGAAGCAGTACACACACACACACACACAAAAGAATATTTTATTCCACAGAGAAAAAAGACTTCAGATGCAATTATCTGAGGAATAGTACTTTGAATGTCATCTACCTTGATTCAGCAAGGCTTTTGACACTGTCTCCCATAACATCCTCATCAGACAGCTTAAGCAGTGTGGTTTGGATGAGTGGATAGTGAGGTGGATCAAGAGCTGGCTGATTGATAGAGCCCAGAGGGTGGTGATCAATGGCACAGAATCGAGTTGGAGGTCTGTGGCCAGTGGAGTTCCACAGGGATCGGTTCTGGGGCCAGTCATGCTCAACATTTTCATCAATGACCTGCATGAGGGGACAGAGTGTACCCTCAGCAAGTTGGCTGATGACACCAAACTGGGAGGACTGGCTGGTTCCCCAGAAGGCTGTGCTGCCATTCAGCGGGTTCTCAACTGGCTTGAGAATCGGGCAGAGAGGAACCTCATGAGGTTCAACAAGGACAAGTGCAGAGTCCTGCATCTGGGAAGGAACAACCCCATGCACCAGTACAGGCTGGGGGATTGACCTGCTGAAGAGCTGCTCTACAGAGAAAGACCTAGGAGTGCTGGTTGATAATAAACTAAATATGAGCCAGCAATGTGCCCTCGTTGTCAAGAAGGCCAATGACATCCTGGGATGCGTTAAGAAGAATGTGGCCAGCAGGTCAAGGCAGGTTCTTGTCCCCCTCTACTCTGTGCTAGTGAGGCCTCATCTGGAGTCCTGTGTCCAGTTCTGGGCTCCTCAGCTCAAGAGGGACAGAGAAATGCTGGACAGAGTCCAGTGCAGTGCCATCAAGATGATCAGGGGACTGGAATATCTTTCATATGAGGAAAGGCTGCAGGAACTGGGGCTGTTTAGTCTGCAGAAGAGGAGATTGAGGGGAGATCTTATTAACATTTATAAAAATCTAGAGGGTGGGTGTCAGGAGGTTGGGACATCCCTTTTTTCTATAGTAGCTAGCAAAAGGACAAGGGGTAATAGGATGAAGCTCGAACATAGAAAGTTCCACTTAAACATGAGAAAAACCTGTTTTACTGTGAGGATGATGGAGCAGTGGTACAGGGTGCCCAGAGCAGTTGTGGAGTCTCCTTCCTTGGATGTCTTCAAGACCTGCCTGGACATGATCCTACGTTACCTGATCTAGATGAACCTGATTCTGCAGGGGTGTTGGAATAGATGATCTCTAAAGGTCCGTTCCAACTGCTACCATTCTATGATTCTATGATTCCATTCTATATTCTATGAATCTTAAATTTCCTACTACAATTTAATAGGAAGTGTTTTGCCCTTCTGACAGTCTTGTTAGTTAATAGTTAGCTGCCCAGTTGTAATACAGGCATTGAGATTCCCTTAGATGGAATAAACGTCTCCACTCCTATCTCTAAAGGAAATGCAGTGCACGTAGCCAAACTGTTAATGTCTTCATTACATTAATTACATCTAAAATTACACTTAGATTAACATATCTTTTTTGTCTCTTATCTGGTTCTGATTATTCAGATTTCCTAGTTTTCAAGTTTTCCTGCAAACACATTTTGCTCCTGTCTCCTACTTATTAATCTTTTCCTCCTTACAATTTACACAGTCTTCTTTGAGAACAAAATTTTTTTTCTTATGCTCCTCTCCTGTCTAGTTCTCTCTCATCATCCTGCCAATACCAGTTATTTCTTCACCAGTTTGATTCTTTGTACGAGTTTTCTCTGTTGTTTAGATTGTAGTAACTCTTCATTTCTCATCTTTATATATGATTGATGCTTTCCTGTTCCTCAACTTTCTGGAAGTCTTTTGCCCCAGACTTTTTCCAAACTAGCTTCTTAATATAAACATTTCTTTGTTGTAAAAAAATCTGTTTCTATTTTTTTTCTTTTTACCTCTTACATTATACAGGTATCTCAGATGCTTAGAAAACTATATGACCATTTCATAGAGAGGCTTTAACACTGTAGATATTGATGGCAGTTCCACTTGTCAAGTTTAAACTTTGTTTCCTATTAACTGTTCCTTTCCTTGTAAGTTATGCATTAGCTATAAAGAAAAGCTATTTTAGAAATTCTATGCAAGAATTTTTATCTTCTGTATCTATTTCCCCCTTTTAGTCTTTTCCTATTCCTGATGCTGTTGGTAGCTTTTATGTCATCATGTTCATAGATTGAAATGAAAGAATAATTACCTTAATATTTCTGAAATAGCTCTTGCTATTAGGAAATCTGTTTTATTGTTTAATTCTAATATAGACTACAGTCCACAGTAGTTTTTCAACAACTAACTGGTGGTATGCTGATTACGTTTCAAGGGAGTATAGGAAAGGTAGACTACGAATCAAATTTAAGCTCAAAGCACTACAGGATAAACAGTATTTCCCTGAAAAAATACTAACTTTTGCTACCAATTGTAATAATTTGAAAATTAATTTTATTTTTAATAAAGAATATGTATGTATTTGACATTTAAATAAATTGAAGGAATTTATAGGTGATTGAAGGAATTATCCGCAGTTCTGTAATTTCCTTTAGTAAAATGCATTTAAACTATGGTAATAGAGGAAAAAAAATCAGTATTCATGTCTCTTACTATACTCTTTATCTACTTTATCAGCTTAGGAAACAGATGCTGCAGATAACTCATTGAAGATTGTATTCATCTGTTGACAGAAGAGTGAAGAAGGATTTAAAGTCCAGATGTGAAAAAAAACCCTCTAAAGCCAAAATAATGTTCAGTCCTTGAAAACTATGTGAAACAACCTACTGAGAGGTTAAAAAAAAAAAAAAAAGATGACAGAGAACTCAAGAGATTCACTATTGGCAACAGAGAAGATATTCATGTACAAAAAGCTACAAAGAATGACATTGCTTTCCTTTGATACAGAGTGAAGAGAGATGCTAAAAGCAGAGTATGAAGAATATGTAACATTCAATAGGTTGGGGGAAATAAACAGATATTTCTGTTCTGTCTTTCACATCATGTTTGAACCATTTGAAAGATATTGGTGGTAAAAAATTGGATTATTGTCAACAAACTACTTAAAACTTTAAGTTCCCTGCCATAAATGTGACTTTATTAAGAAAAAGAAATTCCATAGGAGTGAATTAACCTTAGTTAAATACTAACATGGGTGGAATTCCATTTCAAATTTAGACATATAAACTTAAGCATCTATATTAAAAGGTCTATATATGAGGGATAAGTCTAAGCTTCCATGATGGTGATTGGAGATATGGAATTCAAACTCATTGTGTAAACATGAACACTGTCGTTTGAGACATTTGACCTCCTTTTAATGTTTGTCCAAGAGTAGGAAAGGTCTCACATAGTTCTATGTCATTTCTACTAAGTTCATGTCCTTTTTCAAGATCTCATGTGCTAATAGATAACAAAGTTTAGAAACTATTCAACTGACCAGTTTTAAGTAACTGACCAGTTTTAACCCCTAAAGTAAATTGACCAATTGTAGGCTATACAGGACTATTTTGACTCAACTGACAACACTGAGAGCTTTGACAGTGGCTCATATTTAGATGCTTGCACTACAGACACCTAAATGTAAGAATGCTAAAGAGTTGATTTACACCCCACTGACTTTGATCTAGCCTTGTTTCTCACCTAGCTACAAGACAGGTGACTTGGAAAGTAGGTAGGTGTCTTGGGCTAGTGGATCCTGAGAATTGTTTTAGGTGGGTTACTAAGTCAATTTGTGAGAAACCAGAACTCTGAAAGTGTCTCGTAATCTAAAGTGTCAAGTTCTTCAGCTTCTTAATGGTACTTTATAGTTCTGGATCGCAGGCAATCAGCACCGATTAAAGTATTTCCAAGATTTCTTGACTGAGGCTTAAAATTTATAACTCCTATTTTTTATGGAAGCCTTGTTTACTAGCCTTTTGTTTACTATATAATAAATGAAAAATTAATAACACCATACTTCCAGTTTTATGTTTATTTTAGAAATTGATATATGGTATACTTAAATTATCTACTATAGGTTTATTTCCTCACACTTGTATTATATCTGAAACACTAATAACTTTTTTTTTTTGATCTTTTATTTAGACTGAAGAACTTTTTATGCATTAAAAACTGAATTGAGAGCAGAAAGTAGTATGAAATTTAGTCTAAAATTTCCAAATTTAGTAGGAATTTACTGTCCACACTAAGCACTTGGGGGAAAACCCTAAATCTAATAAAAGACCTCAACAAATACCAATTTTAGTAACAAACGTGATGCTCACAAGCTGAATATCTCAGACAACTGTCTTGTAAAAACTCCTGTGTTGAATTTATTAACATCACAAAGAAGAATTACATCAATGTCAGTATATTTCACCACATTCTATTCTGATGTATTGAGTTAATTCACTCACCATTGTTTGATCATAATATAAAGAAATATTTTTTCTCAGTGTAGACTTTCAGTCAATTCAATAGCATTCAGCTAGGAAATTACATAGATGACAAAAAAAGAAAACCTATAGTTCTTTTATTATTACCCTGCTATAAAAGGAACATACTTTCATCACAAAATCATTGAAGCTGATCCAAGATCTAATCCTACTCTACAATAGTTAGGTAGATTTCATAGTTGTCAGTGTATGAATATATATGACATGCTGCCATAATTCATTGTCTCCTTATTCAAGTTTCTGGACAGAGGCAAAAACATTTTTACAATTTTTGCAAAACATCTGTTTGGCCCAGATTAAACTGGACACTAAGATTTAAAAAACAAAAAAATAAAGGAGAAAAGAGTATTGCTGCAAGAAGATTCTTGAAACATAACAACCTCCAGATGTATAAAACACAGCTACATATAAAAAGACAGAATTCCAATCCCTGTGAAGTTATTGATTATTAAACACTTGGATAGTGTTCGAAATGTAACTTTTTTTTTCTTCTAAATACATATTGTGTCACTTTTTAAATACCATTGTGCCATACTGAATCAATAAGTGAACTGGACAACACAAAATTAATTTACTTTTCCTTGCCTTTGGGATGTTTCACTTGCACAAGCTTTGAAATGTGTCAAACAACATTACAGACAATTAATAATATCATTTCCGTATTAGACTAGAGATGAGAGAAGGTAAAGCTGTATATACTGGGAATTTTTGGCTTGTCCTTAGCAAGAATCTACCAAAAACTGAAGGGTCACAGCTGCTACAGACCAGAAATCCAGTACTTTCCATGTGCCTTTCATGACAAAGGAATTTTTTTTTTTTTACCTTACCCTATCAACAGATGACTGTTTCAAAAGGCTGTTCCACAAGTTGACAAATTAGATGGAAATGTCAGATGAATTTGTTTAAGTTCTTAGCAAGAATATCATAAGAGCATTTTCTCCAAACAGTAAAACATTTCTAGGAGACTCTGAAGAAATTCTAAATAGCTCCTTCTTTATCTTCTTAGAAATAATTTAATTCTTAGTATAATGTCTATAATTTATTATCTGTCTAGACATAAAAATATGTATGTAATATCTATATCTAAAACTGAATTTATCTTGCTAAGTCATAGAGAAAGACCAACACATCCCTGATCTCTTATGTCTCTTAGACTCCTTTTTATTCCACTGCAGCTCTTTCATGAATCAAGTCCAGACATAGTTCTGGGAGCATATCATTGTAAAGTCATTTCTCAAAAAGCTAATATAGATAAAATCATTGCAGGTTTTTTTTCTAGTTGGTTTTCATGCATCTGTCATAAATAATTTTGCCTTTAATTAATGACTGCAAATATTAAAAGATATACCAGATGGACTTTCAGCATCCTGAAGGAGTGTGACACTCAGTTGTTTTCTTCTTAAAGTTTAGAATATGTGAAGATACATCACTCTTTTCAAATCACATTTTAGAATATGTATACAGATCAAAAGATTTATATTTATAATGTATATTCAAATCACTCTTTAAAATATGTACAATACATCACTCTCTTCAAAGGTCTGACAAAATCCTGGAGAGCGAACTCTCTTTAGCATAAATGGACCAATCCTTTTTTTAAAAAAAATCACAGACTTCAGTGATTCATTAAGACTTTTCATAGTTTTCTATCTATTTTAGACCTCTTCTATAATCAGTAAAGAAAACTAGGAATTGCTATAGGGTAATCTATCAGAAACAGATTCTTCGTCTATTGACTAATCTTTGGGTGGCTAATGTGAGTTAGATTCAATCTGTGTGTAAAAAAAAAAGTATTCAGTTAACTGAATGTTATCTGAATGTTAAGCAAGACTCTTCCAAAATATCTCTACTAGTCACTATACTGGAATAAATGAACAAAGTAGAAAAAATTCAGATAGCATTAGAAGTCTGAAACCTAGCTTTTTATCAGCATTGCTGGTTTAAACCACATGCTGCTTTAACTTAGCTTTTATACATGGAATATCCTTTGTTCTCTCCATGTGTCTGTAAACAGATTTCCTTCTGTGTTTCAAAGAAAGTGTTAAAGCTGTTCACATGGAGTTCTGTGAGAGCCTTAGAAGCATTCAGAATTCTTCAAAGAAGAGTCAAATGAACAAAGATTTTTTGGGGCAAAATATAAAAAATAGCATAAAAATCACAGGAAGTGATTGACATTATTAAAACTGATATAACAATTAATCTGTAGTCATCTGGTTTTTTTAATGTGATTTCCTACATAAATTATAAGCAAATTTAAATTCAGTAAAATAAAATTAATTTATGGATTCTGAGCATTATACTGTCACTTTTGTAAAGACAGATTAACTACAGAGAGGAAATCTGTAAAGTCTGTATCTTCAAATGGATAAATGATCCTGGATTTTTATATGGATATTTATTTAGAATTAAAATAGAATTAAAATGGTTCAATTTCATTCACTTTGTAATAGCTGTATCCACTTAGATTCTTAAATTTTTCTTAATACTTCAAATTGCACCTTCAATACCATGAGCTAAGCTTCTTGTAGATCTCCAGGTAAACAAGCTTATTCAGAGTCAAATATCTAAAGAACTTTGTGCAGCATTTGCCCAGAAAGCCTAGGCTACTGGACTCTAGGCTACAAGTCAAGCAATTTGTTTGACTTGCTAATAACTGAGAGGTAGAAGTCTTAATCTGGCCATGGGTTTATAGTGTATCTGTGCCTCAGATAGATAATTACAGTGTTCACAGATGGGTAAGGAAAGACTATAGCAGGAAAGAGAGGGTTGGAAGAGAGAATTTTTCGAGAAATTATGACAATAGGGGATGTATGGTAACTGATTTGAGTATTTACTGCACCATCCATTGAATTTGGACACTGTTAAATCTAGTCATGATATAAAGTCATTCTCTTTTAACTTTCAAAAGAATGAGAGAAAAATCAGAGAGATGTGTAATGCATGCCAAATGAAACAATTGGTAAGATGTTGCAGTAAAGAATAAAACAACTGTGGAAAATACAGTGACGTACATCTGAAAAAAGATGGAAAAAACAAACCAAAGCAAAACAGAGAAAACTGGCAGGGAGTTAAGAAGTTATAAAAAGTCATGAAGGAAGCTGCACACTAGGAATTTTATGTTGTACCATTAAGACTAATTGTGCTGCTAATTCTGAGGAAAAGATGCATGCAATCTTGCCTAAAGTCCATTAAGAGAAATATGGAGGTGGTAATACACTGTCTTCTATTTGTAGGAAGAACTAAAGAAAAAAAGTAATGTTCAGAGGAAGCACTAGGAAACATTTATTTGATACGAAAAGAAAAGCTAATCTGAAATTAAGTTTTTAATGAACTATGCTGAGGAGAAATACAGGATTCATGCTATCACAGAGAATATTCAATGTTAACATTTCTCAGATGTATAATTCAAGAATGATTTAAACAGTCTTGTCATAGTGAACAGTATTACTGAAGTCCTAATACCAGGTTTCTTCAGTGTTTACTGCCTCTATAGATTCTACCTCAAAAATGATAATAATTTTCTAATCAAAAAGATTCTGTACAATGCTCACTTACCTTGATTTTATCTTTTTTATGTAAAATATTTTTGTAGATTATATTTCAGTAATAAAATTAACAATTTAATTGCAATCTGTGCTTATGTAGCACTGAAGTCCATAGAGTTTCATCAGATATCAGACTTCACAGAATAAGAATCTCTTTACTCTCTATCAAGCTTTTTTCTCAAAATATGGTACTATTTCATCATCTATTATGGTTAGAATCATATGACTGAAATATTCTAAAATAAAGAAGATTAAATAATTATTGATAAACATGATAAATACACACAACTACACTTCTCAGCACAACCAGTGGTGTGCTGCCACGCCACATTAGGATAACGAATTAACCAGTCTTAATTAAACATTTTAATATTTATCATCAAATGGTCCACTTAACACTAAAATTTTATTTATTTAACAAAAATGCATTTAGAATATTCATCAAAAGCCAGAAATTTGTTTGTACTTAGTCCACTAAAATTGTCACAGAAATTGAAGAATTAGATCTATTTGATTATAATAGTTTTCCCCATCAGCTTTCCATCTCTTTCCCCTAAATACAAGACCTATGAGAGCACTGAAATCCCATTAATACCAGAACTTTCATGTTGGATAAAAGTGGTACTCTTTATTCTGCCCTGAGGATACTGTTCTATTAAATATTACGTCAGTTACTTTGAGAATTAAGAAACTTTTGGTTTTGTTAACACAAGCTAACAACATAGAAGTAAGTATGATTAAATAATGATATTTTGTTCTCTCAGGTGACTTGCTTTGATCTAAACTCCTTAAATACAAATAAATGTGGAAATTTACTGCCCTGGTCTCTTTATTCTCATTTTTAAACTCTCTCATTCTAAAAGTTAACTTCCTTAATAAGGCATAAGTGTATACATATATACATATGTATATAAAGTAAAACAGATTCAGTATATAAAACAGCATTTTATTTCATCATCCATTTTGGATTGTGAGAGAAAGTGCACTGATGATTAAGGCATATATAAAACTATGAATTTTTATACTCCACTAAAATTCATGTAAAGATTTCAGCTGCCAGAATAAACATCAGTCTGATAAAGAGACAAATTGAAAGTCCTCTAACTTTTAATCTATAAATTATTTATGCCTTTGAATGTCATAACTTATAATAATTAATATATTTAGACTGCAACCATCAAGTAAAAGTAGGAAGATGTGAGCGTGAGTTTAAGATTTTTGAAGGATTCCGGTGACTTGATAAAAAACAATATATAAATAATAATTTGTTGGCCAAGCTTAAGGCTCATAAGTGAATGAGTCCTGACAGGATGCACCCAAGAGTGCTGAGGGAGCTAGCTGATGTGATTGCTAAGCTTCTCTCCATCATTTTTGAACAATCATGGAAGACAGGTTAAGTGCCTGAGGACTAGAGAAAGGCCAATGTCATGCCAGTCTTCAAAAAGGACAAGAAGGATAACCCAGGAAACTACAGGCCGGTCAGCATCACCTCCATCCCTGGAAAAGTGATGGAACAACTCATCCTGCATGTTATCACTGAACATATGAAGAATAAGATGGTTATCAGGGGGAGTCAACATGGATTCACCAAGGGGAAATCCTGTTTGACCAACCTGATAGTCTTCTACGAGGGCATAACCAGCTGGCTGGATGAGGGGAGAGCAGTGGATGTCATCTACCTTGACTTCAGCAAGGCTTTTGACACTGTCTCCCATAACATCCTCATCAGAAAGCTCAGGCAGTGTGGCTTGGATGAATGGGCAGTGAGGAGGATCGAGAGCTGGCTGAATGACAGAGCCCAGAGGGTGGTGATCAATGGCACAGAATTGAGTTGGAGGTCTGTGGACAGTGGAGTTCCACAGGGATTGGTTCTGGGGCCAGTCTTGTTCAACGTTTTCATCAATGACCTGGATGAGGGGACAGAGTGTACCCTCAGCAAATTGGCTGATGATGCCAAACTGAGAGGCTGAGAGGACTGACTGATTCCCCAGAAGGCTGTGCTGCCATTCAGCATTATCTCGACCGAGTTGAGAGTTGGGAAGAGAGGAACCTCATGAGGTTCAACAAGGACAAGTGCAGAGTCCTGCTTCTGGGAAGGAACAACCCCATGCACCAGTACAGGCTGGGGATTGAACTGTTGAAGAGTAGCTCTGAAGAGAGAGACCTGGGAGTCCTGATTCATAATAAGCTAAATATGAGCCAGCAATGTGCCCTCTTTGTCAAGAAGGCCAATGACATCCTGGGATGCATCAAGAAGAATGTGGCCAGCAGGTCAAGGCAGGTTCTTGTCCCCCTCTACTCTGCGCTAGTGAGGCCTCATCTGGAGTCCTGTGTCCATTTCTGGGCTCCTCAGCTCAAGAGGGACAGGGAAGTGCTGGAGAGAGTCCAGCACAGGGCCACCAAGATGATCAGGGGACTGGAACATCTTTCATATGAGGAAAGGCTGCAGGAACTGGGGCTGTTTAGTCTAGAGAAGAGGAGATTGAGGGGAGATCTTATTAAAATTTAGAATTTTTAAAAGTTGAAAGTCTCCCAGCATGGATTACACTAAAGTGACATTCAGCATAATGTGCTTTCAGATTCTTCTTATATATAAAATTAACTCACTGAAATTTCTATTGATTTTAAAAAGAACACTTGTAAGTGACTGGAACATCTTTTGTATGAGGAAAGGCTGTGGGAACTGGGGCTGTTTAGTCTAGAGAAGAGGAGACTGAGGGGATATCTTATTAACATTTACAAAAATCTAAATGATGGGTGTCAGGAGGTTGGGACATCCCTTTTTTCTATAGTATCTAGCAACAGGACAAGGGGTAATGGGATGAAGCTGGAACACAAAAAGTTCCACATATATACGAAAAACCTATTTCACTGTGAGGGTGATGGCGCAGTGGCACAGGCTGCCCAGAGGGGTTGTGGAGTCTCCTTCCTTGGAGGTCTTGAAGACCCGCCTGGACACGTTCCTATGTGACCTGATCTAGGTGAACCTGCTTCTGCAGGGGGGTTGGACTAGATGATCTCTAAACGTCCATCCAACTCCTACCATTCTATGATTCTATGGTATATAATAAAGTATAAAAATAACACTCTACTGGATTGTTTGTCATGTTAATATGGAATGAAGAAATAAATGGTAAATGGACTGCAGTGAATAATAAATACAAATTGATTGTATGTTCACGTCTATATTTAAAACTACTCAAAACCTTATGTTCTCTACATTTAAATTCCTAACATCCCACATTTATTTTATTTGTGTAGCCCTAAAATTTTATAAGCTGCTTGCATTACAAAAATAGATGTGAAATACCAAATTAAATTTCCTCTTCATGGATACTGATATATATAATAAAATATTCTTGAAGGTAAATCTGTTTACCAGAATTTCATATGTCCCTGCTATAGCTTTCATTTCTGGACATATAAATGAGCAAGAAATTAATCTAATGGAAAAATTCCAGGGAAAACAGATCTGTCATTTCATTACTCAGATTTAGACATTTACATTTTCAACATGTAAGTATAAATAAGGTGTGTCATTCAACTGTATCTTTATTTTTTCCTGTGAAGTGATCTGGTGAATTAAGTTAACTCAGTTCCTTGGAGGTTTTCAAGACCCACCTGGAAACATTCCTGTGTTATTTGATCTAGACGGACCTGCTTCTGCAGGGGGTTTGGACTAAATGATCTCTAAAGGTCTCTTCCAACCCCTAACATTCTATAACTCTATGTGAAATTAACTACTCAAAAGCAGACACCAAAGACCTGCAGTCAAAAGGACAGTTCTGTGAACTGTAAAACACTGGATTCTTTCTAGAGACCCATCAGAAACAGATGGTTCATTTACCCTCTTTGGAAGCTGAGTAACAGGGAAATAATAGAGTGAGTAAAAAATCCTACTGGTCAACACACTCAACAATCTTGTAGAATCTGGCAAGCCACCGAGTACTAAGTAAATCTCCTTAGTAATAATCCTACATTATACATAGTATTTATAAAAGATTTTGAGATACTGTGCTCCCCAGCTATAAGAAGAAGTGTTCTCAGTATGTTCTGAAGAAACTTGATGACTGTAGGTGAAGTCCTATGGGTATCTCTCCCATATCTCTCCCATATCAGAGTAGATATCTGAAATAGGTCAAAGAAATTAACCCCCCAATGTTGCTAAAATAGTTAAGCATTCTGCCTTAACAATTTAGGGTAAGATTCTAAGTCAAGTAAGACTCATCTCATCTATTTTAAACAGGTTAATATTGAAAGAAAGCAGTCTAATCAATATAGAGAAATATATTTTTAGTCTTTTATCTCACTAAAGATTAAGGCAATTTTAATCAAACTTAATATTGAAAAATAGAAAGTATGATCCTTGGGGTAATATGAATAGAGTGGTATTCAGAATTACAAACTGGACAGAAAAATTTAAAAAAAATTTGAATTGTTCATTACAAATTGCATTTTATCTAGAAGCCTGCTTTGAATTTACAGTGGTTACAATGTAAAAAACATGAAGGAGAAGTTTGACTGATGAATCAAATGCACTTCATAGCTCAGAATCCTTGGAGTACAAGAACTGACGAAAAGTATGCTTCAGGTATCTAGTTAAAGTATGCCTGAGGCTGAGGATGTATACATCAAAGAGTCAATGACAGTAACAGCAATATTTTTTGTAATGACTTATAGGAAATAAAACTAGACATTCTGGATAGTAGTGATAGGTTTTCAATCTCTTCTTTTTATCAAGGCACAAGTAACAGTTGAATAAAGATCTTTGAGTATTGGAAGGAAAAAAACCATATATGAACTAAAATTAAGTATAAAGGGGTAGAGAAAAGTTTTGTAAGTAGAAAATTAGGATACATTTAGACTTATGGTTAGAGAGTGTTTTTTTTTTTTTTATTGTACTTTTCTTTGTTTGACAATGAAGTTAAAAGTCAATGGCTTTGGAAAGATATCAAATTACTCTTATTTCTCCTTTTTATTTTTTTCCCTCTATTGTGTTTGTACTTTCCCATGTCACAAAGAGTGCTTTTCCTGAAGTCTGTTCAGTAGGAGCTATTTTATCATGAGTATTTCTAAACAAATGAAAATAAAGGTCCTCTTTTGCAAGTGTTCTTAGAGAGGTTAAACAAATTTGAATTGGTGGCATTGCAAATGTTTTTTTGTGAGTGAGATTATGACACTTATACTCACATTGTGCAACATCTAACTGTAGATAATTTAAATCTTCCAGTTGCAACTTGTGGGGTGAGAAACTACTGCCAGAAGCAGGCAGGCAAGTCAGAATTTTATCTTAATAACTGCATTCTTAATTACGATAACATCACTGCAGAAAATAACACGATAAAAAACAATTCTGTACAAATTTAATGACAAAAGGAAAATCATTAGAGAAATCCCCATATATCTCAGAAAAAGTAGTATTTTTTACTGTTGAAAACAAGAAAAAGTCTGTGCATCTCCTATAGGCTTTCTGCTTTTGAAGGTAACAGGTTTAAACAAATTTAAAATGTTATAAAACAGTCTAATTTGCCAAGTAAAGTGGTTTTTGCTTATGAATGATCACAAAATAGAATAATGAAGGCATGAATCATAATTCATAAATCACAAACTATTGTAGTGATGCATAGCAATGGAAAGAGTCAGAAAGTAATAAGATCAGAGAAAAATTATAGAGGGATTCAGTTTGATGAACCCTTAGGAAAGGGCTCAGTAAGTCTTTCCACTTAATCACTCATATTTTTTTCCTCTTCTTTTTTTGTTAGCTAATGCAGTTTAGTGTTAAAAAAAAACAAACTCAAACTACAAAACAAAAGGAATCCTATAAAAAAACAATATGATGGCCTCTTATAACATTGTATCATCTGCAATTCCACTATATTTCATTTCAATGAAATGGAATTACTCATCAGGAAAAGCATTCCTTAGCTTGAAGGGTGACCGAGTTCAGTCATAATTGAAAGATTTTAAAAAGACATGGAAAAAGAAATCAAAAAGGGAGAGCAGATATGACTACAAGTTTGAACATAGATTGTATGTGATCTAAGAGTAGAAAAGATCTTTTATCTTCAGTATGTGAAGAACTAATTACAGAAATTTTTATTTTTTCTTTAAGAAATTCCCCACTCGAAAATCTGTGGCTACAATTTCCAGCATTTTAAACAATTAAAGAACTAAAGAGTTTCTGTGAGTATTGAGATTAACAGGCTATGTAAATGTTCACTTCAAGATTGAATGAATACATAAAAGATTTCTTCCAATTTTTACCCGTGCTGTTATTTTTTAGGTTGAAAATCCACCATTTCTAGTGGTAATAAAAAATTACACATAAAACTTAGACCTTAAATATATATATATTTTAATAATATTATACATGTTAGTAATTGAATTAAATAAGATAATATTTTTTAAAGCGTGTTCTAAGTTTTATGCAGAAGATTTCTGTCAACTCTATAGTAGCAAACTTTTTCAGGAATTTAGCTGATTCAATACAAAAACAAGGTTTTCAGATTCCCCTGTATTAGAAGTCATATCCCAAACATCTTGAGAAGAAGGCAGTTAAGAAATACTGAAGTTCAAAAAAGCATAAAATTTAAATGTCCAGTACAATCTATACTCACTGTACTGCAACTCCATTACAGACAATGAAAGCATAATATTATCATAGATCAGTCTTCCAAATTCCATCTTTTCAATTATACCAAGATAGAGATACCATCTTCTCCTTTTCTTATAGCCATTAAACTGATGGAATATATCTAGATACAAGTGCTGTGGTATGTAGTAGTTCATAGCATTTATGTCTACAGATTTCCTAATTCGTCTCCTTTGTGAAAAGAATTGCAATTTAACATGTACTCTGAGAAATATTTGTCCAATATTGTAAAGACTAAACAAGTCTAACATTACTTAAATAATGCCACATCAGATAACACTACTGGAATAGGAGACATGTTCTGAACTTTAAAAACAGAAGGATAAGAGATGGAAATTAATTTAACATCGGCTTAGATGATCAAAAGTAGTTACAATGTTTCTCATTTTCAATTAAAAAAAAATCTATTTGGAAACAATTTATTCAGTGTTACAAGTGACATAAATATTGTCATATTTCTTAGAGATGAGCAGTAGACTTTGACATCTTTGTTTTGGAATTTTATTAAGCAATCATTTGCTACTGATATTGGAAATCACTTGTCACTTTGGAAATGCACACTGCAATGTATTTAGTACGGACAGTTACACTAAAAATTGACATCAGTGGGAAAGAGCAAGTTCTGTTCCTGAAGGATGCAAGGAATCTCAAATATAGTAAAATGAGCGTTTTAGAATTGACTGTATTACATATTCCATACAATCACAGAATTAGATTTCTCACAGTTCTCAATAACAGCTCTTCTTTCTCCCTTGCACTCATAATCGAGTTAGTCACACAATAATGTTGGTATCAGGAGATCAGAAGTCTCTGTTTCCTTTTCGCACACTTCACTGCCCAGGGAATGCTGAATACACTGTATAAGACTATTGCATGCTCTTTTCGGAGCTGAAAATGGCTCCGAAAACAATACTTTAGATTACAAAATACTTAATAATACTTAAGCTAATTACTTATCACTTAGACCCATGAATCAGATGTTTCTGTGTCATAGGAAAGACTTTTCCTTCATTAAAAAAACAAAACAACAATAACAAAAAAACCCCCACCCTAACACAAAATAAAATGAGAATCATGCTTGTACGTCAACTTGTACTTAATTCAAAGTTGCTCACTGCTATTTCTTACCTAAAGTAAAAATTTAGAGTCTGAAATCTTACCCTCTTTTATTTTGGTATTTATAGTATACACATGGTATAAGAATACATAAAAAAAACCCCCAATGCATACAGAAATAAAGATCAATAATCAATGCTAAGATTGGCTACATATCTGCTGAGGGAAAAAATAACCAAATTGATTTTCAGCAACATTTCAGAAATGTGAAGAAGATATTTTTTTAAAATACCCAAGAATTTCAGTATATTATCACTATTTTATTATAATTAAATCTTTACCGTTTAAGCTTATTTTATCATCTGTGTAAGAAATGTCATTAAAAAAGTTGCTAACAACTAGATCCACTCCTTCTCTCTTTAGTTAACACATGTCTCTGGAAAGATATCTCAGAGACAGCTAAAGAGACTCTTTAAAACAAAGTTCCCTACATCTATACTAATGTCCTAATCTGTCCTTGGCTACTTTAGCAAGTAATCTGGTCCAAAAGGAGAGGATTTATAAAACAAAAATAATAATAAAAAAAAGAGTAATCTTCATTTTCTTCATTTCAGAGATTTTACTTTAGACTAGCTGTGACCTGGAACAGTGATCTGAATGCTTATGAGGACCTGATGTACACTAGGTAAATTGCTGGAGATCATCTTCTGGTTTAATTTCTTACTAAAATAATTCATGATATCATTGAAATAATAACTAAACATGGTAGAAGAAGGCATTTAAAAAATTGTTGACAAAAGACTTTCTGATATTTTATTCAATGTTCCATATTTTACCAGCTAAACGTGTAACAATAAAACAACAAACCCTCTTGGTTTTAACATCATTGTACTCTAATTTGTTCTATTTTCAGAATCATGGTAGAGAGGTCAGAAGAATGATGTGACCTCTTTACATGATTACTCTGTAGTATTAATTTCTAAGTCTGGTTTTGCTCAATTGAAATCATAATATACAACATCTGTCATCACTAACATCTACTTAGAAGACTTCCACTGAGACTGTTAATTCACAATCTAATAACTTCTTAGGCCTTCTCCATTTTTAATTTAAAAATACTTTATATTTCATGATTTTGCTAGCAAAGGAGTTTATAAATAGTTACGGGATGTCAAAATTTTCGTTAAGGTCAACTGTTAAAATTCTTGCTCTCTGGAGGATTTTTTTCACTTGTGGACTTAGGTGAAGTTGAATTCCTTTAATTAATCAAGAAAGATTGTGCACAGAAATTCAAAATTGTAAGTTTATATGAAATGAGAAATTGTCTTATATGAATGGTGCTACAAGCCAAAGAATTGAAATGGTTCTTTATATTTGTTTTTCACAAATATATTTACTAATCATGATCTGACATATCATCTGTTTGAAGATTTACTAAGAAGATCTATGCATCTATTCAACTCCAGTCAATCTGGAGTTTAATTACAGGAAGAGAAACAAAAAGATTCAACCAGCATGTCATTCTGTAAGCCATCCAGAGTTTAGGGAAGACAATATAGCCAGAATATTAGTGTTTGTCCCACTCTCATGCTAACTCAGTCTTTCTCTAAGTGTCACATAAACATGGTAAAACTATATCTCGGGATAGAAGCACAAGAGCAGTATCTGTATCATTTGTAGTATCGCTGTTTGGGGAGATAGTGTGTGAGATTTTTTTGTTAATTCTGTTACCTTTTCTTTTGTGTATTTTGCAGCTTCATCTCCCAATGATATGATACAGTTCAATTTAGGATATGAGTACCGATCAATATAGTTTCATCTGTGACGTGGGAGGTTGTTTTACTTTAAACTTCTAATGCTTAGGCCTCATATTAAAGTTATACAGATTTTTCAAGATCGGTGCACAATCCTCCAAGCTTCTGTCTATAATTTAATCACTACCTGGGGTACTGGAATTTTCAAATCCTTTTCAATAGATGTCCATACTGTTTCTAAAGTTGTCTAGGTGCTTTTGGAAACATTTGTTAGGAAACTTCACCAGATTCTCAGCAGAAAAAATACCATCATAGCTCACATCATTTCAGTAGGGTAGTGATAAAATATGTGTTCAAATAGGTATTTCAGTAACTTTTTAACACATCATGTAACTATAATCCAATTTAAGAAAATTCAATCCAATGTAAGTAAAATAGTGAGAATATTTTGTTTTCTTGATTTAGGCCCAAATCATCAGCATTCTGAATAAAGACAGGGATCTAAAGAATTATCAAAATAAGTGAAATATCAAACATGCTAGTTTAGATGCTAAAATTGTGAAGCTCCTAATTAAAAAAGAAAGTCAAAAGTCCACAAGAAGAAACTACATTGGAAGCTGTTACACTTTCTTGCAAAATTTAAAAAGAAAATGAAAATAGGAATTCAGTTCGGTCTGTGGGATGTAGGGTAATATCACTGGGGAAATCCTTAAGCTAGGAACAAAAGAACAGAAAAGCATGAAGAGTGACTAACTATGTAATACTATGTTTTCTCTTTTACTCTCCTGTTCCTCTTGCTTTCTGAACGTCATTGAGGCTAAATGTAGGTCTGCTGCAGGGTTACGGCTTTAATACACTTTTTGCTCTTCTTTTAAAGGATTTCTAAGTGTACAGATACAGCTACATGTGTCTTTTCATGTCACAATGGGAAGAAACTTTCATCTAAAAAATCCCATCAACTGGAGAATAGGATGATGCCTGCAAAGGTACAAATAATACAAATAAGATAACCCCTGAATTGAATCTCACACAGTTTCTATTATACAAGACATTAATTTGGGGGAGATGGGAGGGTGATGTTTGTTTTGGGGTTTAGGAAGGTGTCCTACTTCAGACAACAACCTTTTTTCTGCTTTAAAAATGACTTTCTGCAATCAGAGAGGTATACATAAACCTAGTAGAGTATAATTAGGAGATTTTTTAATCTATTACAAGGCATGGTACCACTTAATAAAAGACAAAAACATTTCCAACAATATTCAAATTTTTACAAGATAAATATGATCTTTCTTTCTGCAACAAATAACCTTTTAGATTATGTGATTGAAGTTAATTAAATAAAATATAGAGGCGCAGAGTTCTCAAGAAACAAAGTCATGACAAATCTGCAACACAATATGAGCTTTCCACTTCCAAACAGAATTCAGGCATTGAACTATCCAGATTCAGGTAGTTTCCCCCATTCTTTCATTGTTTTTAATGGACTATGAGAAATTGCCTGCATATATTTTGTTTGAACCATCTGCAATCTCCCTTAATTTCATGCAATAACATTTAGAAAATGAACTCCCTCCAGTATATTTAGTAGGCTGCAGTGGTCTACAACAAAGAATTAAGGAACGAAGGAAGTAAAAGAAAGAAAGAAAGAAAACAAACAAACAAACAAACAGTGCTTGTACAGACCATATTTTAACTACTTTTCTATTTAGTGTTTCACCTACCTTCAAAGCCATAGTATGACTAAAGTAACAGAAGATTCCACTATGAGAATTTATACTGAAAACGAGTCAAATTGAGCTTTGCCTTGCATCTCTGGAAAGCAATACATTTTATGCTATGGTGACAGGAATATCCTTCATAGTACATATTTCACAAACTTCACTTACAATAGTATTTCCCCACACCAGTCAAAATAACATCATTATAACACCAACAATGGTGGACAATTAACTCACACTCTACCCCATGTCCCTTCATCACATTACAACAAAAATTCCCCACAAACATTTGACCCTGGAAATTTGAGAGTCAGAATTTCTATTAGCTATTAAATCCTTCTCAGCAACCTGGCAGCTCAATGAGCTGATATGATGATTAAAGAAGTGTTACTGATTCAGACTCTCACCAGGAACAGGGCTATCTCAGTGGTTAGACTGAGAGAAGTATTGGTAAAGCTATCTATTGTCATTAACATAATGACAGCTTTAGTCTCACATACAGACAAAAAAAGATAGAATTCGACTTTATTTACAGATTCAGTATTAAATAAGGCAATAAAAATAAAATTGTTCCAAAATCATTATTTAAAAATAATGATGATATTTTCAGGATACTAAGTCATTCTATCGGATGTTTTAATGTTCTGACCCTGAATAGCTTGCTGGATAGTTTAGTGAATTTATCCTTAGGTGTCTTTGCTAAATGAAGACTTAAGAGAAGAAAGGAATTCATGCTGTTCAGGGATTTTTCTTAGTTCAGATGGAATGGCCCTAAATGTTGGACCTTTTATGATTTATTTAAACTTTAAAAGTACTATATTTTTGTAGCTTTAATAAAAATTAAGCCAATGTGACTTAGAACTAATTTCTATTAAAGAGTCTTTATTTCTATACAGGTAACTAGAATCCTAAGCTCATGATCACAAATTACGCTCTTATTAGTCTGTTCAACATAAGTATGGGTACAGAGAGATTTTCCATTTATGAAATCAAGTCAATGAAATATTACCTACAGTTAGGCTGAAGGATAATATTTTCCACTGGTCTTTTTGAGATGAATGAGGAGACTGACTCTATAACTGAACTCGAAGACCAGAAATTCAGAGACAACTCAAAATTGCTTAGTTTTTATGTTGTATGCAAAGCAAATGATAATAATTTCTTAATGTCCAGTCTTCAGAAGAACTTTTTCTTTAACATCATAGAAAAAGATCTTTAAGATCATAGAATTCAACTATTAACACTGTCAAGTCTGCCACTAATTGCCACATCTGCATGTGTTTTGAATATCTCCAGGGATATTCAAACTTCCCTGGGCACTCTGTTCCAGTGCTTGAATTTGGGGATTTTTTTTTTCCTAATGTCCAACTGAAGTCTTGCCTGGACCAACTTAAGGCTATTACCTCTTGTTGTCATTTATTACCTGGGAGAAGAGACTGACCCTCACCTCACCACAATCTCCTTTAAGGTAGTTGTAGAAAGCTATAAGGCTTCCCCTCAGCTTCCTTTTCAAGAGGCTAAACAACCCTATTTTCTCCAACCACTCCTCATAAGACTTGTGCTATAAATCCTTCACCAGCTTCAATGATCAGCATCTCAACATCCTTCTTCTGTTGAGGGATCCAAAACTGAACACAGTATTTGAAGTGTGGCCTCATCAGTGCTGAGTCCAGGAGCGTAATCACTTCCCTGATCCTGCTGGTAACACTACTTCTGATACAAGCCAGGATGCCATTGGCCTTCTTGGCCACCTGGACACACTACTGACTCATGTTCAGATGGTTGTTGACCAAGGTCTCCAGGTCCTTTTCTGTTGGACAGCTTTTCAAACACTCTTCCTCAACTCAACAGCATTTTTGTAACCTGAGTGCAGGACTCTACACTTAGCTTTTTGAAATCTCATACAGTTGGTCTCATTGCAGATTACAATCAGAAAGGTATTACTGCTTCTTACAGGGCAGAAAACCATACTTTATAACATTAAATCTTAGAATGACATCACGTTGCACACTAACAAAATAATCAAATAACATATACCGTGTATATAGTGGTAATGTATGTATGTTATTGATAATTCCTAATACTTGGTCATATATGGCACTCTAGGAATGACTTGTCAATGGAGAAAGTTGAAAAGAAGGCCAGGAGAATTTAAAGCCTGATCTGTAATAACTTTAGCTAACTCTTTTATTCTAATGAAAATATTAGATCTGCTCATTGTGTTAAAAAAAAGGAGGATTAGTACCTAACATTTTTATATGCATGAAAATATCATAATTTAGATCTAAATCCCTTGCAAACGATGATTTATGGTCCACTTGGATGATAAATATGCAAATGAGTTTTGAAAAGGAATATGGAGTGAAAAATAAAGAAAACTCTCTCAAGACATTTATTTTATTAAAGACAATGAACTGACAAATAGAAAATGCCAGTAAAAGGAACAGAAAATGGGTGAAATACATTTTTAGAACTGGAAGAAGCATCTGCAGAAACACAGGTAGGGAGGAATAGGGTGGTCCAACACTCTGCTTCAGTTGGATGAGAATATGGAATTCCCACAACCAGACTGAGAAACTGAGAAGCAATTTTTGGTTCATTGAGACAGTCATAGTTGTGATGAAACCTTGAATAACAATAGATTGGAATTGTTATAACATGAGAGTAAAATCAATATCCAAAAAAAAGTTTCACAAATGGGCAATGTAAATCATATGCCTATATATGTAACATAGGCATAATCTTTCAAAAGTGAATTTAAAACTGTTTACAGTCATTACTGGGAAGCATAAGTAAAGCCAGATTTTTTGAGAGTTCCAAATATTGTCTGACTGGAAGAAAGAGTCACAGGTTTATGTTCTCAAAAAAATTCTGTCTACCCCATGCATAGAAATCCAGACATGTTTTTCTTTTCTTCATGATCAGATCTTATTCTGGATAGATTTGATTAAGGTATACTATACTTCTTTTTGTACTGAAACATGCCCAGTATTTCCCCTGACTTGTCATTTTGAGCTTTTATTTCCCCAGGTTTCTATAGAAAAATGTGTGACTGATCATTGTATTTTCTTTAAAATGAACACAAATGTGTTAGTTACGATTTTAGTTCCTTTTTCCTGCCAGTGGGTAGGAATTTATGTGTGCTTCAGAGCACAAAAAAAAAAAAAAAAGATACCTGCTGTGTTGCTCACAGTGAAAATGGTGAAGAAAATCTAAGAACTGCTATAGCAAGAAAAGTTGCTATTACCCCTAGAGACTTTGAAGTAATTTGTTCAATGGTTATTTCATGTAGGATTTTAAAAGTTAATGCCTGTGAACAGGAGGGAGCCTCCAAACAAATTGCAATTTTAGGTATCTCACAATATCTCTTATGTCTCATGTTCTCTAATACAAAATGCTGCATCTATAGCATAGGAGATATTAATTCAAGTGCTGGAGTTCAGCAGAAGATCACTGTATTTCATAATGTGTCATGTCATAATGCTGAATTTCATAATGCACAGCAGTTGCTGTATCATGCTGAAGGTGGTAAAAAAAATAATAGAATAGTAAGAAGAATATTTTAAGTTACAATAGTAAAAGTTACTCAGGTAAGAAAACCCAGGCATCCAACTCAGGAAAGCCTCAAGGGCGTTAACAGTTTAGCCTGTTTCCCCTTAGCCAGTAGCATCTGTTAATGGACACTGTTAGAGGCAAAGTATTATATGAAACATTTTTACCAAAATGGTATGCTCAAAAATTACTGACTTAACCCTGCTCACATTGTGACTGAACTGAAAAAAAAAAAAATCCAAAATAAAAATCCAAGTATGGTATGAATTTTCTCTTTAAATATATATGGAATGTACTTGTTAAAGATGCAAACTGTGTCAAAATTATCCTAGCAGGAAAAAACAGAAACAAGAAAAATCCTCAGAAGGAAAGGGCTTTTTTTACATCAGAGATAAACAAAGATGAAAGATGAGGTGGGATGGCTTCACCGCATGATAACTTGCACAGAAACCAGTAAATTTCTTCTAATAAGAAAGGGCTTAATGTACTTAAAATACAGGAAGAAGAACCAAAAGACATCAGCATTGTTAAGAGGAAGTATAGCTGAAAAATCTGTTAATTTGCTTCCTGCAGTGTGTGGAAAGGACAGGAAATTATTTAGAATATTTACATACTAGTCAAAGACATTTTCTCTGTATTCATTGGGAAAAACATTTATGGGACTTTCTAATAATCCTTATGACAGATACATATTAACTCTAATTCTCTATATCAAAACCAGATTATTAGTTTAATTGTTCACAGGTAGTCTTTGTGTAGAAGAAAGACACAGGGATCCTGTGCAGAGACCTGCCAGGAGCCATTAGTTCTCAAGAGAGAGAATGGCTGGTGAGGTGTTGGCAGGGACAGGAGTTACAGTAGACTCCCCACTCCCACAACAGGCAGCTGTGGGGAGTGCCAGGGACCAGGAGTGGTGACAGAGCTGGCAAACAGCCAGACGTGGCAGCTTGCGTTACCATTCTCCTGGAAGAGTGTTCAGGGAGGGCACCTCTTTGAAGAAAAGATCTTCCACTGGACAAGTGGAGAAGCTTGATGAAGTACACATAACCTAGCAACCAGGCACTGTTCTGTGACTAACTGCACAGCCTACCCGACCCATCTACCCTAGCTGTTGCTGATGCCTCCAACCAGGCAGAGCTGCTGAAAAGAGAGGCTGCAGTGCAGGTCTCAGACTGTAAAAAGTGATTAAACCTTTCTCCTGGGGCAATGACAAACATCAGACTGCCTACAGAAGGCATACTCAGATGGAGGAACTCCTACAGCATGTGGCTGTCGTATCACCAGGAGCCGGTGGTATGACTGCATGACATTAGGGAGGCTAAAGAGTTAGATGGCTGTTTCCAAGTACAATCTGCAGTCAACCCACAGCAAACCACCAAAACCTCCCCAACTAGGACGCATGGAAGGGAAGAGAGGGCAATAATGCAGAAGAATGGAGTGTTGCACCATCAAGAACCATCAGGAGGAAGAGACTTTCCCCAAATCTGAGATGTTGTCCTGTCCTACTTGGAGGGCAAGGGTGATATTATCTTTCTAGTTCTCTGTGGGGTAGCCAGAAGTAATGATGGTTACTCAAGAGTTTCAAACAAATCACAAATTTACTTCATGCTCAGCAAAGTTATAAAAGATAGTGACTTATTAGAATCTGTAACAATATTATTTTCTATGTGAAATTAGTGGAATTTACAAAAGATGGCGACTTGGCAAAACTTCTAATGATATTATCCTTGTGTATCAAAAATTAAGTCAGAGATGGAGAGGAGAAGGAAGCGAGAGAGGAGAGAAATGTAAAAGAGAGAGGAGACAACACCACCCTAGGATCCATCAATGATCTCTGTTCACAGATGTGGTTCTTTAGTGCCACATCAGCTGTATGTACCAAGATCTTGTCTTTTCTTCTTTTATAGCCCAAAATTCCTGTCTCTACAAGCAGGGACTTGATGTCACTGGGTAGGTGCAGTATGAGTCTGGGAATGTTCCAGAAATGAGTCAATTGTCTGTGGGAGTCTCAGGGGTTTCACATCACACCCTCCACGGACAGCAGTGATGAGTGGTGTTCCTCAAGGGTTGGTAATGTGCCCTTGTGGCCAAGAAGGCCAATGGCATCCTGGGATGCATTCAAAAGAGTGCAGCCAGCAGGTCAAAGGAGGTTTTTCTGCCCCTCTACTTTGCCCTGCTGAGTTCTCATCTGGAGTACTATGTCCAGTTCTGGGCTCCTCAGCTCAAGAGGGACAGGGAAGTGCTGGAGAGAGTCCAGCACAGGGCCACCAAGATGATCAGAGGACCGGAACATCTTTCATATGAGGAAAGGCTGTGGGAACTGGGGCTGTTTATTCTGGAGAAGGGGAGACTGAAGGGGGATCTTATTAATACTTAAAAGTTTCTAAATGATGGGTGTCAGAAGTTTGAGGCATGTCTTTTCTGTTGTATCTAGCAACAAGATAAGGTGTAGTGGGATGAAGCTGGAACACAAAAGTTCCATTTAAATATAAGAAAAAACTATTTCACTGTGAGGGTGAGGGAGCAGTGGCACAGGCTGCCCAGGGAGGTTGTAGAGTCTCCTTCTTTGGAGGTTTTCAAAACCCATCTGGATGTGTTCTTGTGTAAACTGATCTAGGTAGACATGTTTTGGCAGGAGGTTTGGACTAGATGATTTCTAAAAGTCCCTTCCAACTCCAATTATTCTATGATTCTATGATTCTGTAATACAATGTATGACAGGTGAAAATCATGGCACATTGAAAGAATATGTGTTCAACTATAGCATCCATCTGACTACATTGTAAATTGCAGCATGGAAAATAAGAACCATTAGCCCTCTTGCTTTTATCTTCTTCATTTAATCAAGGATCATCTGTTGTGTAGGAAATGGAATTAGAATAAATAAGTATTTCCTGTTATTCATAGGACCTCAGTGCTATACAGAGGATACAAGTAGTACCATTATCATAGCAAGGCATGAGTAACAGGAATCAAGTGAAGGATGGGGAGGTAGGGAGAGGCCTTGTTGCTTTCAATTGCATGACAGTACTATTGTTACAGTGCTTAAACTGGAAACTCAGCACGATTATTCTGGGGAACATATACCACATACAGAACTGTACGATAAGGTAGTCCATATTGGACAGAAAAGCAATACTTAAAAGTGCAGAAAGGCTGTTTCCTTCAGATGATGAAAAAGGACATATGATTTTAGAACTATCAGACTATTTTCCTATTCACAGACCTTATAAAAATCAATTTTATTCTAGATAAAAAAAATATGATCAAGGGAGAAAATATATGTTGCAGCAAGACAAGTTTCAGAAGACTACATTTTGAGTATCTATACAGTTCGTACATCTGTAAACAAATCTAATATATAAAAAAGTCTAAAAGCAACGATACAGCAAT
Organism: Colius striatus; assembly: GCF_028858725.1. Classification (NCBI taxonomy): domain Eukaryota; kingdom Metazoa; phylum Chordata; class Aves; order Coliiformes; family Coliidae; genus Colius; species Colius striatus. Next base: position 47,415,363 of record NC_084759.1, on the reverse strand, counting down.
GTTGCTGGAAGAGCTCTTCATTAGATATTTATTTAAGAACCCTACTCACAGAAATACAAAATATTGTGTCAAGACTTCTGTGTGTAGTTTATTCCTATGCAAGGAAGTGATACTACCTAAAGAGTTTTTAGAGTGTCTGAATTTTCCAACACTTCTTAGAAAGATTGAGAGCTCCATATGTATTCAAAAGTAGGCTTTCAAAAATATCCTAAGGCAATAGTATCTTAGCCTTTCATGTTCGGCAGCTAGTAAACAATAGTTGTCCTTGCCCATAACATTGCACTATTTCCGTAATTCAATAAGCTACATAAGCCCAAAGCAGAGTCAGTATAGTGGTAGATCTATACTCTTGTTGAAACCTTCTGTGTGAAGAAGATGGGCTATCTCAGTATCATCAGCACAGAAATTTCAGACTGTCAGTACTTCGTATCAATTAAGTGTGAATCTGAAGAGCTCTGAGTTCCACAACCTGCAAACATTTCCTTTCTAAACAGGAGTATTTACATGTGTATAAAGATTTTCCTTAAATAATAACTTATTTGGGGTTGGACTAGATGATCTCTAAAGGTCTCTTCCAGTCTCTACCATTCTATGATTTACAGGAAATATTATCTTTGTGAGTGGAAAAAAAAAAAAAAATCACTCAGCAATTGCTTTTATTATTGTTGAAATTGGCGTTTTTAGCAAGAACTGAGACATACTATACTACTCTTGAATTGAATAAAAATGGTGGTTTTATTTGACATTCATACTTATATAGTTTAGATTTTTGCGTTTAAGTGGAACAGAATAAGTAATTTTTGTGTTCTGTACACATGTCCTACAAATTTAATATAAATCATCAAATATCCATTTAGAATTTTTGGTTTTGACTATACATACAGTTAAAAGTCATTAAGAATGAATAATTTATGGATTGCATTAAAGCATAAAACCTCAATTGCGAAGAAATAAGATATAGTTTTGTGTGACCATCTTTATTCACATTTGTTGGCCTGCAGCCACTGTGTCTTATAATTGTGTAAATTGGAAAACAAATTACAGAAATGGATAAACAAATGTCCAGGACTGTTTTTCCTGATACAAAGTAAAAATATTTATTTAGTCTTTGTACATATATAAATCTCTGTTTTATTATTTCCTTGATCTGATATTCCAGTTTTTCTTTTTATCATGCTTTTTTTGAATGGTCGTGTTAACCCTTATCTAATTTAAATGCTCAGATTTTTGGAAGTGTTTATAGAGAATATTATCTCCATTTCAGCTACATAATAGATATAGAGTAATTCAAAATTACTTACATTTCTCTTAGAGATGAACAACAATATTTTTTACTCTTTTAAAAAAAATTGCTTCTATGCATGTGAAAGGTGTATTAATTCTACTTAAGCATCCACTAATCAGAAAACAAGGAATGGCCACTCCTACATAGCACAATGGCCAGGAATACAAGAATGTATTCTGTTTCCATTTAAAGTCAGATCCTGTAGCTGATCACAGGGAAAGAACCCTTTCTTCTTATCACACTGTGTAACAGTCTGATACCTTATCTTTTCCTTATTTTTTTCTTTTTCCCCAATAATGCATCACACTAATATTATCAGCAGGAATTCATCTCCCATCATTTGCATATAAATGGAGCTGTACCAATTTAGAATCTCCAGGAGCTCTGAGCTTATTTCGCTGTGCAGATAGTTTTCAGACAGGTATTGTCTATTCATTCAACACAGCCTTAAAGCTCTGTGATTCATCCCTTGATATAGAGCTGTGACACGAGAACACAAAGGGTGATTTATCCTGTGCGATTTAGTTCAGTGAACATGTACTGTCAAACAGTAAAATAGAGTGTATATATTGTATAATGGTGGACTTGAAATAGCATTTATAAACTGTCAGCTTATTGTAAAATCTTGTGCAATTTCTACAAAACTCTTCAATAAAGCTCTATTGCAAGTTGTTTTAGCAGCAGCTGCAGCTGTTTAAGACATGCTGGGAAAAAGCGATAACGGCAGTGCTTAGCACTTCATTACATATCATTAATTCATGTCACCATTATGCTCCTCTATTTACACTGTGCTGGCACATAACTTATCTGCTTACTTTCCTATAAAATCTGTCCAAGGATTATTTCCATTAACTTTCATCGCCAGATTTTTCTCAAATAAGATCGGAACCTTTTTTAGCCTCCTCTACAGGCATTTGAAGGTTTTCTTTTCTGCTTCTGGGAGTCCTGCAGCTATGTTTAGAAAGTTAATCAATGACGAGTTAGCTTAAGGAGTCCTCATTTGTGGGAGCCAATGTGCCCTTTGCAGCACAGACAGATTGCTTTCACAATTTCTAATCTCCTGTCATAAACATAAGGTGCATGAGGTGGTAGGAAATAGTATCTTGTATGTCAGGCTGTTGTTGAGCTCATCCCATCATACTGATAATAGACATAAAAAGAGCCAGATCCTCTTCACCTGTGAGGAGCAGTAGAGCTGTTTCATCTCTCCTGAGGCCAGTGTTAATGCTCCTCCACTCAAGTGCTTGAGTGTTGTAAACTGCAAGAAATCAAAAAGGTCAACTTGTACCCCTAACAAACTGGCAAACAACCCTATCAAAAGATCCATCGAGTAACTTAAGTTTTCATCTAAACATAATGTTATAACTGTTGTTATTACCTGTAATTAATGAGGGTATATTTTTTTTTCACTTGCTTCTTATGTTACTACTTCAGAACAGTTTTGCTCTTTAACCTAGTGAAGCTCCAACTGTTTCACTGGGTATGTATGCAGCTTATAACTCATGTTGAAATGAATGTTAATCTTGTGACTTGAGATACTTGCCTCAAGCACAGGTACTTCTGCAATAGTTTTCATTTGAAAATGTAAGTGTTGTGTCCAACTTTAAACGAGTCTCCAGTGAGTCACACTGGAATAGGACTCTAAGGAGCTTACAGTATCAGGCTAGCACAGAAAACATCAAAATACTTTACACATCAAGAACTGTGCTGAGACACTATGGCCGACACAGGGATAAAGTAAGATGTGTCTGATTTGGGTGCTTTTTGTGTTTGTTTGTTGTTTTGGAGTTTTTTACACACATATGTATGTTAATCTTCAAAATATCTGCATATCTAGAGATAGCTTCTCTCCTGCTTGAAGAAAAAGTCTGCAATAGAGGAATCCCTCCATATTTGCACTGATTCTATTTCTTTGTTTAAAAAAAAAAAAACAAAACCAAACCAACCAACCAAAAAATCTAACATGTATTCTTGTAATAGATTGCAATTGCAGTTTTAAATGTAGGAAAATAATTGGCTTAAGGCAGAAAATGGCACTACTGTCATGAAGAGAGATCTTATAGTGTCTGAGATTTTCAAGACAGCTGAATTGACATTGAATTCAGCTGAGTGTATAGGGGGTACAATGTGTTTCAAATACATTCACATATGTCTCCCAAGGAGGCACAGAATGTTCTGTGTCTCTCACCTGATTAGGTTGTTGTATGTCCATGCTAATTCACTATCATCCTGCAATCCTTGTCTGTTGTGAAAAACTCTATCTGCTCTGTGAGATCTTGTTTTGCCTCGCAATGCAGAAAAGGCATTCAGAGTTAGAGGCCAGAATTCTACATAGTTTTATGTATGTTTTATTCAGAGACAGTGTTGTTTATTGGCTTTATGGACAGTCATGTAAGTAATGATGCAGCAGTCAAGCTCATCCTACTCCAGACACACCGGCTCCAACTTAGGCTAAAGTATTCTCATTAACTGACTGCTGTATGGAAATTGTGATATATGGTTATGATCCTTGCACAAAGCTTTTAAGACTATAGTTACTGCTTCCTGTTCAAGGGAAAGAACAGACTGACATCAAATACGATTCTTTCTCTTCTAGAAAAATACATTCATTTCTACAGCTGACCTGCTCCTGGAGGGAAGAACAGCCTGTTCTCTGCTACTATGAGCACTTTCTGTGTTTTAATCTGTGTTCTTTGCTGCACAGCTGGTGGGAGCAGCAATAGGCCTAGAACTGAGGGACAGAGGGAGGCTTTCAAGCTTTCAAGTGCCAGGTCAGGAGTCTAATCAGAATCTGGAAATACAGTATCTAAAGGCAAGAGAAGATGAAGAAAACTTGCTCCTCCTTAAGTAGACATACTGTTCACATCGATGGACTTTTTTTAATTAGGTTTCTTTTTTTCTCCAATATGTTATTTAGCAATTATTTTAGCAGTTTCTTAGTACTTCATTCCATAGAATCTTCTAACTTTCAGCCAACTGTAGACTGCCTAAGCTTCAGTTATTGATAAGTTTTAACCAATGTATACACTTTGTAAAATTAAAGGTCCAGGTATATGTTTGTGAAATCCCACAAGTGTAAAATTTGACTTTAATGATATGATTGTGCTATCAAAGACTTTCTCATATTCTCCAGTGGAAGGAACTGAGATAAACAGCTAGAAGTTCAGCAGTCACTTCAGGATCCCATTTTGGTTAGTTCAAGAATGTTTTTCACTTCTACTTTTAAAGATATTATCACATCATAGAAATCTCATGGTTTCTCCACTGTAAAGATAGTCTAGATAAGTGGATTATAATTCCATTCTCTAGATATGCAAAAGAAAACTACTCTTTTTGAGCAAAGTACAGAATCAACAAAAACTGTGCTTGCTAGTCAGGATTGATTAGCAAATTCACCATATGCATTCTGAACAGACTGAAAATAACAAGGGAAAGGGAAGGGCAATTGTCAGATCACAGCCTTCTTAAAAAATTATTTTAGGATTGAAGACATAAACCGCTTATTTTAGAATTACATAAAGGATCTCCCTCCAGCAAGGGACTTACCTTCAGTAGACTAAGTGCTTCAAATATAAAACTGTAAAACTACTATTTTAGGATTAAAGAGTCCACATAGTAAAATCTACAGATACTACAACTGATTTGCATGATCTTCATAGTATCTTACACATGGAAATACAAAATACCAGAACTTTATAAAATTTACTTATGAGTTTAGGGATGATACTTAATTTCTGTACAATATTTGTAACTATACTATATTGTTTGTATCTAGCAGTTGCATGTGTTTCAAAAGACTTTAAAAAGTTAATGTGTTAACACCGATATCTGTAAACAAATGAAGAATGTTTTGGAAGCTATGTATTAATTTTTTAGCAACAAAATTTTAACAATTACATCTGTATAGTTTGGGGACTGACTGACAAGTTGACTAGAAGCCAGCAATGTGCCCTTATAGCAAATAAGACTAATGGTGTCTGTGATGCACTAGGAGGAATCTCACCAGCAATTTGAGGAAGATAATCCTGCCCAGCAGCAATGATGTCACAGCCAGAGCCCTGTATCTCATTCTGGTTTACTCTATCTGAACATCAGGAAACCTATTCTATTATGAGAGTAACTGAGCACTGCAACACATTGCCCTAGGAGGCTGTGGATTCGCCATCCTTGTAGATATTCAAAGCTGTCTGAGAATGGTCTTGGACAACCATCTCTGGAAGTAGCTGCTAGAGCAGATGGTTTGAACAGATAATTTCCAGAGGTCCTTTCCAATCTCAACAGCTCTCTGATTCTATGAACTAAAATCCAATGGTCTCACATACATTTATACTACTGCACTCCTTCTGAAATCTCTGAATTTTGTAATTTTATTTTTTTAATATCATCATGAGCAGAATTCAGTACTTTTATATTTTCCTGAAGTAGAAACTAATATCTAAAGAGGAACACAAAAATGTACATTTAAATAAACTATGTTTGGAAACTCTGAGTTTCCCACCAACAACTACTGAAGCACTTTTGGAAAGGATGTTAGCTGAGAAAGGCTAAAATTTGTAAAACAATGTCACTGCACCATGTGACCCAGCTTGTTATGAATAAGATTATTGTGGCTAATAGAGAAGCTGGTAATTATTTTCACATGTAATATCACTACAGATCCCATGGAGGGAAAAACAATAGGACATGATATATTAGTATACAGACAAGTAAAGACTGTGATGAAGGATTTACATTACCTAATTTAGCAGTATGTACTCAAGTGTGAATACATATTCAAACACATCTAACCTAAGTCTAAAGTCTGTAGTTAAAAGACTTTATTCCTAGTCACTGACTGCAAAGAGAACAAAAGAAGTCATGGCAGTTAGTTTAGGAGTCTTGGTTTAAATGGAATGAGTCAAATAAGTCTTACTAGGTTGCCTTCAGTAAATGTTCCAGACTCCTCCCTAGCAAGGCATCCCATCTTTCCTTGCTCACTAAAGGAAGTTTCCAACAGTATTGTACTGTGTACAACACTACAAATCACCCATATTATGTTTATGTACATAGCTATTCGGGTACTGAAGCACTAGAAATGGCACATCTTCAACTGACTGGAAAAGCAGTCTTTCTATTGTATGATAAAAAAGAGTGAGGGAAAGAAATGATGTACTATCATAGAACTGAAGACAAAGATAATTAAGGGTATGATGCAGCCTAATTAAGGTTTTGAAAGTTATCGTAAATTTGGAATCTTCTAGCTTTTCATTATTTCAGACTACTATTGTATAACTTTATCTTATGGAAATAAAACCAAAATTATATAAGCAACAGAAGAAAAAAATAACAATATAAATAACATCTTACTCAACTAAGCCTCATTGTATTCAGAGGTAACAAAAGTTCTTTACTCCAGAGGATACAAAACTTTAGAGGCTTGCTGTAAATTGAAGAGATGCTGGCTTTATCTGTCCCTCCTGAAAGAGCAAGCATGCACATATGCAAAAAACAAATCAAAAGAAAGACATAACATAAAATAGGAGGAAGGTCTATCTAAACTGTTATCCTAACTCTTACGGTAGCCAAGATAGGCATCAACTGAAAAACTATAAAAAATACAGCAGTATTTTGCTTGAACACTCACTTATCTTTCAACAATTTGCAGTTCACAGCAGTGGTGACTTTGTAATGAATATTCTTTCATGGATTCCTTCTGATAAACTGTTCCCTTAAGCTTCTATTGTCTACAATATTTTATGGTAAGTATCTTTAATGATGAAAAATATTAGCAAAATCTAATTATGGGAATTCCTTCTACACTTCTATGGACAGATTATTATTCGTCAGAACTCCATTAAAAAGTAGGTATAATGTCAGTGAAATTATACTTTCTCAGTGCTGATACAGAACAAAAAAATACATAGAAGAGGAAAGGAGTGACCTGCAGGTTAGTAATGACACAGAGACAAATGTTTTTTACCTTGATAATACTCAAGTGATAAAACTGCTGGACTGTTGATTAAGTAACATAATATCTTCATTGTCTAATTCTCATTTAACTTACTCCTATGTAATCTTTTTTAAATGACATTGACTACTTCTTTATAAGTACTCCAAAGCACTGAAGAAATGAAATAAAACAAGCATAGCAAATTTTAATGCATTCAGCAAGATTTATTCATATCCTTGTATCACAACACCTTGGTTTTTCATGCATGTCTAATAGCAGAGTTCAGTATTACATGTCTTAAAAGCATTTGCAAAAAGGTAAGTTCTACAATTAGGAGAGCTATAGTCAGGCAGGACAGCAAACATCTCATTTTTCCTGTTCCCTATGATATAATTACGTCACCAACATGTCCTGTAAAACTCTTTCTCAGAATTTTCTCTTGTATTTCACTCTGAGGAAGAAATGAGGAGTTGTGGCATGACTTATTACTTTTTTTTTTTTAATCTATCCATACCTTAGTGAGAGACAGAGAAAGCTCTTCTCCCCATAGGTCTTGCTCCTTCACTACATGGTCACAGAGGAGAATGTGCTGAGGCTGCTGAAGAGGAAGCAGGTGTAGTGAGTAATAGTAGCTCCTAAAGAAACGGAGGGAAATGGGTTTATGGGAAAATGAGATAGGAATTATCAGCGAAAGGGTTGTCTATGATAGGGATGTGGAACATTAACCAAATAAGGAAGTGGAACAGAAGACAGTACCTGTGTCTCACATCCCTAAGATGGGAGAAAGAATGTGATAAACTGATGTGAAGAAGATTAAAGAAAGAGAAAAAGAGATTTCTGCATTGAGCTGCTGCTCTCTGGAACCCATATTAATCATTTCTATCTCTCTAGTTGCACCTTCTTTTGCTGGAAACACTTCTAACTTTTTCAGACTGACTTTTTCATTTATGACCTGATAAAAAAAACAGCTCTAGACCTTGGCAAGTATCTCCCTGCTGTCATCAAGCTGCCAAAATACTAATAGACCATGGTTTCTCCTTAAATACTTTTTCCTGTCACCTCAAAACCAAATTTTGCCTGCCCTACTAAGAAACTTTGAGCTGTTTCTCAGTGTACCCTAGAGCAAATCAGATAGTCAAGAAAGCAGTCAGTATTCCTTTCCTCAGACGTCCTATGATTAAAAAATGCAAAGGAGAAAAATCATTCAAATTCTTCCTGTCAGTTTCTGACAGCTCATTATAATTATTGAATGTCAATGGTACTTTCAGCCATATGCAAACACATGGACAGCAATGGTTCCTGCACAAGATTCAGTTGGTTCAGAGACATAACAAAGCATCAGGAAAATGGATATAGGTTAAACAATTCACAGAAATACGTATGTATACACAAATATACAAGACCACGATCATTAGCTTAAAATTACCTTTTAAAAAAAAAACACTAGCAGTGTCTCTTATGACACACAACATTCTGTCCCTTCTGAATAAGGGCACAGTTATCACCATTGTCAGAGCACAGTATCAGTTGATCTATGAAAATATATAAATGATTCAGATCATTGTCATTGTCAATAATTCTCCAAACAACTGAGAACATTTAGTAAATAAAGGATGTTTATAAAAAAACCTGTCTGATGCAAAATAAAACAGTTTTCTTGTCTCATATTTATATTCAGATCTGCCATAATCCAAGTGAAATTCTACACAAAGAGGGTAAAAGTTCGGGGTTGGAATATCCCTCTTTTCTATAGTAGATAGTAACAGGACAAGGGGTAATGGGATGAAGCTGCAACACAAAAAGTTCCACTTAAGCATAAGAAAAAAAAATTTCACCGTGTGGATGACAGAGCAGTGGCACAGGCTGCCCAGAGGGGTTGTGGAGTCTCCTTCCTTGGAGGTCTTCAAGACCCGCCTGGACATGTTCCTATGTGACCTGATCTAGGTGAACCTGTTTCTGCAGGGAGGTTGGACTAGATGATCTCTAAAGGTCCCTTCTAACCCCTACCATTCTATGATTCTATGAAAAGTTAATTATGTACTTATACACTAAGCCATATTTTATTGGTATACAATGCTTTTCCACAAATTCTTTAGTTTTACTTGGAACATATATACAGTTACATTAATATTTACAGTCATTTAAAGTTGGAGGTTTTTTGTATAAGTTACTGTTCTTGTCTCATTGTTATTCTAAGGTGTCTTGTTCATTTCCAGTCTCCTTTACCCTTTTTATTCAAGAGACTTGGTATATATGCTATATGTGTCTTGAATATTCCGCTTAATACTGAATTTGTGCTGTAGAAAACTTCCTTTCTTCTTCATTTTTGGGGACTGTTATATTGTAATTAATCACCTGACAGTAATGTAGCTTTATTAATGAAATGGGCAGTGATATTGTGATGAGGGCAGAATCCAGAAGGATGATACTGAGTGAAAACATAGGCATTTGTAATTCTCTCTTACTGGATAAATTTTCTTTATTAAGAGTCTTGTACTAATAGATTTATCAGTAGGTTTAAGAACATGGGTTCCTTTTTTCTTTTTTTTTTTCTTTTGTCTTCGTTATGTTTTTTGTAAACAGACACAGCAGTTACATGGTTTTAGGCTATTTTTTGCCATCATTTTAAGTTGATAGGTCTTCTTATATACTAAGTAGGTTAGACAAACTCTCCTGAAAGAAGACTGCTAAATTCTATTTAAATGGCAGTTTACAGCTTGTCTGGACTCACTTGTGTGGCATGTACAATACTGATATAAGAAATTTGTAGCAGTATCTTTTAGGGCATTCGTATGTTTTAACTCCTATACTTTAATCACAAGTATGTTCTCCCTCTAGTTAACTCCAAGGAGAGAGAAGTTACAGCAGAACCTTTCTGTGCCTTTCTTTCAACAACTCTAGGTAACCTAAGCTCTAGGTAGTTACATTGATGTAGTGTTGTTATGTCCATTCATGTATGTGGTACCTGAGCAATTTTTAATAGTCCATGACGGAACACAGCCCAGTTTTATGTCAGTGAAACTTTTTAAGTTTTAAAGTTTCAAGCTATTTTTAGCTACTCTTCTTTAGTAAACAAACCAACAAATAAATTTCATGGTCAGGCAATTGAAATTCTCTGTTGTCATTTCTTTTCATTAAAAGAACCTGATCCCATGGAAGCCTGTGAAGACAGGGTCAAGAAAGAGCCAGTGATAATTGGAGATGGCAGATTTGGTTCATTAAGTATTTATTTATTCCTTATATGCTGGTGTTTGACAGCATCTTCACCATATGTGTTCCCTCTCTAATTTAATGTCCGCTTCCATCAGTGCTTTTCCAATCCCTACTGAAGGATAAGTATACTGACAGAGTGTGATGGTAACAGAGCTGGTGCTGTAATCTAAAATAAAAAGAAGGCAGTGAATATTTTTGTCACTATTTTTGAAAGGAGATTTTTGAATAAATTATCTTTGTAAAAAGATAAAAAGATTTTTTTTTTCCCCCTGACCTTACAATAATGGAAACTATGGTTATATCACATACACAATGTATTTTGGAACCAAGATATTATTTTCTATTAATTTTGACTCAAGCTGACTAATAACACCAAAATAAGACATAAACAGTCAGTCTACAAAACAGATTTTAAAGATTAAATACTAATATCTAAGTAATCAGTTTAAACTTTAGAATCATAGAATCATAGAATGGTGTTAATTTAGGTGTTACTTCATAGCCAAAGATGGTTAAATCAATACAAATACTTTTAACTTCCATCAATTTACATATTTAAGCTTATTATTAACCCATCTAATTTTGCCAACACTGTTTGTACTGCCTACTAAAATATGAATATTAACCTCTATATGTCTTGCTTATCTAAATCACAAGACAGCTAACTGAATTACTAGTTCTTCTGAACAAAAAGGTCATTGCAAAGTTGTTCAGCTGTTTAAAAAAATCTAACATATTATAAATTCAACTAAACAACTTCATACTCAGAATGAACAGTAATAATCTCACAATTGTACAGTGCAAAAACCTAAAATAAAGGGATATTAAATAAAACTGTTTTTAAATGGAATTTTAATTGAAGTTATGTTTCAATAGTAATTATAGCTTAGCTGTTGCTGCTACTGTGAACCATTTAAAGTCAAGTCTTTCTGAATAAGCACATAAACAATTCTACTACAAATACTGAGAAATGTGCTCACTGAGAAGCTGTTCCTCTAAACAAAGTAACTGAAATATTCATGACAGGAGAACAAAGATAAAGTAATTGAAACTTAGACTAAATATTTGTAGAATTTTCTCTCTAATTATTCTCTCTATTTTATTTAACTTTGCAAACATTATTGAAGACATAAGATGGTATGAATTTAAATATGGAAAAGTTACTAGAACTGAAACTTCAGTGAGGGCAATTTTAAAAATAATTATTCTTACTTATATAAGATACTGACAGTAAAGAAATATGCCTAAGTAAAGTCACTTATTGGAAGTCTCGTACACAAAGTACACTTACAAGTCTCATTTTAGTTAGGTTATATATATATACTCAGGGAAGTCTAGTTTTGTTCCATCTGAAGGAGGAAATTTGAAGTCAAACAAAAGAGAATTTGTGTAATATATTTTAAGGGAAAGCTAATGTTTGATTCAGCTTTGTACCATATCTTCAAATACTTTTTTTTTTTAAAATGAAAAATACTATCTCCTATGAAGAAAATGCTTGTTTTCCTTGAGTCACAGACTCTCTCTCTGCTACTCTATACACGTCAAATAAACACCAGTGAAGGTTTGCTATTTGTCCTGGGCCTTGATGTTATTAGCTTCTAAAGTTAATTTTGTCAGACTATAAAAATCTCAAACAGGCCTCAGAAATCCAGCACACAGATGTTTGTCTGCAACATTTCCTTTAACTGGATTAAATGCTTTTGAAGTTACATTGCAGTCCGACTGTTGGCCACATCAAATTTCTCCCTCACTTTAGAAAAACTTAGTCACCTCTTTTAGCTTTCAGCTGAGGTTTCTTAGAATTCTTTCCTTCTTCAACTTGTTTTCTTATTTCAAGACATATGATATGAACAGAGCTCTACTCATTACTCTCTTAGAAGTGTGTGTCTTTATTATCTGTTAAGTTAATCATTTGCTCATAGAGACATAATTCAGAAGGACCTTGGGAAGGCTTTAGTCCAATCTACTCAAAGCATGGCCAGGTCTGAGGTAAGAAAAATATGCTTAAAGCTGTGTCCAGTTTTGTGTTGAAAACATGTAAGGACCAAAACGGAACCTTCTGTCTGGACAATATCTTAACTGTCCACACATGGAAAAAAGTACCTGATCTTCCTTTGTTTAATTCATATGTATGTCCTCTTGTCATCTAGACATTCACTGCTGTGAAGAGTTTGACTTTGTATCCTTGATGACCTCCTCCTTATTAAGTCCTTCACATTAATCTCATCTGCAGGTTGAAAAAGCCCTGGTGCCTCAATCTCTCCTCAAAGGAAAAGTGATTCTACTCTGGATCATCCTAGAGACTCTCCCCTGAATTAATTCCAGTGTAACAATGTCTTAAACATCTGACATCCATAATAAAAAGGTTATCAAGTTCTTCCTATCAGTCAAAATAAAATTAACTATGCAGTAGAAATTATTCTAAAATCAGAAAGCAAATATAAAGCTCAATTTTACAATGGAATAAACAAAAATGAAACCCAAGTGAGTTTTCCTTGTGTAATTAAGATAAAATTTGTGTCATGTATTGTAGATCAAACATTTTAGGTACCAGAATTATTATTTTAAATTACATTAATATATAATATTACTGTATTCTTTATACTAGAGGAATAATATTTATGACAATATAATAGAGCAAAAGGATGACTCTAGCCACAATAAATGTTTTTTTGAAGGGCAAGCTTAAAATCACTGATTTTTCTCAGGCTTCTAGAGACAAAATTACAATATTTTCCCAATAATATTGGACAAAACAATGGATAAAAATGATCTAGTCCTAGGCAGGAAAATGCTCACTGAGCTTCATAATAGTTCTTCATTCTTAGCTCTGTATGTTCCTTCTCTGTTTCTAACATCTGCTTCTAAGGAGTTAGGTATTTTTAGAACAGCAATCCCTGTGCTATAAAGGTTTCGTTAAAATACTTGAAATATGATCACATAGCTCTACCAAATGGCTGTGAAACGTCCTGATTTCTGAAGACTTAATATCAGACTTTCAGACTAAATTTAGTTCTATCTGTTTACTGTAAAGGAAGTCTGAACAAAAAACTTACCACATGTATTGACTTTATAAAGTATTTGGTGTATTTATAAAGTTCACCTCACCTGTCTGTCCCTTTGTGACTTTTCTACTCATTTATCTCCCATGCTTTAAATCAGAAAATTATTTAGTTGGAAACATAAAATGTCTAGTTTTTTGGTTGTTTTCTCATTTTAATTCACAATACAGTTAAAGGTAGTTAAAATCAACTGAAAAAGTGATAGGCATTGAGGTGGAAACAGTGACAAGAAACTGAAGTTGGTATTTACATGTTGCACTGTCATATAGCAGTCACAGAATATAACTCTTGGCTAAATTTGGACAAATATAATCTCACCTCCATTTGGGGAAATTAATTTAAAAAACATTTAAGTCATTGAGTAATGAACTGTAAAAATGACAGGAGTAATTTCAGTAGTATTTACTGAAATTAACTACTTTTAATCCCAGATGATAAGATTTATATTCCAGCTTTTCTTTCAGGAGTGAGAAGAAAGAATTTTAAATATAACATTTTATGACATTTTATACAATCTTGAAAATATTTTTCTGTAAGATGGAAGTTGCTGGTTTCATTATTAATGTCACATTTTTATTTCATTTCCTCCCTCCAAAAAACAATAGAAAATTGTGTTTTACTGCTGTTGCTCTGATATTTTAAAGCTAGAAATAAAAGATATTTGTCAAAAGTTACTTGTTTTAAAGTCCTTTGTTTCTATTCCTCCAGGCAGAGAACAGTTTAATTTATACAATGTATTTATTAAACTTTGTTATTACTTTTGCCACAAAAGGAGCAAAACTTGAATCTACAAAACTTATTTTGTATCATAGTTTAGATCTGGGACTTCTATCTCAAATTTAAATCTCAGTAGATTCAGTGGTTCATTTCAAAGAGAAAAACCTTCAGATTAGGAAAGGTCAAACATTCACAATAAGCCTTAAGACAAGCTCCAGATAAGGTCTTAGAGGTCTGAAGTAAGGTTTAGATGAAATGGAAGTAATGATGTCTAACACTGAGACCTAAATCCCCAATTCAGTTCCTGCCTATTCCCATAAGTTTTATTAATGTGACACTTTCCAAGCATTCCTAAAGTTATTTAGAAGTGATGCTGAGTCTTGATGGAACTAAGTGCAGTGTCATCGACTTCTTGGTGTAAACATAAGTGGGCTGCGCAACTTTTTTTTCCCATCCAATAAACTCACTCTTGTAAAAATTCTCAAAGCTTTCCTGATATTTATCTAATCAATTAGGCTCTATTAAAATAGTGTGGTTGATTTCTTTCATACACAGACAGGGCTCTATCTCCCTTTTTATTAATATCTAATAGACTAAATACTTATCAGGCAAATTATGACTTCTTATGACAAAATAGATTCACATTTTCTAAACTCTAATTTAAAAAAAAATGCTTTTCTAACTAAAGTAGAGTTAAACTTGAGAATCAGTGTAAAGACAGGTCTTCTTTTCTGGAATTGCTTTCTTGTGCAGTGAGAAGTTCTTTATTGTGTAAGAAGGAGTTGAAGATTTTAAAGGAATAAAAGCTACATAAAACAAACACAACTCTAGTGACTAGTAAACTATGTGGGAAGCCGAAACTTTGGTTTTCAACTGTTCCCACAGTAGGCTGAGAGTTGGTGGTGGGTTGTTTACTATTTTGCAATTCTGCATTTTACTCCCCAAATTTGAAAATTAGTTCTAAATAGAAGACTGAGATTTCTCTGATCCAGAAGTTATAAAGTAGTATGTTCCCTTATTCCCTCTCTGAACTGGTAGATCTGAAATGATTTGCTGGAGAGCATAAAAACTCCCAGGGAGAAACATAAGATACCTTTTCCTCTGCCTTGCAGCAAGAATACTTTTGCAGTTAAGGTGCTGTCTTGAGGGACAGGAGAATTCTGTTTCTGTCCCCTGATATTTTCAGGGTCTATTATTTGTTTGTCTGAGAGGAGTGATGCAAAACATTGACTTATTGTACAAAGATAAGTAGATAGTGTTTTTTCCGCATTATTTTAACATTCCTGTTGTCAAGGTTACAGGTAGATCCTTAAGTCCTGCCCTGAGGTGCACTTAACAGAAAAGATGATGAGATTGATGTGAGAAAAGACTGAACATGACAAATAACAGTACAAGAAGCTTGCAGAAATCACAAATCATACTGTGATACATTTCTGGATCACAGATGGTTCAGGTGGAGGCATGTAAGAGATGGTTGATCTTCAAGGAAAGCATTGGGCCTTTTGGGGAAAGCAATTTCATCAGGCCATCAATGTCTTGATAACACCATCAATAACATAAAGTTGAGATAACATGCAAATAGGTTAATGGCTTCCCCAAGACTAATTAGGAAAAGAGATACTTTTTTACTTAGGAGAGAAAAAATGCAGAGAAAGAATGGGGTCAAAGTAGGCCAGAGACAAAAGAGCATGGAAAAATGGAGGGGAAAGCTACAGCTTGCATGTAAACTAGTAGCATGTGAATGATTCTATTGTGTTTGTGTCCATATATCTATTTGGAGTATATGTTCAACTGTGCTACCAGCTGTACCAGAGAAAATCTGTAGTATTGCTTCTAGAACACCAGGAAAGAAGAATTAACTGGGTCTTTCAGTCCACCAGATTCATTTTCCCTTAATCTCCTGTGACATTTGCACATTCTTTAGGTGAATGAGCAAAACCAAGCTCTTGTGTTATGTTTTTCAGGTAGACGTTCAGTAGTCATTAATCCTCAGCATTTTAAACTGGCATAAAAAATATTCTGAACCAAAGTACCCCTCATTCTAAGCATTCCGTAAAATCTCATTTTGCAGAACTTAAATTTGTTTATAAATTGTATAATTAATCCAGATTCCTAATTTAGGTGTCTTTAGGGAATCTGGCTTTAGAACTATGTCTTTATATCATTTAAATATTTTGAATTTGACCATAATCTTACATAATTTTTGTATATTGAAGCCTCAGTGAAAGAAGTATTCCCGTGTGCTTGGTAGCCTTACGTTTTCCATAAATAAAACAATAAATAAGTAGTAGGAATTCTAATTTGTTAAATATTAATAAAAACTTTAAAATATTTTTATTTGTTATTTTTAAAGCTTCTTATCCTCTTTTACTCAATTGTGCTTTTTTGCCTTTTTTTCTCTGAATAATTTTATATTTCTCTTCCTCTTAGCTTAGATTTAGGATTTTTTGTTAGCTTTATTCACTGTTTATGAAAAATAAATAGTAATACTTCAGGAGATAGAACATCTGTTTACTAACAAATAATTCAATTTTAGTGCCTACCTCAGCAGCATGGCTTAAAAATGTTGCATTAGCACATTTCTCACTTGATTTGGATGTGGTAGATCAAAGGCAGGCAATAAATACAAATTATGACTTCCTAATCTACAAGTATTTCACCCCAATGCAAAATGAAGGCACTAGATTCAAGTCCTAACTCATTCCCTTGGAGAACTTAACACTGCAATTTTCTGTTCTTTCTTACCTCATGCTATCTATTTAGATATTCATGTCTCGTGTAACGTTTCTCCGAAATTCACCGTACTGTCCTATATTCCTTGGGCATATGACAATACCTTATTCAGAAGATGAGGGAATGGATTCTGCCCAGCTTTTTTTCATAAATGTTCCATACTTTAGTAAACTCTATATTAATAAATGAACTATAATTGAAATGAAAAGTTTTTTTCTGCTGATACCCCAAAAGATTTGACCATTACAGTCAAAGATACAATATTCCTAAATGTGTCATTGAATAAGTGGTAATATTAATATGTTTTCATTGAAGTCAGTAGTAGAAAGAGAATACTAGACTTATGGATGTCTGAGTATAGTGTGAAGGTACTCCAGAAATACCTGTGTGATGTGTCTGGTAAGGTATAACAACGTTGTGCAATTTAAACATCTTGTAGTTTCCTCGGTTTTTTATAAGGCTGATCTTTACAGTCATGAAGCACTGGGACAGATTGCCCAGAGAAGTTGTGGATGCCCTATCCCTGTAACTGTTCAAAGTCAGGTTAGATGGTGCTCGACTCAACCAGGTATAGTGGAAAGTATCCTTTCTGAGGTCCAACTGTCAATATATCACTGCTACATCCATCACTAAACCATGTCCCAAAGTGTCACATCTACATATGTCTTGAATATTTCCAGGAATGGTGACACAAACACTTCCCTCGGCAGGTTGTTCCAGTGTTTAACAATGCTTTTGATGAAGATTTTTTTTTTCAAATATCTAATCTAAGCTTCTCCTGGAGCAACTTCAGGCCATTTACTCTTGACTTTTTGCTTGTTACTCGGGGGAAGAAACTGACACCCACCTCATCACAAGCTCCTTTCAGGTAGTTGTAGAAAATGAGATCTTCCTTAAGTCTCCTCTTCTCCAGACTAAACAACTCCAGTTCCCTCAGCTGCTCCTCATAAGACTTGTGCTCTAGAGCTTTCATGAACAATTTTAAGATTCTATTATTCTGTGAATACATCTGTCCCTAAACACAATAAAGAGAATTGGAGATATTGACATCACTGTCCCAAAAGCAATGTAGCTGAGTCTTTCCCTTCATTTTGTTTCCCTGCCTTGAATATTCCTTAATTACTTCAATTTTTTTAAATAGTTATATCTTTTTGTTAAATTTCTGTATAATGAATGAGTTTTCTTTGTTGTCTTAGGAACAATCATCTCCTTCTCCTGCTTCAGTATGGTTTTAAAAGATTTTTTTTAGTTGCCCTAGGCTTCTATGAATTGAATCCAGATTAATTTTCTTTTTGGAGTGGCTGAACATTCTGAACTAAATGTGACCTTGTGCAATAATTGAGTGAAAGAAAATGCTTTACTTCTATGTTGATACCTTTCAGGACTCTTTACACGCTTATTGCAGAAGCAGATTTGTTTAAATTTAAAAAATATTTTTTCCATTTTATAAAGAAAACTGAAAACAAAACCAAAAAATAAAAACCCAGAGCACTCCAAGTCATAAAAATAGCAAGATTAGAACTTAAAATATTCTGTGGTTTGAGGCATTTCTATCTCAGAAGACCAAAACAGACATAACTTTAAAAAGGCTTGTCAATGCTGCCACACGTGTTGTCAAGCAACCAAAGCCTGGAAGCAGCTACCTGACTACACTCGACTGTCCATACAGAATTGGATTCCAAGACAGAATAAGCATTCACTGTTACCTAATTTTGAAGCAAATCTGTTTGTTTCAGCTTTTGACATAGTGATGCTCTGCTTAACAGGTTTTTTTAATATCTCACACTCTCCTCCTGCCAGTAGAACACCTGCATTCTTCAGACTGGCATTTTTGCTGGCCTGGCTTTGTTTTCTGCCATCAGTATAGGTTTCATATTGTGGAAAAAGTCTTGTATAGAGTTATTTTAGTCTCTTGCATATGAAATATGAAAGCCTAGGTCCATTTCTGTGATGCAGTCTAACAAAAGCTTCTTGTTTTTGTCTAACCTAACATCCTGATTTTTCCTTATGTTGTTTTAAGAGTAAATTATACTGCTGTATTACAATAAATTCAAGCAAACAAAAAGAAAACACCTGATACAAAAAGCTACAGGGTCAGAATTATCAAAAGATCTCTTTTTGCAGATGATATTCTGGTAAGAAATGGTGACCATAATTACACAGATGTGTGTGCATGTATTTTAACTCTGATTTCAGCTAACAGTATCTGACAACTTTTTGCATAGTCTCTCATTCTTAATTGTGCTACATCTATGACTCTACTTCTATTATATTAGACATGATACTAATATATTTTAAATGGTCTTGTAATTACATCAATGCCCTTAGGCTACGGCTAATTTCAACTTTATCTTTCATCTAACTTCACTTGAGCATGTGTGTGCATGTGAAAAAAAAAACAAATGGAGTCTTCAACAGTTTCTCAGTTTAAAACTATTGCAAAATTATAATCCATAAAATTATGCTTAGAGTAACCTAGTATCAAACACTGTTTAATTGTGACTGTTTCTCAGTTGACAAGACAAAAAGGATTGTCTTAGCTACTCAATGTGGGTTTTTTTTTAGGGCAAGAATAATAAATTATCAAGGATAATAAGGTAACAACTTTCTTTTCTGGTAGCAAACTGGATGCTGATGACATATGGGCTACTTCTGTTTTGAAACACATTACTAGGAAATTGGAAAAAAAAATTGTATTCTCAGTTTAAGAAACCTTAGTCAAACACCTGAAACAAGTTACTTTGGCCATAATAAATATATGAAGACAAAATTAACTTTTTCTTTTTCTCTTCTTTATATATTAAAGTGTACAATACTTGTTTGTTAATGTAATTATAAGTTTCAAAAGGCTTTAGAATCATATAAAATTGAAACTTTAAAAGTAGTTATCGTGTGTTAATTTTATATACTCGGTGTTTGTAGTATGCAGTGACAAATCATCATAACGTGTATCTGTGACATCTGTTTTTTTCTTTGTTTTCTGAATAATAACTTGAAATGTGAAATTATTCCTAAACAAGCAAAGGAGATGTGACACAATATGGGGACTGCACATAAAGTTTTTTGTGAATACTTAGTATTGTTCTAATTTGTGAGTCTGCCCTCCAACATTATTTTCCTTAAATAAGAAACAGATTTTCAGAAGTGTTTAAGATTTCCTTTATATATTATCTAGATATGGATCTATTCACTGACTTACAATAAAAGTACAGACTCCCTGTGATGTTGTTGGATTACTCCTGTCTCTACATGTGAGGAAGGTGTTACATATTTGTATATATACATATGTATGTACACACTAGTTTAAAAAAACACTCTGAGTTTGCTGTATCCTAGAGCACCTTAGGGCCTTTTACAGCAGTTTTAAAAATATCAGTGACCAGAGGGTTAATGCGAAGAAACCAAGGAGAAAAAAAAAAAAAAGGCGTAAAGGAGAAGGAGGTAACACTACTAATCTCTGCTCATTTTTAGAAATATTTAGGCTTAACTTTCTGAGGTGTAGGTTCACTTTTGACAATTTAGAGACTTATTCTGTACCAGAGGGAGTATATCCATTTACATTAAAAGAAACTAGTAAGTCACTACTATAATTTCCATCAGGAAGTAACTTAATTGAAGCAGAAATTGTGAACAGAGAAACATATGTCTACCAGTTTTCTGCTCATATAATCAGTTGAAAAGATTTTTACAGAGATATAATACAAAAACGTGAGTGTAAGATAACATCTTTAAAATCTCATCTGTTTTTGTCCCCAAAATAAAAAGAGATATTTTTACAATTCCAATTCTGAATGAATGCAAATAGAATGGGTCATCTGTGGAGATGTAAAGATATAAGATATAAAAGCTGTCATGCACTTTTGAACCTTAAAGAAAAAAAAAACAAAACCAAAATCCTTCCGTCTTTGTCAAAGGTTGGATTAGACTGTAATTTAAAGACTGTATGCCTTACTTAACTTTTAGTTCTTTCTCTCACAAAAATACTACAGATGATGAGGACTCCATGTTGTTCCTGGTCTTCTACATTGAACTGTGCTCCAGAACATAAATAATGTATGTTTGTGTGTGGGTATACACACCCAGATTTTCCTAAAGATCATTCCAAAGAAAAATGTATTCTCAAACATGACTCATCTTGCAATTAGGACATATTAGAACACTATTAATTTTCATAAGCTTGCAAAAAGATTATTTTTAAGATGATGATTTCCTTAGGACACGATGATGAGTGATAAATCTGTGCCATTTAAATAAATGTTAAGAAAATATGGTTGAAAATTCAAGAGACAAACCTTATATTTTTATGATATTGATTTTCGGATGTTATTTGAGGACTTCTGTATCTCCTGTTTAACAACTCAAAGCTAGGAAAAGAACTTCTCCCTAATTCACAGACAGATGACACTAATGATCTACATTATTTTCCACTTAAAAAGAAAAAAATGTGCATAAACAACTAGATATTTCTCCAAGGGAAAAAAAATCTTCATAATTCTTTATATAAATCTATTGATATGATATCCTCAGTTGTTGTCACCTATACTTGATTGCAGATCTGCATTTGAAGCTGATCCTGAAAGACAGTTAATATTTCCATCTGTTCAAGAAAATAATGCTTTTCCTATATTTGGATAAATTCCATTTCATAGTTATATGTTTGGATCTGCTATGAATTACAGAAATAGATTAAATATTTAATGCTCTTGAGTGTTTTTTTATTTGCTATAGAAGGGTTGATGCAACACTTGTGGACCAATCCAAAGAGGTAAATAAATAAAATTAATATTTAGAATTATTTACTCCTTTCCTTATTTAAGAGAATCCTTATGCCAGTTGGAGTAATTTTCCTCGGTCTTTGTTTCGGCAAAAATCCAAATGTTAAAGAGTTCTAGATTTTAATCAAATTCATCTGAATCAGGTTATAAGGATAAAGTATTCCCTGTGAGAAACCTGAAGCAATACTTCTAAATGATAAGAATTAATATCTACATCAATTGAACTCTTAAGTACCTAGGGTTTATAAAACACTTGTAAGATTTTTTTTTAGTCCAACTTCCTGTGTTTTGTTTATTATGATATTTTATTTTGCTACACTAATAACCATTATATTGTTAAATCTTTGTCAATTCAAAAGGGTGTTGAACACATCTTTTGGCATGTTTCTTCATCTAGAAAGTTGCATTAAATTTAAACAGTTGAACTAGATAATCACTGTAGGTTCTTTCTAACTCTTCTCCAGGTTTATCACTTTGATGATGTTATTCTAGTATTACCATGTTTCCACACAATCTTCATCACAACCCACAGAGGTAGCTTTTCACAGACTGCCTTGCAGCTTTCTGTCATGATGGACTTCATGTATGGAATAAAATCTTAAACACAGACAGTTCTTTGTAAAATGCTATTTGACTAGACTACCTGGGATATGTCTATACAGCTAGAGTTCTGTTAGCTACAGATATTTATTAAGCACATCTCCCCTTCCAAAAATTTACTTCCCTTTTCACTCCTGGATTCTATATCCTTGGTTACCTCTATTGAACAAACAAACCTTTTATACTTAGCTATCATTGTGTTTGAAACATCCAACTGCTTCTAAAATAAACTTTATTTGAAGTTTAAGGATGTGGGAATCACTCTGAGAAAGACAGTGGAGGCAACATTGCACTAGGCTTGGCTCACTCTCTGTACAGTGTTTCAACAGGACTTGTCCCTCAGAGATCCAATCTGTTATCACAGTACACAGGACAAGTAGTATATTATTTGTTTTTTATTCTATAAAAGCATCACGTTAGTAGTCTATAATTCAGCCCTGTGATTATAACATACATGATCTTAGGAGAGTTATTTAGCCTGAAGAAGAGGAGGCTGAGAGGACACTCACTCTCTATAGCTATTTGAAAATGGGTTGTAGTGAAGTGGTGATTGGTCTCTTCTCTACAGTAATGAATGATAGGACAAGAGGAAATGAGCTCAAGATGTACCAGGGGAGGTTTAGGTTGGATATTAGGAAGAATTTTTTCACTGAAGGAGTTATTTAAGCATTGGAATGGGCTGCCCAGGGAGATGGTAGAGTCACCATCCCTGAAAATATTTAAAAGACATTTAGATGAAGTGAGAAAGTATATGGTTTAGTGATGGGCTTGGTAGTGTTAGGTTAATGATTGATGATCTTAAAGGCGTTTTCCAAGCTAAATGATTCTATGATTCTATTCTGTGATCGTTTGTACAAGTCCTATCAATTTTCAGTGACATTTAGAGCTCTCCGTCCCTTGATATTTTTAAAAATTTTCACAAATCCACTTGGAAACTTTTTCTTTTTCTTTTCCCACAGATTGTTTGAGTGAGTTTTTAACTACACAGAAATGACCAGGAAAATAAACAAAGAAGCAGCTCAAATCACAAGAACTGAAAGTAGTACTTTACTTTTACCATTACAACTATTTTTTTCCCTTCCTCTTAATGTTACTAATGTAAACTTTTACTAAAATATGTTCCTTTTTTTTTTTTTTCTTGATAGTCTACAATAGGAAAGGCAGGTGTAGCTCGGGGTGAGGGAAAAGATGTGGTAAGCTGTATCTCATGTATACATGTGGTTAAAATTACAGAGCAGCTGGATCTATATTTCCCTGAAAGGAACAAGGCAGGGTAAATTATTAGGTCGGAAACCTGATTGATCAAATCAGAGCTTTCAGTGTTTGTTTTTGAGAAAAAACTGTTAGTCTTGTCCTGACATGAAACATTTAAGTGCCACTGAATTGTCATCTAGACACTGGAACTGAGGCTCCACTGGGACTTGATTTTGTCAATTTTCACTGAAAAACAGATCTTTCTTTTATTTCTTCAAACTGGCTTAAGTTATTTACAATAAAACTTTGTTAATGAGTACATGAATTGCCTTTTGATATACTTCAAGAACCAGTAGTAAATACTCTTTCCCTTTGAAATATATGTTTTCTAGAGGTGTCAGTTTGTAGATAGACAGTAATGAAGACCAAAGAAGTTTAATAATGAAATAGTATCACTGCAACTCAAATTTGAGAATGGGATAGAAAATCGGCTAAAGAGGGCTTAACAATAGATACTTAAAGTGGCATGTAGAAACTACTTAGTAGGCATGCTTACTTAGTAAGCATGCAGAAAAACTCAGCCTTTGAAACTGAAAATGTTCAACCAGAATAAATCTGTTATAGAACCCTGTCTTGTCTTCTAACTTGAGACCAGTGGATAGTGATCTAGGAAAAGGACACACACTAAGCAGTGCTTATGGAGTAGATATAATTCTTCAGAGACACATCAGCTTTCTTAAGAGTGTACAGTTCATGCGTGATGTATGTGCACAGGAATGTCTATTTACATGGCAGGTAGACATGCATAGTCTTTGTGCAAATGCACAGGATTCTATCTAGGCCACAAAAAAAGGAATTTAGATGCTATTGTTGTATGTAGTCAATACTTTTCAACCTGGTTAGTCCAAAATACAATGCTCAAAACTGATTTCAAGGCATATGACACTGGTAGTCATTAAAATTATTACTAATAATATTAATATTGATTTTTAGTTTGTTCTGACCACTATTTATTTTTTTAAACTTGATCCAACTGGAAATGTATAGTCCAAGCTTCATGGAATCTGGATTTAATTCAAAATCATCATTATGTACTGCCCAAATGTAAGTGATACTGGACAGAATAAAGTAATACTTAAATTCCTTAGTTGTTTATCACATTTATTGATATCAGGACAATAATGTTGAAGGACATAACTGTATTTCACTTTTGGTCATTGCCTCTGCCTAGATAAAACTACAAGAATTGAGAGAACATTTATGGTAGTATTAATATTAGGAGACAAATATTAAGATGTTATTTATATTTAATATCAGGAATCAGTAACAGCAATGTCATTTCCAGATTTCTCTTTTTCTTGTGGCAAAACTCATTTTGTCTCCTGGAACAGTTATATTCAAAAAGTACATAAATCATTGACAAGAGATTTTGCCCCTAGAGTAATAATTTTGTCAGAAACAAATAGTAGGGTGAATTGAGGAATTTCTGAGATTCTTTACATAGTCTTTAATTTCTTTGAAAACAGACACTTTTGTCTGCTTAAGGCTATGAGAATTGTGGTGTCTGTGCATTATGAGCACACTAGGTGCTATTTTGCCTGTTACATAACTCTAAGGAATGAATGCATAGAATTTCACCTTCTTTGAATGTATTTTGAAGAGACATCCACACTCAGCTTGCAACAAGATGATTGTTAGAGCCCAAAGGAGTTTTATTTTAGTGGGACTATTGACTATGCCATATGTGGAGAACATGGTTAACAATTTTATAATATTTTTTTGTCTTTAAAATCACTTGTTTAATAAAAAGATCTTATGCAACGGCATTTTTTTTTTTTTTTTCTTGCTTTTATTTTTTTCAGTTTTCCTCCAGAATTCTTATCAAAACAGTTTATTGTGAAGTCTTAAATTTTTGTGTGAGTTTAAATGAACAGTAGATACACTGACTGGATCTGTCCCAACTGGAAGATCATTAACAAGGCAGCAAATGCTACTGTGAACAAGAAACTACTTTAACAAGTCAGAGATATGGATTTCAGCATTTTGAACCTTCAAAGGCTTTTCTCTATTTTCACTTTTTCATGCTACAGTTACAGTTCTTGATCTGCAGTCAAAAACAAGCATGACACAATTTCCATGGCCTCAAGGCTAAAAACTTACTAACAGCATTGTGTCCCTATCATTGGAATGCAGTATGTGTGTGTGTGTCTCTGTATGGATGTGAGTTGATTAAAAATAAAATAAAATATCCAACAAGAAAAGTGTTACTGCAGATATAGTTTTCCTATGGCTAAAAAGTATCTGTTAAAATGTTATCTTCTTGAGTTTTTAATTAAATATTAATATAAAGGAGAAGAAAAGTATCCCACTTAGTTTCTTTCCTCAAGCACTAAAGACACAGCATGAATGTGTATGCACAAATTATAGTATTTTCAGAAAATAGGACTTCATAATAAGATTTTTTTCAAGTATTCATCTTAGATGTGAGCAAACAGGAGCAGATGCAGTGGCAATTCTTCTACATCTCATTAGTCTGCATAGTGCCTTGAAGGTTACAGACATTAATTTCAGGCATCCGGTACTCTTATCCTTCTCAACATGCACATTCAATTAAAATCCTTTTCTTTCCAAGAGCAACTTTTACCAAAAGAAAAAAAAGTATTCAACATATTATCCTGTGAGTGTCTGAATCAGAGCTGTAGAAGTGCATATGACATGCACTGGAGTTACCATATGTAAGTCTGCCTCAGTGCTTTTTGGTTCAGAGATGGTCTACTAAGTGCACATAAACTGCTGTCAGTTTATGGTATGAAAACCTTTAAGCTGTAATTTTCAATTAACTTTGGCTTAAAATCCTTAAAGCATAAATAAGTTACACATTCAGGCATATTTTAAAAAAATAAACCAAAAGACAACAAAAATTTTCATTACTGTATGACTTTCTTTGGTTAAACAAATTGATAAAATACGAACATTGTTGTCACTATTCAAAACAGCCAGCTCTCCTCAAGCCAAATGCAAAGATGGAGAAAGTACGTACAGATTGATTCCTATGTTACATAACTTTATAACCATCTTTGACAAGCTTCCAACTGAGTCTTACTGGCTGCAGAAGAGTCTCAGTGTTGCAAATTATTATACATGCAAGACATCTCACTGAAATCAGCAGGACTCCTCATGTGAGTGCACGCTGTCATTTACATCAAATATTTGTAAAAGGCAGTTCCTGCTTCAGATGTGATAAAAACATGTTGGCCTCGTCTAGAAAGTCTCTGCAGCTTTGTTATGTTCTCTGTAGTGTTTGACAAGCAGCTAAGTGACCTAGCAATATTTACCTCACACTTGAAACCCTTCAAACTTTCAGTGAACTTCTGGTTCAAAAAAAAAAAAAAAAAAAAAGAAGAAAAAGAAAAGAGGGAGTGTGGGGAGGCACAGAGTTAGAGGCCAAGGAGAAGAGAGAGAAGTGGTATTCAGTAGCAGAGTATCTAGGAGACCTAGATTTCAATTCTCACTTTTTCTCATCCCCTGTACTGGAAAAGCTGTTGAGGCAGCTGTTCAGTGTTGCCTGCCATTTGGTTGCCATTCAGCAATGACCTCTACATGAATCGGTGGTGGTGCTGATGAGAACCAAACTGCAAACTGCCTCTCAGTCCTCAACAGTAATAAAGATGGAAGGAAGCTCTCTGGAAGCATTATGTTTATGTAAGTGTTGTTAACATTTGCTATTTTATCTTGTGTCTTGATATGTGTATTACCCTTAACAACCCCATCTTGCAATTATGTGATTGTTTTTCAGCTTCAATTTTCAGTTAGAGTTTTGCTTACTCATTGTACAGGAAAGATAAAAGTAGGTTCAAACCTGTGAAAATGCAAAAAGTTTAACCTCTTTTTACTTAATTTGTATGAAAAGAATTATAGAAACGACTACACCCTTACTTGTTACTCAAAGTTGGCCCTTGCTCTTAAAATACATTCTTAAATATAATTTCTAATCTGTTAATAAACTTGTCAAAAAAATTATTCTCCTGCTGTTATTTTTACACGAGAGCAAAACTAGAAATTAGAAAATCATGTCTCCCTGTCATTCCTTCTTTCTAGTAATTTCTTTACCCCAGGAATAAAAGCTTCTTTTAAAAGTAGAGATAGCTCCAAGTATTTTTACAGCTTGTGTCATTTTATGTTTCTCTATGTAAGGAACAAATCAGCTCATCACCCATTAGAAATATTAATCTCAAATTAGATTCCAATAATCCACTGTGAGTGTAAGCATTTCAAAATATTTAAGCAAGTTTTGACATCACATTAGTGACCAAGTGACATTACATTTGAGGAGATTTTTGCTGTTTTTGAGAGATGCTTTAACATTCCAATAATATGTTACACCACTCCTGATGTGCAATACTGTGGCAGTACCTATGCAAAATTTATGAACATGACCTGTTTTATTTGATTATATAGAATAACTCAGAATACAAGCTTTCTTTTTGTGACAAATGATGTTGTAAGTTTGGAAGAATGGTAGAATTATAGCTGAAAAAAAATCTCTAAATTTTTAATAAAGGCTATTTACAATGAAAAGTTCTTTCATGAAATCAAATAACTTCTTTTTTTGGTAGAAGAAAGGAGGAAACTTTTTTTGGTTTGGCTTCCTTAAAAAAAAAAAAAAGGAATCATTATACTGTGAAATTGGGAGAAACAATCAGAAAACGAAACCCCTAAAAATCTAGTTTTCTGAAGCAATTGCCTTCAGAGAGACATAATGAGACTGGTAATGTTTAAAAACATTTGAATATAAGTGCCATAGACTGTTGATCAATTATATTTATTTATGATTATGGGCTGCTGAGAAGATATAAAAGAGGACTAGCAGAGTTGTAAATCTTACAATCATCTAACAGTTCTAACAATGTAACATCCACAAACTAAAGTAGAAGTTAAAATTAAAAAGAAAACCATTGTAATCTTCTCAAAATTTTTTACTCATCTTTAAATAATATTTATATTCTCAATAGAGCTATATAAGCAAAGATAATATTGCAATGTAGACTCAATCTGGCAAGTGATATGTTACACTACTTACTGATATAACTCAACAAAGTTTCTTCATGAAGTGTTGAAGGGGAATAAGATATTAATGATGGTTATTTATTTATACTCAAAATAATTTTATTTTTGCTAATAAGGATCATAAATATACTAGGCAAAGACAAAAGAGACGGGAAGGCATAGATGTAGAGACTTTCCAGTCCTGGACTTATCTAGTTGTTTTGCCTTTCTGTTCATTTAGTAATAACGGATTTTTTTCTGACTTAATCTGACTTAAAAAAAATATAAATATATATTTTAATCTATGAGAATTATTTTTATTATAGAACTTCTCCGCTATTAAAAAAAAATCTTTTCAAAGTTGAAATCATAATAGCAGACTAAATGAAACATTCTTATATTAACTTTCAAAGTATATTATTTTATTGGTCTTGAGAAGATGTATTGTGATTGTCTACAACTGGACAATAAGTTGACTCAGTTCTTCCCTCCATTTTTTTTTCTAAGGCTTTGATTTTTTAAAAAAGTAAGAAAGTTTTTTACTACACTGTTCAGAATTCCTGAGTGGACATCTAAATTTCAGCTTCCAAAATTCTCCCTAAAATATTCCCTTTTCAAAATACAGGTATGAGCATCCTTAAAAAAAAATCAAATCCAGACAACAAACCTGATCAGAGTTTTCATGCTTGAAATATAAATATATTTTATTTTTTTATAATTCCTTATATAAAAGTTGAATTTCTGACAAATGCAAGTCTTTGTATTCCAAAGGCATAAGCAAACACATACTGTCATATCCATTCATCTCATTTGCGAAATCTCTGTAATTCCTGCTGAAATGCACCTGTTGCATCCTGGGGTCCTTCTTCCCCTAATCATCCAGGCATGCAGAAGAAGTCCATGGCTTTCTGCCAGACCAGATGGAAGATCTTTTTTTCTCCAATAGAGATTAGAGCTCAAGAGGAACTGCTGCATGCTTAAGTCTCACTTTGGCTGAAACTCACTTAGCCACAGAGAATCTTGAGGTTAAGCTGAAGAATGCTTCAGGCTGCTCTAGTCTAGGGTTCATCATTAACATAAAGAGTACATGCTTCAGGTGTTCATTTTTCAAGGTATTTACAGACAAGGATAGTTCCACACGTGCAACCTTAGAAATATGCAACATAAGCAATTTGAACTGAGACCTTATTCTCAATCCTTCTGTTTAAAGCAGTGCCAATTGAAGTTACCATGCCCTGCTTGGCTGTCATATGAAGAAAGCATCAGAGAAGCAGAAACATCTGCATCACAGAAATACAGAGGGCTACACATAGAGCCTTTTGAGCCTGAAAGATGAGCTGAAGCACCAAGTTTGTATCCGCTGCTCATCCACTGTCAGGGGTGGTAAGAGACCTGTCTGTTATGCAGAAACTAAGAGAAAAATTTGGGGTAATGTTATGGGAGACAATATCAAAAGCCTTTCTGAAGTCAAAGTAGATGACATCCACTGCTCTCCCCTCATCTAGCCAGCTGCAGGAACTGGGTTGTTTAGTTTAGAGAAGAGGAGACTTGGGGGGGATGATCTCATTACTATTTACAAGTATATAAATTATGGATGTCAGGAGTTTAGGACATCCCTTTTTTCTGTTGTATCTAATGACAGGACAAGAGGTAAGGAGATGAAGCTGGGACAGAAAAAATCTATTTAAACATAAAAAACCTCTATTTTACTGTGAGGCTGAAGGAGCCCTGGCACAGGCTGCCCAGAATGTTGTGGAGATTCTTTCTCTTGAGGTCTTCAAAACCCGCATGGACATGTTCCTGTGTGGCCTGATGTAGGTGGATCTGCTTCAGCATTTGTAGGTCCCTTCCAACCCCTATCATTCTGTAATTCTGTGGTAAATTTTGATGATACTGACCTTAATGAGAATTCTTCTGTTGATTTGAATGGGATTAGAATTTCACCCACCATGTACTAAAGTTAAAACAGATTATGTTTAGTGATAGTGATACCTAGTTTATGTTTGCATATGTTTAATTTTAAATTTCTAAAGAGTGAGGCATAAATTATGACAGAAAAAGTAAAGCTGAGATAGATGTATATTAATGTCACAAAAATAATTTTTCTAACAGTATAGCCTCAAAATGAGAAACATTATCGCAAAAACATTTAAATGGTAAGCAAAAATATGTTAAATCAATGTATAAAGGTAATAAGCCTCCCTCCTTGGTAATCACACTTAGAACACAAAATTGAAACACTGACATTTCTTAGAAAATGCTGAGTATATACCTCTGTCTCAAGTATGTCTCAGTATACAGAAAAAAAATCAATGTACTCATTCTAATGAAAGCAGGAGACATATCTGTTGTCTTGAGTTATATGATTACCATGAAAATTTCTTAAATTTCTACTCATTTTGTTTTACTATATTTCTTCTCATTTAAGAACCACATTTGAAGACTTTATAAAAATTAAGTTCTGACGTACACAAATGTTTGATTTTATTCCTCTTGTAGATATCTCAAACAAAACAGTGAAATGTCATTATGTAAATTTCTGTATGCACAAGAAGCGGCACAGAACTAAAAGAAATATGCCAAAGCTCAGAAAATCATTTTTTTTTTTTTCTGACAAGCAAAACATGTAGGTAGTTTATGCATTTTAAAGCCCTGAGACATTTCCAGTATATTATTAATTAATGAAATTACAGAAGAAGTTTAAAAATATATTTATCTTTAGCTTAATTTGGACTAGCAGAACATAAGATATTAGTAACTAGTTTTGCACATAAATCTCCTTTGCCCAATGGGTAGGGCAGAATATGACCCAATTGTACCTTCCTGTCATCAGCTAGAGGGCTGTAGTCCTTCACTTTAATTAATTCTGTAACAACTGTTCAATGAAAACAAATTTAACTGAGGAAACAGACTTTTTAGCCTTTTACTCCTGTCTGAGTGATTTTACCACTGGTCAATTATGAGGTTTTCAATATTCTCATAACAATCTAATAAACAATAAAGAATGACATCCTCTTGTCTTATATTGCTCGTATGAAATTGAGTGCAACGGAGATAAAACAGCTGTGGCAAAACCCAGGGTTTGAATATTTTTCTCCTAACTTATATTAACAACACCTTCCTCTTAGAGTATCTGAAAACTCCTAAAACAATGTTCAGTACAACTGGAAAAAATAAACATACTTCTGTTTTCCAGATAATGGGAAAATTCTAGAGCAGGTAATCACGTAAAATTCATACTGAATTTCAAACCTGGTTTATTTAAAAAACCAAGGAGCAAATAATTTATCCAATTTATGATCATGATTCTGGAAGACATTATAAGAATATCAAATTTGATCCTTCCAGGAATTCAGAGATGATGTTGTTTGGGCAATGGTTATTAATATGTTGGGGTAGTTCAACAGGAAGTGGAAAGGATGTTAACACCTCTGCTTGTACTTTCAAAATAAAAGCAACATTAAAAAAAGCAACATGTTGCAAAACTATTGAGGGAAAAAGTATTGTAAAGTCAAGTCTAAGGTGTTATAGCACCAAAGCAAAGGGTTTTTTTTAAGCAAAAAGATGTTAAGGTTGACATTGTCCCTCTAAGCAAGAAGTGTCCTCAATCTAGAACATTCAATGTCACCCATCAAATCACACTATTTCAAAAAAATTTGTGTAGAGGAATTATTTGTCATTTTTTTTCCAGACTGTCAGCCTGATGAAAGGGTTTTTTTGTTTTTCAGACAGTACTCAGACAGCATTGCTTAAATTGTTCAAGATGCAAGTAGTGTTTGAAGCTTAAAACACCATGAAAAACATCTATTTTAAAAAAAAAAAAAAATCTCAGGGTTTCAGAATTATCTATGGGGTTTCAGAAGTGAGAGAAAAAACAGGCAAATGTATGATCTCAAAGCAAAAATTCAGTTCCTAAAATCAGTTATTTATTACTGTCTTTTTCAATTCCCTTCTAAAGCGCAAATTAAGCCTATACAGAATGTCAGGTCTTAAAATTATTTCCTAATGTTGTATCAGTGAATACCATCATACATAATAATGATTACTTTCATATACCGTTTTTACCTTTAAATAATTGTAGAGATTTTTTCTGTATGTGAATCACAGGATAAAAAGAATAAAAAGGAATAAAAAGGAGGGAAGAAAAAGTAAGGAGCTACATGTTTCACGATATTCTTCCGTGTAAAACCAGAAGAATTATACTGCTGTAGTTTCTTCTGTTGGTTACAGCTTTGCGTAATGATCTATAGGTCAAGCCCAAAATCTAATAGTTTTTTTTGAAAAAGAAATTAAAGTGCATTGTTCTAGAAATGATATATGAGGAAATAGCTAAACCTGACATTCTGTAATATATTGAAATCTCAGAAGCAAAAATAGTAGACCAAATTTAAGAACCTAAATTCTATTTTCTATTTTTGCGTGGGAATAAATCCAAATATTTCTAGAATACTTTAGATATTAGTCCATATAATAATGTAATGGAACTTTTGTATACCATTTATCCTCTCTTGAGGTTCATCTCTCCTTTAATCCAAACAGTTATTTGTATATGTGAATTAAGATGTCAGATCTTTTATCAGCAACAATATTTTTCAATATGAGTGAAAATGGAAAACTTTGTCAAATGGTCACCAGATGAAAGTAGGTCATTATTTTCTTAAAGTATAGTTTAAAATAGTGTGTTTACCATTCACCCCCAAGGGTATATTTTCCCTACTTTAGTCTTTTTCTCTGGTCTTTGGGACCTGAGATTCCTGAAGACCCCTTCTATTTATTATTTATTTATTTATTTATTTATTTTCTTTATTTTGAGACAAAAAAATGCCTTTTTTTTGTCTCCCGTATAATCAAGTCCCCCATTTAACTGAGCAATGAGCTCACATTTTACCTAGTTTTCTTTTCTTATCTATGTATTTGTTGAAGTCCTTGTTGTCTTTGATATTCATGCCCTTTTACGCTTTGGCTTTCTAACCATCTCTTGATTTGTAGGAAATATTTCTATATTCCTCTCAAGCTACCTACCCTTTTTTTAATGTTTGATTTTGACCAGAAGCTCATCATTTTGACCAGTTCATCTACCCATGCCTCCTGGTAGTTTCTGCCTGACATTATATTCATATACCCTTCTAGAGCTTCAAGGAAATGATCCTTGAATATTAACCAGTTTATTTGGCTCATCCTTCCCTCCAGAATCTCATTCTGTGGGACTTTTCAAACCAGATCTTTGTAAAGGCCAATCTCTGCTCTTCTGAAGTCCAAGGGTGCTTTTCACCATTCTCCTCACCTTCAGAATCCTAAACTCCACCATTTCATGGGCCCTGCAGCCAACACTGCCTTCAACTTTCCCATACCCAGAGGAAGTTCTCACCAATGCACTCCAGGAACCTCCTGGATTGCTTAGGCTTATGTTAAAGTCTCTCATGACAATAAAGGTCTTTAAATGTTGGGCTGTTCCTGTGTGTCTGTAGACAGCTTTATCTGTTTATTCTTTGTTATTAGGGAGCTTAAAGTATATACCTGCTATAATGTCACCTTTGCCTGTCCTGTCTTTGATCCTAAACATAAATCCTTCCTTAGCTCCTTTTCCTCCCCCAGGTTGAGCTCCATGTACTCCAACTTCTCTCACAGATAAGGGAGGCAACTTCCCCTCTTTGTATTCCAATCCTGTCTTTCCTAAAGAGGCTGTATCTACTCAGTGCAACACTCCAGTCATGGGAGCCATCCCTCCAGTTTTCCATGATCCTAAGTAGGTCATAGTCCCGCAACTGCAAAGAATAGGAAGCCAACCAAAAGATTTTGCCTTATCTCAGTTAAATCAAAATATGACTATAGTTTTTAGATGTCACTATAACAGAGGCGTAGTGTTGAATTATTAAATAAAATATGCTTTTACAAATTAGCAGGTATTTTGGACAAAAGCAGTGTAAATCCTGAAAAAGGTAAAATTTATTCAGCTTAAAGTTGGACTTAAAACCTTCCTCTTCTTCCTACCTTTGCGTTTCTATATGCATTTCATAGTATCATTATTTTGTACTATTACATACTGCCATTATATGCCTGGCATAACTGGAAGGAAGACTCTGTCTTTCACTAGTCCCACTGATACACTTGTACACTTTTCTTCTAAACCTTCTGTAGGTCTGAAAAGGAAGAACCAAACTTGATATTATGTGAACGATGGGAACAGCTGCCATGAAATTCAGTTCATTATGTTAACTGAGTTTGACAGAAAAGAGTAGTTAACTTTTGGAGATGACTGACAGTTAATCAATTAGAGAAGTAAAAGATAAAGCCAGTAGGTAAAAGATGTAATTTCATGATGTTTTTTTTTTCAGGAAAGACAATTTATGTTGTCTGTGTTTCTGCCCCTCCACAAATGTGGCTGAGTGAAATTATAGGGGGCAAAATGGTATCTTATTCCCAGTGCAGCTACTCTCAGTGAACCGATTTACAGCTGCTGTTCAAGCTGTTGTGCAGGTGAGCTATGATCAAAGGGATCAAATGGCACAGATACTCCAAACTGGCTTTGAAAGAAAAGCTATTGTCTTAGGAAACTACACACTAGAGGGAAAAGAGAGATGTAATTGATTCTTGTGGTATTGAAGGTTAGCAGAAGGAAAGGGTGAAAAATTTGCAATGGATGATAAACCAATGTGAATTAGAAGTCCACTAACTGAGGAAGTCAGATTTGAAAGTGTTTTTTTCCCCCGACTGAAACACCATGAATATTTTTCTTCCTAGACAATTGTAGCTACAAGAACTTGTCAAGTTATAAAACATCTTTTTTTTTCAAACATAAAAAAAAAAAAATCTAGTTAAACCTCCCCCAATAATAACTATCCATATCTATTGATGTACAGCATTCAGATTTTGGAGAGAAAGAGGAGAGATTTGATAGAATAGTTTTTATATAATCTACCATTCATTGACATTGACTGACTGCTTCCTTCTAGTTCCATAGAAATTATAATACAAATATCTATAATGCACTGTTAGAATTTATTTCTTTTTCTTAAGTTTCCTTATTTATCCAAGTTACAACACATACACATCTCACAATTTGAGCAGGATTTGATGTTTAAGATAAGTCTTTGGTTTGGTATGGTTATAGATATGGTTGATGGAACTATACATTGGCATTCTGACTTTCAGATAATTCATAAACCATAATCTGTGAGGTGGGCACTGTAAGTACAGTCACTTAACATAATGTGTTTCTGACTCATGAATGTCAGGCTATGTCTCCACTATGTCCTTCTTTAAGAATGCTATTGTGCTTTAAACTATTAAGTAAAACGAGTTTTGGTTTTCTGTGAATTTTTGAATAAAAGACTAAGCACTTTCTCTAATTTCTTTCATTTATTATAAAAAATACAGTTTAAAAGGAAAGGATATATAAAAAATGAGGTTGAAGGGGGAAAAAAAATGAAACATTTCAAACTTCTTATTTTCCTCCAAATGAATGCTGATATAAAAATATTTTTTAAATTACGTCTGCAAATAGATCAACCTTGTTGAGCAATATTGTATTATAACCTTCAGTTATATTGTACCAAGCTTTTTCTTCTTTTTTTGACAAAAATCTACTTGGGGTTATATAATATAGAAATGACACGGGAATTAGATTGTAACTGAAAAATCATATAATTCAGTAATTATCATTTGCTTTTTTACAATCTTTTTCTCTCCAGTATCTGTCTCTTATGCTATGAACCTTTTGAGAAAAAAAAAAAAAAAGTTTTGGTCCTATTTGCAGGTCATCTATTTAATAATTAACAATTTAAATAAATATGAAACTCAATGTATGTCTGCCTTTAACAAAAGAATACTTTCCATTACTTCTGTTAATTTGAATGATTCTATTAGAGTCATGATGGTCTGTAATCAAAAATGTGCAGGTCATCATGATGTGTTTGCCAATTATGATTTGTGGCAGTATCAGACTAGAAAGAGGACTGGGGTAATCATCATCAACATAACCTAAAATCATGTAAGGAACTATTCACTTTTAACATAATATAAAATCCCATTTCAGCATCCCAGAATGTTCCAAAGAACTATTTAGTCTACAAATATACATGTAGCCTTACGGGTTTTGCCCAGTTTTCTGCCTAAATGAGGCTTCAGTCTGTATTTTAAGTGCTAAATTATAAGCAATTTTAACATTTTCTTATGAGAAACATTTGATGTTTTCACATTTTCAACACATTACTACAGTTTTTGAAATAAAGTAAATTCTTCTTTAATCATATTGTTAGTCTGGACTGCTTGTCGCCATTATAATTATACAAATGGTTGCTTTTGTTTCATTATAGTACCTGTATTCTTGGATGAACTGACTTTTTTCAGTCTGAAAACTAAACAGTCTGCATGTAATGAAAAGACCATGTGCAATGAATAAATATTTATTCATGGAGAATGTAATGTTTAAATTAGAGTGAAAAGTTCTTCTAGAACTAAACATTATTCAATTATCAAAGGGCAAGATAAATATCCAAATTAGTCTCAGGCTCAGCAGGCTTTCCACGTCAAACTGAAAGATTTAAACTTAAAACAGAGCAACAGTCAAGGAAGGCTAAAAATGTTTTGTTTCTTGTTTGTTCCTGCATGACTAGACTCTCCTTATGCTTTCCTCAGTTTATGTAAGAGTTAGTGGGCTTATGCCATTAATACTAAAGCTATTATTTGTTTCCCACACCAATAACATCCTGTTGAAGGATTTTCCCAAGCAGAGGAAGGATGTCTGGAAATGAAGATCCTTTTCTATCTCAGTCTTGCAGAGCTTGTCTGAAAGTAAGAGTGCAAGAGAGAGACTAATTGTGCTACCATGTTATTAAGATACCTACTGTAAATCTGTGATTTTCAGGGAAGAAATTTTGAGTTGGCCTCCACTATAAAAGAAGTGTATTAATGTAAAATACCCATATCAAACAGCAGGGTAAACCTGAACTATAATATGCCAAGACATGGTAGCTTAATAGAATAATATTTCTGACATCAAGAGCATCTATTTTTTCTGGTTTGTGTGTTAGATTTGCCTAAAATACTCTATTTTTCAGAGTTTCTGATCTAATCTGGCATAAAAAGTGTAAAGCCAAATGATTAATTTTTTAGTCTTATAAACTAATATTAGAAAAAAATTGGAAAAGAAGATATCTGGAAGATATAAGTGAGGATATACTTCCTAACCATGTAGGATTTCTTCATTTTAGTTTACCAGCTGAACAGTCATTTTGTAAGATTAGACCATATGTTCCTTCACCACAGAGGTCAGTTATTGGAACTCTATGGCATTGTTCCCAGACAATACAGGAGTCTAGCTTATTCAAACAGGGCACTTTAATTTGAGAGATATATGATATATTTGATATCTTTTCTCCTGAACAAAATCGTATGGCAAGTTTGTTTTTTTCCTTTTATTTTATAAACCAATCAATTTCTGAATATTCACCTTTTCTTTTTTCATCTGAAGTCCTATCAGTTCACTCCATAGTCCATACAGAATTTCAAGCCTACCAAATAAACCTGAATTCTAATTTATTGGTTTTACTTCTTTTTTATTGCATTGCTATCTGCATAC
The DNA here is from genome assembly GCF_028858725.1 of Colius striatus. Classification (NCBI taxonomy): domain Eukaryota; kingdom Metazoa; phylum Chordata; class Aves; order Coliiformes; family Coliidae; genus Colius; species Colius striatus. The sequence goes on along the minus strand of NC_084759.1, from coordinate 47,377,229 downwards.
CAGATCTATAGCAACTGTAAAAATTAACCCTGTCTTCTCAGAGTAATTTCTAAAATAATTTTTCTCCAAAACAAGTAAACTACACGCACAAATGGAAAGGATGAAATTAAGACATATAAATATTTTTTCATCTCTAGTTGTATCTTACAAATTTACATCAAACATCACTCTTATGGAATAAATGGATCACTCTTAACAGTGTTATTACCTACTCATTCCTTTCCTGTCTCAAAAAATAAGATGATATGCATATTTTGAACAAATTCCAAAATCATGTTGAGATTGTGATATTTTTTATTGGACTTTTTATGCAGGATGTGGATGTGTGCTGAACAATTGTTTCTAAGGGATGTAGTTTCCATCAGCCAGCAAACATTTCCCCTCTTTGTCTCCAACAGTGTCAAAGAACTAACTGGAGAATAAAAAATATTGGTTATTTGTCCAGGAGTGAAAGCTGGACTTTGCCATATATCCCTGTGAAAGTACTATGCTTTTATGCATAGCATTAAAAATATGGTAATTAGTTTATTTTATACATACATAGCAGTTGTTTTTATGTATGTCATGAATTTCCATCCTCTTTGGCTTTTTATGACCTTTTGATGTAGCTATAATATATATGGACGTCAGGTACACAGTTGTTAGAAATCCAGCTTTTGTTCAGTTTAGTTGCAGGCCTTTGGTCTCAATTAGTACCATCACAATACGGAATTCACATCAACAGGAATTTCTAATTTCATTGATCTACCAGACACTCAGTACCTTTGAACAGGTAAACTTATGACACATTTGAAAAGACTCATTAGAAAGGAGCAGCAGACTTGGAAGGACAAATAATTGTTCTGATGTTTTTGTGATGTTAAATTTCCTATTCAGAGGGAAGCATTGTTTACTTCTCTGAATGACAAATCACAGTTATTGGCTTGTTAGACTTGAATTAATAAATATTACATTTCCTAGCATTAATTAGAAGTCTGTAAAAATATTGAATATTAATTGTTATTCCTCCAACTTGTAAGCAAATATCATGAAAATGTTTCAGCAACATGTTGTACGTTCTATAAACATTTATTTTCCTTTGCACATACTGTAATCTTTTGGGATTACATACATCTGCATTTGGCTTTTTTTTTCTTTTTACTAGACAGCTGGACATTATGAAAACTTCATTTAAGAAAACAAATTTGCTATTAGCAAACAAAGCAATACCCTGACTGTATGAACAAAGAACACAGAAATTAAAAAGATACTGAAAAAAGTGTCATCATACAGTGCATTTTTATAAAAAAATATTCAAAATAACTGTAAAGAGAAATAGACGTGAGTTCAGAGAAATACAAGTAATCATAGAATCATAGAGTGGTAGGGGTTGGAAGGGACCTTTAAAGATCATCTAGTCCAATCCCCCTGCAGGTTCACCTAGATCAGGTCACACAGGAACATGTTCAGGTGGGTCTTGAAGACCTCCAAGGAAGGAGACTCCACAACCCCTCTAGGCAGCCTGTGCCACTGCTCCCTCACCCTCACAGTGAAATATTTTTTTCTTATCTTTAAGTGGAACTTTTTGTGTTTCAGCTTCATCCCATTACTCCTTGTCCTGTCACTAGATACTATAAAAAAAAGGGATGGCCCAACCTCCTGACATCCACCCTTTAGATATTTCTAAAAGTTAATAAGATCTCCCCTCAGTCTCCTCTTCTCTAGACTAAACAGCCCCAGTTCCCACAGCCTTTCCTCGTGCAAAAGATGTTCCAGTCACTTACAAGTGTTCTTTTTAAAATCAATAGAAATTTCAGTGAGCTAATTTTATATATAAGAAGAATCTGAAAGCACATTATGCTGAATATCACTTTAGTATAATCCATTCTGGGAGACTTCCCACTTTTAAAAATTCTGTTCCAGGTGTTTATGTGAATATATTCAATAAATTACAACTATAATTTTAAGCTTTCATGTCACATCTAAAGTTCTATTCCAGTGGCTCTATTTTGTGTTTTAGTTTCTGATCTTAGGGTTGGATGGGGTTTGGATTTGTTGTTGACTGGGGGAATTTTTTAAAATGTTATTAAATTTCCTGAATTTTAGGAGAGTTGAGTTGGCTTTTTTTAATTATTATTAGAGCAACTGTAGAGTGATTGCTTATTTAATTTATTATTAATTTTACTTCATATCCAGGCAACACTACACATGTTGACATATACTCATCGATACTTAGGACTTTATTTGACAGTCTTAACTAAGGCTGAACAGTACTTACATATCTAATCTAAAATTAGGCTGACCATAAAACGGCAGTCAACATAAGACTGAGAAACAGAACCCCTTATATCAATTTATGTGGAATAGTACTTGTTTCTGTCTGCTACGATTTTCCTTCTAATGCTTTAATTTGATTGGCAGACATGAAGTCAGTAATAGATTGTCTTTACTACTCTAATTGATTTTACACTTGTGTTAACTTTTTGTGGAGTTGTTTCTGGTAATAGGGAAATGGATGCAGTGATGGCCCCTGTAAGAAGTTGCTCAAAACTTCCTCCAGCTGTAAGTCAAACCCATCGTTGGGTCTGACCTGTTGGACACTTTGTGATCATTTTTTAGAAAGAATAAACCAGAAGAGGTGAGGTTAGAAGTGGTGTAAGGGCCTGAATGAAAGAGAAGTAACTATAGACATCCCAAGCTCGATGACAGAGAAGAGCAGAGATTCCCCTGCATCCTATAGTGGGATGGCAGCTGTCCCTGTGCAACCCATGGAGGTTAACAGTGATGCTAAGATCTGTGAACATCTCATGGAGGACCCCATACCAGTGCGAGTGGCTGTGCCAGTAGGGGCTGTGAGTCTGTGGGGCAGGGGTATCAGAGTAGAATATACCTGAAGTTTTGCTGCTGCAGAGGACACCCAAGGTGGAGGAGCTCATGGTAAGCACTCAGACTGGAGAGGTTTGTGAGGCACTATATCCTGTGGGAGTGACCCCAAATTGAAGCAGGGAAAGAATGCAAGAAATACACCTCTTCTGAGAAGAAAGAAGTATCAGACACTATCTGTGGTGCACTGATCACATCCACCGTTCTCTAGCCCCCGGTGCTGTTGAAGGGGGAGGAAGTAGAGATGTTGGGAGCAGCAAGCTGAGCCTAGGAAAAAAGGAGGAGTGGGGGAAGCAGGTCTTAAAGTACTGGTTGTATTTTTCTCATAATCCATCTCTGTTTCTGCTTTCTGTCTGTTCTGTTTCTAGTTGGTGGTGGATTAAAATGTTCTTGTTTTCTTCCTTATGTCAAATATACCAGTCCGCTTTGCCTGGAACCACAAGTGGCACTGAGCCCTCCCTGCTCTTGTCTGAAACCACAAAGCTCTTGGTTATCTTTTCTCCTTTCATCTCACTGGGGCCTCCACCATCCTGTGGGAGGTATGTGTGTTGTGGGGGTGAGTGAGCTGATGCATGGTGCTTTGTTACCAGCTGGGCTTAAATCACAACACCACACTATCAGGAGATTTACTCAGTCAATGAGCATTTGGAAAAGAAATCTCATGGAATAACTGCAGTGGAAAATTAAGATGAAGGATGAAGAAACAGTCTATTTTTACAGTTTATCTGCTCTTTTCTCAAAATAATTTCAAAATTCGTATTGATTTGGAAATTCCAGTGTTTAAGGTGATGATTAAAAAAAGACTCTTAAAGTTTGCTTATTAATAGCATAATTCAGTTTTAGAAGATTCCTGAAATAGAATTTTCCTTTTTGGAGTGTTCTGGCTTTATTGCTGGACAAATGCTAATCTGCTACAAATTCTAAGAGAGCAGAGATTTCTTCTAAGGAGAAGAGAATGTCTTACATGACAGAAAATATCAAGGACTTGAAATGAACTATTATTGTTATCTAGGTCACTAAACCCAGAAGAATGTCTTAACTAAAACAGCTAGGTTCAGGGGTCTCTACTAAAAGCATTATTTTAGACTTTTGATTTAATAGTCATAAAATTAAATGTGTTACAAAACTTAATGCACAGAACAGTGTCCTCATTAATAAGCAAAATCAAGCTCCTTCTTTTTCCTTTATTTTTCCTCTGAACGTACCAATTTAACATTGCATAAAACAGTTAGCACTTCTAAAACCCCATCTTTAGCTTTTTTGTTGATTTTCAGGAATTGAAATACGTGCGTTAAAGCAAGCAGAACTAGAGCTGAGTCCTTCCGAGAGAGCTCTTCATCCACAAAGTTCACATTTTCCAACTTCCTATGTTAGACCTTGTGTCTCCTATATTTAAGCTTTAAATTAGTCTCTAAGGCTGACTATTCCTAAAAAATTCTACATCAGCTTTCTAGTCTTGGCAACAGAGGCTTCTCTACAGCCAAGAGATAGATGCTGTAATGACAGGTGAAGGGAGAGAATACTTCTTTCTCCGGGTATGAAGATAGCTTATCTAAAGAAATCTGATATGAAAACTATTAACACCAGACCCCAAATTTCAGTGCCTTTTCTCTTTATCCAACTTCCTATGAGGGAAAGGTAGAATTAAAATCATCCAGGTTGTTTGACTGAGTGAGATACTTCTAATTAATAAAGTCCTAGTTTAAGATTGCCCAATGCATGCAAAGCTGGTCCATTTATTCCTAGTTCCTGTCCAACTAACCACTAGAGAGTTGTGCACAGTTCACAAACTGCTTCATAACAGTGATTCCACAGAAAAAAAATCTTATTGTGTTTCTGATGGTTTCACACTTCCATGTACATTTTTTATCAATTTAGGTTATCAGAAACATTTAAAATAGAAAATAACATTTAACAAAATTTACCAACTCACTAAAAAATAAAAAAATGTAAAGACATTTTTCAAAATGTGTACTTATATAACCTAAAATGACTACTTAAATAATCTAAAATACTGGAGATGAGGTCTTATGCAAATTTCATACATTTAGATTTTCAGAAAACAGAAGTGTAAAGTAATATACACTCTTTTGAAGATAAGGATGAAGTTAATTTTCACCTTAAAATACTATTCATAAAAACGAGAATCTTACCTACCTTCAAAGTTATATTAAATGCAATTTCATTCCTGCCTGGAAAATCATAGATGGTTTAGAAGAATCTGTGGCATACTTCATGAGATTTGTCACATTTCTTTTACATTTTTCCCATGATATCATTACATTTGAATCACAGAAATAAATACATTTATCCTGAAGATAAATTCTTCACATAAATCTTATAAAAAACATAAAAGTAGAATCAAGTGTTAAAATTAATAATATAATCATTTTTCTAGCAACCATTATCAGTTGTTAAAGTGACAATTGTAATAGATATTGTCAAATATAAGACTTTCCAGGATGAATCTGAATGAGGACTTACTATTATGAGTAAGGTTTTTTCTGCTAGTGGACCATAGTGGATGTGTAAAGCAAGGCTCAGTAAGTAGGTCTGTGGTTTTAATTTAGGAGATGAGAAGCGTAAGTTCTGGTAAATACAGGTACAGATTCTGTCTTTGCTGCCCTTGACTGTTCATTTGATGACATTGTAAATGACCAGGCAAATAGTCAAATATCTCCAATGGCTGCAATATGATCACCATGTATAACATTTTGTATATAGTTGAGCAGAAGTTCAAAAGCTTTTCTTTGATTTCCAGTAATTAACCTTGCCAGACAGACCATGAAAAAGAGTAAACAGACAAACTGCAGTCAAGTATGCAGTTACATTTCTATGGGGTCATGTGTTGAATTTATTAAAAGAACAATTACTTGCCCCTCAACAAGTCTTGTTCAAGATTTTGTAATCAAGAGGAAGATAGAGATTTGTATAATCAATTCATATAGGTTCTAATTAAAGTGTCAAGAATATCATATGCCCTAAAGTTTCTCCCATATTCTCAGGTAAGCACATGAAATACGGTTCTATTTGCAGTATTCTTCAGTCTTACTCCCATCCAGAGATGATAATCTCTCTAAAGTAAGAAGGAAGTCCGAGGAGACATCACAACCTCAGATCTTATACTAAAGAGAACCTCAGACCTTGTTTAAAAGGTCCCTTGACATATATACTGGTTTAGAAGTCATCAGCAATGTCTCATGTACAAGAGATGGGTGTAGGGGTCATGCATATGCAGAGAAGCTATGCTGCATATATGAGAAACCAAGTTATTTCATGGCTATGGCTATGTTAATACACTGGGGACTGAAACTAGTAGATGTGTAGCAAGGAAATGATGTTAAAAACCTTACTTGACTCTCTGCAAAAATTTCAAGTCCCATACTTTTTTTCTTTCCAAAAGGAAACTTTCAACAAAATGAAGTAATGTTCTCTTATTCTGAGACTCCTCCATATTATGCTCTGATCTGAACAAAAACTGTAACATGGAGAAGTAATAATACCTACAAGAACACTCTTATAGGCCCATAATCTAAAATCCTACTGCATAAATAACCAAAATGGGGAGAGTTGCATGCTAGCCAGGGTTCATCTGGTCTTAATTCTATCTTTAGCATGGTGGTAAATACCACATAGCATATAGGTAAGACTATTTCTGGTAATAATTATGATAGGAATCATAGGAATGTTGGCTGGATAGGACCTTTAAACTCTATGTTAAGTCAAATTTTAACCTCTTAGATCACTATCATGTCAACGGTCATAGTGCAAAACACTTAATGTATGTATTCAGTGCTTTATAGAACAAATAGCTTTAGGCATCTGATTCAGATAAAAGAGTTAAGAAATGTATTTTTTCAAATCAAATCAAACTTTGAGTACAAAATGGAAGAACTGAGTTAAGCTTGGTTTCCTTTTCACTGCCCTAGGTAGTAAGATGAAACCAAGAGAGAAGTGTACCCACTCAAGCTCCTGTAGACTTTTATGGTAATTAAGGATACAGGTAGGATAATTGCAACATACTACAACATATAATTTAATTCTTATGTAATTATTCCAAACTTACTTTATATTCAGAGTAGAAAAGCAGAAATTATTTAAATATCTATGTAATCTAAAACCAATCATGACAAAAAGTTCAGTCAAATGTTGATAACCAAAGAAATGACTAGTGAGATGGAAGAAACTTTCCACTCTAGCTTTATTGAGATAGGTGTCTGAAGTAGGGATTAAAACTGTGTCAGTCAGTGGGAAACTCTCATTCAGCCACACTGATACCCAGGCAGCCTTATACTGTCCCTGTATGCTTCACTGGCCTGTAGAAAGCATTGTAGTTTTCAGTCCTGATTCAAGTAGTGCCTTACAGTTTCAGCTCAGTGTGTACAGCAAAAAATTCCTCTAACAGATCCTGGCCCTTGTCCTTTTACTGCTGGCAGGTTGCCTGGATTTGCCCTAGGGTTGTTGGCTGAGTCTCAAGAGGGCAGCTGCACTCACATACCCCAGTCAAGCCCAGATAGACCATTTTGGTGCATTCAAGCCCCTCTTCATCCAACTCAGTCCAACGTTGGTCAGAGCTCCCTGATCTCTCCTTGTTCACACAGGTAGCCTCAGCCCATGTTGCAAACTTGTGACATGATCTGCTGTGTGTGATTTCCTGGAGAAGAGATAGCAGAGGTTGCTGATCCTTGTTGTAGTGTCACCACACTTCCCAGCAAACACACGTACAGGGAGAGTAGCCCCTGCTGCATAAGGGAGTTTTTTCCTATTCATGTGGTATTTTCACTTATTTACTGGAATGTTATTGATAAATTCACCAAAGATTTCTAGATTCATCATGTTTTATCCTGTAATAGCTTTGATGAGTCTGTCTGCTGAATATCTATCCATACACAGGAATTCCACAAAGAAAAAGGAGAATGGAAGAAGAAGGAAACAAATGACCATAAATTTAGAGCTAAAGAAGTAAAGGCACAAGAGTAAGCAAGGAAGAAAATGAAAAAATTAGTTCCTTATATGCCAGGATCTTTAGCTTTATGAGATTATACGTCCTAGCAATATTACTCAAACTATGCAGAAAGACTAATGTGGCTGAAATATTAATGAAAGAAGAAACCCTATAAGCTATTAGAAAGATACAAAGAACAGAGGAAAATGATAACACAGATGAAAAATAAATGATGTGTTTCTGAATCACTGAAAAGTGAATAACAGTCTTTTTTATATATTAGGAGACTAATAAAAACTGTGAAGTATATCTCACAAACCATAAAATCATGCAAGAGAAGAGTAAGATCAGAATCTTTAGGCCTTCATAATATATAATAAAACTCTAATTTTGAAGAACTTCCTCTCTTGTGCTACTAACACATGGAGATTTGAAAGAATAGATACAGATACAAAACAAAAGTTTTAAATTAAAAGAAAGCATTCAGCACCGGAAAAAAAAAAAAAAATCTATATCCTGAGGAGCAACACAAGAAAAGAAGCAATGATTAAAGAAGGTAAACATCATAATATATTATTAATTAAAGAGATGCTGTGGGAGTTTCTGTGTCTAAGTAAATAATTTTAAGGAACTGATTCAAGAGACTACTAATGCATTTGTGATAACACTAAGTGCACATGAAATACATATATATAAAAATACGTTTACATGTACATGTATAAAAACATACAAATGCACATGCATGCACATATGTATAAACTTACAAATGCATATAGCAAATTGAAAACAAATTTATTATTTTGATTCACTGCTAGAAATAATTTCAGAAAATTAAATATAGGGAGGTAGTACAAAACAGAAAAACTAAGGAGCAAAGGAGAGATTGGTAAAACTGTCAGGTTGTATATTTAATTGTAAATATTTACTATACTTATAAATCCACATAAATATATACATTTTATATGCACACATATAAAATATTAATATCCTATTAGGTGCTTAGGGGGAAAAAGACAGGTAACCTTAATATCACATTATTAAGATTTTCCCACTTCATCATAATTAAAAAATCAATAAAAGGCATTTATTAATGTTAGATTTTAATGTTATCAGCTTTAGATAATGTCCTTTAGACAATTTTTTTAAAACTACTACTGGAAGCTTTGGAAGATAAAGGTCAATTTTCACTAAGGGTCTGAAACTGATGAAATTACAGTTGCCTGGGAAAATGTCAGTATGGTGCCAATATCTAAAAAAACATTAATAGGGTGAATTAGGTCACTAAAAAATCATAAATGGGGTTAGTTAGACCATTGCGGTTCCAACATAGATCCCAAAATAATGACATAGCTCATAGCAGACTTGGTTTTCTCTACTTTCAGTATTCCTTTTACTGACACCGAAATTTGGTGAAAGCAATTGAATAATGTATTTATCCAAATAGTTAAAAGTAGAAGTTTAAGCGGATGATTTAGTGATCTCATGTTCGATGAATAAATTTAGCATAGAACACATTATCCAGGATGCATTAGCTTTCAGATAAATTGTTAACATACTATCTTTTTTCAGTAAGTTATGTTATGCAATCTGCAGTTCTTTGCCTCTAAAGTTTAACTATTTTATCATTGATTAATAAAAAAAATAATCACTGGTAAAATTTACAGATGAATGTTGGGAAAGTTATGTTAAAAAATAACTTAGTCAAATTAAAGACAGTGTTTTACACAGCAAAGTACTTTTTTAATCAGAACAGATTAATTTTACTGTTGCCTGAAGAAAAGTCATACATAACAGAGGGAAAAATGCAGATAATACCAAATAGAAAAAAATGTATCTTAGAAAGCAGTAAATAATCCCAACAAAGATATAAAATATTGAAAGTGTAATGACACAAGAAATATTGTCTATCGTCTAAACGTGGACATGTAAAAAAACATATGGTTTAAAATTTATAAATTAATATAGTACTAAAAATATTATTACAGTCCCTACTTCTTTTATCTTATTTAAGAAAGCTTTAGATTTGCTCTTGTGTGTAATAACTTAGAGAAAAACTAAGAAAACTAAGAAAACTAAGAAAAGGACCATTGTTATCTGGGATACTAGGGCAAATCAATTAAGTCTTCCTTGTCACATATTTGATACAGTAAATTTCAAGACAGTGAAGCAAACAACACCAGAAAATTGTGACAAGAGTAGACTGACATTCAGATTTGTTTTAGGAATTAGATGTTAACAAGGGAGCTAATTAAGGTGACAAAAATCAAAGATCTTAAATCATTATTGACTCTTCTGGGTCTGCCATGGGCTCTTTGCCCAGACAGTGAGCTAGAGATAGACAATAAGATGGAGCTGTTAAGTGTATGGTCTGATGCAGACATCATTGGACTAGATTTAAATTTGCAAATAATGTTGAAAAGATGAAATGTTTTTGAAGAGTGATTTTACAGTAAAAATGCACTATGTCATTTTGCTTTATTGAATAGGAGAAAAATAAAAAGACAAACAGTAAAATTTTATAATCCATGATTTTCAACTAGGAGAAGGAAAAAAAAAAGATGTATCAGAAGAGTAAAAACTACTTGAATCATAGGCTGTGACGTATTTCTTCAAAATTTTTTTCATTTATTATTACTCAGATTTTAAGAGTGCTTTCAATATACAGAATCAGTAACAGAAGTATCTTCCAGCTGCTATTATATTTCTACTGTTCTTGAAAAGCCAGGTCTGTGCCATTTAGGGTAATATTTAGGTTGCTTCAGGTTGTATCTGCAGGAAACTTACTAGAAGAGTTAGAAGAAGGGAAGTACATTTACATTGCGCTGTCTTCCTCTAGCTTCACTTAAAAATGTAGACTGTTCCTTACTCCATGTTATAGCTCTTTTTGGGTATTAGGGGATCACATCATAGGTTGAAATCTTCCATACGCCATTGAAGTGCTAATGTTTTCATTAAACCAACAGTCATTTTCTGATTTACTGTTCAGTACTGGGGCTGTGAGCCAAAAGCTAAACCTTGGTTTTAAAAGGGCACAAACAGAATACATCAATAACTAGAGAAGTCTCTGACTTTGTGAAGTCAACCTTAATGACAGATCAGTTATCTCAGATTTTTTGACATAAGTCAAATAGACTCTGATAAAGCAGAGAATGGTACCTGAGAATTTATGACAAGGTTATAACCCCAAAAAATTGGGGACTTGCCAGCCCTGCCTCAGGCACTTGCAGAACATCGACCTTTAAAGTTCCTCCCTGTTCAAACTATTTACTGCCTGTGGTGTGAAAGGAAGCAGAGAAGGGAGAAAAGAGAAGTGTGGGGCTAAGGTCAAAGCTCTGTTGACTTCTAGTGTATGATTGTGTTATGCCCATTTGTAGGACAAAGAAATGAAGTGGAAGGGGCATAAGGTGTCAAAGTATGTTGCGAAAAAAAAAGATATGTTGCAGATACTCTATATCTATATGGACAAAAAAATCGTTTTACCATAACATAGGTAATTATAACATACAAACCTTACCATATACAAATAGATTTCAGGAGAGTAGTCCAATGCAAATTATAACACAACTACAGGACTTTGAAATATTACTGAAAGTAATAATAATAAAAAATTCTTCTATGTTTCTTGTTAACATATTTTCCCATTCAACTCCTCATTTGTTTTGTAGAGTGATAGTCAAGCCTATGCAGCTAACTGAAGCATTTCTGGCTGAGATTTCTTTCCTGCAACCATTTTCTTTCAGTGATAGATCCTCCTTAGAAAGTCTTTAACAAGGACAGACATAAAATATTAGCAATATTTTTATGACAGAAAACTAAGAATTTTTGGGTCCTACTTCTAATGCAGTAAAGATACAGCCTTCATTAAAAATCTCTAGTGTGATCATATTTAGAGCTTTAAATTCTGTTACCTCATAATCAGAAAACTATAACATCTGGATCTTATTTTCAAAAAATAAAATAAATTTTGAAAGCTGGGGGGAAAATAGACATTGAGGAACTGTTGAAAAAAAGCAAGAAAAATACTGTGAAATATCAAAACTTATAAGCAAGCATTGAGTACCTGAAGCACAGACAAGTAGAATAAAGTTACCTGAAAAAGTATAAAATGATAAAGCACCTTGTCAATCAATCCCTGTTAAAGTGACAATTCATTTCCCACAGGAAGTGTCTTTAATAGACTTGTGGTACTACTTAAAATAAATAATTGGTCTTTGACAAAAGGATTCTCCTTCTCTGTTTGATTCGGTCATAGGAAAGATCTATGGGCTTAAGTAGCTCTGCTAATTTACACCAATCTTACTACCTCCATCATTCGGAAGAGAGAAAGAGAGGCATAAAACAGAGCATGGAAGGCACTTATGTGGTGCAAAGATCAATTTAATGTTTAGAGTCAGACAGGGGGAGATCAACAGCAATGCCACTCTAAAACAATGTTCTACTACTTCATTATTTCAGAAGATATATTTATTTTAACCTAGGAATTAGCTCTTCCCAAAACTGAGTTAGCATTTTTCCCTGCTCATCATGGAAATTTAAATCATATTTTTATCAGTCTACTTGTTTATTTCACAAACTACATTAAGCTTTACTCTAGTTTAACATTTAGATTGTATCTATGAGATATAAAACAGTAGCCTGGATAAGGACTTCTGTTCTTAAACTGGTGCAGAGACAATCAGTAATTTTACACATTTGGTTTTTTGTCTACTATAAACAGATGATGCTCAAAATCTTGCTTGACATAAAAAGGCTACTATCTAAAAAACCCCATGAGACATAGTTAGAAAATTTCTGAGTCTATGCAAATATTTTTTTTCTATTTTATATGACTACAACATTTTTTAAGATGTTGATTGAGCATTAGCTATCCAGACTTCATACAAAGCTCAGTTCCCTTCATAGAGAAATGCTGATAGCAGTTTTGATTGCAACATAGACATAACATTTTATTTAGTTGTAATTGTTTGAGCCTGCAAAAGAAAATACTTAATGAAAGCAAATACATAAATAATTTTTTTGGAATATTTCCAGAGCTAGGAAAGACAAATTTAAAGAAAAAGAGAAACTGTGTTTTCTAACAATTTAGTGTCACTTCTGCATGAAAGAAATTAGTAACATGTTAAAAATAAAACATTAGGTGTCACAGTGCTATTCATATCCTTACCACTGTTGCATGACAATATTTTCAAAGAGTGGGATCAGTCATTCCATACTCAAGCAGGTCCTCTTTTGAGGAGACAGGCTTCTAGGAAATCCCAAAGTAAAAGGAGGTCTTTCCCTTCTGAAGTCTTCTTGGGGAGACAACACAGATATTTTATAAAATGTTAAAGCAAAAGATCACAATACTGTACTTCTGCAACCCTTTTCTCCTCCTTCTCCTTTTTCCTTAGGTTTTGGGTTTCCCTCTGGATTCTTTAACATGTCAGTTGATTTTGTGTTCTCACTGATATCAGTCACTGCCCTATAAACACACACTATTATTTCTAGGATGACAACCTCTGCACATCTGAAAATGTACCTGAAGTGGCCATCAGCAGGTGAGTAGAATGACAAAAAAGTACAACAATTGTAAATATTAACAGTACCTTAAAAGAAAAAAAAAAAAGATACCTACTGAGGACTTAATAATAGTGCTAAAGCATGGCTCAGCACTCAGCAGGGCTTGTCAGAAGCAGCTTGATAGATGACAAGATGGAATCGATGCAGAGAGCAAGTAGGTGGCAACATGAAACTGCTGAGAAATACAAACCTCTATATTTGTTAGATTTTTTTCTTTTATTTTTAAGCCCCTGATTGCTTTAACAGCAATTCTTATGCGTGAAATCCTCTCCCTTTGGCAAAACACACAGTTCAGTCTGACATGGAAACACTCTCTTTAACCCTGACACAGTAAACATGCCCACAACTCTGTTGTGAAAAATCATTTTCATACATGAATTGCCTTTCTGAAACTAACATCAGCACAATTTTTATGCTTTTTTTTCCACCTTCACTTTTTGTTTACATTCATTGTAGAAAATGAACAGAGATGCAAGTGCCTTTTCTAGGAGATTCCTCATCAGTTCCCTCTCAATCCTTTTTGGTAAGTAACTAGAAGTGCAACATTCGAAAACACTAATATTCCACAACTGTGATATAGTGACTCACAATAACCGGTCACACGTGTTAAATAAATGAGCATGTATCTTTAACTTTTTAGCAAACATCAAACATTTGTAAGTTTTCCTCATAAATCTACTTCTGAACAGAAACTTTGTGCTCCAATACCACGTACTTCTGACCTCTTTTAATTTGCCCGAAACTACTTGGAGTGTTGAGTGGTACAGTAAGAGGAAAGGGTTTGAGATTTGTTTCTTCTTGTGATCTAAAGCAAAAATCAAGTTAAGTCATTGTACCTAACATACTGAAGGCTAAACTTAGAGAAAAATTTTAGGCATTATCAGTCAAATAATGTGATTAGTCTTAGAGAAAGTCTTTAGGCCTTGTCATTCCAATAACTGGAACATAGGAAATCTAAACCCTGGTTTTAACACCAGAACATTTTGAAAGTGAAACAATTAAGAGTGGGTTTAGAAGACTTCTTTTCATACACAAGGGGTGAGGGGGCCACTAGGAGACACACTGTTGAAGTCTAACTTAGTTTGGGCTTCAGCATAAACTGCAAACCCAGTGTTAGAGAGTTACAATCTGAATGGCCCTAGTCATTAGAGCACTTAGGGAGCTGGAGACTTTGTGTAAGGTTTTCTGACCCTCGGGCTATTACATCTTTCTGTTCCCACTTCCCAGAGCTTGCCGTCATTAACATGCTATAGATTAGGCTACATCAGAGAGAAGAAGAATCATTATTCTCCTTGTTGCAATTGGACTGCCCTGCAAAGAATGCAAGACTGACATTATCAGAGAGAATAAACAAGAGAGAGTCTGATACTGTAAGTCAACAAGGAAAGTCCTGTGCTTCCCCAGTGCTGACAGAAGTAAAGGATCCTCCAACAGTTGCTGCAAGCTGTCCAACAAGACTCAGAAAAGCTGGCAAAATTATACAGGCAGAACATTGTCATTACTGATTCTTATGTGAAACTGTTCCTTAAGGAATATCAACATTTAAGAGAGTCCTATCTATTTTGTAGATGAAAAGGTACTATCTCATTCTGAGAATACACTCCACAAGAAACTGCCCTTTCTGAGATCTGCTGCTAGTAGGACAATACTCTTCCTCTTCCAGTCTGTCAGATTGTAATTCTGTCTTCCTTGAGCTGCAGATCCGTTGAACAATATTAACTCTCACAGAGTCTAGAAATAATTCTTCAAAAGGATATGACTAAAGAATTGGTTTCTAAAAGTGACTAATTATATGACCTCAATGGAGAGCAGCTTGAAATAGTTTCAGCAAAGATCAATGCACTACCTAAGAATGACAGCTTGGATAACATGAAGGAAAGTAAAAACACAATAATTAGATATTGCTCTGTAAGAAGAAGCTTATTAAAAAAAAAAAAAACAAAACCACAAAAAAACCCAAAATAGGATTAGAGAATCAAAGTATCACCAATGAAAGTGCAGACACAACTATTTAGAAGGACTATGAAAACAGCTATAGCTATGGCAGGTTGCATTATTTAAATGTAATCTTTTTTTTTTTTTTTAAAGAAGTTGTACTTAAAGATCAAAATTTCAGAGAAATTAGGTTTCAGTTGTTCTAGTCCTGAAAAATGGCTAAACATGTCATCTAAAGTTTCTATATGCTGTGTTTCTAATATTTTGGGGGTTTTTTTCCAGCTTAGGAATGAAATATTTTATCACTAAGCACCAGAATTGCAAACTCACCATGGGGTCTAGAAATGAAAGTCAGCTTTTTCAGTTTTATGTATCATTACCAGTTTTGAAGTAAGAATTTAGCTGAGAATTCTGTTTGTATGTAACCCAGAAGTGTCAATTATGTTCAATTGCAGGTACATAGCATTGGTCCAGCAAAAGCAGTGAGTTCTTGTGAGAAAAATGTGTACAAAATGTCAAGTTGGAGGGGTTTTTTTTCCTGGCTTTTTGATTACAATTTAATTTCAGTATTTTAAGGTAAAAAATATTTTTATCTGCAGTACATTAGATTAAAAAGCTTAGATATATACTATACATCTGGTGCATATTTACAAGCAGAAACAAAACAGCAGGAATTAAAAGATAATAAAAAGCAGATTTTTGCTGAATCTACTCCTGTTACTAGCCAAATATATTGATAAATTACCAAGCATTTCAGAACTGCATGGCTGTCACAAAATTCAAAGTTAAACATAATTCACATCTACGAAGCTGATGATTAAACACATGGACTTAACTACTAGCAAAAAACCCTATACGTATATATGTATCTATATTTGTACATATTCACTAAATTCATGAGGAATCAGAATAGATTATTGATTTATATTTTATATATCATAAATTGAGGGACAGGAATAAGGGACCAGGAATCAAAATACTGTGTAGGTAACCAAAAGTGAGACTGACAAAAAATAAACACCAGACTGCTTGGACAATCAAGAGGACACATATATTCTCTAGGGTATATATGTTGGTGTCGATGGTTATGCTATGCCACGTGTCCAGAGGTACTGGCATCTTAGAAGGCAAACAATCATCTTCTTATCTAAGTTCTACTGTGAATTAGGATTCACTAGCTGTGTGTCCTTGCAGCTGTGAAATGTAATGTATCAGCCTGAAACAAGCTGCTCAATGCAAGGTCTTCTTGATAGAAGGAAGGTAATATAATAAAGAAATTAAATGCAAAGAACAAGTGGAAACTTACCTTTCAACAGGCTGAAAAACTGATGTGTCTTCTACCCTTGGCTGCTCCATGCTATAGAGACATTGCCTGTTGTGGCTCACACCACAGTAATGTAAAGATCAGAGGAGTTGGCAGAGAAAAATCATAGTGGGATTATGGTTCCTGCATCTTACATTGTTTATAATCTTCTACCAGACACATAAAAAACAAACAAAAATACTTTAGAAGGCAGAGAACAAATTCTCCGTCAAGTTCTACTTAAATGATCTAGTCAGTAGTCTTGTCTCTGTAAATAGAAGTCCCTTAAGCATAACAATACTGACTGTTGAGCATAAACATTAGTTCAGAGTTCATGAACCAAGGGCAACAAACTAGGATCAATGTTTAAATAAAGATATTTAATGCATGCAAGTATATGGTAAACTTCATATTGTAATCAATAGAAAATATATGTTGTTCGTAAAGTTAATAGTAGTAAAAAATATGCCTATGAAGATTTGAACATGAAATACAGAGATAACCCTTACATTCATTCACTCAACTTCAAAATATTCTTGATATGAATTTAAAACTACTACAGCTAGACAAACTGATTACCATTCACTTTTTGACACTTGGATTAATTTAGGAAATCTTATCTTTGATATGTAAGGAGTATCACTCTTGCTTTCACTTAGTAAAGTGAGAGCATATTAGCATATAAGAAAGTTAGCTATATAAAAGTAACTACTGTCTATGTGCATTATTTTCAAATGTCCTGAGTAAAGTGCACCAAGTCAGTGCATAAAATCTGATCAGAATAACTGTAATAGGTTCTGAGATGATGTCTGTCAAGTTTAGACACAGAATCATTTCAGTTGAAAAAACTTTTAAGAATTTAACATTACTTAGTCCAGCTACTATTCTAACACTGCCAAGACCACTACTAAGCCATGTTCCTTGGCATCTCATCCACACGTCTTCCCTCCAAGGATGATGACTCTACCAACTCCCTGGGCAGCATGTTCCAGTATTTAACTGAAAAGTTAAATTTAAGTGAAAAAGTTCTTCCTAATATCCAATCTAAATCTCCCCTGGTGCAATTTGAGACCGTTTCCTCCTGTCCTGTCATTCATGTCTTTCTTGTAGTGAGAGACCCAACACTAAACACAGTATTCGAGATATGACCTCACCAGTGCCAAATAGAGTGGGACAATCACTTCCCTGGTCCTGCTGGTCACACTATTTCTGACATAAGCCAAGATACCATTGGCATTTTTGGCCACCTGGACACGCTGCTGGCTCGTATTCAATCAACTGTTGATCGACACCCCCACATCTTTTTCCTCTGGACAGATTTCCAACCTCTCATCCCCAAAGCTATAGTGTTGTTTGGGGTTGTTGTCGCCCAAAAGCAGGACCCAGCACTTGGCCTTGTTGAACCTCATGCAATTGGCCTCAGCCCATTGCTGCAGCCTGTCCAGTTCTTGCTTTGTGTGAGGGTACACTCAATATCCTCATCCAGATCATTGATAAAGTTGTTAAATAGAAATGGATAGGAAAATCAGAGTAGGAAGTACTTTGTCCACAAAATATTTAAGACTAGAATCATGGGTATAGAATTATTTTTTTGTCATGTAAACAAACTGTAGGCCTATGATGAACTATGGTAGTCTTCCTCTGCATGTAGAAAAAGTACTACACTCCAAGACAAAATCAAGCTAGGGATTAATTTATACTCCAGGGTCTTGGGAGACAGATTGTGCCCAGGAGTACAGGCATAACTGTAACAGCTGTGGGGTAACTGATTGCATTCTTCTCAGCACTTCTACCTGCAGCATTACTCACGTGGAAACCTTTTCATCTATTTCTACAGTAGAAGACATAAACCGCCGACAAATTATCACTTGTTGAAGGATGAGGGTTTGAGGTAGAAGATGAAATATTATTGTGTCCTTAGATTTACACTGAACTCACAACTCTAGAGAGAATAGAAACAAAGTTTACATAAGAAACTCTGTAAGGGGAGTTGAGAAAAAAAGAATAGTAATGCAAAGATTACATTATATTGGAGGTTTTTTTGTATGTTTCATAGAAGTTGTGTGCTATTACTTTAAGACAATGGAGAGAGCAATAAAATTTCAAACAATGGACACTCCAGTTTTGGTAAATAAAAAAATATTACAGAAATAGAGTACTTGCCAATTAAACCACCCACAGAGTCAGGCAGAGTATTCTGTATTTAAATCTCATAAAATATTCTTCAAAACTCTTTTTACTTGTGAATAGGAAACTGTGACTACTCTCCACAATTAATTTGATTAGATGTTAGTGATTTTTTTTTCTTTCTGAGCAAAAGCAGCAATGTTGCACGTTGCAGAGATTTCAAGTAGTTCTGGAACTACCTCTCATCCTTTTTTTTCCTCCTAATTCTGACTCTGCATGTACTCTTTGTTGAAATCTGCATTACAGTAGTGCTAGAAGCTGAAACTCACCATAGGAGGCTGATTTTGCAGAAGGCAACTAAAAGAGGTACTTTGTCACACTGAAAAATATTTCATCTTACACAGAAAATAAAGTGTGCACAGTAAGATATTCTTCCAGGTAGAAAAATTGACAGGAATTTCACTTTTATTTTGGGTAACTAACTGTTTATATTCTGTCATTAAAGGTCAATCAAAATCAGAATTCGACAGTAAGATATTTCCATTGTACAACTGTGTTAATATCAATGCTTGACAAAATTTAATTATTTCTCATCACCTCATCACCAATTATAATCCCCTGTATGGCAGACTCAAAGTTAAACCATGGAAAGACTGGATGCAATGAGGAACTTAACCTAAAGTTGTAGGCATGTGGCCTCTGCAGAGAAATAGGAAATACTGAAATAATTGTTTAGACTTTTCCTATAATGTATAGGAAGAGGATGAGGTTTTAAATAACAATTGCCAAATGACAAACATTTAAACAAGGTATATTTTAAATAGAATTAGTTCTCAGTAAAAAAAACAATGCACATGAGAACTGGCCTGAAATGTGATTGTTTTATAGATTGCGTCTTGCCTGCAACAATGATCGTAATGCCTTTGTCATTTTGGAGCTTGCAGCATACAAAATACCTTAACAGGTTTGTTGTTCAATTTGCTTTTATTCATTATACAATTACTAAGTGTAGATATATCCCCAAATATTTTCTAATATAAGAAATTAACAGTGAGGTTTATTCTGCATTCCAATATGAAATCTTAAAGACAGATATTTGAAAGCTTCATTGCTGTGAGCTCAACCTTGCTTCACTGAAAATCAATATAATTATGCAAAAAAAAGAGTGTTGTTATTAAAAACTTGTTTAATTCATAGCAAAAAACATGTCAATACTTTTCCCCTGTAACCAACCAGGTTTCATGATGGTGTATCTGTTTATAATTCTGTGGAGATTTTTTTTGTAAGGAAAAAACAATTCCCTGGACAGTTAGAAGGAACAGACCTATATTTTTTACAAGTTGAAGCTCAAAAAATAATTCCAATTTTCTTTAAATCTTAATGTACAGTAAACTTGTTTTAAATGAGAGTTCAGCTTGCCAGGCACCTTTATCATTAATCTTTGTGCACCTGTAAAAAAATCTAAAAGATGTTCTAACAAGCTAATGGAAAGGTTTTGTTTGGTGCAGGATCAATTTACATTTGTAAAAAGGGTGATCTTTTTTTTTGAGGGGGGAGGAATAGAGGAGAAAATGTTCAAAAAATATTCAAAAATTTTCAAAATGTTCAAAATATTATTTGATCCAAAGTACAATAAATGCCTTTATAATTAATTGGATTCCTTTCTAGTGAAAGGTTGCATGCCCCCAGGGTAGGGTGCAATAATCATCTTCTCTGATCACATCTTAACAAACAACTCAGATATGAGGATCTGCAAAAAAGCTCCAAGTCTGACTTGAAATCAAGGAATTCATAGAGCAGTTGATTTTACTAATGTGAGAGAAAATTTTTTCTTGAAAAATCAAAGAAATCAGTTTTAAACTGAGGTAGCTCAATAACACACAAAAGCTACCTACCTCAGAAAAGGAAAAAAAAAAAAAAAAAGAAAAAGAAAGTTTAAATTTGCAAAAAGAAGAGGGTTTTTTTTAACATTTTACTGTAATATAGTAGGTTCAACAATATAGAAGAACAATGTATTCATGCAGAATTGGACATATGTTATAAATGTGTGTGTCATAGAGTTTTGGTGAGTTTATTTTAATATATGTTTTCTTCTTAAACTATTCATTTGAAGGAATTTTTAAAAGAAACAGATTGTTTAATGAAGGACCAAGTAGTAAAGTACATTTCTAATGGCAAAGGAAACCCAAAACATGAGATGTAAACCGAACTCAATCAGGGAGGAAAAATATTTGGAATTTTTAATAAAATCTCACTCTTCATTTGTGGAGATGAAAGTTTAAATGGAATTGTATATAAGGCTATTGCAAAAAAAAGATAATGAATGGATCAAAAATTGAACAATTTTAAGTATTTTTTAAATGTATATAGATTTCAAACTGGTGTAACTACTCCACTTTGTTACAAAAGCAATACATGTCATTCCTTTAATAGTGTCTTGAGTTTTGTACTAGATAAAATATATTCAGAATACAGATATATTAAACATTTATCCAAGGACAGATTACACTGTACAGATGTTCTGAGTTTATATGTATTTAACCTAAAGTATAGATTTCTATGAAAAAAAAAGTCACAGAAAATAATCAATTTAAAGAGTGATGTAGAAGTACTTACTTTAGCAAAGTTGTGCTCTCAACCATTCAGCAAATATAGTAAGCATACATAAGCCAATGGGAATATCTCTACAATCAACATAACTTTTATACTGAAGTATGATAAATTCATGGTATGGATAATTCAAATAATTTTTAAAATAGCAAAGTAGCAAGCTATTCTGAAGCTGTCAGATGATGAGAAAGAAAATATATCTTAAGATTTTCCATCACAAAAAAATTGTCTACAAACTTGACTATTGTTAAAAGGAACACTGTAATGGTTTAGAACACGTCCCACATGGTGAGAGTGATCATATTCAGGTGCTTCAAGCAATGAGTCAAAAAATTTCTGTATCATTTGAAAATAAAAACAATTTTATTACAAAATATGAATAATTCAGACATAAATCTATAAACTCACATTGTTTTGCAAGAGTACCATTAAAATCACAGCATTGCATAAAGAGTAGTGACAAAAGACAGAAAGCAACATTTTAAAACTTGGTTTTGCTTTGGTTTGTTTCCAAGACATGCTGTTAAAAAATGCTCTTAGTTCAATCTTTTAAAATCCTTTAAAAAGCTCAACTATTTAAATAATGACATTGGAAACTATCTCTTTGTGGATCTGACACATATGGAAAAGTGTTCATCTTTTCATTTTGAAAATATCTGTTATTCTTTCAATCTAGATTTCACTTTTTTTCCAATAATACCATGAAGTAAAAAGAAGTCAAAATTTTGTGTTTTTCTTCCCTTTATTCTTTTTATCTAGCAATCCATTATTTTAAGTTACCTTTTAAATTTGATGGATAATGAAAATAGAAATATTCTGAAAGACAGACAGTTGCATAACTGATTTATTGAAACATACCGAAGCCATTGGCATTGTAAAATATTATGAGTGCTAAAAGTGCTTTTTTCATTAATCACCATAAATGGTTCTGACATTTTTAAGGGCCAATTTTATGTGGAAATTATTCAAACCCTTTGGGTAAAATGATTCATTATTTAAAACCTTAACACAAAGTGGTGATACTGTTTTGGTTTATTTCAAGAGAGAATTATATAACCTTTTGGGTGAGAACAATAATAATATCTAAAGAGAACATACAACTAATTTAGACTATTCTAGTTATATTTGTTGTCAGTAACTAACATTACAGCTGTACTTTTTGATGTGAAAGCACATTTTTGTGGTAAAAAGATAAAATGATCAATCTTTTATTTGAAATATTTATTGTAAGAGCTTAGTAACAGACAGTATATTTCAATAACACTGAGAAGATGTTTTCTGAAAGGAAAATAGAGAATTTTTACTGACATTCTTACTATCACAGCATTTAACTTTGAATTTTTTTTTACTTACAATTTTTTTTCATGTACCTTAATTTTCCTTCCAGAAAGCAAAACTATGAATTTCAATGCTGTTAATTTATTTTTAAAAATGTATTGTTCAAAATAACTTATTCACATTGATTAAATTTCTTATGGAAATTACCTCTTGTGTGCATCGGTAAGCAGAAGTTTCCAGTTCTTTCAGAAAGGTAAGGGTAACAACACATATCTGCAAAATGACCTGCTCTTGCCTACTGAAACTGAATATTCTTTCAAGTCATTGTGTTTAAGAGCATGCATAAAGTTGATAACTTTACTTCATCTTGCTTCTTTCTCTAGAGCACTGAGTAGTATTTGTGTTATGCATTTCTCACCAGTTCTGGTTTTTATTTCTTAGGCTTCTGAAGTGAGAGACAGAGGATAAAGAATACATCACTGAAAGCCAATGAGAAGAGCTTTTCAGGATAGGTTCACGGTCCATTGTCTTTACCGAAGGTGCAGTGATGTTTTCCTTGACAATCTGACTTTTTTTTACTTTCTTAAAGTTTTCTGCCTACTCCTCACACAGTTTTAGAAGACACTCTACTACACACAACTCTGCTTCTGCAAGGTTCTGTTCTCCTTGTCCTTCAGTCATTGTTGTGTTTTAGCCATCTGTCTCCAGACTGTCTTCAGGTAAGTACAGCAAGTAAAAGTGTCAGAAAAAGTGAATGAATTACTTTCATGGAAACTGGCAGTTGAGAAAACTGACTTTTGTTTGAAAATTATTGGATATTCTGTAGTCTGAGTTTATTAACATCTCATACTATTGTAAATATGTTACTGTACTGGTTTTGGCTGGGAAAGAGTTAATTTTCTTCACAGTAGCTAAAAAGGGGTTATGTTTTGTATTTGTGGCCAAAACAGTGTTGATAACACAATAAGAGTTTTATTTACTCCTGAGCAGTACTTGCACAGCATCAAACCTTTTCTGCTCCTCACTCCACCAGTGAGTATGCTGACAGTGCTCAAGAAGTTGGAAGGCGACATGGTTGGGACACACGACCTCAACTGACCCAAGGAATATTCCGTGCTATATGATGCTATGCTCAGCATATAAAGCTGAGTGTAGAAGAAAGAGATGGGGAGATGTTTGGAATAATGGTGTTTGTCTTCCCAAGTCACCCTAGCACCTCATGAAGCCCTGCTTTTCTAGAGATGTCTGAACATCTGCCTGCTAATGGGAAGCAGCGAATAAATTGTTTGTTTTGCTTTGCTTACTTCTGTGGGTTTTTTTGCTTTATCTATTAAACTTTCTTAATTTCAATCCATGAGTTTTCTCACTTTTACCCCTTCAGTTCTCTCCTCCAGAGTGAATTAGTGGCTGTGTGGTGCTTAGTTGCCAGGTTGACCACTGCTTTCTCTGAAGATTAATCTTTAATAAAAGAATAACTGATGTTTAAGGATTGCACTTTGTTACTTTACTGAGTAGCAAAAATATATGCTTCCTTTACTTATTTAAGATTATTATATTTTAGACTAATGTGTTCATTGTTCACCTATGTTTAGTAGTGTAGAGAGGAATCAAGAAATCTGATCACGTCTCAGGATGCAGTTACACATGCATGAATACTCAGTAACATCAAACTTATTGTAAAATCTTAAAAAAACATGGACAGAGAACAGTGTTCATAGGTCCTTCCAAGGTCTGCTGGCTACTGTCTGCAGCTGACACACTAGTCAATAATTTCAACAATAACTTACTCTCCAGTTGTTTGACTCAGCTGTTTCTGATAGCTCAGGATAGACTATGCCACCTGTCACAATGGGCTGTGTCAGAATGCCCGAATGTCTCCAGAATGTCTCCAGAAACAAGATTTCCCAAGATTTTTCTAGCAGCATAATTTTATTGAAAAATTTTTCACAGATGTTTCCTTACACACGTTAGTACAATACATAACAAGTGTATCACTCCATATCAGTATCACATGGTGGGTCAAACTATTCCAAAACTTGAATCCGGAGAATTTATCTATATCTACAATTTATGCATATTTCAATCAACTCTTATTCCATTTTATTATGGTTACTATCTTCAGTATGATCCCATCGTACACTTTTATTTTTAATTTCTATTTTATCCTTAAAAGAAATAGATAGAAATGTTTCAGCTACTGTTTTGTGTTCAGTTCAGGCTAGAGCTCTTTAAAAGACATAGAGACATCAAAGGGTCTTTAAAAACACTTCAAAATGCCACTTGTCTTTTGGTAAGTATGCATGTTTACTAGTACTTTGCTGAATATCAGAAATCTTACTTCAGTATCCAACTACTTATCTGTCATATTATAGAATCATTTTCATCACAATTATTATATTCAGCACAATTATAATATCTAGATTTCATGTTCTTGTGCTCACATGTGCTACATTACAATGCTGGAATGTTTGAATTGTAAACATCTCTTTTTAATTTGATTTATTTTAGCCTAAGGAAATGAAGCTTATATGATAATTCTGTTCTTGGCTGGGTGCACAAAACAGTCTGTTTGCCTTTCTTCATCTGATTATCCTTTGAATCTTTTGGTCAATCTCAATCAAAAGTGCTGAAAACATCAAGATATCATACAGATCAAGATGATCAAGATGTCATAGATATCGTAGACATCAAAATGTCCTTTAAATTTCCTTCAAGAAAATAGGTAGCCAAAAGAAAAACATACATACTGTCCACATACAGTAAGACTTCACTGAATTTTTAAGCCTAATTAGATTCTGGGGAAACACATTTTTAAGTGGATTTACACCAGATACTAATAAATCCAACTACATACTAAAAATACATAGAAAATCTGACTTTGTCAGTTCTCATGCTTGAAAGCGGCTTCTATAGAAATCATCTGTAATATGGTACCTTCAACATTCACATGAATGCTGAATGTCACAAATCATAACAGGCACTGCTGCAATAACATAAGTAGTTTATTTTCTCAGCTTTGTTGTATTACTTTACTCAAAACATTATGTCTAGGACTCTCGGATTTAGTATTCATAAAATTTTTATATGTCTTGCCTTATGCTTTTATTTCTGATAAACTACCTCTATACAAGAGTTTAATTCAAGAAACAAGAAAGACATTGCATTCATAAGTGCTGAAGTTTTTTTTAAGTGAAGACCCAAGAAAACTTTGAAAGCACTTTATAACCCCACCACAATATCAAACAAAGGAAATGCCAAATCTGACTCTATGTATTCTATGTGATTTGCTGAGTTGGAGAATGAAGATGGCTGCCTTCAGTCAAAGTGAGTTATCCTGAATATAAGCAGAGCCTGGAGATATTTAGGAATATACAACTTTGGAAACAATGAATTTGATTTAGTTGGCAATGAAGTTGACAGTTGCCATGAGGGTTAGACTTAGGAAATTATTTTCATGTTTGTTATTTACTTAGATATTTACTCTGTAAGTTATCTAACAGTATGTTTTTAAGTTCAGCATAAGAAAAGAATAATCTGATGCAGAATATACCGATTGTTTCTAAATTTTTAACTCCATATTTTACCTGTTTAAAATATATTTTGTTTTATGCAGATACCTAAAAAGGAATCATGTTATCCTAACAACAAATATCTGAAAGCAAAGAAACTCAGAAAGCTATCAGCTCTTTTCATGTGCCTAGTTGAACGTGTTCTGTATTAATGAGTCTGTTGCTATTACGTGTTCTGTCTACACAAGCGGAAAAATTACAAAATCATGAGAGAAACTGGTAAAAAGTATTGATCATAAAATGAAAAAAGAAAATAAAAAGAGTGAAAGCTAAAAGAAACCATATTTATAATATATATTCCCAGAAGGGTTGATATTTCATGTAGGTTTTATATAAAACTGTTATTTCTGTTTGATGTGTTAAGTTTCTCCAGAAACCCACCTGGAAAATAAACCAATTTACAACTAAAAATCAAATTTAACTTTAACATTTTTTCCTTTGGGAAAAGTCTTTAAAAAAATATTGGTTTAAAATATTGTTTTTTACATTCATCTATTCTCTTTGTGTAGCTAGAGATGTGTCACTTCTAACTTTTACCCTCCTTATAATAGAATGTAATTTATAGTTTTAGAAATCCTGAGAAAACATTTTATAAAATGTAGTGTCTCAAAAGCAATTAACTGCTAAATTATAATAAAAGCAGATTTTTCAATGCAATTGATTAACAAAATCCAATTAGACTACTCTCAGTGGAGGTCAAGTCACTTAAGATATAAATAGTGTGATTGACTTATAAGCAATAATGTGTTCATGTCAACATTCGGAAAAAACAATTTTAAGACATAATTTTTCTGATTTATTTCAGCTAACTGCTTTAGGAAAGGCATACCACCTTAAACAGTCAACATCGAAGGCAAAGTTAAGTAGCTGTCTCAGACGTATATTTAAAAAGTTTAAATATGGCCAAACACACATACTTCCCTACTAAAGATCGCTCTCACAGCTGACATTAGAAAGGTAAGTGGATTATTCCATGCAGCTGAAAGAGAAAGGAAAACATAAATGGCATCGTTGCCCATGTCTGTGTCAAGCCAGTTTTGGTGGAAGCTTAATGTCGATATGGGGATTTTGAGGTTATGATGTCTATGCACCCTAAAAAGTAGAAAGGTTGTATTGTAACTCTGTGTCATGGAGTGACGTTTCTTATACTTCATTTTTATTGCTTATGACATCTCTTAGAACATCTATTGTGGAGTGCTACAGTCACAGGTGATAAAACAGGACAGTATTCAAGTCGTGTACTGATATGGAGTCATGAAATGACTGAAGCAAATATCTCAAGTTGAGTTGCTAAATCCAGTTATATGCAATCAGCATATTACAATAAGAGATACTTTGCAAAGCAAAATTTTCTGTTTTGACTTTATTGTAACATTTAATATTTGCTTAAATGAATTTATATGTCATCAGACTTAAGATATTTATATTCAATGTTTCAAAATCTCTTTAAAAGGAATTGTAGGAAAAAACCCAGAAGAATGCATTTTTTTCCTTTTGAATTTATTTGAGCTCAATCTTCTGCAATTTTGCAGCACATATTTTTTCATATTCAATTCTGTGATTCTGTGATTCTATGATATTGCTAGGTTTAAAATAGAGAGAAAGAGAAACCAGAGACAGAGGTGGAGAAGTGTATTATTTATAGATTTACTTAAAAGATATCTGGCTACAGCACAGTAGCTGGCAAATAAAAAGTCACATACCTTTTTTGCCAAAATGCATATGCCATATGGCTGTCAAAGACCAACCATCTGCATTAGATTTATTTTGGATAGGTAATATCTTGTTTCCTCAATGACCAATTTTACTGTATAAAAAATAACAAAATGTACGGAAAAAAAAAACAAGTTAAAATAAAGGATGAACAGCTTTCCATATTTGAAAGCTAAAATTTTACAAATAGAAGAAAATATATTTAAAAAAATATAAAAAGAGGCTTGTTAATAATTTTTTCCCCAAATCAGATTAAAATAACATTTCTTTCTGATAAACCTCTAAGCATTTTGGCAGTAATCACCACATAATTCATTTTAACTTCTTTACTGGAAAAGATTCTCAGTACTTTTACAGTTCACGCAGTAGCTAAGTATTGTGTCAGATTTTCACAATGCATACAGTGCATAGAATCATAAAATAGTTTGGATTGGAAAGGGCTTTGTAAGATCATCTAGCTCAGTACCCCTGCCATTGACAAGACATCTTCCGCTGCATCAGGCTGCTCAAAGCTCCATCCAACCTGGCCTTGAAGACTTGCAATGATGTGGCATCCATAGCTTCTCTGGGAAACTGGTGTCTCTCCACCCTTTTAGTAAAAGAATTCTTCTTTACATCCAATCTAAACCTCAATCTACCCTTCTTCAATTGCAAAACATTACCCTTTTTCCTATCACTACAGCCCTTCATAAAAAAGGATCTCTTTTCAACTACTTTTGTATATTGAAAGGCCATAGCAAAATCTCTAGAGACATTGATTAATTCAGTATTTATGTGGTTTAGTACTCAATAAAACTGTTTCAACAGTCTCCAAATACATGGTAAACCCTGCAAGTGGTTTAGAGTGCTCATATTGTAGAGGAATACCTATTTTTTAATGACTGAATTGGAACTAATTTACATATTATGTGGACATTTTTAATTAAAAAAAATCATTGAAATAAGTATTTTTTTAACCATTTATCTTTTAGATATCACTGCTGTGTTATACTAGATATCTATTTCGCAGTTTTAACCCAAATATAATTAAATTTTACATCCTTACAAATAGAACTTGTTCATCATAGTTTCACACTGACTTGCAAGATTAAAGAGAGTCTGATATAATGACTTCAGAGCCAGCATGTCTGCTTTCATTTATTACTGAATTATGTAATTGTTCCGGTTCACACAACTGTTTTACTTGTTTAAATTCATGCTGTAATTTCAACATCTCTTGTTCTTATTGTTTGTGTCTCTCTTCCTCTTATCCAAGATTCAGAGTTATATTCAGCTTTAAGATACTTTGTAATGTATTTACTTACCCTTCTTTTCATGTTTGTTTTCAAATCTCATCAACTTTTTCTCTCTAATTTACTCCATCGACAGTGATTAATACTATGTTTTTTTCAATATTGTTCTTGGATTGAAAAAAACCAAAAAAACTAAAAAACAAACCCACAAACTCCTTCAATAGCCTCAAAAAGTTTTAATAAGTATTTTCTAAGTTGAATATTTTAGATACCTCCATAACACAACTTTTTGGCTGAACTGGTCAAAGTACTGCATCTGTTGTTTCTCAAATGCATAAATTATTACATCAAAGTGAATTTAAATACAGTCCAAGAGCTCATATGAGAATTGATAAAAAGAATTGACTATGACTTCAAGTTATCTGAACTATGACCAGTATTCAAGATCTTAACTAGATGGTCACAGTATAGTTTGCAATGTCACATTACATAGGATTAGCAAGTAATCTTTTTTGCTCTTCATTTCTTAGTCTGTTTTCAATTGTTGATGCAGATTATAAAAAATTGAGATCTTTCCTCTGAAAAATGTCTCTTTGTTAATTTATTTATTTTTAAAATAAACAAGGGAAACTTCAGCCTTAATGTGTTTTCTCCAAACCAGAAAGAAAAGGGGAATATAGTATATATATTTTGAGATAACAGTAGAGGTGTAAATCAGACACTAAGGTACCTAGATTACAAGGCTTCTGTGTTTCAGATAGAAAGAAACAAATTCCTGGATCACATAGCTGAGAAGTTCTTCTTTGAGAGAGCATTTTGTGACAGACAGATAACATAAGGTTATGTGTTATTTTTTAAAAAATACTGAGTTCTTGCTAAAACCTGTTTTTTCTGATGGAGCTTTAATTGAGTGAATACCATTATCTCTTCATGGAGGGAAAAAAAAAAATCTCAAAAACAGCTATCAGGAATCATTCCAGAAATATCTGAAGACTGTGCTAATTGTTGTAGCTGGCAGTCATTCTGCTAACCCTTTCTTTTGAGCTCATGGATAATGCACATTGTTCTTGGTTTATATGTCATACAAACACCTATTTGAATTAATCTCTCTTAAACAGTAATGAGAAGCTTGTCTAAGTTCATACTGCTTCTAATCATTTGTCTATGAAAAATGTTAAATCCTTCCTAAAATAAACTGTCATTATTTTCACTTGGAGATACTGTAATTAGCATCACTGATATTTTACTGGAAAATTGTGGCAGTAAATATTGGGCTATGTCTATACTAGTAAATTAAATATTCCCTAGAGTGTTCACAAGCAATGAAGCTGGCCAAACAAAGTGGTCAACGTTTGCTCTGGGACATTCTTTTTGCTTCCGGCATAAGGTTACTGCAGGAGAAATGCCTATGTTGAATAATCCCTGGAAAAATCAATCTCCCAGATTGTGCCCAGAAAATTTTGAGAACAATGCTATTAACCATAAGACAAAATATGTTTGAGGCCCTTCTAACAGGGTAGTAATATATAGAGTTGTGTTTCAGAGCCCCGGAATGCTCCTGAGTGCTATGTGCTGTATTAGTTAAGGAATGTACTATGGTGCTTTCTCTAAGATCCCATTTAAATGAGTGACATATTGTGGATAGTATCTTCTACTGAAAACACACTATTTTTAAACTGTAGGATTTCATTCTCTGTGATGGCCAAGAATCTTTCTCTTTGCATTTTGTTTTATTTGTTTCTTCTTCATTATGACTCTCTTTTCTATAGCAATTAAATAAAGCTGAAAAGAAAAAAAAACCCTCAATTCTGAATAAGAATTTAATATATTACTTTTTTCCATTTGTTTTTAAACTCACTCATTTTCTAGTAAATATCATAACATAATGGCAAGGATTCTGTAGTAGTTAGTAAAATAAATTAACAGAATATATAACACTCTAGACTTTGTAGATCAAATAACCACAAAAACGGGCACATTTTTTTTATGACTTCAGTTTGCTTCCAGTGGCACAGTACATTGGTTCCTGCAGATGTCACAGATTAATTTTTGCTTAAAAATGGAAAGAAGCCCTTAGCACTCATTATACAATTAAAGAATAAAAAAAAATAATATCTGTTCATTTCCAGATCCTGCCCCTCTTTTATACTCATAAGTTTATATTATTCCTATAAAGACTGATGTGAGCATTTTAGATAAAGGAGAACAAAACCCATATCTATGCGTGTACTATCATCTAAACGTCTTTTAAAAATTCTTAATATGACTCCTTACAAGCATAAAAGTTTTTGAAAAAAAAAAAAAAAAGATTTTTCACAAGTCAGTTACAGAACTTTCAATCATTTCTTATTAAAGAAGCAGATACTATTGCAAGCAAAAAAAAAAAATTAGCTCATTTTTATTCCCTTTGTTACGTGGTCTTCCAAAACATGGGAAAGATGCAATCTTTGATGTATCATAGATTAAATTTTGTAAGTTTATATTAACTAAGGGGAAAGTTTCTTTTTTCCCTCACCTTCTTCCTATATTGAGTGAGTTTTGTCCCCTAGTTCAATATTAATGGATCATCTTGATCTGTGTAATATGACTCCAGCCAGGGAAGAAGGAAAACATCCCCATCTTGAAGATAAAGCAATCTACCGTAATTACAAATATATAAACACCTTCTATTTGGATTAAGAAAAGGGCATCTAATAGACCAAATACAACAGACAGTATATTAAACACAAGACATGCATTACTCAACACCACTAAGCAAGTTTTAAATGAAATTTCTCATAGTAAAAAATAGAAATGGTAGTAAAAGTAAGGTATTACAAATACATAAGTAATATCTCAAAACAATAAGTGTTTTAATTCAATTAACTTTCATGATCTAATTAGCTTTGATATTTCATTCTGTTGATTATAGATATGTAAATATTAAATATTAAAAACAATTTAAAAATAAAGAAGGTTTAAAATACTAGGAAAATATATTTTAAACATTTATGCTTTGCATGAAGTCAAGAAAACAAAAAAAAATACCAACAGCATATGTGACAGAAGAAATGAAAAGAAATAAAATTTGAAGAAACAACTTCACAATATCACATGAGCAATTAATGTGTCCCCATCACTAAACAAGACAATGACTACCTAGATTGCATTTTCAGCGAGCAAAGGAAGGTAGTCCTTCCCTCTACTCAGTCCATCTGAGACCACATCTACATTTCTTTCCAGTACTGGAGAGACCTGGACATACTAGAGAGAGTTCAGTGATGGGCCATAAGATGACTATGGAGCTGGAGTATCTGACACATGAGGAAGCGCTGAAAGAGCTGGGACTGTTCAGACTGGAGAAGGCTCAGAGAGATGTTATAATTGTGTATAAATTCCTGATGGGGAGGAACGATGAAGATAGAGACAGACTCTTCTCACTTTTGTGACAGAACAAGAGGCAACAAAGACAAATTTAAATATAGGAAATTCCATTTAAACATAAGCGAAACATTTTCTTAACTGTGAAAGTGTCAAAGGTTGGAAATGTTTGCCCAGAAGGTGTCTTGATCCCTTTAAATCTTCAAAAATCATCTGGACATGGTCTTGGTCAACCAATTCTACTTTGCTCTGCTTCAACCATTGTGTGATTCTGTGAAAGGCTATGTAACAGAATACAGCAAGGAAATAGAACTTTTCCAGTAAAAAACCCCTTATGATACTGATGGAGAAATAGCTGTAATGCACTTATCATACAATATAATACATAAAAGATTTCCAAATCCATTAAGTCAAAATGTAAACCTGTAGCATCTATATCCATTACTAAACCACGTCCTTAAGCTCCATGTCTACATGTCTTACAGGGATGATGAATCAGTCACTTCCCTAGACATTCTTTTTCACTGCTTGACAGTACTTTTAGTGCATAAATTTTGCCTGCTATCCAATCAAAATCTACCCTAGTGCAACCTGAGACCATTTCCTCTAGTCCTGTCATTTGTTATTTGGGACAGGAGACCAACATCTACTTTGCCACAATCTCCTTTCAGGAAGCTCTAGAGAGTGAGCATGTCTCACTTTAAAATCCTTTTATCCAGGCTATACAACCTCAGTTTCCTCAGATGCTCTTAGATGTGTGCTCCAGACCAGCCACCAGATCTAGTCCCCTTCTTTGGACATGCTCCAGAACACCAATGTCACTTTTGTATTGAAACTGCACACAGCATTTGAGGTGCAGCCTCACCAGTGCTGAGTACAAGGAGACAATCACTTCCCTGATCCTGCTGGTCACACTTTCTGTTACAAGCCAGGATGCTATTGGCCTTCTTGGCCACGTAGTCACATTACTCGTTCATGTTCAGCTGGCTACCAACCAATATCCCCAGGTCCTTTTCTGCAGGACAGCTTTCCTGCCCTTCTTCCTGAAGTCTGTAGCATTGCATGGAGTGGTTGTGACTCAAGTGCAGGACCCAGCAGTTGGCCTTTTTGAGACTCACACAATCCAGCCTGTCCAGATCCCTCTGAAGAGACTTTCTACTCTCAAGTAGATCGATATTCATACCCAGCTTGGCGTCATCAGTAAACATACTGAGAGTCCATCATCCAGATCATAGAAAAAGACATTAAACAGAACAGACCACAATGTTAAGCCCTAGGGAACACAACTAGTGATTAGCCACCAACCGGATTTAGTTTCATCCACCACAACTCTTTGGGTTCAGCCATCCTGACAGTTTTTTAACCAGTGAAGAGTACTCTCATCCAAGCCATGAGCAGGTAGCTTCTCCAGGAGAATGCTGTGGGAAATGGTGTTGAAGGCTTTACTAAAGTCCAGGTGGATGACATCCACAGC
Source organism: Colius striatus (assembly GCF_028858725.1). Taxonomy (NCBI): domain Eukaryota; kingdom Metazoa; phylum Chordata; class Aves; order Coliiformes; family Coliidae; genus Colius; species Colius striatus. The sequence goes on along the minus strand of NC_084759.1, from coordinate 47,343,262 downwards.
ATTTACCCACTAATCAGATCACATTGTCATGGAAGGAGATCAAGTTAGTCAAGCAGTTAGTCAAGTTAGTCTTTCATAAAGCCTTACTTTTCATAAAGCCAAGCCAAAGTGTTCCATAGTGGGTGGAAGGAAGGAAGGAAGGAAGGAAGGAAGGAAGGAAGGAAGGAAGGAAGGAAGGAAAGAAGGAAGGAAGGAAGGAAAAAATGGACAAATCAAAACAAAATAAATGTTAAAAAATAGGAACTCAGAATATACACCTTATGCACACATGGACATCTATATTCACTATGTAACTTAGATAATGTCAAAAATACTTTTAAACTTTTACATTTGAATTTTAATAATTATTTAGGTATGTTAATAAAATATTAAACATACAAATTTTATTCAGACTAAAATTCATATTGCTAGTTGATTTGGCTGAAAGGTATCATAGGATAATAGAATCATTTCAGCTGAAAAAGACCTTTAATATCAAGTCCAATTGCTTCCCTAACACTGCCATGCCCACTACTAGACCATTTCCCTAAAACATTCCAAAGCATTCTCTTGTTGTGAACTCTAGAAATACCTCATTCAATTATCCAAAGCAGTTCAAAGCAGAAGAATTGCTCACAGATGATTGAACAATAAGTACAAGAAAGTGTACTTTAATGTTTGTGTCAAAACACAGATGGTTTCCATGTACAATTAAAGCTTCTTAGAGATAAAAAGAGTCTCTTTAGGTTTGACTTCAAAAAGTTACTTACATAGGTGACATTTCAAGTGTCTTTCAAACTATAACTAAAATGTACTTTAAATTAAAACAAGGTGGTTTATTTTTTAAATTACACCAGAGCATTCATATACATTTCCTCAATAAAGTTAAGTGCATTTTAAATGTGAAACAAATGAGTCTTTAGTGCTAATATCTATATTCATTTTTTTTTTTTTCTGATAGCAATGGGTACCATTGCCATCAAAAAGACCGAAAACAACATATGATCTAGACACAGAAATGGCCAAAGGAATGTTTAAAAATAATATAAACACATTATGTAATGATGATAAGGAGTTAAAAACAACTATATTTTAATTTCACTGAAATTGAAATACAGAGAAGTAATATAAACAGAAGCTAGAATAATTTTGTATACAGTCTTCCTCTCGATCTAAGATAAAGAAATGGTTGAAAAATATCAATCTCCACATTTTTTGAAAGTTATGATATTTATTTTTCATTCCATTCATTTGTAAATTAACTGTAGAGATTACTCACACTAAAAAGTATTTTGGTATCTCTCATAGTCTTCAATTTTGAGTAGTAAGTCATCTTCAATGTTCTATACGGTCTCTGCAAATATCTCTTTCAATAATTTTTATGATATTCCTACCTTATTACTTGTATGTGGTGGTAATTTGAAACAAACCTATATGGTGGAAAGTAATATAAACACAAGACATATCTAAAGTAACTTTTATGTGGATTTTTTTATATTGCACATTTTACCATCTCTTTCTAATTTTACAGAAATATTTAGAATTTTTTCTTTTCTGATTTATCTCATTTCTGGATAATTATCATGCTCTCCAAATAGCCTCTTTATTTATTTGTTTGTTTAATAATTGATTTATAGAAATCTCTTATTTCTTCCAGTATTTATTATTCTTCTGTATAGCACAGAAACTGTAAGTTCCTATTCACATCCCTTAAGTTTCTTCTTCTAACTCTTATGGTGAAGATCAATAGTAGATATCCACATAATCTTTTCCCTTTTGTCATTCCAAAAGATGACTGAGTTTACATTTAACTGCTATTTTTCCCATGTTTAGATAGGTTGTTTAAGAACTACTGCTATTCCTGCCATTTCTTTTCTAGTAACTTGTGTATCTGATTGTTCACAGTCAAAATCTAGAAATCATTTAATCTAATGTCACATACAATAACTCATATTTACCATCTCTTGGAGTATGACTCCTGAATCGCTCTGTTTGAGTGCTGTACTCGGAATCTTCACAGTTAACATCCATAGTGAACATGGTTCTTACACAAATATAATCATGGAGTTAATTTTTACATCAAAAACAGTTCTGTTGCAGTCAATAAATACGTGAATGTACAATAACATCTGAAATGCTGTTGGATGGATCAAGTTGTGATTACATGGTTGGTATAATCAAATGCTTTGTGATAAAAATGTTGTATTGCAGACTGTTCCAACATGTGGTTTTTATTTTCTAATGAGGCCCTCATTTGGATGGTAAATGCATGCTTATATCATGGAAATTTTTACTCCTATTAGCTAGATCTCTGAAGTCCTTTCAAGACATATGCATTTGAACAGTTTTGTTTCGTTTTCTTTGAACACTTTTCAGAACACTGGACTTTATAGACTATATTTAGAATTATCATGACAGGATAAGAGCAAAAATGCCATTTAATGAATAAATTTTAAAATTTTGTTAGATATCATAGGTGAAATTTATCTTTATTTGGAAAGATTTTTTTATGAAAACACTTTTAAAGCAGCAAAGTTACATTTGAGCATAGTCTTAATATTAGAGTGAAACTACAACACTTTATAGTATTTAATCCAACAATTTTGAACAATTAATGAAAAATCTATCGGATTCATAGTTCTATAATACAGATTTTGGCTAGTTTTAGAATGAAATACATTGTTATTTGGCACATTGTATCATAACAAGTAATTCTTCTTTACCAAAGAAAAGATAATAGAATCACAGAATGACAGGCGATGGAAGGGACCTCTAGAGATCGTCTAGTTCAATCTCCTTGCTAAAGCAGGTTCATCTTGATGTGTTTCACAGGAAAACATTCAGGTAGCTTTTGAAAATCTGCAGAGGAGGACACTACATCCTCCCTGGGCAGCCTGTGCCAGTGCTCTAAAAAAACCCTGTGTAAATGAAAATATCTACTTTTCTCTTCTGACTCCATATTTTCTATTTTTTTCCTGGAGCTTGTATTTGATATTTCTTTACAAGCATTAAACTCATGTTTGATATTTAGTTACCCCTACGGGAGGAGAGAGGATCTGCTCTTATAATCTACAAAGTATTATGTTCATAGGATGCAGGAATCACCTGTATGAACTTTGATTTCACATCCTATTATTGGTCACACCAGACTGGCTTCTGTATAAAATCTTGTTAATCTTCCCTCCTGTTCCAAAGTAAATATTACATGAATGCAGGATGTAATATATTTATAGAGTCATAGAATTCATAGAATGATAAGAGCTGGAAGAGACCTATAGAGATCATCTAGTCCGAATCCCTGCTGAAGCAGGTCCATCTAGACCAGATTACACAGGAATACATCCAGGTGGGTTTTGAAAATCTCCAGAGGAGACTCCACAATCTCCCTAGGTAGCCTGTTCTATTCCTCCATCACTCTCACATTAAAATGTTTTTTCCTTATGTTTAAATGGAACCTTCTCTCCATTACCGCTTGTCTTGTAATTGGATACAAAAGAAAAAAGTAATGTCCCAATCTCCTGACATCCACCATTTAGTTATTTGAAATATTAATGAGATCGTCCCTCAGTCTCCTCTTCTCTGGACTAAACAGCCCCAGTTCCTGCAGCCTTTCCTCAAAAGAGAGATGATCCAGTCTCCTATCATCTTAGTGGCCCTGCACTGGACTCTCTGTCTGAAGCTTTTTAGCAGAAAATAAGCCTCAGAGGAGACCTTATTGTTTTCTACAATACCTGAAAGAAAGTTGTATTAAGGTGGGGGGTCACTCTGTTCACCCTAGTAACAAACAATAGAACAAGAGGAAACAGCATCAAGTTGCATCAGGGGAGGGTCAGTCTGGATATTAAGAGGAATTTCTTTACTGAAAGAATTGTCAGGCATTGGAATGCCCTGCCCAGGGAGGTGGTGGAGTCACCATCCCTGGAAGTGTTTAAGAGTCGGTTAGATGTTTTACTTAGGGAAATGATCGAGTGGTCTAGTGGTTGCTAGGGATAGGACAAAGACTGGACTCAATGATCTTAAAAGTCTCTTCCAGCCAAAATGATTAAATGATTCCATGCTTCCTGTCTTTCCTGCCCTTTTTGAAGGCTGGCATGACATTGGCCTTTCTCCAGTCCTCAGGCACCTCGTCTGTCCTCCAGGATTGTTTGAAAATGATGGAGAGCAGCTTAGCAACCACATCAGCCAGTTTCCTCAGCACTCTTGGATGCATCCCATCAGATCCCATTGATTTGTGAGAATTAAGCTTGCCCAACAAGTCTTTAACTTCTTCCTCATCTACCAAGGGCAAGTTCTCTATTGTCCAGACTGTCCTACTATCTTGTTGGAGTTGGCTTCCTGAGGACTGGTCTTGGTTGTAAAGACCTGAGTAAAGAAGGCATTCAGTAGTCTGGTATTCTCTGCATCCTCCGTGTTCAGAAGTAGGCTCATATTCTTCCTAATCTTCCTTTTGCTGGTAATGTACATGAAAAAAATTCATTGTTGGATCATATGCCACAGAAGGTAATGACCATATTCACACATCTTAACATATTTCCATAAGAAGGTAAATCAAATATATCTTTACTTGGCCTTTATAGTGTCTACAGCTAAAGTGAACATCAATACCTGCTAGTCTGAAAAGTAAACACATACATACCAATGTTCTTTTAATATTTACCTCAAAGGAGTATCACAAAGTTATGAAGTCAATAATTAACCGCTTTCAACTACTGAGTTAAAATCAAACACAGATCAGTTGAGACTTGTATTATTTTGGTGTCACTGTGGAACAAAAACCTTACTTTCTCACACACCCCCTGAAATAATTGATGAGATATAGTTGTTATTTAATTTCAAGGATTGGCCTTTGAAGTCAGTTGCATAGAAAGAAATTAATATCCTTTTCCTTTATCATTGTTGGTCTCTATTTATTTGGTAATCTTTAATATATCCTTGACAGAAAGTACAATTCATTGTGTCCCTGAGAGGAACTTGTCTTCTGATGTGGTATTTAAACTATTTTTACTTCTCAGATTAAGATTTTAATTCTGACAATGGCAGAAGAAAGTGGGAGTCCTGTTTCAGGACTGGAGGGAGCTCTCTGAACTGAAGTCAAGAAATTATATCTCTTTTTATAGTTGTCTTTTAAATTTCAAAACTGTTATTTTAAAATTTACAGTACTGCTTGCTTTCCAGGCAACACTGATATCATGTACTACCGTTTGCCAGTTGATAGCAAATGTTATCAGCTGACACATTTATCTTCAGTATACTGGAACAGTGAACTGGAAATTCAACCAGTTATTAATTGAAAATATAAACAAGAGTATCTATTACTTGACTAATTTCTCACTCCTTAGTTTGAGCCATATTTTCAACTTATTTAGTGGAAGAAATTCATGAAAGAAAAAGAGATTCCTCTTGTTTTTGTAACTCAAATCTAACTGATGGAAAGATTTCCTAAAGCAGCAGGCATACACGAAGAAAATATTAGTTTTCTCCCCACTTTCTTGGGTCGAGATTAAAGTGTTTAAAACCTTCAGTAAATTTACTGAAGATCTATAGCACACACTTTCACTGGTAGGCTAAATATGTGAACAGTTATACTGCTTTTACTTTTAATGTTTACAAAATGAGTTTGAGCTTTGTACAGGGATCAATAACCTAACTTAAAATGTTGCAGAATATTAGTAGGACAACATTTAACATGATATGATCAATAATATTTTAATAACAATTGTAAAAAATATATATGTGGTAAACACGTAAACTAGTATTAAAACCTATGATAAAAGGAGTTACTTACAATTGGCTACAGAAATTAAGAATAAACAAATATAACATTTACAGGGGACTGTAAAAACTTATTTTCTATGCATGTTTTGCAATACTTCATTTATGTTTCAATATTTTAGTTATGGAGGTAAAAACGACCCATGTTACAGTCTTGTTTCTACTAAAAAGTCAGTTTAATAACCTACCAATGTCCAAAAACTATATAATATCTTCTAAAGCTTTCTTCTGTAAAATTCATGAGTAGAAAGAGGGTGTGAAAGTACCCTATGCAGAATAATCTGTGATAATCTCATTCAAGTTCTTTCACATAGGAGATGTATGCTTCACTGTCTTCCATCTCACATAATTAACTACATACATAAAAGCTGAACACAATTAAGTATGAACCTTTGTAACTCTGAGGGATTTCTTTAATATTTGCATAACAAAGGAAGTGGATTCCATTACATCAAATTTACACATTCAAAGTATCATGGAGTCAGAGCTACGGATTCCCATGAAAAGAATCTTTCATAACCGATCCAGAGATCTCTAATCTGGGTTTCTAGTTGCAATACTGTTCTGATGTATAAGTTTGAAAAAATAAGATACAAAAACTTCTGTAGCAAGTGGACTAATGCATGTCTAAATTTCAGTTACAAGCTCTACCTTTGTTTTATTGAGGAACTTTAAAATAACAAATGATATTATAGTATAATAATTTTGTATAATAATGGAAATTTTTGAAAAATAATTGAAACAGAAATTATTACCAACATTATTTTTTGTTTGTAATCGTTTGATATATTTGACAGTTATCTTTCTAAATTATTCTTCTTTTTCCTGATACTATAAAGGTTTTTCTTTTTTTTTTTTCACTGTGGTAAAACCCTTACTCTTGTCAAAGAACTGTCTAAAGTCACAGCAGCAGTGAAACACATCTGAAAACCTTAGACTTAAGGGTAATTTCATCAAAAGGGTCCCAGTCATACCTGAGATATTCTTAATATTAGTGCAGAATAATTTTTTATTCAGATCCATAGTCTGAGTGAAAATGCACAGAAGTAATAAGATTTACAAAAGTACCATTTGTTTGAAAGTAATAAAGTAATCAAGAAATTAAAGATAATATATGCTGTATGTCTCCCATGTAACTACAAAAAAAGAAAAATAAAGAGTGATTCATTTTTAAGGAGGATAAAAATATGCACTAAACACAAATTCATTTTTATTTTAATTATTTTATCTTTCTTTTGCATTCTGCAACAACCCCTGCAGGGATTTAGCAGACTTTGAGAAACTGCCTTCCAGCGTCTGTCACATTCTGAACATACTAAAAAAAGAAACATTCCCATTGACCCTCATTTCCATAGGAAATAAAATCAGATTCTCAATATTCAACCATAAAAGCCATATGATTGAGGAAAATAATTTTTCTGTAAGTGTTCTCCAGAGAACCTCTGCAGGCTTCAACGGCTCAGCAATTGTGAAGGCAAATTCTAATTCAGCTACATAAAATCTCACCCCACTGGCCCAACAGCACATATAACAGAGGCTTTTTTTTAAAACTCCTCTTAGCTATAAAAAAATCTCTTGAAAATTCTCTGATTACAGAATTTACCCCAGAAACATCTTTTCATATTAGGGACTCAGAGTACTAACAAAATCCCAAAATATGTTACATTAACAGTAAGCAGTACGTCTTACGAAGCCCACAAAACAAGCTAAAAGAAATCTAAATCTCCTGATGAAATTCAAAGACAGTATCAAACTGAATAATTTAATCAGTCCAATTTCTGATGAAAATTTGAAATTTCTTGTTTGATATTCATTTAACTTCTGAGCCTGAGGTCTGCCAAACATAATCATAATGCTCTTGTGTGAGGCCTTGACTTAAAAATTTGAAAGTCAGGGTGTCACACTAAATTTTGAAGATTTGCTGTTTCTGATTAGGAATTACTTGTTTCTTTTCACAATCAGTCATGCTCTACAAGCAAGTAATAAATCTTTGTTTCAGAAACTCAAGGAAGAAAATTCTTCCTATCTTATTAATTCAATTATTCTCTTGTTTAAGTGTCACACTCTCTCCAACTCAGCTGTATGCAATACTCTTTTCACTAGTACATTCTCGGAGTGTATTTCCTTCATCACTTATTTTACTATGGGAGGCTGAGTGTTATATTTTTTTAATTAAGCAAAAAAAGTACCCCATATAATTAACATGATAATTCAAAAACTTGTAGATGAAATATACACCCACAAAAAACATGAAACTGAGCTTACAAAGCTCTCTAATGCAATTCAGATTCTTCTACTAAGATACTGAAACATTACCTTGGGAAAACAAAAGTAAATACTTTTCAGTAGTCAAACTGTGATTTGTGCAGAGAAACATTTTCCTTCTTTTAGCTTTAATGTACTGCAGCATTACCTCAGAGCTGAATTTTGCTCATATTATATATTATAAGCTTACTCCAGTGTTACCTTCTCATGATGTCACAGTCTTTTGGGCATTCACCTGGTCCAGCATTGGGTCCTCCTTGGTCTAAAGATGTATCTCTGCTCCACTATGGCCCCAATGGCTGCAGCGACAGGGCCTGCCTCACCGTGGGCTGCACCACAGGCTGCAGGTGAATCTCTGTTTCAGTACCTGGAGCACCTCCTCCCCATCCTTCTTCACTGACCTTGGTATCTGCAGAGCTGTTGCTCTCACACTCTAAATCCTTTCTCCTGACATAGTTTACTTCTGTGCAGTATCCTTTTTTCCCTTCACAAATATGTATATAAATCACAGAGGCATTTCCACCACACCATTGCTAATTGTCTCAGCCTTGGCCAGTGGTGGGTCCATCTTTCAGCCAACTGGCATTGGCTCTGTCATATACAGGGGAAGCTTCTGGCAGTTTTTTACAGAAGCCACCCCTGTAGCCTCCCTGCTACCAAAGTCTTGCTATGTAAACCCACTACATGTCCTTACAACTCATGGTTTGGAATTACATTTGTCACAGCTGAAGGGATTCCTAAATTAGAACTGAAATATTTCTACAGGTGAGAGTTTTCAAGACAAGAGAGAATACCTAATTTAGTTCAACTGAGTGTGTAGGGAGTCCGGCATCTCAGCAAACCTTCATTGGATGTCATGAAAGCTTAGACAGCTAAGTTACATGTAGCAAACTATAAACAACTATACTTTAGAGGTCTGAATTTGAAGTTGAAATTCATTTTTAAATGTCTAGAGACCATACTATACAAAGTGCTTATTGAGGCAGTTCTTTGATCCATCTAACTATATAACTTGATTTTGTCTATGGACAGTCTCTGATATGGGGAGATGAGGAATCATACTCATAGGTGCTCAGTTCTTCCATCCACACTGGAACATAAGAGGTCCGAATGTAGTCATAAACAGATTAGTAATTCAACAACTACTCAAACCTGCCGGAAATATAAATCTCAACATTTCAGCTTCAAACTAGAGAAGGACTCAATTTGGAGTTCCTAAGACATCTATTTTAACATAAAGAAAAAAGGTTTTTCTTTTGTAGATTCAGGAGGTTTCTCAGGTCTTGGTTTTGAGCTTTTTTTTTAAACTCCTCAGCATTGAAATAAAAAGACTGACATTAATAGAAGACTGAAGCTGATTATTTGTGATTATTTCTGATTAAATGTGGTTCTGCATGGTTGATAATTTCCCAGAAAAGAAACAGAGACAAAATGTTTCATGCATTAGCATTTTATACATGCAAAGAGATTAATAACATTTCATCTTTGACAGTTGTTCATTAGTGTTAAATGAACAAACACATTTGTTTGTGTGAAAAATAATTCGTATGAGGTATTCAAAATTTTAAACAGGTGTCCATGATGTGAAAATAATGTCTGTAATTAAACATGGTTAAATGCTAAGTGTATGCAATTCTTTTTCTTTCTGTACATCTCTAAATGCTCATCTATACATGCTAGAATAAAGAACCTTTTTTGCTCTGCTATGTGTAAAAATATACATGACAGGTATCGCCATCCGAGCTATCAGCTTGCACACTCCATGTGCAAAGTGGTTTTTTTCCCCTATCTCCACACTGTCTCACAAACACCAAATAAAACCCAAGCTTTCCAGATGACTTAATGTCTTTATTAGTGTCTGTAAATAAGAAGAATAAGAAGAATATCAGACAACTGTCTTTTTCATTTCAATATTTGCAATTTGGGTCTATAGGGCAAATAAATTGTTATAGATAGAAAATTTTTCTAGAAAATATATTTTTTGCAATTTTCAGAGTATTTTTATGGACCTTCTTATATCTGTAGAATTCTCCTTAGTGTATGAGAAAAGAAACTTCTTTTTGAACAGTCTTATGTTGATTTTGTGGGGTCTTAGGCCTCTATTAAAATATTTTATGGAAAATATGTATTTTGGAAAAACACATAACTATGCAGCTAGTGATATTCATTCTTTTTAAACGAAATTTTTCAAAGGTCAAAGCAATTTTATTCCAGAATACTGAGCACTTTGCATACATATTATGACACTTGACCCTCTCAGACAAGTTACTGCTTGGTATAATTAACTGAAATTACTGAAGTGTACATTTTGTTCATTTTGATTAATCTCACAGGGCTCTGATAATTGTTTATAAATAGGCAGGAGTAGAACTGACAGATTTAAAAAAAAAACTTTTGCAATAAATATATGCTTACTTCAGATTAGTTAAGATCACTTTGAAAAAATTTTCTGGTTGACAATGTTTGCAAAGACAGTTAAATTTATTTTTCAATACATTTAATGAGGATCACACAGCGAATTTAACACTACTGGAACAGTCTTTGACTTTCCTTCTTTTCACTTTTTAATCCATAAATTAGCAATCTGAATGTTATCCTCATACATTTGTATGACAAATGCCAAAAATATGTAAATAACAGCTTTTCATAAGTCCTTTTATATAAATGAGCATATGTTGCGTTTTCTCTAAACTGAAATTATTAACTTCTGAAGAAAAGATTCTGAGACTTTAGGACTGCTAATTATTTTAGAAATTAATTAAAAATATATAAGTTTAAGAAATACCACACTTAGGCTATCTTTGTCACTTTTTCACTCTATTACAAGCTAAAATTAAGTGAAAACTGTCTCAGACAGAGTAGCTGTATGTTATGATTAAAAGCAGTCAGTTAAGACATCATTCTAAATGGTTGTTTTGTGACATCAGAGGAATGTAAACTATGTACATACTTGAATTATCACATTTAAAAGATCTATCTTTATTCATTAATACATATGGATTGACAGATTAAAATACCAATAAATTTTCAGAATTTGTCTTTGGGAATAACATATTGTTAATTTTTTAACCCCAACACTAAATATTTAATCCATTTTTAAATGGCTTTCTTGGTTTTGTTTTTCAGTATCATGGAATACTGATTTATTTGTTTGTTTCTTTTTAAAATATTGCGGTACTATTTGTATCTTGATTATAATTATTCATAAATGTACTTTATATATAATGTACACATAGCTCTTCAGCAATTATTCATGTAAGGTCCTTGGTTGTGATTAAAAACACAGATTTCCACACAAGGAAAAATCATAAGCACAGAATTCATGTGTTCAGAGAAAAAATGAATCACTAAGAACTAAGCAGTGTCTTTTTACCTTCATACAAGACAGAGCTGCCATCGGTGGAAAGCTGTTGCAGAGCAAAGCTACTGCTTCAAAGGGTTTCTCAGACAACCATGGGATTTGCTACTGAACACGGACTTCAATACTAATCTAGTAATTCTCAAATCAGAACTAGTTAGGATCACTAAAAAATCACAGCTTTTATTTTGTAGCAAATTAGACACAAACATGGTTGTACTCACTCCCACCTCACATGAACTGCTAGATACTGTCTGAATAGCAATCACTGTCAGAGCAGGCTGAAAGTGAATTTCAACATTGCTTATGCCCATCAGAGTGTCCCTAAATAACACTTAACTTTTAAGATATATTTTGGAATTAATATACATGTAAAGACTGCCTTCTTGTCTAATATTGATGATTTTTGAAATAGCTAGCAGCTTTGACATCTGAGACCACCTCAGCTGAACCCCAGCTCTCTAAAGCTCTAGAGCTGGAACTCTGTGTTCTCTAGAGAAACAAGAATGTGTAAAGCTTTGTAAAAGACACACAAAATAGGGAAGATAGTGAAGTATTGTAATCCTATTTGGTCTTGGTTTACAATGGAATTTACTATAACACTAAGTATTCCATATAATTTCACCAAATAGTACTTTGGTCATGATGTTAGGATACTTAATGCAAGCTGAACAAACCTGTCTTTCTCACTTTGCAATTAGATAGGCAAAACCACACCACTAACAGTCATTGAATTTCTTTTCTTTTAATTCTTAAAGAGTTTTGTTATATTTTTAAGAGTACTCACAGGCTCAGGAAATCCAGCATTCCAGAAAGAGTAAGTTCCATCAGTCACAGTACATGCAGAATTTTAGTTGCAGCATTTTCTATTCAAATAAGAATAGAAATTAAGTTTGATGAGATATTGTTTGCAATTCTCAGATCCTTTACTTGTACTGACAATACAATTCACTCCTCCCTTTCTTTCATGCATCCTACAAGTTATCTTCACGTGACTTATAATACTGTGGTGCAGTTTCTCATGGGGCAGAACTGCACTTTTTCATCATGGTAAATTAATTTTAGTTTCTGAACAAAATTGCGTAACACAATGCTGAAAATGCCATTGCTAGTTCTGGGTTTCTGGGGAGTTGTGGACTTTTTTAACCAATCATGTTGCTCCAGCAGCAGTTAGTAAGAATGACAGATCACTTATTCTATGGAAAACACGGGATTCATTCTTCATAGATTTATATACATGTGTGCGTAAAATGAATACATAATTCACGTGTGCATCTTTTTTTCATTTTATTGATACAGACAGATAAGAATTGGATCTTTTTTGCAATTTCTGAGTTTTCTTTGAAAGAAATATTAAATGTCAAGCATTTAAAAGTAAAATTTGGAAGAAAATGTTTTTCAGATCAGTTAAAAACTTTCTAGTTACTACGACAAGATAAAGTGAAAAGTTTCTGAAATATCAAAGTGTTAAAAACTAGAACATATTTGCAATTCTTCAAGTGTTATTCTAAAAAACAATTTTAAAAAAAGAAATCTCTTGCTAAAATATACTTAATTCCTAACTATTTAGATTTCAGTAAACCACCATTTTTCTAAACCAAAAAAAGGTTATATAATAAATCAATCAAAATAAACCTGTACAAAGACAGAGAACCATGTTTCAGGGCACAATGCAGACTACTACTGATGTGCTTTAGGAAGAAATTTGCTTTGCCATGGTTATATTGTGATTCCATCTTTTATACACAGGCCATCTGTATGAGACAACAGACTTCAAGGGAAATAGCTGTTGTGCTGCTTCTTAATTTGACTATAGCAGAACCCTGGAAAGTAATGCCTCCTGCTGACGTGGCACCTTCCTGCAGCAGCCCTGATTGAACTTATCTACTATGAGTATTCTAAGCAAGATCCTCTAGGGCTTTAGAGGAAGGATTAGTGATTTTTCTGCTCCACTTAGGCAGAGATACTTTTACTGAGATGGCCTTGAAAATATATGCAGAAGATGGATCACCCATATCTTCAGAGCCATCAGAACATGGGATCTTAGACCTCTTTTTCAACTGGGCCTCGTTTGATAATCATAGGGAGTTTTGCTGAATCTATCTCTTAGTTTTAGCCTCATTTCAAAACTGAAAGGTACAGTCTTAAATCAGGCAACTTTCCAGATAGTTTCAAGACTGGGAAGTTTTGCAACAGTTCTATTCAATCTGACCTTTAAGTGAGCTGTAAGGAATACATTTAGCTTTATGTGATCCAGAGTAGTGGGGCGAATTTACACTGAAGGGATAGTTTTAAAATCTATTATCTTTGATTTGCAAGAGACACCATGATTTACCTGGTTTATAAAACCTTATAGAGTTTATTCTTGCAAAAATATTTTCTGTCACTATTTAAAACCAGTTAATGTGTATAACCAAAGAAACAGGATGAATTTTTGAATATTTGACTTCAACAGAAACACAAGCCCTTCAATAGTTTTCCACTGATTTTAAGGTCTCAAATTTCACAGACTGTAGAATTACAGAATGGTAGGGGTTGGAAGGACCTTTAGAGATCACCTAGTCCAAGTGCCCTGCAGAAGTGGATCCATCTAGATCAGGTCACACAGGAACGTGTCCAGGTAGCTCTTGAAGGAAAGGAAACTCCACACCCTCCCTGGGCAGCCTGTGCCAATGTTTCATCATCCTCACAGTGAAATAGTTTTTTCTTATGTTTAAATGGAACTTTTTGTGTTCCAGCTTCATCCCATTATCCCTTGTTCTGTTGCTAGACACCAGCGAAAAAAGGGATGTCCCAACCTCCTGACACCCAACATTTAGACACTAAACATAGATTTTTCAAAATATCAGAGAACTCATTTAATGAGTTCACTGTACCTGAAACCAAACCAATCAGCTCTTCTTTGTATTATTATTGCATTTCTAAATAAAATTTCTTTCAATGTCCAGCTACACTATAAATCTTGCAAAATCATTGTGTCAAATTTTCGGTTACTCTTCTAACGTATGCTTGCAAACTATATTTTTACAGCTCTTCACTGTTAAAGGTTTCCTAATAGTCTTTTTTTTTCAGAATCAGCAACTGGTTCAAAAGAAAATGTGAACATGTTTTCAGCAGTTCCTGATAGTTTGAACAGCTACTGACCTCTGGGTAAAAAGAATAAACAGCAGAGCTGAGAACAAAAGGAGTTCTCAGACTGCTATTAACTCTCAGTAACAAGGCAGACATGATGTACTGTGGTCAGTACAAGTCTCATTTATAGATAAGCCATAAAGAAAAAGCATTCCATCACCAAAGAAAGGTCAAGGGCTAAAGTATGATATGATTGCTTTTAACTAATCTTCCAGTGATAAATTCCTGAAATATGAAGTTCCTACATTCCAGAAAATATATTTCAGAGTATTTTTGTATGGCACTTGTTGTTTCAAGATGCACTTTGCAAAGAAAGATATTTTTCGTGGATTTTGGAAGGAGGAAAGGGCTGAAGGGAAGAGGATGTAAAGTTTCTTTTATAGAGCAGTCGAAATTTATGTAAACTCTGATACCTAATCTTTTGGGAAACAATCTCTTTTAACCAGCGTAACATTTCAGCACAAGCATGAAATAAAAGGAGGAAAAATTATTTTTAATAAATTACTTTTACTTTTGATAGGAACATGTAGAATTACTAAAATATCATTAAAGAAAGCCAGATTAAAAATATTTCCTTACTTGGACTTCAATGATATTGATGCTTCAGTGGCATTTCTGTTCTCATGTAATTCTTTTTTTTCTCCCACATAACATGAAGACTTGGAATGTTATACTTTAGAAAATGAATAAATAAATAAATAACATGTGATACACCTTCAGTTTCCTTCCAATCAGAAGCTGATAGTTGAATATTTGAAAACCATGTCACTGCTAGTTTAATCATGACTGCATTTTTCTGTTGTAGCCTCCATACAACAGGAACCCTAAACAACCTCGGGCCAACATCCTACAAATGCTTTGACTATTCCTATCCAACAACCGCAGGAACTCTCCCCACTTTTTAAAACTCAAATATATTAATGAAGGTCCTATGTCTGGACTTCAATTCACTGCTTAATTGCAAACCTCCACAAAAGTGCTAGTCATATTTTAAAATACACAAATGTTTATTAAAGAATATAAAGAGAAAGATTGTTGCAAGAATAATAACTTCTGGTGTTTCATACCAGGGGAATCCGGAAAAGGGAATGAAGGAGTATCATTCCATTATACTTCTGAAAAAGAGTTTAAGGCTTTATGAGCATGATTCATTGTATCTTTTTATACATTTTTATTGTAATTCAGAAATTATTTTGAGATAGATGTCCAGACTTCATTAGCAGACAGTGAAGAGAAGTCTTCCGGATAATAGCCTATTCTATTCTAAAAATAGTGTCCAGGAGAAGTGTGATGAACCACAGAAGTCACAAATTTGCAGCATCAACTTATAGAAGCATTATCTTTGTGACACGAATCTGTTTCTCATCACTTTTAAAGCGAATAGAAATGGTATATTTTTTTGAAATAGCAAAATAAAATAAGGCCTTTGGGAATTAGTAAATCAAGGTATTGAATTAGATAGTAAAACTGGTATAAAACTGTAAAATCCTAATTTTCTAATTCACATAAGAGATTTTGCAAATCTGTGCTCTTCCTTCACTGATGCTTATTCTCTCTCAGAGGATGAGAAATACATTTTCTTTTAATATGCACAATTTCATTTTATTTTCTGATTTTCTACAGTATTCATCAATGACCATGTCCCTCTTATTTCTCCTGTCAGGGAACAGATGTATACCCTTATTAATTTGCTGTCATTGCTCTATTCTGTTGAGAAACTTAAGAAGAGATTTTGGAAAAGAAATTGAAAGCTTCATATGGGCAATACTCTTACTAGCTAAACTATATAGAATAAAATTTGCTTTAAAAACTCCGTATTAGTCATTCTTTTCTGGTAAAACTTGTCTATTTTTATAATTTAACATGATCTTAACATTCATTTTCAGCTTGCAAATTACAATTTTAAATTGTCAGAATGCCCTTTATCTATCAGAATGCGTATTAATAATTCTAGGTCTTGTATATATAAGTTTTTGTCTTTTGGGAAGCTACTCGCATCTCAGATAACCAAAAGAAACAAGTGTGTTATGCTACCAAATCCTGACCTTAACTTGACCTCTTTCACTTCTCTGAAGTTACATGTTAAAAATGTTAAAGTCTTGATGTTAATTAATTCAAATTCTTAAAAATTCTCCCTGTTCAGATTATGTCTTAATGCAAAAATTTTAAATAATTATGTTCCGGGGACATAATTACAACTCTAGGGTAAAGATTTACTTTGACTTCTTCTTTTCCCCTCAGTAGTGTTTTTAATGGATAGTTTAAAAATTGCTAATGGTAAATTAAATTCAGAACCTAAAAGCAGATTTTATGAGATGGCAATTATCTGATTTAGCTGAAGCCTCCAGATGAATTTGACATATTCTCTTCTTTCAAAATCAGTTAAGAGGACAGACTGCACAAGGATAAACATCATAGCTTTATCTTGTTGAATAAAGGGGAAAAAAAAGTCCTTTTCCCCAACTCACTTCAGATAAACGTCTCCAAGACTAACATGCTTTGGAATGAATTAAGGGAGAATCCAAGTACCTTGTTACGCTGTCAAGGAAGGAAATGTAGCACTAATAAGGACTAGAGAAAGGATGAACCTTAATCAGATGCCAAGAACTATTTAACTTTGTCTCAAGCTATCTAGCTTCTGCAAGATGTGTCAAAAAATGTAAGATAATGAGCCAAACAAGACTGAAGAATTACTCTCATATTACATCATTTCTCATCTTCATTGTAAATGTAGTAAACTTCTAGGCATTGCCTCAAATGTGGCTTTAAACCTCAAGATTAATTTCAACACACGATGCATTTTTCAGTCGCTGTGCTTCACCAGTTGAGGATGATGTTTTTTGTGAGAGAGTCGATTGACAGACTCAGTGTAGTCAGTCATATGGGTGGAACTGCTCAACACGTTGTGTTAGCCTTGTACTATGTTTCTCACTGTGACTATCTGTGAAGGTTGACAAACCGGGCATTGCATAACTTAAGGAATTCAGAGCAGATTTTCCTGAGATCAGTACTACAAACCTGAGTGTTATGGGGGCTGCTGCATGCCTTTTTAAATCAAGCATAGGAGAAACAGTCACTAATGGCCCTCTGCATGGTAATATAATTTCCTAGTTAAAATGTATTCACCCGAAGGTCACATCTCAAGCCCTCAAATCTTGTCACAGAGCTCTGCGGTATTACTCAACTTCTCAGCAGAGGGCTGCTGCCTCGGAGGATAAGAAAAGATTTACATAATAATGTTACAGAACTCCACAGTTAAAAAAATCAACAACTCATGACTGTCAATGAGAAAGAAGATGGGAGATCAAAAGAAAGTAGAAGTAGTGGTGCATACCAATTACTGGATTGTAAAGTGGAATTTTTTAGTTGCTCATTTTTTCTCCAAATACATATAGAATTGGAAAAAAAGGGGCTTCTGCCAGCTTATTTTGTGGTGTGGCTTACCTGAAAGGAAGTCATTTAAATAGTCTGGAAATGTTGATGTAAATTTATACTCATTTAAAAAGTGAAAAAGTGGATTCCAAATTCCCTATCTTAATTAAAGTGTAAAAAGATTTCTTTTTCTGTCAAATGACATAATGATCTTTCTCTGTTTCCATAGTTATTACTTAATGCACATGTCGCTTAGCCTACATTATAATTTCACTATATGTTTTTGAGATTGATTACAATTTTAAGCAAAAAAAAAAAAAAAGATGGAATTTACATGAGTTATTTTATTCAAAAATAATTTCTCCTTTCTCCTGAAGTTTTTTCTCAGTGATAAATGTTCTCTTTCAGGCATACACAAAACAAAAATCTAAATTATGGTCATAGTGAGATCATCTTTGCTCTCTCAATCCTTCTGTTGTCTCACTACGGAGAAGAGCAATGTCTCAGTTCTCAGTGCCTTCTGTGCTTGCCACAGTGGCATGTGTATTTCTAGCTAAAATGTGCAGTATTTTTTTCCTATTTCTGTTAGCTCCAGCTGAACAACAGTAAGCAAAGAGTATTTACAGCCACTTTGCCTAGTATCTGGTTCTGTAGTGAGGCAGGCTTCAGCTATGGCTATTTTGCTGGAGTTAATGCAAAGGTACTGTACAAAAGATAATTCAGTTCAGTGTGTAAACAGGGTGATGACAGTAACAGCAGCTGAATAAAGCTGTTACTTCATGGCTTCTCGTTTAGTCATTACTTGCACGCCAATAGAAAGATTTTTTGAAATGTAATACACTATTTCCTGTCCTTTTGATCTAAAAGAGGAAAATTAGCCCCTCTTTCAAAGAGCTAATGTTTAAAAGAATATAGGAATGAATATTATACAACTGTGAACTGTAAGTATGTAAATTACTGGTAGTAGTTACTGCCTTTGTTGATGGAGGAAAAATTAGCACATTGTTTAGCTGAAGGCACAGTGACTGATACACTATCTTGAAGGTTTTCCATTTTTTGGGGAGGTTTGGATTTCTTATGTTACAGTTTTGGGGTTTGGTTTTTGTGGTTGGTGGTGGTTTTGGAATATGTTTTAAAATTCAGATTAAGATTTAAATACAGGATCCAAATTCAATTCATAACAAAGTTGTACATCTCTTTGCCTTAAAAAATGATCACCCAGTATTATATTTAAATTACTTTCTATCAATCAAGGAAAGATGATATCCAAGATATGTTTCTTGTTTAAATATTTCCATGCATCAGAGTTGGACAAATGTTGTATAAGATATTTAGAAGTTAATTTTTAAAGATATCATATAGATTAGAATTGTTTGTGACACCTAAAATACATTTACACAATTTAAGAGTAAATGAATGAAATGTAAATAGAGGAAATAAATTAGGAAGACTTCCAGACTTTTATCAGAGGTAAATTAAAACTATTCTCACTCCTGGCTTTCTTAGTAGTCTATTATGAAGAAGACATTTTGGCAGTGATCATCCTAGAATTAAGTAGCATGTAAAAAGTAAAAACTTTGACAAAAAGATCTTCCTTTGATACAGAATTTTGGGTAGTGACACCTATAAAAACAGAAGTGGGTAAGAAATTTATTAAATAAATGCATTCCTGTGGGTATTTGCAACACAGTGAGATTAAGGGTAGTAGAGAAGAGGATGCATAAAATAAGAATCAATCACGTTTGGTTAAGGCAGAATAGTGAGGGGAGAATATGAGCATCAGGAATTTGGGAGAAAGGACTCAGAATTTTAGAGATAAATGTGAATATAGAGCTACGTGACAAAGAATTCTGTAAATCATTGGCTGATGTGTATATTTACTTCTTTTCTGGAACAGCTAATTTTAGTGTCTGCTTTCAGTATTGTTTGGCAAATGCATTCTTATTTACTTGTTGGTTATATTTATCTAGAAGTCCCTGTTCAAATGACACTGAATCCATAATAAGATGTTGTTTTTTCAGGGAAACTTGGATAAGACTGATAAAGATCATAGATTCCTCAAAAACATAGATATATTTATCTTAGATTCTCTTTTAAAAATCAAAATTGTATTCCACTTCTATTCCTGCTCTCACTTGTCCAAGAGAAAGACAAAAACATAAAAATCCATCAGCCCTGGATGTTTTGTAAACTTACTAGCTCTTTCCCTGCTGATCTGGAAGTTCTCCAGTTCTTTCATACCTATCTAGATGAAGTTGTCTGGCTCTCAGATGAATCAGAAAATAAATAAAATGTTTCATACTTCAGTTACGAAACTTGATTTATGTTCTGTGTACACCTCATGTATACTGACTGGATTGTATACTGTCAAAAATACTCTGAAGAACTCGTATCAAAATGGATTGATTGAAAGAAAAGCAAATTGTGCCCACTTTTTACATACAATTGAATTTGATCAAGAGTAAGAAATCTTAATTCTATTCCTTCTCCAGTACAAATAAATTAAACATAAAAGTCTTCATTTACACAAAAGTCTATAGCATCTAAGCTATTGATTAGGCTTTAATTGGAGTATGTGAGGAACTCTACATCTTATCTCTTAAATACTGTTTTGGAGAAAAATATTATTTCATAAAATCATTGGGAATTTAAAAGAGAACATGCTGTATGTTGTGAGGTTTTTCTTCAGAGAACTGAGTTTTTGTCCCTTCTTGCAGAGTTTTCTCAGGGGTTTTACTTTTGGTGTGTTTTTTTTGTTTTTGCTTTTTTTTGTGTTTTGATTTGTCTTGGTTTTGCTTCTTTTTCCTGGGACTTTTTGATTTGTGTAGTTTTGTTGGGTTTTTTTTCATGTTGACTTCTTGTGTTGCATGTACTTTAGTTGAATGTTCATCACATGTCTATGGGTGAAGCATTTATCTTTCCCTGTGCACTATAGTGTGCCTAGTGCATGATTTTTTTCCTGCTATGAATCAGCTATTGAAACAGATCACTTAGGAATCCCAGGTTCAAATAAAATTTGGGGGTTTGTTTGTTTATTTCACTGGCTGGAATGAATAATCGTATTGAATACTCCTTAAAATAAAGGAAAATACTGCAAAATTGAAGAATACAAAGTTTTTGTTTCTGGTACAATCAAAATACAGAATTAGAACCGTCCCTTCATTTAGAAACTATGCTAGTGACTTGGCTTCCCTTATACAGTAATTTAAGACTATTAGTCCTCAAAAAGCATTTAGCTGGTAAACACAATTCTAACTGCTTTGCTCATCCGGGATTGGTAAATTGATAAACAGGGGAATAGAGGTCTGTCTTCTGACCTGGTCACCAGTTCTCATGTATATCAGGGGCAAATCCATCAGTTTGATCACTGCAACAATTTTCTGCAGAATTTTACTTAGCTTAACTTTGGTGGTGTAAGAGAAAGAGGAGAAAGAAAAACTGATGAACAATGAAACTATAGCTATTGCCCAATTTCCTGCACATTGCTGACATGCATTCTCTTCTTGCTAGTGTCTGGGGCTGCCGCCACCCACATTCCTCATCTACTTCACAAGACAAGTAGCAGCGTGTACTGAACTGACTGACAGAAACATCAGCATCTTTGGCTGCTCCTTCTCAGAACAGTGTTTGGTAGTAACTGTCTTTCATTTGATAGGACATTGATTTGGACCTCTGCCCCCTGTCCAATTGCCAACTTTCACAAACCTATTGGGAAACACCTTATATGTAGGACTCTGTACTCTTCTGTCAGTTTTGGTTTAAGAGCCATCATTTTCAAAAATTACTGATGTGAGACAGATAGACAGTTGAAAAAGTGTTGTGTTTAGGCAAGCCAAGCTTCTTGAGAAAGGCAGGTTGATGCAAAGTAAAAAAATAAAATTAAATAAAATGTGAAATAAAATGTCAACCTAGTGAAATGAAAGCAACATAAATATCACAAAGGAAGAGAAGACCCTGAGCACAGGTAACTGGAAAAGAGATATTAAACAAAAGAAAAAAAACCACTAAGATTTTAAACCAGGAAATGTATATAAAATAGAAATAAAAATAGACCAAAATAAAGGAAAAAGAGAATGTGGGCTATACTCAAGATTAAATATAAAAAAGGAATAACATTTTTCAGAATTTAAGGAAAGAAATAAAAATAAGCCAAAAAGGGAGACCGATATTTAATTTTAGTTATATAAGATTTTGTTTCACTCATGAAAAATTAAGGATTTGCAACAAAACTTGTTGCAATACTCAACTTTCCTGTATACTTTTACTGTCTCTATCAACCCACAGCATGAATCTTTCAGTTTCTTAACTTAATCTTGAAATCCTTAATTTTCTGTTATTGTAGTAACTGCAAGCTATAAGATTCAAATTATTAAAATATTGCATAATATATATAAACTTGATTTATCTTACCTTAGTTTATATTTAAATTATCTACTGTCAAATGAAATATGATTTTATAAATTTAGTGGGTTTGTTTAATAAAAAAAGTATAGATTTTTAACATTTCTATTAATAGTCCTAAAGTTCTGAAATAAATATATTTATGTTTCAAAATTTTGAAAACCATAATAACTCTGTACAAGTTTGCAAATTTTGATCAAAACATGTAAATAAAGTAATCTGACCTAATAGTCCACCTGGAGCTCATTAATTCCCAATTTTAGAGACCTACTTTCTTTATTTACTTATTTAGTTACTTACCTGATAGAATATGCTTTGGGAAAGATTTTTTTTTATTAAATTTAGGTGCTTCTGAATTTGAAAAAAAGAACCTATAAGCCTATGTCATCACTAGAATCATCCTTCTAATCATAATGTCTCTTTCCAGTTCCAGAGATCCTAAATTTTTTGTTGCAATGTAACACAAAAGTTTTCACTACTAAATAATAACATTAATTGTGCATCAGAGATGTTGTAATTTTAATATTTTAAATATTTTTATCATTTTAATTGTTTAATTACTTTTTATTTATAATATATTTCTTTTTAATCATTAGTATTTTATTTTTTAATTATTATTTAAGACTAATTCATTGAGATTTGACATCTTTAAATGTCTTAGGTAAATTAACAGCCCAGTGAGCCTACTCTGGCTGGGGAAGTTTGTAACATAAAGAGAAGCAGGATTCTTAAATGTAGGCTGTCTCTGCACTGACTTTAGGCATCTCTGTTGTAAATACTTATATCACAGATACCCAAATTAGTCTCATTTTAGAGTTTATCATTTTTAAAATGTCACTTTTTGTACAATCATTCCTCTCTTGCTAAGATGTGTGTCTAAAATATGTTAGTCTCATCCTAAAAATTTTGCATTCTTTTCTCCATACTGCAGCTATGCGAAGCTAGGACAAATATCACACCTTAAGTGGCTTCCAAACTTTGGAATCAAATAAACCCATGACTTTCTTTAAAGACCTCAGCTACCTCAAGGCTTAAAGCTGCAGGGAGGTTTCAACCACAGTTTGGATGAAGACATCTAAGTTTCAGCTAAATCCTGCTTCAGGCTTTACAGACTAGATCCATTTTGCAATGACAGAAGAGACTGTTGTACTTGTTCTTTTAAGCCATTGTTAGTTTACCCTTTGCTCTGCTCCCACTGAAACTACGAAATATTTTGTAGGGTAAATTAGATCTAATTTAAAAACATCCCAAAATTAGAGAATAACTAACTAAACTATTTCAGATTGCAATGTTTACTGTATACATGATAGAAGGATATAAAGCAATCATTTGGAATAACCTGCAACACTCAAAAGACCTAGCCATTCCAACAGAATTTTTATACTATAACATATCAACAGAAATAAATCTTTCTTCTGTCCTTTGCAACATGTGAAAATATGGCAGTAAAGCTCAGAGGAAAATAAAAAATATAGACATTTTTATAATAGTGCTATTGAGAAGTTAATGTTTCAACAAAAAGGTTAGTGAAAAAGAAATACCCAAAGTAACATATTGAATACAGTAATCCGGTATTATTTAATATTAAATTATAACCACTCTTTAATTCTTAAGCTTGAGGTTTCTGGCAACAGAGATAGACTCAGTGAAATACTCATTTTGCACAAACACTAGCCCTAACTATTTATTCCACAGATTGTACGAATCTGAAAACAAAGTCACTAAGGTACTGCAAGCTGATCGGTATGGAACCCGACTAATGTAGGAATGTTAGCAATTGCTTAACTGGGCTTTGTATTTTAATGACATTAAGTAAAGCAGTAAGTTAGAATTTAGTTGCTTTATCCTTAACATTTAATTCTTTAGATCCATAATTACAAGTAATTATGAGGAAATTAATAAATAAAAATCTATCTCTGTTTTTATGACGCTATTGTGGAGAATATTATACTAAATAATGGAGAATATTAAACTAAAGATTCACCACAAACACACAGGAGGTCCCTTTTCTGAAAGAACATAAAATCTGAGCATCTAATCAGAACCATCAATGGCATCTAACTAATTCAGTGATCAGATAACGATTTCTCTTTTAGAGTAAGGTGAATAACTCTAGAAGTCATTGAGAATAATAGGAGCTTAAACACTAGTTGAGACACAGATTCCTATATTTAAACACTAGATTCTAGAAGTGAGTTGCTTCCTTATAGAAAATATGTTTAATGTGTAGATCTTTTATTCAGTTAGGTGTCTAATGCTGCTATAGATAGTCTGGACTACCCTACTTGGCCTTTAGCTGTCGTTCCACAAGAAGTCTTTGAAGGAGGCTTTGAAGGCATCATGCACTACCTGCAAGATTTGTGTGGATATTTCAGACACTCAAGGACATAGGACATTCAAATTATCACTCCAAAAGAAAATGTCAAAAACATGATCAGCTTAATTATGGTTCTTTGTTAACTGATAGCAAACTGTTGTTTTGTTTGCTAGGCCTATTGATGAGAGGAGTCAAGAAAGAAGTTAGGTATGGGAAAGATGGGAGGGAGGGCAACAGTGCTGGTTTAATGTTTGTCTTTGTTTCCTACAGAAACAATTTTGTTTCTATTCAGAATCTATTTTAACTGGAGGAAAAAAAAACCAAAACAAACCAAAAGTTAATTTCCCTCCTGTCAAATCTATTTTGCCCACAACAGTAACTGCTAAGTGATCTGCCTATCTTTCTCCTGACCTATGAGTTTTGTCATCCCATTTTCTCTCACTGTCCCTCTGAGGGAGAGAGAACATGTGGCTGCATGACTATCTGTTAGCCAAAGCATACCCACCACAGGAACAAATATTCTATTCCATGGAATATAAATCATTGTTAGACATACACTTAACTGGTAGGAAAGCTATACTCTTAGAGTACTTGTTATTTACTGTCAAATTGCAAGATTACTCTTTCGTCCTGGATCTCATAGTCAATATTAACAATTTGGATAACAACAAAATATTACATTGCTTTTTGTGCTGACAGCCAGTAGAGGGTTTAAAAGCAGTTTATGTGATAGATTTCAGTCTGATATCAACAACTCAGATTACATTTGCTAGGGTAAAGACAAAATTTTTACAAACTAGTTAGATGAAGAAATAGAAGAGGCAGTATTAGTGGGTAAGGGGTAAAAAAGAGAAAAGGAACCACAAGTTATAATGAATAGGAAGTCAAATGTTTTTCACATTGTTGTACAAAAAGAAAATATATTGACATGTACAATAAATGTATTGTCTGAAACAAAATTAATTGATTTTTCATTTCTGCATGGCAAGGGCTAAGTCATCCGCTCCAGTCATGTATTTCATTATGGGACACACACAATTCAATGAGGAACCAGGTAAATTGGAAAGAATACAGGGAGAGAAGGAAAAAGGTCAGAGATCTAGAAAAACATGAGACACAGGATAGATTAAAGAACTGTGAATATTTATTTTATAGGAATTAAAATTCTATGTGTAGAGGCCTGATAACACAGAAGAAGGGAATAATCTCTTCTCCAAATCTGCAGTAGACAGCACAAAAAATATATTACATTATCATAAATGAGAGAGAAATGAGGTGTTTTCATGAAGGAAATATAAGGAAGCACTGGGCTAAATTACTCAGAAAATTGTCAAATCATTATCACAACAAGTCTTTAGAAACTGTCTAGACAAGCACGTGTAATGAATGAACTTGTTGTATGTGATCCTTGCCTCCAGGCAGAAGAAAGAGTTAACTCCTGAGGTCCTTCTCAGACTTTTAAAATTGTGTTTTGTGATGTTGTTACTCTTGTGAAATATTGAGAATGGCTTCAAATAACTGTACAAAATTTTCTTTCTCTATTAAAATATCCAAATAAAAAAAAATTTCCTTAAAAAAATTTCTGATCAACTTGAAAGTACTAATTTGAGTGAAATAAACATAGTTGGTGTTTATTTTTAGACTCTTCAAATACAATTTCCTCTCTAGTGAATACTTTCATTCATTGCCAAAGTTTTCTAAATATCAAGGGGACTGAATAAGTATGGCCAATCTTTGACATCAGCAAGAGCTTGATGTTTTCTAGTCTTTCACCTCTGTTGAAAGTGATATATAAACTTTTAATGCATTTTCTTCTTTTTTTTTTTTTTTTTTTTTTTGATCTCTCTCCATGTTTGACAGAAGATGGGCAAGTTCTTTTGGTCAGCTGAGTCCAAAACAGTAGGGTAACATTTCATTGCAAAATCGCATCTTTCTCAGAGCATGGCAATATGAGTGAAACTATTTATGAATGGACTAGAAGAAACATTTTGTAACTGAATAGTAATGCTCTTTATGCAAGCAACACATATAATTTCAAAATATAAATGGAATCCTAGAGAGACTTGGAAACAAATACTAATACAATTTTTTGGTGTAAATATACTGGTGTTAGGAAAATGCTATATTTATTCTGTGGCCAAGTAAAGACTGAATCAATATGTTTATACTATCCATGCCAGCAGCAACTCAAAGAATTTTTTTTTAATTTGTTTAATATTTATATTAAATGCTCATACTGACTTTTCCTGGCAATTAAAACATTTGAAAATTAAATCTTTCTGTGTGAGATGTAAACATATCAAAATTGGTAAACTACAATTGTTTCCACTATGTGGATTTTTCCTATAATATTTAAAGGACTATTTATTTATTTATTACATTTAATTTTTACCAGATTACTATAGCTTGGAGTATTTCAGAAATGATATCTATATGTAACAAGCACCTCTACAAAAATGACCTAAGAAACTAATACTTTCTACTTAGAAAAAGCATCCTCTTTTTTGTTTGTTTTATTTTTTTTCCAAAAATTAGCTATCAAATATTATAGGAACACAAGAAATATTATCTAATTAGCTAATATTAACTAACTAACCAGTAAATCTAAGATAGCAATTCATTTATTTTAAAAAAAGTCTGGCATTCTGAAAAGACAATTAGATATGCATATGTGTATTTTCTGATACTGCAGAAAATTACGAATTAATGTCATCTGCAACTGAGAACACAGGCTATCTTCATATTATTTGATTTTATGATCTATATTGACAAATTTCACAGCCAGTTAGTATTTGAGCAACTCACATTCTTTTATGACTTCATGACTGCATTTTGCTCAAATAGAAAAAGGTAAACCTGGAAGTCAAAGACTGTTTCATTAATTAACTTTGGGAAAGTTACTACAAACTTTAAGAAAAATGAACATGTCAGACTGACACTTTATTAAATTAGACTGTAAATTTCAATGTATTGTTAAATGGATCTGTAATTTTTCTAGAGTTTTTTGCCACCTATGTCCCTTTTGAATTTTGTTCAACTATTTTAATAAAATAACCATCTAATGATTCTGGAGAGTCATCTGACCAAAACTAAAACCAAAATTTGATATTATTTATTTTTAATTTTCCCCCTCAGTTTCTTGGTTGTTGTTTTTTTTTAATTAAACCATCATGTCAAACTCACAATATATGTTAAATGCAATTGTTACTATGTAACCCATTAAATGATCTACTGAAATTATACTTCATCTTTTTAGTTACCATGTGTTGCAATTTACTCTAATAGTTGAAAACAAAAAAACCCCAAGGAAACAAAAATCAAATGACTATAATGTAGTGATTTTTAAAAAGTCAGTAAAGAAATGACTGATGAAAAAACAACTGTTTCATTGGCAAATTAGAATGGTGTGGAATTACATGTGGAATAGACCAAATGGTGAAAAGCGCCCTTTTGAGACACACATTAGAAAAGTTGAAGTTTTTCAAGTTAATAACATAGACATGAAAGTACTACTGTCTAAGGGAAAATTAAAAAAAAAGAAAACAAGAAGAGCAAGTATAGTTTTTGACACAAGGTATACTAAAGAGATCAGAAATGGTTATATTTACTGTCTAGGGCTGGGATCTTGGGACAAAAGGTGTAGGTGATTGAAAAAGGGAAAAATATTGAAGAAATGGATAGTATATAGAGCTTGGGCTATGGAAGCACTGCTAGTGACAATAATCCTGATGATCCAACTTGATTGCTAAAACCTATGCTTTAATAACTCAGTGTATTTTAATGATGTAAACTGAAAACAAGAAACAGAAAGTGGCCTGTAACATGAGCACTCACAATCATTAAATAGTAGACCATTTTCTCCATGGAAGTTCATATGAATTTACTGTCCAAGTTGTTGTTATTGTTGATGTTTGTTTTCTTTTGGATTGTTTGTTTGGGTTTTTTCCTTGTAACAAAATTACAGGGATTTTTATATATATATGAATATATACATAATATATGCACAAAAAGTGAACAAATGCCAAGTTAGGAATAAAATAATGAAAATAAAGCATCCATTCACTGTGTCTATTTGTAGGGCTTAACACACCAGATCCAAGCATGTTAAAACTAGTTTCTATCTAGTTTATCATGTTGTTTAATATAGAGCCTCCCAAGTTTCCAGTAACTGGGTTTCTCAAGGATGAGAAATAATTGAAGAATATTAAACATGTCTTCATTAAGTTCACCTGCAAATCTATCCACTAATAAGACTATTTTGTCAAAATAATGTATGAATTCCACCGAATATCTTTTCTTTAGTAATGTGAGGCAATGAGAAGAAGGAACGTGGAGCTGCTTTTTGCTTGGTAACAGGAGGGAGCTGCAGTGGCATCCCCTGTAAGCAGTGCTCAAACTTCTCTGTCTCTGGATCAAACCCACCTCTGTCCCAGCCATGCCAATCTGGAGCATCTGCAATTACTATTTGAGAAGGGAAATCCGCAGTGGAAGAGGAGGTGGAGGAGTGATACAAAATGGAGGTGGCCATGCAGACCCCATCGTCAGAGAAAGAGGAAGGAAGAACTGTTGGGTCAGAGACTGCTCTGTAACCTGTGGCCACAAAGCAGCTGTACCCCTGCAGCCCATGGAAGGCAAAGGTGAGACTGATAGTCATGGGCAGCTCTAGGAAGACCCCGTGCCAGGGGAAGTGATTGCACTCAGATGGGCAGGAGACTGTGTGAGCAGGTGGCCATGGTACTGGCCATGCTGGAGAGCCTACAGGCTGCAGATGGAGAGGAGCTACAGCCCTCAGGATGAAAGCACATCAGAGAGGCCCATGTAGGGCTGCCCAGTGTGTGAAGAGACCCTGTGGTGGAGCAAGGAGGACCAACGAGGAACTTGCCTGCCCTGAGAAGAGACAAGTAGAAGGAGCCATCAGGAAAGGACTGACTGCATCTCCATTCACTGTCCCCCTATGCAGCTCAGCGGGGGAGAAGATAAAGCCACTGGGATCAGATGGCTGAGCCCGGGAAGAGGGGACAAGTGGGGAGAAGGTAGTCTTAAAGGACTGCCTGTGCTCTTCTTCATCATCCTACTCTGTGTTATTTTCTGTTTGTTTTTTGTTGTTGGTGGATTTAATTTCTCTTTTCTTCCCCAAGTTGAATAGTCTTGTCTGTTTTTCCCAGGAATACCAGTTTCTTTGTTCCTGGCCGGGCCAAAACCATGACACACTGATTCAGTATTAATGAAATTCTAGAAATTTCCAATTTAAGAGGTCTTAGTTACATATCACAGAAGAGTATACTGTGTAGAAATAATCTCACCCATTCCATGACTGTAGTCATCTTAGTGGCATTTGTTAGACTTTTATAACAGAATCAGAGAACAGTACAGTTTGGAAATGACCTTTAAAGATCATCTGGTCTCACCTTTTCTGGAAAATGGAGCCTGGAGATTATCCAGCACCCTGTCTGGTCATGTCTTAAAAATCTCCAGTGATAGACACCCTGCCAAATCTATGGAAAAGTTGCTCCAGTGAATGTTTTCGCTCACTGTGAAAAATTTCTTTCTTTTGTCAAGGTGAAACTCCTCATAGTGCAACTCACTCATTGCCCCTTGTCTTCTCCATGTGGATCTTGGTGAAAACAAAGCCTCTGTCCTCTTTTTACCCACCCTTTAAATACTGCAAAACAGTGATGAGATGTTCCCTGAGCCTTTCTTTTTCAAGTAGGCTCACGGCATTTAACAATGATCCTTCTCTGTACCCTCTCCACTTAGTTGACATCTTTTTTGCATTGTGGGGTCCAAAACTGGACAAAGTAGCATGAGTGTGGCCTGACAAGTACTGCATAGAACGGTATGAATACATCTCTATCTTTGCAAGTAATGCCCTTTTGCCACAGGATCCAGTTTGCCTTCACTGCTGCATCTTCACGCTGCTAACTCTTGCTCAGCTTGTTTTCCACCATGACCTCCATGAAATGAAATATCATGTTAACATATATTTATAGCTTACAAATTTATCCATTTTTTTGTGCCTGACGCATAAGACTCTGCAATACCTTTCTCAGTGCTTGCAGTGCAAAATTTGTCAAAGACAGAATATATCCATTACAGATATATTATCACAAATCTATCTGCACCACAAGAATATGTGGCATTTTAGTAAATATTTTGAAGTTATTTTTACATTGAGATGTTACAAAACTATCAAAATGATCTAAATATTGTATAATATTGTGTAATATTGTAATTTCCTTTATATCCTTCAGGGCTTCTCAAATGTTGAGTTATATTGAAAATGAAAACTCTTGCATATTCCTTTTTTCTTGCTGTTGAAAACAGAAACAGAAATTATTCATGTGAGTGAAACAGGTTCCTGTAATTTTATTTTGTTTGTCTGGTCAGAGCAAGAGACTATTTAGTACTTGATGAAAGTGCTATTAATGTTGAACTCACACTTTGATTTCTGTGTGTAAGATTGCAAACTGTGTTCTATGCTCAGATTTATACACAATTGTGTCCTGATTGTGTCTGACTGAGCTCAAGATTTCAAAATACTTATCTAGGAACATTAGAAATAGTAAGACAAAATATTGAAAATGAAAACCTGCAAACATAATTATTTCACAGAATCACAGAATCTTAATGAGTACAAAGGGACCTTGAAAGATCATCTAGTCCAATCGTCTTGCCTGGCAAGAAATAGTTGAACAGACTAAACCAAACCATGAAAACTGCAAAATTTTAATTGATCTGAGTATATAGGAAATGCTTATCTTAGAAAAAAAAAGACATCTATTTAGTCAAGTACTCTGACATTGAGAACAGGAAATACTTTCTGGGGAGTTTATGCAGAGTTGATTGCTTTGTACAACCAGTTTCCTCTGTTCCCCATGGCATCCACTGTAGGTAGAAATGGTCAGCCTTGGTCCACTTTCTTTGGGTCAGGAGAGGCTGGACATACTCTACACAGGAGTAGTAGATACACTTTTGCTACCATAAACTCACCACACCTCACAAAACCACAAAGCCTACAGCTTCAACTCCCAGAAGAAACATGAAAGTCCCTCTACCAGTTTATCACAGATGGAAATGAGACTCATTATCTTTTAGCTCTCAGGGTATCTTTTTGAGAGGATTCTCTAAAACAGTTATCTACCTGCTCTGAAGTTTTAATGACCTCTTAGATTTCATCTGGATTCTGAGATTCCTGATGTGGAATTACCTAAAACCAATGTGCTTACAAAATAAACTGCCTAAAAAAACCCTAAAAGTATTTATAAATTCATAGAAATGGAGTATTCTGATAACTAGACTCCAGGGATTTAGAATAACTTGTTTGGTTGGATTATTTTTTTGAAGACTTATAAAAACATGTTTCTAAGGTCAAAAAAACATTTTTATCATATTTATATATAAATAACAAGCCTATTTAAAAAATATTTTTCTAGTTTATCCAATGTTGATATGATTCTGGGTAGTGTGATAGTATAACAGCCTTGTGACGGAACACAAAGATACAATCTTAATCATTTTAGTTAATAATAAAATATCAACTTTAAAACTTTCTCATATAGTAGAGAACAATATTCTTGCAGTGTAAACAAATTCAGAAGGCAATGAACAATTTGTTAATGAACAATTAAGTGATAGGCCTGTTCTGAACTCCTAAAAAGGAAGTGTGGAATTTTCAGCTATAGTTTCCATTGGATAATTTTTTTTCTGCTGAAAACAAATGGTAACATTTGTGTATCTATTGTATAACAGACTTGTGACCATGGATTGCAGCTGCGGGTTCCAGAGAGTTAGAAATGTACTGTATTTACGACATAGTATTTGGAAATGTCCGGAAAGCATGCCAGCTTTTCTGCAATAAATGTATTTTAAAATTTGACAGATGTTAACACACATAGTAGTGATGAAATTACAAAAGTTTGGTTATACATTCAGTGTTGATTCCCAAGGCAGGAAATGATCACACAGTTTTCAACTGCCCAAGGAATCCTTATCCGACTCCTTCATCTCCCAGTTTGTCTGCTATCCAATCAACTAGGAAAAAAATATATTTTTACCACAGACAGTGACAATTTCCCTGCTTCATAAGCCCCTTCTCTGTTGGATAATTCTTATGTATTTGTTTTTCTTTCAGATTTCATTTTTCTTATTCTGCTTCTGTCACAAATATCTATATTAGAGTCTTCCTCCTCATGATTTACTGATAGATTTTCCAGTACTTCAGCACAGCCTTCTATCTTAGAGATTCAACTTTTCAACACTCTCTTCTTTCCTACTAAGGTCATTCTATTTATTCTTGGTACTGATTTCTCTTACGCCATATTGACTGTCCTCACATCCATCATACTACATGTTAATTTTTTCCTAACTAGTTGCCAGAATGTATTCAGGGCAGACAGAAGAATTTTCCTGAAATATCCTCTAGATATGCAACTACAAAATGATAGCACTCTTTATTTTTTGTGGTTTGAGATCTGTCAGGTAGTTGGTATCTTTTGTCAAATAAATTTTCTTATGTTTTTGACCAAATTTTACTGTCCTTCAACTTCTCAACTTCCTCCATTGTTTTGGGTTTTTTTTTTGGTGGAGTGGGTCAAGTTTGTAGTTATCTATGCCCTGTAATCTTGTTTGTTATTTCCGTTATTTAAGAACAGATTTTTTTAATTCAATGTTTGGCTCCCACAAATGTGGTTTTACTATAGGAAGCTATGCCACATCTATGATCATTCTTCTAGTACTGCTGTTACAACTTGTTACTTGTTTTTAATCAAGTTTTCTTTAGTAAACCAAAAATACATCCTGACAAGAATGAAAAGAAAGGAAAAAATAAAGGGAGGAAGGCAAGGAAGGCAGACAAGGAAGACAGGAAGGAAGGAAGGAAGGAAGGAAGGAAGGAAGGAAGAAAGAAAGAAAGAAAGAAAGAAAGAAAGAAAGAAAGAGAGAGAAAGAAAGAAAAATGTTTATAGTAAACTTCCTCACATTGTAAATAGTATCCTTTAACATCTGCAGTCAGTAAAAAAGACTCTTAAAAGACTTTGAACAGGAAAATATGTACAAATAATCTGGACAAATATACAAACATTAGAATGGCTGCTCACTTGAAATGGATTGTCTGAGTTCCTTTTTTTTTTACCTTTCACTAGTACTTTTAGTCATCCAATCCTTTGTGCTGTTTTCACTTGCTTCCCTGCTGCTACATTTTGATCTTTGCTTCCTGTCTCTCTCCCCTGCTGTTCTTTTCAACAATGTTCTGCTTTTTGCTTGATGAGCAGTGAAAATTGCAAGATTCCTGAGCTCTAAGGGTAGATAGAACTTCTGAAATCAGGAATCTTGTAAATTATATTTGCCTGCTGATACATGGAATACCATTAAACATCAAGGATGACTAATATTTACAGAAAAAAAAAGTTGTATATAAAAAGTGTTATACTGCATTATCGTTCATGGAATAACTTCATACTCTGGCATTCATTAGTACATGCATTCCTAGCACAGCTTGTTTGGTTTTAATTCTGTAGAACAAAAGCAATTTCAAGTTAAAGGCTGAAATATTTTTTTCCCCATTGTAAAACTGCTGGAAGTAAGAGTTTATTACTTACAGTATCCAAATTATTAGTACTTTCCCCCCCCCACATTTGGGCAGTAAAGTAGGCATAACAGATGGTGATGGTTTCATGATTAACTTGCATAAAGCCTGTGCCTTGGATAATGTAAGGATTCGATTTTTTGAAAGATCCATCAAACATATCAGAACATAAAAACATATTTTACTGTATACAGTACTCAAATCAGATACTAATTACTTTAGCACATGTGTGAAAAAGTAATTCATGGCATGGTAGCTAAAAGGTAGTGTGCACAGAAAGGTAGTAAAGGTAAATTCTTCTGAGACCATGTTTAACTAAAGCATGGCCACTTAGTGAAAACTAAGGAAAATATGAAGCAAAAAACTTTCAAGTCAACAGTTTACTTGTCTTCATGTATAGGAACATTATTAATAAGATCAGAAATTAAATGCCTTATAGCACTTCAGTCCTCCAACATACTTCAATTTATTTTCATGCAGCAGTGAACCAGTGTGCTGATTTTGGTTAGGACTGAGTTAAAATTCCTTGCTGCAGCTAGTATGGTGCTATACTTTGGATTGTGTTGAAAAATAGTGTTGGTACTACAGGTATGTTTTGATTATTTCTAAGCAATGCTTGCACAGAGTGAAGGGCTTTTCTGTCTCTCACACTATCCCACCAGTGACTATGCTTGCGGTAATCAAGCAGTTGTATGAATTTGGGAGGGGACACAGCCAGAACAGCTGACCCCAGCAGACCAAAGAGATATCTCATACCATACGATGTCACGCTCAGCATATCAAGCTGGGATAAGAATGAGGAAGAGGGAATTTTTAGGGTTATGACATTTCTCTTCCTAAGTAACTATTACACATGGTGGAATCTGGAGATGGGTGAATACCTACCTGCCTGATGACTGGAAGTGCTAAATGAGTTCCTTGCTTCGCTTGCATGCACATCTTTTGCATTATCTCTTAAACTGCCTTTATGTTTTCTTACTTTTATTCTTCTAATTCTCTCCCTCATCATACTGGGGAGCAGGGGGCTGAGACAGCAGCCATGTAGTATTTAGTTGCTTGCTGAGACCAAATCACAACAATCATCAGCAAGTTGGATGGGTGTAGCTTTAAATTCTACAAAGATCTTATCTGCATATATAATTTTCTATCTTTAATAGTATAGTGTCTGAGGCTCTGAGTGTACTAATAGGCTTTAGTTGCCTAAACAAACCTTGTTAGTAGTGTCAGTACTCTATTTAAACTCAGTTCTGGTAAATCAGATCTTGCCTCAGACATGCTGTAGACAACCATTGGTTTGTTTTTTTTTTTCTTTAATGAGAAGTCAAAGTTAGAATGCTTATGGATTTCAAATTATTTGTCAGTGAAAAGAAGGAAGTACAGATCAACGTTTAGCATGCAACTCTAGAATAATTCGAGTAGAGTTTTAAATAATAGATATAAAGTTATCTAGAACTGAAAGAGTCTGAGACCACCTAAGACATCCTCAGGCTGGGATGTACAAGGTACTTATATCAACTGAACAACTGATTACTTTTTGACGTCAGCCCTAAAGCTGTAGCAATGTCC
This sequence comes from Colius striatus, assembly GCF_028858725.1. Classification (NCBI taxonomy): domain Eukaryota; kingdom Metazoa; phylum Chordata; class Aves; order Coliiformes; family Coliidae; genus Colius; species Colius striatus. The sequence continues at coordinate 47,307,517 of NC_084759.1, read as the reverse complement.
ATTGTGTGGACATAGATAAGGCATTCTTCTTTCAAAAAGAAAAAATTTTTTAAGGTCATCCTGTGAATAGCCACCTCTCAGGACAGTTTGGGATCCTGATGAGACTAAGACTGGTTGATGTAGCTGGTTTTGAAAAAGGATTTATCTGCAGGCATTCTAGCATGAAGACAGAGATGTAGGGACAGTTACTGTGAGATGTTATATAGTAGATATTAAAATAAAAAAAATAAAAAAAGATAAAAAGAATAAACAAATAGCAAAATAAACACATTCATTCTGTTGAAGAACATGTTAAATGGTTTCTTTTTCTTTTATGAAAGGAGACACTGGTTCATCTTATTTTGTTGTATCTTGGAGAAATCATCCATGTCAGGCAACAACAAATGCTGCATGAGTTAAAAAATGTATGAAATTATACTAACGATGATCACAGAGTCATAGAAATGTTTCAATTGAAAGTGACTTTTAAGAGTCAAGCCAAGATGACTGATTGGCAAAATTACCTAGTCATCTTGCAAGATATTAGTATATAAGTACTAAATCTTTAGTTGTACATATCTAGCTGCACGTGTTCTTGAATGTTTCAAAGAGAAGGAAGTGCTATGAGAACCACCAACAGATTCTTGGATTCTCACATCTTAAATTAAGCAGTTAATTTTAGATTATATGTCCATGATCTGTATTTCAAGGTATTATGTCATTACCCTATATTATGAACATTATGCAATCATTTTACATGTATTTCATAAAATCATAGAATCATAGAATGGTAGGGGTTGGAAGGGACCTTTAGAGATCATCTAGTCCAACCCCCCTGCAGAAGCAGGGTCACCTAGATCAGGTTGCATAGGAACATGTCCAGGTGGGTCTTGAAGGTCTCCAAGGAAGGAGACTCCACAACCACTCTGGACAGTCTGTTCCACTGCTCTGTCATTCTCATGGTGAAATAGTTTTTTCTTATATTGAAGTGGAACTTTCTATGTTCCAGCTTCATCCCGTTACCCCTTGTCCTGTTGCTAGCTACAATAGAAAAATGGGATGTCCCAACCTCCTGACATCCACTCTTTAGATATTTGTAAATGTTAATAAGATCTCCCCTCAGTCTCCCCTTCTTTAGACTAAACAGCCCCAGTTCCCACAGCCTTTCCTCATATGAAAGATGTTCCAGTCCCCTGATTATCTTGGTGGCCCTACGCTGGACTCTCTCCAGCATTTCTGTCCCTCTTGAGCTGAGGAGCCCAGAACTGGACACAGGACTCCAGATGAGGCCTCATCAGGGCAGCGTGGAGGGGGAGAAGAACCTGCCTTGACCTGCTGGCCACACTCTTCTTGATGCATTCCAGGATGCCATTGGCCTTCTTGGCCACAAGGGCACATTGCTGGCTCATGGTTAGCTTATTATCAAGCTAGATCAATTCCTGGGTTGATAACTTACTTGATAACAAATCAAATAAAAATTGCCTTGCATATAAAGTATGGAAAGTCATCATACACATCTGTATTTAATAAATAAATGAAAGAACACAGCAGGACAACATATATACTAAAACACTATATTAACAGACATTCTCATATTCTGTCCAGAGTTTACACAAATTGAGATTTTATTAGGTGTGTCTGCATCAGTAAATTTCTTCATCTGAAAGGGCCACTACTCTGTTAACATACTGGAACCTTCTCCCGCTTCTTAGATGTTGCATCTGAGTTCCTCTATGATCCTCAGAAATAATAAATAGGAGCTAGATGTGAAGTCAAGCCTTTATAAATGAAGAACAGTCTTCCAGCTGAGGTCAGAAAAAATACCCTGTGTTAACTGTCACATCATTTATTACTCATGGTCTCGCAGCAAAATAAAATTGCTTATCTGTTCACAAAGTAAAATTTGCACCAGATTCCTGTTAGCAGTTTATTTCCACTCCCGTAACTGTCATCTCTTAACTGTAATCATCTTTTTTCTCTCCCTGGGTTTTTAATGTGAGCAATAATGGAATTAATTGAGGTTCAGATGGGAGTAAATATCATTGCTATCATCTACTGTTTGGAAATACAAATACTATTCTTTATTTAGGACACTTTTCTGCAGGTTCTTTAAACTTTTGTTTGGAGTCTGGGGCTCAAAATGGTTACTGATATTAAATGAAGTTCTGGCAATGATGCAGTTTTGCTGCTAAGATTTTGTTTTCAGTAACATATCTAGAGATATGCTTTAATCTCACCAGGAATGAAATACTCCATCTGTAGAATACAAAAGATATATATTTTACTGGTAACCATGGTTAGCTCATGCTAGGATTTTCTAAAGTCATATTCTTCTGGGAGCCTTGGTACAGTTAGAATGGAAGTGTTAAATTAAGCATTGGCTAGTTCTCAATTAAATTACTCCAGTTAGATATTAAGGCAGCTGATTACCAATAGACCTCTCTTTTTTCTTTTCTTTTTTTTTTTTAACATTAGAATAAGAGTAGATTCTAGATTCCCAAATAGCTAGTGTGACTGAAAGCACACAAAGTTATGCCTGCACTATCTGCTCCTGCCATACTTGATTCCTTAATGCTTTTGATGCTGCACAGGTCTTTAGAACAGTGAAAAGGAGGTGGAAATTGATCCTACTCTGATTGCAAGCATAATACATCTACTTTAGCATGGCTATTCAATGTAAAGGGCGTGAAAAAGATATGTTCCCTTGTACCAGTTGAGTGGATACAGACAGATTTGTTAAATTCTGTCCCTTCTGTAATTGCTAAAGTGTTTCTAGAAGTACTTAAAAACCCCTGACTCTCTCAGGTCCTGGAGTAATTAAAAAGTATTTTGTATATTGCCTACATTCAGCCTTAGCTCTGTCAGACTGCAAATCCCAACCACTCTTACAGTAAACAATGTCAGAACATTTCTAGGAAACACTAAAAGTTATCAACTTATACCTTGGAGGGTGCTATAAGTGCAGAATGTATCATCCCAGGAATCTGCAACACAAGTGTCCCTACAGACATCCTCAACAATGCCAACTTCTCAGTCACTTGGGAGGGCTATTATTCTGATCTGGAGGTTACCCTAGGCATCACTCTATATGTCTTGTACTATATACTTTCAGAAGCTGTGAATTCTTGCTGCACATTGTTAAATGCTGGATCTGACTTAGAACTGTCATTCTGACTGAGGGATATGGATTGAAAAATTTTGCTTATGTGTTTACTTTAGTTGAGGTTTTTAAATTGACAGGGAAATAATGTTTTCAATATTTATTAATTTTTTTTTTTTTTTTTACTTAATAAGAAATCTAAAGAATTCACCTAATAAAAACAAGAGCAAAAGGTAAGGGGAAGCTCCAAGTATACTAAATATGCATCTAGTGAATTATATTCTTTAAAAGCACTTACCTGCAGCTGTGTGCAATTTACTTAAAGTAGTAAGATAAGATCAGTGTGGGTGTTGGAAAGAATAAAAACATTTAGAAATTGCACAGCATATCCCATTAATCATATATTTAGTAGGGCATTTGGCCTGCTAATGGTTTTAATTTCTTGGTTTTCTTGATTTCCACACTGCAATTTCTTTATGTAGACTTCTTGAGATTCTTATGTGGAAAATTTATTTACATATTTATTTTACTTGCACAGTGTGGTGTGATGACTATTGCAATTCTCTTTCTGAAGTTGCATCAGAAAATAGCTGATCTGAATCTCTAATCACAGCCCCAGTCCCTATGAGGAACTGGAAAGGTCTACATTTTCAGGTCAACCAACAAGCTAGTTGCATAACCAATCCATCTCTCTGATGTAGTAATTTGTGATTCATAGGAATCCATCATCTTGCCTACGAACTATTTTCCTCTGGTGATTGTAATATTTTGCAAATGTATCTTTAACTATATAAAGGTGTGTCAGTCGTGTGTGCTGTAGCATGAAGAATTTTATACTGTAGGAATATTTTCTTTAATCCTTTTTTGCTGAGATCTGAAACTCCTGATTTGATGTATGCCTTTTCTGTAGGTGCTAAGGAGTAAAATGGATTCTAGGGAGTGAATAAAAAAAAAATAAAGAAAACAATTTCCAGAACAGTCTGAACAGTCTGAAACAGAGAAAATGTGGTAGAGTGCTCTACGTGGTTAGATCTGTAGCTCTGGAAATCTGTTTCAAGCACTCAGAAAGAACTAGTGTATGAGCATGGCAACAATAAAAAGGAATCTGTGAAGGAGCATCACATTCAACACAGCTTACATATCATTAATATTTCTTGCTGAATATGAACTATAGAAGGCAACACAGTCACAAGATGACAAAAATGAAACTACTGGACTGCATGAAGATGTCAAACTAAGAATAGTTGTGCACTATTATGAAACTTTCCTACTGTTGTGGTTTTGCCTAGGTCAGGTTTTTGGTAGCACGGGGGCAACAGGGGTGGCTTCTTTAAACAAAGATCTGCCAGAAGCTTCCCCTGTAGCTGACAGGGCTAGGGTCAGTCAGTTCTAAGATGGACCCTGCCACTGACCAAGGACTGGACAATTAATGATTGAGGTAACATCTCTGTGAATATTGTATTTGAGAAGAGGAAGAAGTTGCTGTACAGTTGCTAAACTGCACCAGCAACAGGGAGTGGGAATGTGAAAACATCTTTATAAACACCAAAGTCAGTAGAGGAGTGGAAGGAGGTGCTTAGACCCTGAAAGAAAGAATCCCCTGTGACCTGTGGTGTGGACCATGGTAAGACAGGTATTCTGCCTGCAGCCTGTGGAGGACCTCGCACCAGAACAGGTGGATGCTTGAAGGAGGCTGAGATTCCTGGCAGGACCTGGGAATCTGTGAGGAGAGATGAGCCCACATTAGAGCAGGTTTGCTGTCAGGACTTATGATTCTGTGAGGGACCCATATAGGAGCAGTTGATACCTGAAGGACTGTTCTCGCGGTGGATAACCCACACTGGGGCAGTATGTAAGGAGATGTCCTGTTGGGAAGCCTCATGCTAGAGCAGTTCATGAGGAACTGTATCCCAGGGGAAGGACTCATGCTGGAGTAGTTCATGAGGGACTGTCTCTCATGGGGAAGGACCCCACAATGTAGCAGTGGGAACTGTGAGGAGGCCTCCTTCCGAGAAGAAGCAGCAATAAAGTCCATCTGTAATGAACTGACTGTAATTCTCATCCCCCATTCCCTGTGTCATTGGTGGGGAAGGAAAGAGATTTTGTTTTATTTCTTATTTCCCTGCCCTGTTCTGAGTTTTCATTAATAATCAAACCATTTCTCCCCAAGATGAGTCTGTTTTGCCCGTGACGCTAATTGCTGAGTGATCTCCCTGTCCTTATCTCTACTCACAAACCTCTCGTGGTATTTCTCTCTCCCTGGTCCAGTTTAGGAGAGGGAGTAATATTATGCCTTAGTGGGCACCTGACATCCAGCCAGAGCTAAACCATCATACCTACAGAAGCACTGAGTGGTGTTTGATTTACTTTTCAAGAGCTCCTTAGGTCCAAAGAGCCTGAGGGAGTGGGATCCACTCTACTGAACTTCTAATGTATATGCTATAGACACTTGTATCGAATCTATTACTTGGGATCATTTTACATTTGATAGGGAATAGTAGTCATTACATGAAAAATTCTAGCATAGTAAAAAAATCTAGCATTCTCAAAATATCTCTGTTGCTGACAGAAGAAGATAAGGTTGACTAGCTCATCTGTAGACATTGATATTGTAGGAATGAGCTCCACTTTCGGTTTCGTTACATGAACATGATGTTATGACTGGACCAGACGTTAGCCATGCTTTGAGCAGAGAGTTATGTCAGATGACCTCCTTGGGTTCCTTCCAACCTAAATTATTATATGATTTTATATACAATGACTTGTAGATCCAAATTTAAGACTTCTGTGTTACAATCACTTTAAGAGCCTGCACAACTACTCTGACATTCATACCAACTATTTTAATAAAAACAAAAAGTTAGATTTCTCCCTATGCTTAAAGAACAGTTGACGATTTAATAAGAAATGTAGTCTTGTAATCACATTAGCAGAAGTAGAAGCAAAAATAAGCTCTTTCTGTGACTTAGCTCCAGTAAGGCAATTACTTTTATTTTAATGCGTGTTGTGTATATTACTTTTCATTATCTTCTCAAGTGTTTTGAAGAAATACATGTAAGGTAATATTAACTGAAGCAAATTATGTTGTAATTTAAAGGCAAATAAACTACCTGAAAGAAATCTTTCAATTTTTCCTGGCATTTCTTATTTGAGTCAAGCTCTTTGTTGTGATACTGGGCTTTTGCTCATTTTACATGCTTTACCCAATACCACTTAAAAGTTATATATCGTTATGGTGAAGCATCATACTAGACTTACCATCACTGTTTTGTTTAGCCAGAAATCCATCTTTGTCTTATAAAATCTTTTCTTTCCAGTACTCAAGATATGGATTTTCACTAAAAACAAGTTTAAAAAAATATATTGTGCATTAGCTAATACTACTAGAATTTACTCTGAGATATGTCTTGAGACAATTTGGGAACATTACAATTTAAGCCTGTTAAGTATAGATTCTGCTTCATTTAAAACTGATATTTTTAAAAAAAGAAAAAAAAAAAAAGAAAGAAAGAACAGCACCTAAAATGCAGTGGCTGAAGAAAAGAGCAGAAAGCAAAATTCAACATATCCAAAGCTCAAACTTTTCCGTATTTTCTTATGATTAATGGTAGCCATAAGATTAGCCCCTTGTCTTTCTTTTTAAAATAAGATGTTGAAAAGCTTGTTATATTTTCTTAAATTCAAAAATATATATCCTTTTTACCAATTGAGCTTTTTAGTAAATTCTGTTTACTCCAATAGGAAAACAGAAATGTCAGGAATGTCTTTTATGTGTTTTTTAAAAGCAATTAATTCCTTTCAATTCTATAAGTAGAACAGCAGGATGGAAGAGCAATGTGTTAATTTCATGATGCTATCTCACTAATTATTACTTCTTATATTGCACTTATTTAATATCTCAGTGCTTCCAAAATACTTGTTATAACCCAAAGAGTTGTTTTTCTGTTATTGAAAGTTGAGAGATAAGTATCAGTACACTGAGACACAGGCCAGACTACACAGCCAGAGGAGATAGTGCCCCTGCTTGTTGAAATGTAGAGAACATTGATCATTCTGATCATCTCTTTTTAACATTTAGCAGTAGCTATTGTATGTTTGCTGATGAATGCTTTTCCAGACAGATCATTTGAAGCTGCTGAAAGTAAAGACATCTGCCATTTTTATGCTTATGTGATCTTACACAAAACTCCCTCTGTTGTTCCCTTGACAGAGGAGAATACAGCTCATCTTACTGTAGAGAGCCTGGGACCAGACTTTCAGCAACCAGTCTTTTTGCCTGACAATACCTACTACATGATCAAAGCATACTACAAGGGATGAGGTAGTCATATTCAAGTTCATGTTCACTCTCTTTTGCAGACAATGGAAAGGAAAAGGAAGAAGCATATTTAGACCAAGGAAATCTAATTCTTTTCTAGAAATCTGAATTTTACTGAATACAATTTCTGAACAAAAATATAAGCAGTAGCATTTGTTTAAGTTCTCATGTTGCCCCCCAAATCTACTAACAAATCTAAGGCTTTAATATTTTATTTTCAATGTGGTTTTTTAAACATTTCTTCAATGGATCATTTACTTTCTCTCTTCCCCCTCAAAGCCCTTTGTTAAACTAAATAAATGTATCATGTTTGCAAATTCAGCTACTGAAATGCAATCACATTCATGAACACGCTATTATTGTTGATTAAGGAACATTTTAAACATTTTACATGTTCTCTTATTGAGGGGTATGGTATGTAGGACATGGATTGATCAGGTGCTTTTAAAAAAAATGAACAAAGTACTAAATTCTTTCGTGTTTGGAGAACCATGTATTTACAGCTATTGAAAAAGTGGTTTGTAAAAACAGCATGTAAAATCTACTTCTGTATATGGGGCAAAAATGTAGAACATCATTAACACTGTATTTTGATTGTATCTAGAATTGCATTTGTTCACCTAATATATTATTACTGTCATCTAATATCATATTGTTAAATTGGTTTCATTAACTTTTTATTGACTATAAGAAATTTCTTTAAAAAACCTGTAACTTACCTATGCACTGATTTAAACTACTGGAATTCATTTATGGATTAATATATTATTTCATATTTTTTAGTAACCTTGAAAAAAATATGATCATGTTAAAAAATGTAGACATTAATATTCAACTCCTTTGGGGTTTTATTTGTACTTTTCATATAATGTATATTCGTATTACTCTTAGGATGATGAAAGGCATTTTAATACTTTTAAGCAAGTCTTATCTACTCTTACTACTCTTCCGAATGTATCTGAGTAAACCAGTTTTCTTAATGTGGAAACTTCTGGTTTGTTCCTTTTGTTGTCATCAATCTTCTACATAAAGAAAAAAAAAAAGAAAAAAGAAAGGAAAATAATAAAAGAGTTAGGTCTAACTGAAACATATATATATATATGTATGTATGCAGACTAATACTTATGTTTCAGAGAGACACTGTGATCCCTCTACTAATTTCCATCACATTCATATGGTATCTAAAAATCTGCTGGGATCTCTGGTTTTGGGATTCCTGTATGCCATCTATATAGATGCTCTTATGTTGAAAAGCAGCAAGAATTGGTTCAGAGATATCCATAGTCTTTTGGAGCTTTCAAAGGAGTTCAATCAGCTAACCATGCTCAAATCACTCAGGTAACATCAGGTTTAGATTATAGCACAGAAAAATCAAATAGTTCTACTTTTGCACAAGTATTACTAGCTATCATGGTAGTTAATTCAGAAAGTCAGAAATCTAGACTGAAGTATACCTCAACCTGAGAAGAACTACCCTAACAAATCCACTTACAAAGTCCTTCCTCCGAGCACCTGGTTAAGTCAAGACAAGAGTGTCTTTCCATTTTATTTTTAGATATCTCACCTAGGCAGATATGTAAAAAAATGATGAAATTCAAAAGTCAGATGTAGAAAATTCCTTAGTAGAACTTTCAAATTTAATTGAAATCACATAATTGCTTTGGAAAATTATACAAGTACTATGCTAGTTTTCACTATTAAAAAAGTAAAATAAAAACTACTACATAGGAATTTAATTTGATTAGGAATTTAAATAATCTGTTGATATTTGAAGTTGAAACTATAGATAATAATATCTAAACCATATTTTCTTCTCTTGATTTTATAACATATACAAATATACATTTGGAGCATTTCTGAAACTAACAAGTTCGTGAATAATGTCCATCAGCTTCAATACAAAGGATAAAAGTTCTGTGATAATTATTTTAAAATAAGGACAATTATAATGATATATTAAATTATTCTGAAACACAGTCTTAAAGGAATCCTACAAACTGTATTCTTTAAACACATGTGTTCTCAAATTAATTGTTTCTGCATCACAAAAAAATGCTGGATAATACTGCAAGTCCATATGTATCATGGACATACATTTCAGGACAAACGATGATTTTAATTATAAATATAATAATAATAATAATAACAGCAATAACAATAACAATAATAATAATAAAAATATATAATAATTGTTCTGCCTAACAAAGGCATATTCAATCTTGACAATGTTTTAATGTGATTACCACCTTGAAAACTCCAGTTTCCTTCAGTATCTCAACATTGTGTTACATTCCCTCTTCCCTTAATCACCATCATACTTATATGCTGGCTTTAATTAATCTTTGACATTTTGGGGCATTGTATGGTAAAATATGCTACTAATTCTAATTATAAGCAAAGTATATTAATGAAATCTGCTTTACTGAAGTCTACTTTGTCTCTAGTAATTCATTGTTAACAGAAAACAAATTATTTACTGAGATTGTATTTTAAAAAACAAACAAGTTAGTAACTAATCTTTGTCTACAAATGAAAAGGCTACCACAGACTTCCATTCTAAATTGTATATTTAATTCCATTTTTAATAATTAATACTAGGTTTTTGGTTCATGTAGCTTATGATTATATGTACACTACTATACATGTGTACATATATACATGTATGCATATATATACACACCTAAATAGAATCATAGGATCTTATGATTCATACTCCCTTGGTGCAACCTGAAGCCATTTCCACTTGTTCTATTGCTTGTTACTAGGGAGAACAGACTGACCCTCACCTCACTACAACTTCCTTTCAGATTGTCGCCCAGAGCAATAAGGCGTCCCTTGAGCTTTCTTTTCTCCCGGCTAAACAGCCCCGGATCCTTCAGTCGTTCTTCATAGGAGATGTGCTCCAAATATGTATATTTATATACAATAAAGCAGAATTTACTAAGCTATTCTACAGTCTTCCAAACCATTTAAAATGAACTTGAAAAATAACTTCGGTTAAGACCTGAATTGTTACTTTCCCAGAAGCACACAGTAATATTAACCTTATATAAAATGTCATTAAATTGTCAATTAAATTTCCTTTTCTTGGTTTCTACCTCGATTAGTAAAAAATATTCTTAAACCTGGCCTAAAACACATTGATCTCAATCATAGTTACTTGTATAATTAATGTATTTTTACCCATGTAGTTTTACATGGATGGTATGGGCCTCATGCTGGGGATAGGAGTGCACCATCAGGATCACTCACTTTTTGCATTTCTAATAGTAGAATATACTTTTGTAATGAGAAATGTGTAGATCCAGAACAAAATCATGCAATTTACTGGAATTGAGAAAGCAGCTGGGACATTTGGCAAATGTTGCTATTCTTGCCTGCCATGGAGTGTTTACTCTAAAAGCATCTGTAGCGCTGCAGGCAACATTTTTTTCTGAGTGAAGAACCCTGAGCGTTAAGTGTTGAGTACCTCACATTTCCTACACAAACAGCACAAAAACTTTCCTGATTTTGAAACTTTTTCCTTTATTGTCTTGTGAATGAGGCAGGAGACAAAATCTGCTATAAACTCTGTTTTTCCATTTAGAAATGCAAACTGATTATTGCATCAAGAGTTTGGGATTCCCATTCTGTTGTTCAACTATATAAATTAAACAGGCACATTTTTTCTTTCTTTCTCAAAAAAATCCTTTTTTTTCACTTTGTATCCTCTTTCATTTTCATCTCTATCATGAATTGTTGAATGAAATATGAAACATCCTATAACTACAGAGCAAAATTTCTTCTCTGTTTGGATGTTTATTGTGAATACATTCCTTGGCAATTTTTTCTTCCTAGTTTCTTGTTAATTGTTGAGACATAAGCACTTTATGATAAATAAAGAGGAAATAGTAATTTTGTGAAGAATTTTAAGTAGAAAATGCAGTATTTACTTGACAAAGATGCTTACAGAAGGTTTTAGGGAGCAGAAATGAAGGGAAAACAAAGAGATTAAGATAAGGCAAAACTGATAAATATGCTGTCTCAGATGGTTTGTTGGTGTTTCTAGGGAACATTTCTGACTGGGTTTGTGGATTGACTTCTATCCCTTTCAGTTTATGTTCTTGAGAACTTGAAACAAGCACCTTGAACCAAAACTTCTAAAGATAATTTTTAAAATATGCTGGAATTTTACTTCTTTTTCTTTTCTTTCCTTCCCCCCCACCCCTGCAGCCCCGCCTTTTACTACATATTCTCTTGAATAACAAATTGAAGATCTCTTTGTCCTCATCAATTGCAAACATCATTTGTTTAGGTTTTTCAGCACTTATAAAAACTGTGGTACACATCTTGGGGGAGTATGAACCATGTTCTCTGATCTTTTAGTAGAAACATTCTGTTAGAGCAAACAAGTTGTATATTTGTTCACTGTCTCTCTCCCCCACACTGCTCCTCTTCTAGAAAATGTCTTCAGAAAGCTTTTTCATTATAATTAATCAAGCAGTATATCATTTGACTTATATTTCTCTTCTGTAACAAAATATAATTTCTTCAGTAATACTGTGCAGGTAATATTAATTTGTCTTCTACAATATACATATTTTTAAAATAGTTAACACTTTATCTGATTTTCAAAATGCTAATTGGTAAAAAAGTGTATACAAATGAATCAGAGAGCTCTAAGGAAAACAGTTATTTTTTCTGCCGTTTCCCACTCCACTTCCTCTTTCCAGTCCAATAGTTAAATAAATAGTAAAGAATAAGTATTGAAATGGCTAACAATCTATCTTCAAAAGCCTTAATTCTGGTGAAACAAAGCACATTTGAAAATAAACTGGTCACTTCTTTGCACTACTGTGTTATTCCTGTATTTAGCACAAGATATTTGACTCAAGTTAATGTATGGTTTTACAGGTCTGTAAGTTCTCCATAATTTTTAAAGTAAAAAAAAAAAAAAGCATGAAAAAAATTCACCGACTCTTCCCAAAGAAACATGTTGACCCAATTTCATCCCTCCTTTATTCCAGTATATTTCAAGTAATTGAAAGTTCTGCCCCATCCTCTTATTTTACGGCACTGATCTGACCTATTATTTAGACTATCTGAGTCAGTATATTTTTTTTTTAACTCTACTGGACTAAATTATTGCTGCCATAACTAGCTTAATTGTCTATCTGAAGTTGGTAACATCAGTAAGATGTCATTTTACTAGACATGGAATATAATATTGAACAGTATATGTCTATGAAGTGAGAGAGACAGGAAATTCAAGGTGGCCTCTCATGGTGATTTGTTATAAGCAAGATCTTAGTCTTTTTGATGTATATTATTAGCTAACTTTTGGAGTCCATCAGATTGTATCAATTATGAGTAGAAATTTCTTCTAAGGAATTTTTTTAATTTGATGCAGTCCTGTTTATTTATAAACAATTTTTTTTTAATCCTAATCACTGCACAAATTAGATAAAAAGAGATTTGGTATTGTGACCAGAGAAACCTTTATCTAAACCTCTTTAGAGACAGTCATGACCCTGGTATTTGCCAGGTAACAGCAAATGGTTTTCAGCCTTTTTCTACACTAACTTTTGAGGAGGGAATTTCTGTTTCTCTCTCAAATGTCATATCCACTAAACAATAGCTATTAAATATTTCTACTCGTATAACTCACATTCCAATCTCATCTCGGTCTTGGGTGTTTCTCCTTTGGTTTTGGAACTTGCAGACCTTATAATAGAGCATTTCACAGCTTTCTTAATCTAAACATTAATAGAATGCCTACACCCAGACCATTCTGAAATTTTGTGAGCTCTGGAATAAAGATTTGGTTTAGATGAGTTGTTCAAAAACTGACATCAGAATGCTAAGCAAAGTCAAAAAATCACATTCATTTCTGCTTACTGTAAAAGCACAATTAGTTTGACTATTGTTAGGTTTCAGTATAGCCTTTAAAGATGCTCAAATTAGAAATGGCCAAAGGTGAAATAACACAACAGAAAGTTTTCTTACAGATATAAGACCTTGAAAAACATTTACTTTTTCTGTATTGATTCATGTTTTACTGGAGACAAGACTGAAATCAAAATTGTCTGCATATTAAATTAATTTGATATGAAGAAGGGATTTATTATAATTTTAAAATTAGAAGCAGTCCCATTTCCAACATGGACTTCATTTCACATTACACTCAATCCAAGGATCTTGAGGAGAATAAGTCAGTTTTCTTTCCTTCATATCCAAATTATTAAATGAAAGAATTTACATGCTACTGCTACAAGACTTGTGAACTTCCTCCAGTGAGAAGTGGTGCATTATTTTTGTAATAATCTCAGTTTGTGATAACAGTTTGAGAAATGTTATAGTGATTAGGAAAACAGAAAGTACTAACAGCAGTTCCTGAAGAGTATGGAGCTCTTTGCTATAAAAATAAACACTAACCATCTAGAGAAATACTGTCTCCTTATGACTGATTCTTTCTCAGAAAAAATACTAGTCATTGCCTCATATTTTTCCTTCAAATATAAGGATATGAAACAATATTGTTTAGAGTTCTATTTACCTCAAGAATTTGCAATAAAAAATTAACAACAGAATAGGTAGTTGTCTTTGCTTCTTTTTCTCCCACCAAATCTGAGCTATAATTTTATCACCGTACTTATTACAGCTGCCAGTAAAATACTGATATTTGTCCAAAACAACTAAACAGCCATACTTGAGAAATTAGTTGTTTGTTGCTACAAAAATATCCAAAATTTGCTAGGTAGCATTACATATTTGCACACAATTTGTTTCAGTTTTTGGTAATGACTACTACATTTGTAATATGAATGTAGAATTTGAACACACCACCTAGAAATCTGTGTCAAAGACAATATAATGTAACATCTTTCACAATGATGAGCTGAAATATTAGCATTAGGAAATTTGTTTTAAGTTTGTAAAAAAAAAATACAATACACAGTACAATTCAATACAGTACAACAATCTATTCTGGAAACATGTACTAAAATAATCATCTGAATTTGAATCAGTTGGAACTAAAGACATTAAAATCTAACCAACAATAGCTGCAGAATTGTTAAGATTAATAGTCTATTGGAGTTTGTTTCATGTAAGAAAAGCATGAAAGGGAAAAGAGATTTGTGGTTTAGCTAAATGAGAACCAATGAGACATATGAGGACTGGAGGAAGGTCAATATCACTGCAGCCTTCAAAAAGAGCAAGAAGGAAGACTCAGGAAAACTACAGACTGATCAGCCTCACCTCCATCCCTGGAAAGGTGATAGAACAGCTCATCCTTCATGCCATCTCAAAATACATGAAGGAACAGAGAGTTACAAGAGACTCAACACGGATTCATCAAGGGGAAGCCCTGCTTGAAGAACTTGGGAGCCTTCTATGATGCCGTGACTGGCTGGCAAGATAAAGGGAGAGCAGTGGATGTCATCTGCTTTTACTTCAGTGAGGCTTTTGAAACCATCTCACAAAACACCCTCATAGAAAAGCTCAAGCAGTGTGGCTTGGATGAGTTGACAGTGAGGTGGATTGAGAATTGAGTTGAATGACAGAGCCCAGAGGATGGTGATCAGTGGCATGAAATCATATTGGAGGAATTTGCCAAGTGGAGCTCCACGGGGGTCAGCTCTGGGGCCAGTCTTGTTCAACATCTTCAACAATGACCTGGATGAGGGGACAGAGTGTACCCTCAGCAAGTTGGCTAATGACACCAAACTAGGAGGACTGACTGATTCTCCAGAAGGCTATACTGCCATTCAACAGGATCTCAGTCTGCTTGAGAATTGGGCAGAGACAAGTCTTGTTCAACAACGACAAGTGCAGAGTCCTGCATCTGGGAAGGAACAACCCCATGCACCAGTACAGGCTGGGGGTTGACCTGCTGGGGAGCAGCTCTGCAGAAACCTGGGAGTCCTGGTTGACAATAAATTAAACATGTGTCCTCGTGGCCAAGAAGGCCAACGATATCCTAGGATGGGTTAAGGGAGGTTCTCATCCCCTTTTACTCTGCTCTGATGAAGTCTCATCTGGAGCACCATACCAATTCTGGGCTCCCCAGCTCAAGAGGGACAGAGAACTTCTGGAGAGTCTAATGCAGAGTCACTAAGATGATCAGGGGACTGGAGCATCTTCCGTATGAGGAATGGCTGTGGGATCTGGGACTGCTCATCCTGGAGAAGAGGAGACCGAGGGGGGATCTCAATAACACTTAAAAGTATTTAAAAAGTGTATATCAAGAGAATGGGACAACATATTTTCTGTAATGTCCAGTGACAGGACATGAGGTAACAGACAAAAACTTGAACACAAAAAGTTACACTTAAACATAAAGAAAAACGTCTTTACTGTAAGAGTGCAGGAGCCCTTGCTCAAGCTGCAAGAGATCGTGGAGTCTCCTCTGGAGGTTTTCAAAACTCACTTGAATGCATTCCTGAGTGACATGATCTAGGAGGACCTGCTGTAGTTGAGGATTGAACTGAATAATCTCTAGATGTTCCTTCCAACCTCTACCATTCTGTGATTATGTGATTTTGTAAATGGAGGCATAAACAGCAATAAATTTATATGAACACATGGGTATAAACTCTAGAGTAATAAACTCAAGCTGTAGATTACATACATAGTGTCTCTCTTACAGGGACAACTCTTACAGAGTTTTCTGAAACAATTTTCAGATAAAATTGTTGACCTAAACATCGTTCATGTAATATTGAGTATAGTAATGAATACAGCAATGAATACCTGTATGTATCTACAAGAGTACTTGAAGACACCACATATCCTTTCTATTCCTTTGTTAAATATACATAACAAAATCAAATCAAATCCATTCATCCCTGCTATTTAATAAAAATTCTCAGTAGGGGTCATACTTTATCACAACAAAGAATTAGCACTCAAGTTGTCAATGTCTATCTGCTCAAACAAAGGACATAAATAATATCCATAGTAAAGAATATGTTTTCTTTATGTTCTTACTCATAAATGGCTGAGGTTTTTTTACAAATCAAAATATTCACAACCAACAATTCTCTTAGAGATTGGAATCAAATCTTCAGGAAGAAAGGAAAAGAAATATGAAAGTGCATGCCTGAAATTATCATTCATTTATATATATATATATATATATATTAAAAATCTGCTTTTTTCCCCCTTTTTTTTTTAATTGGGTTTTTTTTTCATGAAAACTCTTTCTCTGGAGGTCTTAAAAAACCATTTGAATATGTTCCTGTCTGACCTAATAAAAGTGAACATTTTTTAACATGAAAGGTTGGACTAAATAATTTCTAGAGGACCTTTCTAAACCCCATAATTCTGTGACCTTTTGATAAATAGTAAAATCTTAAAATTCTACTCTATGCAATTCACTGAAAGTCTAAGTATATGAAACTTGGTATTACATTTTTCTTTGATCTTTCTAACTGTTTGTGTTTATTTTTTTCTTATGCATAATTCACAGTCAACATAACTTTTCCTAGTTTTCATCTATACTCCAGATAATGCTTTCCTGCCCATCTCTAAGTCAGGAGAAGTTAGGGGTTTTTCTTCAGTAGATTTAAGGAACATTACATTGTCTTTTGTCTTTTATTTGAAGTTACTTCAGGCAAAATGCTGCACAGATTCACAGTTCTTTTAAATTTTATCAAATATCAAGCCATCTCTTGACCTTTGGAGAAGTTCTATTTCTTAAAATCACACTTCAAACAATAAGATAAAAAGAACAAAACTTTTTTTTTTTTTTAATATTCACAATTTCCCAAATATTATTTTATCTTAACTTTTGCAGAGAGGAAAAAGTCTGGCAGCCTCTTAACTGAAATTTTCTTCTCGTACTACAGCTATGTTATCACTGTCTGAGATAAAGAAATTTCTTATGAACAAATGTACATGTGCAGAAATATGTTTAGTTCTTTCCTCCACTTCCTTTTCTGAAATTTCCCAAAGGAAAATGGATATACAAATAAATCAGCTTTAGTGTAGTATTTTAATTGATTTCAGTTTAAGCTTAGCATGTATACTCATTTCCATTAGAAGCAGTCATAGATAAATGTAGGTTCAATTACTTTCTATTTACACAATTTGCTATTGGTCTTTTTCTCATTTCCATTCCTGCAACAACACAAAGGAAAGCCTCCAACAAATGCTATAAACTCTGCTTGAGAAGATAACTAAGACTAGGGTCTGGTGTCACTATAAACAATAAATAAATTTTCTACCATCAATTTGATATAATATGGACTATTGGTTTTGTGCACATAGCATACTGTTAATTTATTTTAAAGTGAACCAATAATTGAATCTAGATCTCATGGTTTAACTCCATCTGGCAAGTAAATATGACACAGTCATTCACTCACACACTCCTGCTATGTCAGAGAATTGTAAAACTGAGAAAACTCGTGGATTGCAGTTTAATAGGTGAAGGAAAAGATGCTCGCTCAAGCAAAGTACAATAAGAAATTAATTCAGAATTCCCTTACCACAATGTACTGTGGATACTTTGGAATGTAATATTCTTTCTGCTACCTTAGGAAGAGGATTCTTACTTTTAAATTTATTTCTCTAGTAAATTTACAGGAGGTTTTATTTGATTGGGATCTGGGGGCTTTCAAACTCTTTTTTTTTTTTTTTCCTTCTCTTTAATAGTAGAATTAAGGAAAATATGAAACAAGTTTAAAAATTGACTCTTAAAGAATAATTGAGTAAAGCCTGCCATTTACAGATCCCTGAAGATATCTGCTTCTATATAACTAGGTTCTGACAGAGAGACTGTTCCTGGGACCATTCTCCACCTAAGCATCTAACTGCAAGTCTTGCCTTTCCATCTCTACCATTCTCGACTTCAAGAGATTCTAGTCTCTACTCAAATCTAGAGAAAGTTGCCAGAATGTGAAAGGCACTCTGCAGTGCGAAGCACCAGCTGTTCTGATATAGAGGCTCAGCATAATTTTTTACAGTCTAACCACCCAGAAGATGTGGCTGCTTCTGATCATGCTTTGGCATCAAACATGAACAATGATTCTATCACGTAAAATATTCACAAATTCTTTTTTAGAAGCTTTAAAAGATTTGAAAGTGGCCATGTGTCTCTACTAATCAAACATTTGAAAGTATAAAAGCTGTCATTTACCAACAGCTGTTCTTCTTCAAAATATGTATACACATTCATGACATTGCTTCCCATCATTTCACCTAACAGCAATTCTAAACTGTGGGACTTTATGGCTGACAGAAACTCCAAGAGAAGGATTTGGACCACACACAAAGGAAATGGCTCCTCAAATGCAGAACTAAGAGTAATTCTGTAGCATAAAAAATCTGACTAACGGTTTTTATGTATAAATGACCACAAGAATCTACTCATGGGATTTCAACTCCTGACCTCTGATGACATTGCCAGCAATACTGGAAACTGGTGCAAAATATGATGAATCTGTAGGAGGTATGCATAATTACCACTTGGAAAGTATCCTGTGGCAATTAAATTCATTCTTACTGGCCCTCAATTAATAATGAATTTCAGTCACTACTGACTTGGGCTTAATTAAAGACAACAGTCTAAAAAACAAGGTTAGATCAAAGACATATGGAACAGGATCACCTTTGCTGATTTAATTCACTTTAAAACTTATCTATCTTTTCTTGCATAGAAAGACTTTAATAGCAAGTTGCATCCACTGTGAAAACAGCACTTCCAAAAATCAGAAAGTTTAAACTTTTTTGTAAAAAGTGAAACTTCTGGTAACATTTCCTTCCTGTTTTGGAGGGGTCTGTGAGGGTGGAGGAAATACAGATGAAAAACATTCTTTTCCATATATGTAATTTCACAACTATGGCATGCTGTGGGCAAATTTCACACAATTAATTCATGAGTTCAATACTCTTTCTATATCATATTGATCACATATTTTTTCTCTGTTAATACAAGGCTCAAATATACATTTCTTCCTTACTCATTTGAGAAAAACTTATTCTAAGAAACATATTCATTTCAGTAATAATTTTCTTATTTTCTTTTCAGTATTACTTGGCTTATTAAAATCCCTAGAAAGCTAATAAAATAAGCCAATACTTTATGTACTTTAGTCTTCATGTTCCTTTTTAGTTTATTTCTGTTGTTGAAAAATTTTAGGCAAATTTTTCTAAAACTAAGGTTTTCTTTGATTTTTTTGTTACATTACTGGAGATATTTATAGTGAAAATAAATTATTTTAAAGCCTAAGGTTGGATAACTAAAGACTGCAGAATTCAGACATATTAGACATTTACATTGTTACTTCAACCCATTATTAATATTACCAGTTAATTTTTATAGTTTTGAAGTTGGATTTCACTTTATCATCTTGCACAGTCTTTTTCCACAAAGTAAACTATATACTCTGTTACACAAACTTACTAAAATAAAAATCTTATTGTTAACAAATTCCTAAGAGAAAGTACAGCTATTCTACAATGTGATTTTCTTTTTCAGCTGAAATGTCATATTTGAGAGAGGTGTTACAAAACCATTTCCATGTTTTTCAGTATGTTTGCCTGTCTTGAAGGAGTGAAGATAACATATCATTTAGACATGTCTCCCTCATTAGTTTCAAAGAGTTTCATTTGCAATTGACCTTTTACTAATTTATAATGAGGCATTTAGAAATGTTTTAAGTCTTGCAAAAAAAGGAAATGAGCCAATATGCAGAATAACGATAATGTTCATGAATAACATCAGCTATTGCTTAAAAAAAAGGAGCTGATTTACAAGAAGTAATATACAAAAGACCTGATGAACCCATGTAACTTTTATATTACTGTATCTGCCCTGATTTTACTACAGTTGTCACTGATAGACATTTGTAAATGAGAAGTTACACATCCCCTCCATATTTCCCTCAGATAAACCCAACTTTTACATCCCTAGTATTTTGTGAGTTCAAAGAAAATTTCTAAAGCAATTTTCATAGAGATATATATGCCAGTTGTTTTCTATTATTAAAAAGATTATTAATTTCAAACTTCTGTTATGCAGCATAAGGTTTTTAAACTGATAAATTAAAATTGTGAGGATTTTTTTTCCTGGTAAACTCAAAATATTTTCCACCTCTACTATCAGAGTGAGGGTGTAAGTCACATTATAGTCTCCAAATTCAGTAAAAAGGTCTGAATTTAAATATATTTTTAAACTGTTATTATTTTACATTCTAAAATGTAATCAGACAAATATTTGGTCCAAAATTGAATTGTCATTTACTATTGATATTTATAGATGTTAAATTACTGTGCCTTTCTTGAAAATTATTCACCTAAAGATGAAATGTTCACTACAAAAAGATTTAGCTTTTACTAAGCTTTACTTTTATTCTGACAGAATTTACTTATGTTAAAACACTCTAATTCTTACTCTGAATTGTAATGCAGATTTTATAAGCCTACTTCACAGAGAATTAACAGTAAATGAATCTAGGACACACTGATGTTTGTATGGGAAAATCAGTAGTTCACATTTATCTTAGCAGTCCTCCAATTACCATCTATTTTGATGACATTTTCCGTAGATAAAATGACGTGTTTACCTGCCTTCCCATCTGCTGACTTGACTATTTGCAAGTTAGCTGCTTAAATGCTGGCAGGGAGCATAATTTAAGCCATTTGTTTTTGTATGCTTCTAAAATTAAAAACACTTTTACATTAGAAAAAAGATGTACAAAAAAACTGCTGCAAAGGAAAAGCCAAATAGGTTACAACCCTATATTTAGCAAGGCTGAATTAGAGAAAGGTTGGAAACACTCAAGATAAAAAAAATCTAAAATCTCACCATATCTACATCATCCATCCAGATTTTGGAAACTGTGAAACTGGAAAGTCTCCAGTTTATGCTTTTCTTTTTCTTATTTGTCTCCTGTGGAGGCAATCACAGCAGCAAATTACTTCCTCTCTCTGTGTACAGAAGGCAGTAAATTTTCTTTAACCCTTCCTTTGCAACATAATAAAAGATGATGAAAGGCTTCCAAATTCATCATATTTACTAAACAAAGCACTGTCAAAAATAGACACAATCTGAATGAGTTTCCCTCAGAGTTTGTTTAGTAAACATTTAGAAATCACAATTTTTAAAGCATTTTAGGAGAGATATTCTGTGGTACTCTAACATAAAGCTGCACATTATATATTTCAGAGAATCTACCCTTGTAATTTATGAGTCCTGTGTGATTGAAATTTACCTACCTTTTTTATTAGATATTTTTTAGTAAAAAAAATAATTTGGAAGAACAGTTCCCAGATGAAAATTCATATGTACATGCAAATATATGGTGGGAAAGCATTAGAGTCAAGATGTCGAAGACATTAACCCTAAGATTTTTTTATTATCATTACAATTGCTTTTTGGTAATCTTCAAAAATATTTTCAAGAAAACATCCAGGTATCATTTAGAATTCTAAAAGTCATTATTTATGTCTTGAGTATTATGAAGAACTACATGATAAATATTTATTTACATATTATTTGTCTTTTTCAGTTCTGAGAAAGGTTCTTTCTGGTTAAACGAAACATTCTCCTTAGCCCTCCTAAATAATTATCTTCTCTACTTTTTTTTTTTTTTCATGTAGCTAAGTAAGAGATTATCTACTACCAGAGCATGCAATTATTAGCTTGGATCTAGTAATTCCCCTGGCTTCCCTAAAACAGACATACTTATCCCCTAAAATCCTGCTTAGTAATCCATTGGTGTGACATAGAAACAAGAGTATGCTGTTGTCTTTTTTAACCATTACTTAACACAAAGTTACACTTTTAGCACCTAAAAACTTCAAGAGTGAAAAATGGGCAGATTGCACCAGATTTCTACTTTTAGCTTCTAAAAAGGAAATTAATTGTCATCTTGCTCAACTCCTTACTAGGAAGAAGAAATCATTAAAAATATATGGAAAAAATAAAAAGATAAGTTTTTTTTTTTTTTTTTTTCCTAAGATAGAATGTGATAAAACAGCAATATTTACCTTTTTTTTTTTTGGGGGGGCGGGGTGGAGCTTAACTGACATTCCTCTTATGACCATGCTTATCAGCCTCTCAGCTCAGAAATCTGACAGAAAGAAGACGAAATTAAAAAAACCAGTTTTGGAACTTTAAGAGAAACCTCAAGAATACAAAATCAGAGAGATGAAGTATGTAAACGACTTTTCTGAGCCGGGGAGGAAAAATAATTATTCAGAAAAGTTTGTAGGTAATGTAGTTGAACAACCAAAAAAACACACGTCTTATTAGCACTTCACAGTGGTCTGAAGTTGAATGAAATGTGATTTCCATATTTCAAAATATGGTGAAAATGCACAAAAATAAGGAGCTACATGTCTGGTGTAACAGCATCAGCAACTACAGTGGGAATATCATACAATATTGCCTTGTAAATATAGGATATACATTACCTTGTATCAAAGGATATTTAGAAACACATTTTAACTAGCAGATTAAATCTTTCCAAGTAAGATCTACAAGTGGATTTAAATTAACAGTTATCACAAGGAACATGAAAAAAATGCAGTTTCACACCTCAAACCATTCAGTTTCTAGATTTGTATTAATAGATGTTTAGAATGATTGAACTGCCTGAAGAAGAGGAAAAGGAAGGCAGCTGGGGGAAGGAAGATGTGTATGAAGAAATGTATCCTAGGAGAGGCCCTAGGCCAAGACAGTGGCATCTACCACAAGTACCCTACTTCTCCTTCCTGGGACTCCAATGTACTGTCTTCATTGCTATACCTACCACTCCACGTTAAGGGAGACCAGTGAAGTTAACCAGGGAGCCTGAGGGACATGAAATGCCAGAGAACTGGTGTAAGTCACACCACTTTTGAGAACATTTACAGCTTTAAGTAACACAATGTTAAGACTTGTAAAAACACTGACATGGATATCATTCATATACCAAAGTTTTCAGTGTTAGTTTGGAATATAACTATCAATATTTTTTGTAACTAAGAAGTGATAATTGTTGTACTTTCATCTGGAAGTTATATATTTTATTCCATGTAAAACTGTTGTGGAGGTTTTTGTCTGTAACAGAATATAAAATATGACAGTATTCTTATAGTGAAAGGTTGAATAAAAATAGGTTGAATTAAAATAACAGCAAGAAATATTAAACATTTTAAGTAGAACATGACATTTTTCTGTCTATTGTGTTCTATAAGTTCTGTGTAAGGACAGGATGAGAAAAGAGAAAAAGACAGACAGACTAATCTAACTGAACAGTTGCATTTATTTGTCTGAAACAAGAGGGTAGAAGAAAAGAAGCGTGCAAAAAGTATTAAGGGTTTTGGATAAGACAGTCTGGCAAGCTTGCATTTCTGCCTATTAACTTGTCCTCCCATGAGCAAGATCCGCAACCTTCTTAGACTTCGAAGGTTGCATACTTTTTAATAGGGCTGGTTATTGACAGGACATCTTTATGGACTCTTTGTCTTATTTAATAAAATGGGATAAAAAAACAACTGTTCAGATGGAGACTTAATTATGATGAGAAGGGAATTTTAAAGGCTTGAAACTGCATGTAAATTTGTTGATCAAACAAGAGTAAAATAAACTACTTGAGGGAAAAAAGATTTCTTAACATCTTAATGTTTAAAAACACAAAAGTCTATTTACCTTTGCCATGTACAATGCTCATATTGAAGTCAGAAAGTGAAACATAGAAAAAATATTAATGTATGAATGTAATAATTTCAGTCACAAGAAATGCAAACATTTGCCACTCATATCCTCAGCAGTAATACATCATTTCTTAAAATATTTTGAACATAAGGGAAGGATGAAAGAGATTTATGTATTTTGACCCAACTAATCAACTACTTAACTTGGAAATACATTGTCATATTTGGATAGAACACTCTGAATAGCTGTCCAGCATCAATTGTTTGGAAGAATTTAGCATGAATAATAGTGATTAAAAGTGTTTAAACTAAAACACAATTATGTGCATCTCATTCTACAACATCAGTGTTGGTTTCAGAATTAATGATGATTATAGTACTGCCTAGAAAAGATCTCAAAGTTATTTCTTTTCTTCTGCAGCTTCCTCAAGTAGGAGTGGATGTGCTCTATGTGTAATAATTCCAATATATTCCTCTCCATGGTTTGCACAGAAATTGCGGTTTTAGTGCCTTCTCTTCCACAGAATGTAGGAAAATATCTGCACCACTGTGCTCTTTTCCATGGGCTATAGGAGAATATCTACTTCTGTGTCTGGAGTATCTCCTTTCTATTCTCTGACTTTGGGGTTCACACTGTTGCTTTTTACATCTTTTTACTCACTCTTCTCTAAATATATTTTTAAAGTAAGATTCTTTCTATGACCTCAAAGAAGTTATCCTAACCTATACCTGCTAAATCTGTGAACTAATGTAAATGATATTATTGATAGTCCTAACTGATATTATGCCCACAAATAAATAAATATCGTTCATGGGCTTTCAAAAGATATTTCTGTTTTTCATATTCTCATTTCCACATCTAAAAATAGTCCAAATCTCCTGGGGTAAACCAGGCTAGACAGAATGAAACAAAATTCTTCGAACATGTTTTTCAAAATACTGTGACATATGGATAATTAGCTAGCAAATGAGTATTCTGAAAGCTCGGAAAAGGACATTAGCTAGCATCACTCATACAAAATGTATTTCTAAATTATTGGTTTTTTGTAATTGTTTTTTCTATGCCATATAAGCTCCATAAAGCAAATCAAACAGGCTAGATAGCTGATTAAAGAGATGACAACAAAACGGCATCAAAATCAGAACAAATTTTAACAAATAAAAGTAAAAACTTTTTAAAACAATAAGTGTATTATACTTTATTATTTTTTCATTCAGCATTTAATTCAACTCAACCATGATGCCAGGTCTGCATAGTTAAACTATGTGCCTGTCTGATTAATTTATGTTGTTATATTTACATTTTGGAGTAACATAAAGGCTGTTTTTCAAAAGAAATTATATATCTGGTCAACAGAGCAGCTTTTCATATTACACTTTGACACTATATAATGACAGATAAAAATGTTGTTTTTAGATTAGATTCTAATTTCTTCAGATTTTTTAAATTCTAATTCCACTCCTGATATCACATCTATAAAATTTAGAACTACCAAAACCAAAAAGCTATAATAATAGTTTTTCTTAGGTCCATATTCAATTTTAAAGTCTTGTCTAGCATTTTACTACTCTGTTTTGGGGTGGGGGGAGGAAAAAGTTTATTGAATTGAAGCAATATATTCATTTCTTAGGTGAATCAGAAACTTTATCAGTATTATGATTTCATTTCTGAGATGAAGAAAATCCAAGGTCACTGATATATAATTACCATACTTCTGTGAATTCTCAGCTTAGTTTTTGTATTGAATGGAGAGACTTGGCAACCTCCTGGGGTCTTAGAAGAGGATTTTGGAGAGTCTTATCAGATATTCATAAAATTTTGCCAAATAGGGAACAAAAATAACTGTCTTCTGTGACTAAAACCATGAAAAATTACTCTTTTTCATAAACCTTGCTGAATTTGATCAAATTATATCAGACACATGTTCATTAGTAAGAGGCCCTTCTTCCATTGGTTTCCAATGACTTCAGAAACCTAATTATTTTCAAAATATACTTTTGTCTGTGTAAATTAACCTTTAAAAGAAGTAGAATTCTCATAGACAAAGATGCTTAGCCAAGAGAAACTATGCTCATTTTCAAGGTTTCTCATCAAAGAACACTTCAGTGCTCTTTTTAGGAGTGATTAGTACTGACCAAGGGCACATACCAATGTTAAGTGTGGTGACGGCAATCACCACAGTTACTGGAGTAACAGGAACCCCCTTGAGCAGAATTTAGGAGATTCTTTTCTGCTCCAGATCCACCAGGACAGAGACAATTGGAAACAGTCTCATCAGACTGTAGCCACTATCCAACATATATGCCACCTGTGTCTAGCTAGCAGCATCCCCTAAAAACTGTTTTCCCAGTAGTCTGATGTAGATAAAATAGAGTCATGATATTATCATATTACTCTAGTATCAGACTGAAGGCACCAATATATTTTATTTTGCATAAAACCCTCACCTGAGGATCCCCTAAAATTATTTGGTCTTGGCATTCCAGCACTTCCTATTTCTGTAAATCATCACAAGAAGATCTGAATTACCTGTGCTCTTTAAGTAGATTTACCAGTAGCTTTTTCATTACAGTAAGCATTTAAAAAAAAAAAAAAATCAACATACATTTGAATTTTGGAAGCTACACTTCAATAAAATATGAACTAGAAGTAAACAAATTCATAATAGGTGTGTTGAAAAAGGAAACATTAAAATAAAATTATTTCAAGAGTTTTTTCTCTTTTCTTTGCCATCTCATGGGAAAGACAATTTCCTCTTTACTTGTTCTGTATCCAGCAGTTTCAAATCTTTTTCTGTTTGTCAGCAGGGTCTAAACAGTTCCCTCTGATTCACTGGAAAATATTCTTTTTCCCTTCTTACATCAATTTATGTCTTCTTTGATGTACTTATGTCACTGTTTCTCTACTGGTAGTATTTCTCACCACAAGTCTCATATTTGCTTCAGAAATTTCTTCCCCATCAAGGAAACATTGCTTTTCCTAGTCTTTCCATGCTCCAGGGAGCTACAACTCAACCAGAGCACAGAAGCCAATATCAGGCAGTCAGCCAATATCAGGCAGTCAGACTTTTCCTTACTATTTGCATGTACTCTTTAAGTAAGATGCCATATAAAATTACAGTAATAAGTAAATTACTTAACCACCACTTGTTTAATTCAATCCACTTTTATAATTGCTCCATTTAAGAAATTTGCATTGAAATGTCAGTCTTGAAAGTTTGATCGTAAATATTTTATTTCATCATATACCATGAAAATTTTCATTTACATTTTTTCAGTCCTATATGTCTAATGCAGCTTTGGACAAATAGAAGCAATTAAACACCATTTGCTTATTTAAGGTCACCTGATACATATAAGAAATTATGCTATCCATTCCCAGCACCATTGTAGTATACATATTAGAAACTGCTTCTTTCCCAGTAAACAGTCAGTTTGCAATGTTAAATATTCTGCTTTAATTTTTAAAATTAAATAATATCTTTTACTATTTTTTCTCTTTTCAATTGCATAGGATTTTTTGCCCTGACATTCTTATTGCTGTATTGATTGATCAACTGATTGAAGTGAACAAATAAGTGAATAAAGAAATAATATACGAGTCATCATTCAAATTATCTTTTCCTCATCTCTACCAAAAATTCTGAGGTTTACATTTGTGATGAAAGGCAAAACTATACATTTTATTTTTACTTCTATTTAAATAAAAACGTTCATTTAATAATAATAGGAACAGAATCTCAAATACCATAATAATTTCAACAAAATTCCAGTTTGAGATGACTCATTGAGGATAGAAGTATTTTGATTTCAGAATACTACAAAAAAGATAAAAAAACTTTTCAAGTGTCTTATGTTTTCAGAAGTAGTAGTAAAAATCAAGCCATTAAGAAATATCTCTTAAAACAAAAAAAAAAAAAAAATAGATCTACTAGTCAGAGAAATATTAAATAAAAAGGGTTAATAACAAGCTTCCTTGGATATAATATGTTACAAGGTAAATCTTTCTATTTCTCTTACTTGAGAGATCAACTTCTTTAATAGTTTAAATTGAAGATACTCCAGTTTGATGAGTCTATTCTACCACCTCTGTTGTTTGACTGTAGGTCTCCTTTGTAACACAGATAAATTTACGATTTTCTACTTATCTTTGCTCTGTGGACTTTCCTTTTTTTCTGTCCCTAGGCCCTATTAACTTCATCTACAATAATGATACATTTCCTATCTGAATTTCACCATTAACACTGGTCTGCCTCCTCAGGACATAAATACAGAAGACAGATGAACATGGATTTATTTGTTTGCTTGTTTTTGTGGTTTTCTTTTTTAAATAAAAATAACATATAGTAAAAATACAATGACTGGAAAACAACATAACTCTTACTTCCATTAAAAAAAACCCTGTGATGAGTTAAAAATTCAATGGGATATTAACAGCATAAAATCAATAACAATACAAAGTACAGATCAAATGATAAATTAACCGAGAAAAAAATATATGTAACCACAGCTATGCATACATGGTCGAGGTCTGTGATTTCAGTTATTCAAGATATCTTCTTTTCAAATATTCTTTTTGCTGATGGTATGAAGAGAATACTACAATATTCCATACAGCTTCAACAAGGAAAGTTCAGTAGTTGTTTATATCCTAGAGTAAAAAATAAATATTTACTATGTAATAATATATACATTAAAAACATTTTTTGAAGCAAGTTTCCAGAATGTATGTGTTCAGCCAGCAAATGGAATGTTTTGGAGCAGCCATGTCACACAAAGTTACCGGGAAGAGCCTTCTGTGACACTGCGAACTATAATTATACTGACACGATTAAATTTCTGATTTCTAAACATTACAAAGTGGGTAAGTTTGAATCTATGTTGGAAGTAACTGTAGCAAAAGTAAACAAATTTAGTAACTGAGCAGCTAATGTGACCTCTACCAAAGGTAAGTACGTATAAAATGACTACATAAATACTGACATTTGCTGTGCCTCCATAACCAAAATCTCCTTAACATCAACAGCTCAGCTCAGGTTTTCAAAGAAGACCAGAGGCATTTATTTCTAGGGTACAGTTCTGTTCTCACTGACACTGCAGGCAAGACTTACATTGCTTTAATGAGACCAAATTCAGGTTTCTATTTTCTATCATCCAATTCTTCACATGGATTTTTTTCTTTAATAAATATTATGGTAATAATATTGTCATATTACTGTTGCAACCTACACTATTATGAATTTCAGTAATTACGTCATTTTTAGTAATATTGTTTCTCTGAGTAAACTACTCCTTAGGATATAGGTTTCAATGTATTAAAAAAATACAGATTTCTAAAATATCTTATGAAAAACGTAAAGATTTTTTGAATTTTCCAGAAAATGATTTGCTATGTGAGGCAATTTTTAAAATTCTCTTTATGGGAATATTTCCCCTGAGAAAGTGGAAGATATGCATTTTACATCCATATATTTAGAGTTAGAAGTCTTCTTTAATTTTACCCATTTACAATTAGATATCCAGTCTAAATAAGTTTATTAGACCCTCTGCTGCAGTTGTCTTTATCAATGTATGATTTGTTCTCAGAAGGAATTAACTCTAGCTGGTCAGACATATTGATCACAACACTAAGAGTTTCGCTTTGGGGAAGTGCCAATCGTCTTTCTACTGACTAAGGATGGATTTCTGAATATCCATTTAATTTCCTAATATCTTGAATTAGGTACTAAAGGTCCAATGAAAACTAATAATTATTTTACAAGTCCCTTCAGTATTCAATATTAGACTCCATTTTCAATCAACTACTAACAAATATATAATATGTACTTAAGAAAAATTTAAAATAATATTAAAAAATAAAAAATACTTCTTGAAGAATTATGGATGGACAAACAGTTAGCAATCAGATCAGCATGAGTAAACATAATGAACCTACTTAGTACTTTCATATAACTGTGTATTATTTGAGGATCTAGGTCCAGAAATGCATCCAATTTTCTCTTTAACATAAAGTTTTACAATGTGATCATCATGATAATGGTGATTGAAATCAGAGCTGTGTCTCACTACAACATTACACCTGAAGTAGTCAATAAAATCATTTGCATGTTATTTTAATGGTCTGCATTTCTACAGAAGCATTTGTTAGTTCTTCATAAAATGAGATCTATATAAGATTTATAAGATTTAGTAAAAACCAGTTCTCTGACATCAACACATAAAGACAAACTTAGCATTTAGCATTTCTTCCCTGTAGAGAAACTAAACTCAACAAGAGTACCTAATTAGATTATTTTTTTTTTCCCTTTTGCTCAATTTTTGTCACATAGAAACTAAACTGGAGCTCTTTAGTTCTACATAAAGTAGGATAAGAGTCATTGCAGCAGTAAATATATTTTGGCAAAGGCCTTATCTCAGCTCTGTACACGCAGCAAGAATTGAGCATCCTGTTACTGTCCCCAAAAGAATGAGTTGGTGGGAGTGAAGAAACAATTATCCAGATAATCTGAGCAACACACAGTCAAGTCTCTTCTCAGTAGGTAGGTACACAACCTTTAACATAGTTAATCAGAGTAACAACAATTTTTTTCTGTTTCAATTCCTGCATCACAGCCTCACCTTGAAATGTATAGTTAAATCTTTCATTGCAAAAGGCAAAACAGAAAGAAAGGTCTTGAGTTATAGAAGTGCTGATGTAGGAAACAACAGAAAATTCCTTAGCATGGTTCTTGGGCAGAAGACTCCAAGAGGAACCAAGTCATAATTATTTACAGTAAAGCTATTGAGTACTCAGAAAAAAACAAAAAATGTTGAACTAGCATTTTTTTTTCTTTTTTTCCAATTTGTTATGAAATAAGGATTGGAAAGTGTCAGGATTCTTCCTAAGGTAGTATTGAATAATTTCCAATTATATAAACTGCAAGAATAAATCTATTGATGCTATTGCAAAGATCCATAACTGTTTATGAGATGTTACATTTATATAGGCATATATCTTAGTATGCTCCTTGCCATCTTGAATATGTAACATTTGAAAATTAGTATAAAGAGTATAGTCATAAATTCTTCCACAAGGTAAATTTTCTTCTTCACTTAAATTAAGATAATCATCTTGCACGATCTTCTTATACAAGATGAGTGTGCAGTTCAAATACTGTAAAACTGAGAAACACACACAATGAGGAATTTCGGTACTCTGCAAAACTAGCCTATGTTATTCCATCTCAAAGGCAATATTTTGAAAGAGTTTTTTTCAGTTAGAATATGTTTACAGTTCCAAATTTAGTCAGTATTTGTAATTTCATTTACATAAAAGAATTTAATTTATGAAAATGTTAATACATAATTTGAAAATTTACATACAATATTTACCGTAAAACGAAACATTTGAAAATTTGCAGTCACAATATAAAACAAAAACATACCAAAATTTCCACTTTTCAGAATAATTTAAGTTTCATGTAAAGGTAAATTTAAATGTAATTTTCATCTAAATTATTTCTTCTGTGTATTAGCACTACACTAGCAAATATTAGAACTCTAAACTCTGATTGTATGATTTGATAAAACTAATTGAGAAATTGCACCCTTATTAATTCTTTGCTTAAAAATGCTGCATTCCAGTTATCATGAATTGAAAATTTTTTTTTGCATCCTTCTCTTTTACTAGTATGAACTTGCGAGTTTTCTAGTCCAATAACTCCAAGAGCAGCTAGTATTGGAGTACTTCATAATATTTTATAATATATACTATTCTGAGACATAAGAGATAAACTATGACAGTACAATAATAAAAACTCAGTCTCCTGGAATACTTCTGAAGTCATACATGGATGAACTAGGCAATAGTAAAAGATAAATCTCAAAAGGTAGTCTCAGAACTTAACTCTTACCTGATCTGTAAAGCAGATTTGAAACAGAGTAATGACAATACTGGCAGAATTGCATATTCTAAGAGCAGAAATTTTGTCAAAATGGATTTTTCTTGGATATATTTGCTTTCTGTATGTAATCTGATTCTAATATTACTGTGATATCCAAAGTGTTTGATGCTTCTGCCCAATTTTGTCAGTGCTTCTGCCCAATTTTGTCAAAGTTTCAAGTTTTTTCTTTTTTTGGTAATGCAAACCACTGTATTCATTCTTAATAATTAAGGAATAAAATGAATAATAAGTTAGTCATTTTCAAAAAAAGAACAGATTGCCTACTGTTCTTTGACATTGGGAACATTGCATGTCGTGCAAAGTCTTGCCAGCATCTGCTTAAAAATATGAGCATGAGTGTTTAATGAATTGAACTACGCTTGAATCAGCTCCTTTCACTGAGCAAATGAAGACTTTGGTGAGTGTCTGGAAAGAGCCATCATTTTCTTTTATGACCTATACTTTGTCACGTCATTGCTAGTTGCAGTTTCGAAGGTTGTCATTAAACTGAGAAACTGAAAACATTCTAAAACTTTCTCTTGAAAAATGAAGCACCTGATTCTTAATCTAAAAGCAAAAATATGCATATTGAACCATGTATTTTATATATAATGAAATAAGAATTATGATAACATTTTATGCCACTCACATTTTAATAAAAATAATAGAAGGTAAGTTAAGAAAGTAAGAAATAGATGGAAGTGGTTTGTTCTCTTCTGTTTGTTATTTTGTCTGGGCTTTTTTCTTCAAAAAATTAGTTTTCAAATATGTTTTCTCTGTACAGGTGATCCTTGTAAAGTATGTGGTGGTTTTATAGAGTAATGTATTATACTTTGAGACCAGATTCTGTTCGCATATCATCACAAAGAGATTTCTTATCCCTTAAGGACTTCAGAGCAGAATCAAGGTCTTAATATATTTATGAATGCAAAAAGGATGATTTTGTTTTATAAATGTATACTAAGTGGTACATGAATTTTTTATTTGATATTTGGTTATTTTAAAATAAAGGACGGATATGTAAAACTGTTTCTATCTTAATTTCATGTTGAAAACTTAATTATCTTGTGAGATATAAAATTACAGGAACTAAATTAATGTTTAAGTAATATTTTCAAATTGGGTCACAAACTAAAGTGACTATAACCACACTATAGGAGACTAATTAAGTTTTCCTTTGTCATGGATAGACCCAGTCTGGCCCAAAGATGAGGAGGAGAAAAAGTAACTAACAGTCTCATGGAAATCTCCAAGGACAGAGAATATTGTATTATATTATATTATATTTTATTATGTTATGTTATATTATATTATATCATATCATATCATATCATATTATATCATATCATATCATATCATATCATATCATATCATATCATATCATATTATATCATATTGTATCATATTGTATCATATTATACTATGTTATGTTATGTTACGTTATGTTATGTTATGTTATGTTATATTTATATATAAAATATAGTTATTATAGTTATTGACACCAAACTGGAAGGACTGACTGATTCATCAGAAGGCTGTGCTGCCATCCAGCTTGATATCAACAGGCTTGAATTGGACAGAGATGAATCTCATGAGCTTCAGTGAAGGCATGTGCGGAGTCCTGTACTTCAGGAAGAACAACCTCATGAACCGCTACAGGCTGGGGATCGACCTAAAAGAGAGAAGCTCTGTGGACAGAGACTTGGGAATTCTGTTTGATAACAAAACAAACATAAGCCAGCCCTTGTGGCCAAGAAGGCCAAGGCATTCTGGGATGCATCAAGAATCACAAAATCACAGAATCACAGAATCTTGAGGGTTTGAAGGGACCTCAAAAGATCATCTAGTCCAAGTCCCTTGCCAGTGCAGGACTACCTGGAGAACAATGTGACCAGCAGATCAATGTGTCCTCCCACTCTACTCTGCCCTGGTGAGGCCTCATCTGGAGTCCTGTGTCCAGTTCTGGGCTCCTCAGCTCAAGAGGGACAGGGAACCTCTGGAGTCCAGCGCAGGGCCATCAAGAGCATCTTCCTTATGAGTAAAGGCTGCAGTATCAGGGACTGTTCAAACTGGAGAAGAGAAGACTAAGAGGGGATCTCATTAATACATATTTAAAAATATTTAAAAGTATTTAAAAGATGTGTGTGAAGAGGATGGGGTGACACTTTTTTATGTAGTATCCAGTGATATAACAAGGAATAATGGACAAAAAAGGCAACTTAAAACTATTTTACTGTGAAGGTGATGGAGCACGGGTACAGGCTGCACAGGAAGTTTGTGAAGTCTCGTTCTCTGGAAGTTTTCAACACCCACCTGCAAGTGTTCCCAAGTGATCTGATATAGATGGACCTGCTATAACATGGTAGTTAGACTAGATGATCTTTATAGGTCCTTTTCAATACCTACTGTTCGGTCAACTGTGGCTATGAAGCACAAAACAGGTATTAGCATTTCCTGTTCAAAAAAGGATTTTTAAAAGGTGTTCCATGGAAAAATCAAACAAAGCAAAGCAAAGAATTGTATTGTATTAATTTGATTCTATTTTATTTTTTTACATTTCATTATTATTCTTTAATTACAAGCATAAATATTTTTATTACATGCCCATATGCTACGTTTAAACTTTGATTTTCAAGGTGTAAATTGGGCAAGTAGAATTTCATTAAAAGCTTAAATTGATTTTTATAAGATTTTGTGGTTGTTTCTTAAGACAGATTTGCAAGTTTATTTTGTTTTAATGTTGGTAAAAATTGGCTTTCTCTCATGTAAAATAAATCTATTCTAATTATGAATAAATAAAGCATATTCTGACAGTTGTATATTAGTACACTATTTCTTAAAATGGTTCAGAACATTGTTAAGAAGTAAAACAACTCTGAACTTAACTTGGACTAAAGGAAATGCAGACTTGAGGAGAAAAAGCTCATGATGTTATGTCTTACTTCTTAAAAACTGAATCTATGGGATCAAGATCAGTTCAATATCAAAGGATTTACAATTTTTAAATAGGAACTGAAGTGGTTTAACGAATAAGAACTACATGTCAGCATTATAGATAGAGCCTTTGTAGTCCCAGGATTACACTTGAAGGTTGATTTGGGGTAAAGTATTTCTACCTGTTAAAATTTTATTGAGAAACTTTGATCCTTGAATAAATAAAACTGAGGGTGTGAAATTTGCTTGTGTACTTGAACCAATTATTTACATAGGGATGAATTTCTCTTTACTCTCCAAAGGCAAGGGAAAGTCT
Source organism: Colius striatus (assembly GCF_028858725.1). Classification (NCBI taxonomy): domain Eukaryota; kingdom Metazoa; phylum Chordata; class Aves; order Coliiformes; family Coliidae; genus Colius; species Colius striatus. The sequence continues at coordinate 47,272,322 of NC_084759.1, read as the reverse complement.
TAGCTTGAAGATACCCTAATGTACACCTTCCAAAATATGGCTTTATGATTTAAAATAATGATTCTTCCCAGTTGTGAATAGAAATTCTAGCTATTTTGTTGACAGATTGCGAAAGGAGTCATATTGTTCCTGATGGAGGGTGGACTGGAAGTTTTTCTGTTTCTACTGGTAATGCTGTTAGTTTTGTTAACATTCTGATAACCAGGGTATATATTTCCCCTTAACAAGACTTTTCAGCCTAGGATTTTAACAGCATTTCATATGGAAATCTATATATGTAAAATACTTTTTATTCACAACTACATGAAATATTTCAGCCCTATGAATGCTATGAGTAGCTTATTTATTAATCTTTTCTTAATCAGTTCTGGTCTAAACACCAATATGAGAAGTCCTCTCTTTCCCAGCCCAGTTCTATATTGGAACTTACTTTCATACATTGTAAATAGAATTACATCTATTAACATAAATTCTGTACATTTAAGTGTGTCTTAGATATTAAGGCACAGAGTCATGTAATTTCAGTAGATAATCAACCCCTCAGGCCTAGTCCTCTTCATTTTCAAAAAGGAGAAAAACTTCAAATAACATCTGAAAAAGAATGAGAAAAACAGTCTATTGTGTTACAGTATAAATAAATTACCAGCTTAATTGACAAATGACTCCCTCCCCATCTCATTTACTCCTAACTCAGCTGTGCTGCTTTCAGAAGGAAACTCACACAGCAATGAAACTTTTTCATACAGATGGCTGAGTCTCCTTGAAGGCACAGACAGCTGTATCCATCCTTGGTAATCATATCAGCACTTTCTACTAATTATCTTTTCAGTGCATTCTGATTATCATCACTTCTTCCCACTAGAAATCTAGAGAGTCTTATTTTTCCTTCAGCATGTAAAATTCCTGTTATTTTCAGAGTTTGATTCTGCATGCATGCCGCACACACACTTGCAGAAGTTGTAACTGTGAATGGTCACAGCATAAGGTTACATAATAAAAAAGAAAGGGGGAGGGGGGAGAAAGATCATATAAAATGTGCCAACTCAAAACTATGTGAAAGCATTTTGTGTTACAAAGTTTATCCTCCTAATACTTAAATTAATGCCTTCCTGCTTTACATCTGGATTGATATGTCATAATCATTGAGTGCTATGATAAAGTAACTTTGTTCTCTGAAATAAAAAGCAGCCAAGGAGTTTAGGTATTATTGCCTCCTGATGGTGCAATATGTAAAAAGATTATATTTTCTTCCTTTCTTCTTTTTTCTTCATCAGTCAGAAGATTCTCGATGACTGGAGTCTTCAAAAAGAAGGTATATAATCTCTTTTAATGCATCATCACCATTAAGAACTTTGATATCCTTAATTAAAACTTTTGTTAATGAAGTTTGAGTAAGGCAGTAATATTCCCCAATCGGTAAAGGTTTTATTGCTTATAATACAGAATCACTTGCATTTAAATTTAACTTGTTACTTTAACTTCTGAATATTTTTTTAATGTAAAAGTCTTAAATAGTCTTAAATTAAATTAAAAAGTATTCCTTAAAATTTCCTTCCCATTCTCCAGCGAAAACTATGATCATTCTGGTTCCCTAACCTCCTCTCCTGCCAAATGAAGAGTATAAAAAAAGACAAAAATATATTCATCAAGACATTCTTTTCCCCACAATTTTAATGCATTAATTTTTTCCCCACTTCTTGCTTCCACCACTCAAAACTCAAGGCTACTATTGAATCTACAGAAAAAAATATGGAAATGGAAAGGCAGATCCAGATCCCTCAATTTCTTTTGCTAACTCTGCAAGAGACATCTCACTGGGCCTATTTCTCTTCTTAGTTCATGGAACTAGATTCAGGTAGAATACCCCTTGTCTCGTATTTAGATAAATCATGAGAACAGCTACCACTACTCAGACTTTCAAACATAAACAATATGTATGTTCATCACTGTCATGCAACTGATAAGAAACAGTCATCTAAAGATTCCCAAATCTAGTGGCATAGGCTGCCCAGGGAAGTTGTGGAGTCTCCTTCTACTCTGCCCTGGTGAGGCCTCATCTGGAGTCCTGTGTCCAGTTCTGGGCTCCTCAACTCAAGAGGGACAGGGAAATGCTCGAGAGAGTCCAGCTCAGGGCCACCAAGATGATCAAGGGTATAGAACATCTTTGATACGAGAAAAGACTGTGGGAACTGAGGCTGTTTAGTCTGGAGAAGACAAGATTGAGGAATGACCTTATTAACATTTATAAATATCTAAAGGGTGAGTGTCAGGAGGTTGGGACATCCCTCTTTTCTATAGTAGCTAACAGGATGTAACAAGGGGTAGTGGGATGAAGCTGGAACGCAAAAAGTTCCACTTATAAGAAAAAACTATTTCACCATGAGAGTGATGGAGCAGTGGAACAGGCTGCCCAGAGGGGTTGTGGAGTCTCCTTCCTTGAAGGTCTTCAAGACCCACCTGGACATGTTTCTATGTGACCTGATCTAGGTGAACCTGCTTCTGCAGGGGGGGTGGATTAGATGATCTCTAAAGGTCCCTTCCAACCCCTACCATTCTATGATTCTAAGAAACCATTTTTCTGACTCATTGTTATTGTCAGTATTTGGAGCTCAATTAATTTGTACAGAGATAGGAGTCTAGTGGCAATCAAATGAGCTTGTGTTAAAAAAAAGATGAGCTTAATCTGCCCAGTCACTTCAGGTGGCTTGGGCTATGCTATCAAACTACTAACTGAATGAACAGCACCAGAAGAATGTAAGATTCCTGCAAATCCTATTTTCTCTTTAGTAAAGCTGTCTGATCTTGAGCGTCCATCACACCATAACTAGAAGCAGTGATTTAATCTATCATTAACTTCAGGCAACAGAATCTAGAAAGCTGCTGAAATAGCCTATAAGTGGTTGTAATTCCATAATGAAAGAGTTTAAGAAAGCCTTTTATTTTACTGCCTACATTTACCATGGACTTGATTAACTTAATCACACATACTTATCTCTGATGATTTAAGATGCTGTTGGGGATTCTACCAAGAAGCTAGTTTTCACTCAATATAAATGCTTCCTTAGGTATTCCCATGGTTAACTTTCCCTATATCAGAAATCTTAGGGAAATTCAACTTACAAAAGAGTTAATTATGTATGGGCATTTTAATCAAACCTTTAGTGCTACTTGAGATATCTGGCTTAATCAAGATAAATTGGGCAGATTTATTAGATATCTGTGTCCTTCTAGTGTAGCTCTCTAGTAGCTGTTGGAGGCCAACTAGGTTTCTGTAGCTCATCTTCAGCTATAGCACAAATATGAGCACTTGGGCCTTGAGTTTTCTGTAAAAATGGTGTCTAGTGCTGTTTCATAGGTCCTAGAGTGTCATTGCAAGTCTCCTTGTGGTGAGTCAAGTGTTTTCCATAAATTCTAATTCATATCTACCTGGTTCAATAGATGACTTGGGTTTAATATAGTTTCTACAATACCTTTATATGTGCAATTGGAAATATTCATTGTAACCTGTTGAAATTGTATACCTGGTATGAAAACAGTTTTTCTTTAGTACAGACCTAGTATCATTTTAACATCTAGAAAATTTTATCTGATTACCAGACTCCCCTCCAGAGAGCATATTTAGAGGAGAGGAGAGGAGAGGAGAGGAGAGGAGAGGAGAGGAGAGGAGAGGAGAGGAGAGGAGAGGAGAGGAGAGGAGAGGAGAGGAGAGGAGAGGAGAGGAGAGGAGAGGAGAGGAGAGGAAGGCAAAATGTCTTTTCAGTTGAAGTTAGCAAGGGAAATACTGATAAAAGGAAGCAAAGCACAAGAAGTAAATAAACACTTGTTTAAATCTCAGTTATAGCATCTAAGACATTTTAAACTACTATACTATGGTAAAGTTTTTGACAATATTTTTAAAAAATCTTTACTCTTCAAAATAATGTAAATATGTACATATAAGTAAACAAAAAATTAAAAAGCCAAAGTAAGCACAATTCTTAGTAGTACAAGAATGTTGAAATTGTTTTCAAGTTGTAAATAAAATTATCCCTGGGTTCAAGTGTTAAAATTTTATTTTAATTACTTTTATGTACTGTTTATGACCTCCTATTGGCAAGATAGATCAGTAAATAAGGTGACCTATATACTGATCTACTAAAATACACTTTGAACAGATTTATCATTAAACACCCCTGAAAGACTGCAAATTTCTTGAAGACATGTAATGAAATAAATATATTTTATTCCTGAGATTATCCTGTAAGAGAAATCCTGTTAGAAGTATTTTAAAAGAAAAAATAATGTGATATGTCCATATTTTATAGGGTTAAATAAAAAACCTAATAGGCTTAATAAAATTAAAGTTTTGTATTCAGTTTCTTAGAAAAGCTGTTACACTACTGCTCCTGTGCTCTTTAGACAATGGTTTACTACATGGTTTTCTAAAAATTGCTATAGGGGGCAATCATATTTATTTATGTGATTGAAAAGAAAAAAAAATGCTTCACTTGAAGATATTTTAAATGCTTCATAAAACTTTGCTAAAACATAGCTCAGCACCATAATTTCATTGTATTTAAATTCTTTATCACTTTTGAAAGATGCATCATCTTGAACGTAAAATTAAACTACTGATTTAAAGGAAAGTAAATTAAACAAATATCATTTTTTACAAAAATAAAATAAATTTATTTTGCAATTCACATTTTTTGTCTAGATATTGTTTAGAAAGTTTCCCTAACAAAAGCATTTTTTTTGTTTTCCTTATGAAGAAATTCCACATTAAACTAAGGTTGTATTTTTGCATTTAAGCACTTTTTCTGATGCTTAGGTAGGAACTGTGATTTAAGCAATTGAAATATCAAACTTATTTAAATTTCTTTAACAAAAAATTGCCTCACTCCTGAGTTAAATGAGGATATAAAACATTTTTTGTGATCTCTATGGTAATTTAATTTTTATTTAATTAAATATGCTTCTGTAAAGCCACCATGGTTTTTCTAATAGACTAAATAATGCTTTCAAATCAACTCATTCTAAGATGAAGGCACAGAAAAAAGCCTGAAAACAATTCACTTTGATACTGTTTCCAGAAACTTGACCTACAAGCCACTGAATTTTCCACAATAGCAGTCTGGCACCAATCTCCCAGCCTTTTTCTTTCCTTGGACTTTGATGTATCCTGAGAAAGTACACATATTTCTTGTCTCATATTAAAGAGGGTTAAGAATCAAGGAATTATCATGACAGTATATAGCATATTTTTATTTTAAAATGAGGGGTTTCATTGTTCTACAGATAGATATTTTTCACTTTTTCAATTTTAATTTTTTTAAAACAAGTTCGGACAATCAGAAGAAAGGTTTCTCTTGCAGAGGGCTATCAGCATACAATTATGATTGAAGAGCATGATTGCATTAATCTGGGAACTGTATATATGTTTAAAATATAAGGATTAGTTGGCAGAATCTCTTTTGTGAATTTTGTTCAGTAAGAATACAGTATTTTGGCTCTACTACTTTAGAACTATTTTTATCTCTTAATTTTTTAAAAAAATGTAATTATTGCAGGTAACAGGTAGTCGTTATGAAAAGTTTAAAACTTATCAGTATAACTACTTTATTGCAGACAAGCTAGTTGTCTTCCTCTCCTTTTAACTCCTTTTGCAAATGTATCAGTTCCAACACAACAGATGGAGAGTATTGTTCCTTTTTGACTATTTCCAGTCTTACTTTCTTCCTTTAAATATGGTGAAAGTGGAAAGCTAGTGCAACTTTATTCTTAAGAAAGTTACCTCCTTTTAGACAGAAGATCTATTACCCTTTTAAAGTATAATACACATTTTAAGTCTAAATGATTTTGTTGAGATGTCCAGCTCATGCATTCTGAGATACAATATTGGATATAGTATCAAAACAGAAAATGTGCATCAACTAAATGTCTGACATTCAATTATATAAAACTACAGTACATTTTATTTTCACACTACAAAGCAGTAGATCATACTGATTCATAAAAACAGAATCTCTGCTTCATAGTTAAATCACAACTAGGAACTTTGGGTTTCATATGAGTTCTTATACATTGATGTTCATATCTCCTTCAGTTACAATACAAGAATTTGGACTGGAATGTAACATTTGTGTTACTGAATCCAGTTACAAGCAGATGTTGGTAGATATACAACAGGCAATCAATTTTCTGTTGAGTAGAATTTCTCTAACATAATTGAATGCTTCAATAGCACAGTCATAAGTACTTGTGGTATATTACATTTTACACAGGCACTAGAAAGATTTTTAAAAACATATAAATATTGTTGCTTGATAATATAATATAGCAATGGTTATTATTTGGCTACATACAGTTGAAATAAGGTTGCTGTGATTTGCTAAGAATACTGCATAAGTACATTTGGTCTAACTGTGTTTTTATGTTCTTTAAAAAAATATTTAAATATTCATGTAATATGCTTCAGGAATAAATCTATTTTTTTCCTTTTTGGTTTTTTCCTTCCCATATTTGTGTCCATTGTGTTTGTCCTAGAAAAGAAGTTTTGCTATTAACTATTAAATGAAAGTGCTACTACTAAATAATATCCCACTTTTCAGTTCTAATGGTTTTATTTAATTGTATTTACTACATATGTTAAAAGACAAAACAGATATATATCATATGAATACATATTAATCAAAGATGACAATCAGCATTTAAATCCAATTCTGCTGTTACCTGATCCAGTAAGCATCATATCATATGGCAGCATCAGTAAGTAGCATTGAAAAAAACATTTACTATAACATTTTTATAAGCTGAGATCTCCTCTGTGGAGTTACAGTTTCAACTGTTAAGTCTATTGTTACTTTGCCATACACTGTTTTTACCTACAAGATTTTTGTTTCACTATATCTAAACCATAGTGATTTGCAGGAGGTTTCGCTTCAGAACTCTTCAAGCTTGGATGTTTCTTGTCTTTTTATTTCAATCACATAATGCCAAGTTTTTGTTCAATTACTACATTAGCTACCATGCTTAATTTGACCTTTTTTGTCTAGTTCTTTTTATTTTACAGACGTAACTTTTAATTGTATAGTCAAAATCACTTGTTTCATTATTCCTATTTTCTTTCTAGCTATTGAACATAGCTACATGGAAAAAGTTTAACACAGCAGATACTTCAAAACTAGAAGAACCCGTGTCCTAGGTACCTTCCTACTGCACACATTTGCAATTGATCCCTTAGGCATCTTTGTTCAAACTCATTCTATTTTTCTCTTCACTTGGCATTGAAAATAAATGAACTGGATATTAGATTAAAGTCTTCAGGGTACTAAGTCAAAGCTAAAAACGTTACATTTTGGGCTTCCTGGTAGTTCTCTTGTGTGTCTTCATTTTATGAAGTACTATGCAATAAGACGTTCTCATATCATAGAAGGGGAAAAAAATAAAAAGATCTGTTAAGGCAGTAGATCCCTTCAGGGTGTCTTTCAGATCTGGATGTATTGATCTCAATTTTTGTCTTAGCATTTGAATCGGGAATAATAAAAAAAGTTTCATTTTTTATATATTTGGAGTTTTTATTTTCTGTAAATTTAATCTTACAGTGTTCATCACCAGATTCTGAAGAAGAAACTTATAATTCACCATTTCTATTAAACACTGGTTTATACTTTTAGATACTTGAAGTATACAACAAATATAATGTATTAAAATTAAAAGAACAAGCTTAGTTGAACTTCTATACTGAACCGTTTTTAGAGCATTTTTCTGTTAGTTTTTAATATTTTTTTTTACTTAATATACTGAATACAAGTAATTATAACAGAATAATTTATGCTTCATTTTAGTAACAGTTTAGAACTGCATCATAGTTAGAAAAGAGAAATAAGAGAAAAAACTGATTCGATCATCTTTTACTATTTGATAGCTAGCTATCAATATGCATTTTCAGATATGAAATCTACTTTGATAAAGACATAAGCAGACATTGTTCTTTTGGTATTTAGGATTTATAAATAAATATCAATTCAATAAAACTTGTAAATATGTGCAAGATCTCCACAAATTTAACTGAGTATGGAATAAAACCATAAAATTTTATTAGTGTAATGGTCAACTAGCTTGTAATGTAAAGAGCAATAGTTTTGTTTGCATCATAACATACATAATTTCATGGGTGCAAATTAGAACATGTAAGTAATTTAATCATGAGTGTATTGTAAGTAATGTTAACTAGTACTACGGGATAGTATTATAGACTTTAAATGGACACTATAAGAAAGAACAGGTATAATGTTATTGCAATATGTAGCTATAGTATTAACATGTTACACATATAATCCAAGAACTTTGGATTACCATCTTTTCTGTAATTATCCAGGGACATCTTACTCAGAAATCTTCAGTTTTGCTTTAATTTCATAGCCACAAACATAGGCAGTGAGTACCTACCATTTTCAATTATTATTGCTTAATACAATTGCTATAGTCTTGTCTTATAAATGCATCCTTAACATAATACTGCTATTGATTAACATCATAGTGCAACTACTGTGGTTGCTGTACCACAGTGTCAAGTATGATATTTGGATAAGAGAAGACATAGTTTATAAATTCTTTTTTTAGCATTTAAGATCTACTTAAGACAGTACTTGTGATTGACACTCCATTAATAAGTATCTGTATAGCAGTTCTGCTTCTGTTACATAGTTCTGTAGAATGACAATGAGAAAATAATTCATGGTGTGCTATTCTGAAAGTAACCATCAAGGGATAGTTGCATCCATTTTTTTACCTGTTTTCCAAATCATGGAATCATAGAATGGTAGATGTTGGAAGGGACTTTTAAAGATCATCTAGTCCAACTCCCCTGACAAAGCAGATCTACCTAGATCAACTCTTTTCCTCAAAATTCCTTTTAGAAAATGATGAGAAAAACTACGAGCTTATGAACTCAAAAAAAAGTTAATCTGAAATAAAGTTATAATTGCAAGAAAGTTTAACTGTATTGCTATGAATCACATAATTCAACAGTGACAGATTTCTTCCATATCATAAGGAACTAAATGTCATTCATAAAATAGTCATCCAACTGGAAAATATACACAAATGAGCATTTCTGCAGTGCAGTCATAATGTGTAATATGACCATAATTCTTACTGTTCAGCTCTTTAATGACTTTATCCTACATAGTTTCCCATACTCATATGTAATAACTAAGTACCCTATGGTGAAAATATAAGCTGAATAGCCATGTGCCTGCAGTCTTCTTACAAACTGAGCAGGTTTTTGATTGGCTCTAGCAGGTTTGGGGAAATGACCATTTCAGACAGGACACAGTCAAGCAGAAAATGGGCAGATGTTGTAAGTTGCATAATCAGTACAAAGAAAACTCATTGCCATTTATAGTATGTGATATTAACTGATGAGGTACCGACTGATTCAGGCTAATTTAATGACAATCTCTATCCATCTGTCTAGAAAGCTGTATTTTACAAAGGCCTCGTGTTGACCCATATAAGCCAGTCTAAAAAAACATTTGGTGAGTTTAATAATGGATTATACATCAAAGCAAGAACTCATTACTGTTACAAGTCATGAAATATTTATTTTTAATCTGACAGTTCTACTACTGCTAAACAATAAGAGATTACACTGTGAAGCAGTATACATAATAAATGACTGACCACTTTTCTGCTGTGCTAGTAGATGCAAAGCTTTTTGTGCCCAATGCTTTTATTTGCTGACAGTGTGAAACTGTGGGAAATAGAGCCTCCTTTTTCTTCAATGACTTCTCCAGTGATAGATCTTCCTTTGCTCTTTGAACTGAAGATATAATTTTGCAGTCATATTTGCCATAACTGATAAATTCAACTGACTTGATTATTTCTTTGTTTTTAGCTAGATTTCACAAATAGTCGTCATCCTGGAATCCAAATTATATTCATGACACTTTTTCGTGAAAAGTTTTTGTGGAATATCATAGAAGAAGGAAATTAGAGGGGGGTGGGGGTGGGAAATGTATTTCGGAGTATAATTTGTCTAACAAGATCCAATTTACTCGTGCTGGTTTGTGATGTGGAAACGACCCAATGTGATTCTCAAAGCTCAGAGCTAGCAGTTAGAAAATGTACATCAGCAAACTTTATTCGAAGACAGTAAAGTGATAGCCATTCAGCTTCCTTAAAGTAATTTTTATGGAATCATTATTATGAAGAGAGCCACATATTAAACAAATTCTTGAAATATTACAATGGCAAGTGTTTTTCAGATAACTTGCATTATTTTCTGAAGATGTTTCCCATTGTGTAGATGCATAGTGATGTATTCACACAAGTTTTTTTCCTTCTTTTTCTTTAATAATATTTAAATACAATTTATGTATAATACTATATAGAATTTGATGAACATACTATAACACTTTCTGTTCAAAGTATCAGAGAACTGATGAGAGAAAATTGCTGAGGAATCAGAAAAGTATGTTTCCAAGTAAACTTTGTACAGCTGTAAGAGGTATTGTCAAGCTCTTCAAAGTATAAAAGTAAATTGTTCTCTTTGCAACAAAATATACTGTACAATATAATGTTTGTTTTGTAACAAAACATTATACTGTACATATATTGATCTGTATACTATTCCTTCACTAAAACCTATGGACAAACATATGACTTATCTGTGAAATAGTTACAAGTAGTAGTACCTAGTCTGATTTCAGAAAACTTCAGATTTGTATTCAGTCAACATTATTCAATGTCTCCAACAGTCAGCAAGTGGAAAGAAAATAAAACAATTTACTAGCATTCAAGAATAATCTTCATTAGTTTCCTGTGGCTTTAGTTTCCAAAGTTTTCTTTGAAAATTGTCTTGTGCACAAAAATGAACAAAACAAATAACAAATACCTCCAAAAAGCAAACAAACCCCAAACAACAACAACAAGAACAAAAGCCAGAAAAGGTTTCTCAGAACAAGAATATATTAAGACAATTTCTTTTAGGAATTATATTTACTGTCAAGATATTCAGTCAATAAATTGGTCTCAGTGCTGTGTAGCTATTTGTAGATGTGTGTCAAACATCAGATTTTTCAGGAGGGATAGGCAGGGCACATGAGGTACAGGTGTTACACCACATAAGGGAGAGGTTTCATTCTATAACCCTTACAGTTACTGAAGATGTGGTTTGAAGACCCTCTGAGTGAGGATTAAGGAGACGGAAAACAAGTAGAATATTCTGATGGGTGCCTATTACTGATTGCCCAGCCAGGATGACAGCACTGATGAGTTATTCTATAGGCAATTATGAGAAATTTCTGAACCTGTCATCCTTGTCCCTATAGGAGTTTTCAACTTATGGGCCAATAACTGAGAATATCATACTATGGAATTGTGCAAGTCTTGGAAATGTTTGGAAAAGTTTGGAAAGTTTGTAGGAGACCTTGCTAAAAGTACTCAGTGAGCTAACTAGGAAGAATGCCCTCCTAGATTTTCTATTTGTGAGTCAAGAAGGACTTGTGGTGGATATGATGGTACTTGACTGTTCCCAGCCACAGTGATCATGAAATGCTGGTTTAAAATTTTGAATGTGATGAGAAAAAAAGACAATAGTGTTGCTACTCTGGACTTTAGGAGAGAAAATTTTAAGTTCTTTAGACAACTACTTAGAAGAATACCCAAGTATTCTGCTTTTGAATGATGGTCAGTCTTTAAGAAACATCTTTTAGAAGGATAGGAGCAGGCAATTCCACTGTGTTATCAGACAAGTGGGTCAGAAGACCAGCTTGGCTGAACAGGGAACTTCTTATGGAACTAGAGAAAATAAGAATTGTATAATCTCTGGAAGCAAGGTGAGGCTTCACAGAAAAATTAGACAGGTGGTTCATGTATGTAAGGAGAAGGCAGGAAAGGTCAACACTCAATTAGATTAGACTTGAAACTGGACAGTGTCATTTGAGATACCAAGGACTTTTAAAATTATATGAATATTAAAAGTAAGAAAACAAATATTCTAATCTCATTGCATTCCACTCCATAGACAATAAAATTTCAAAGAAAAACTAGCTTCATGACATTCTGTCAATTTGCTCCGACTATTTGTAGAATACCATAATATGATTCTTCATTAAGTTGCATAAGATAAAAAGTTATGTAATATTTGAGATACAATAAGAGAATTATAATATATATATATGGCTATTTCAGAGGTAAAATCATGTAATTCTGTTCAACAAATCTGTTTATCTACATGGACTGATTCTTCTGATCTCTGTGATCTCTCTCTAAAAACTTTATATATACACAACATAGAGAAGCTTTCCTTCATCTGAAATTGATTGTTTAGAGACATGAAGATACAGCACACATCATTTGAAAATCTGCACCTTTTTTTATGCAAAAGAATATTCCAAGGAACATTGAAAACACTGTTCTGGTCTCAGATCTATACAGCTCTTTTCTAATGAAAGAAAGCTGACTCACTGGGGAACTCTTCTACTTTCAACTTTTTGAAAAGGACAACTCCCCTGTCATCTTCATAGCATGAAGTAGTCCAAACAATAGTCAAGAAATTGATATTCAGTACTTAGTTGTACTAGCAGTTTTCTTCCACATTTCTTTCTTCTTTGCAAACATTATACCTGTTTAAAGTCAAGCTAAAAGCTGAAATGAAGGATGTAAATTACTTAAGGAATGTAAGTTTTCTCCACAATTTGATTCCTTTTTTTTTAAGGAAAAAACCCAAAAGAGATAGAATAACTACTATTCTCTAATCAGAATATCTCTCAAGAAATATTTTTTTTCCTCTTGGAATATTATTTACCAAGTATTCCTTTAATGGTTTTGATACTACTCTTTCATATATTTATCTATTTCATTTTCATTTATTTCACCGCTACAACTTCTGTCTCTTAGGGCAAAATTTATTTACATGAATGATCTGAAAGCTACCTCTTGGTCAAACTACATCTGGTAAAATAATAATGTGAATGTAAAAAGAATGGACAAATCAGGAAATAGAATCTGTCTGAGAGTGTGTTTGCCCAAAACTGATCATGCCAAACAAACAGACAGACATCAGTTGGATTAAAAAGTAAACTTTTGTCTCTTTCATATTGAATGCATACAACAATAAAAACAATAAAAAAGAACAATACAAAAGCTCCAAAAATTTATTTCTCAGGACCTACCCTTGAGACTAAGTTTTGAGTTGCTACCAAGAGAAACGTTTTACTTTCTGACAAGAACTAAGCATCTTCCTCAGACTACATTACAGCTTCTCAATCATCACTTTTTGAAGGTACACTGGTAACACAGCAGCATGTAAGAACCAAAAAAAATGAAGGAAAAAAGAAACTCACTTGCCTAGTGTTTAGAAAATTGATTCATCTTGGATGAGAACTTGAAAAGAAGGTTTGGCACTCATGCCACCATCAATGAAGTTATTACTAGTTATGAAGACTTACAGCTTTTAGATATTTTAGGAAGAACTTGAAGGGAGTAGAAGTTAAATATAAACTTGGATCATGGTAACATGATAGGTATAAGGAGAAATGGGAATTTTGGTTTTTTTTTCATTTGCAGAGCTATAGTGTGTAGAGGAGTTTCATGTTAAATAGATAGGTTCATAGTGAGTTTACACACCACAGAATTGGACATTGTTATAAAGTACCCTAGAAGCCATTCAAAACTTATATGTGCAAATATTTGAAATATTATCAAAGTATTTTAGCCTCTGTGTGAGGCTGTGTTAGCCTCTCTCACCTTACAATGTTAATATTTTTATATTGTGAAGCATTATGGTAAGAAAGAATTTTCTTTTATTAAAATAAACAAAAGTTGTTCCATCAGAAGTATGGTAAAATGGAATTTGACTAATTTAAGATTAATAGAATTAAGTATATATAGAGCAGTTTTCACATGCTTAAATAATTTGAAATGTTATTTCATGACATATTCTAAAACATAATGGTGTTCTTTATCTTAGAGATAAAGACTAAAAAAATATTTAAAAACGTATTACAACAAAGGCATTAAAATTTGATATCTATCCTAGAAAGAAACATTGGATATATATCCAATAGGATATATCATACAGATATATATAGAGATAGATAGATAGATAGATAGAGAAACTTTTTCTTTATATGGAATTTTATCTCTAATTGTCTCTCTCCTCTGTATTTTAGTCAAATCAGTTGCAGTGTTTTGCATTTTAAATTATTTAGCAGTGTTTTCTTTTACTTTGACAAGATTATGCTCTGAGATAAAAAAATCAACAATCAACAGCCAACCACAACTGGAAACATACGCAATAAGTCCTAGATATTCTATTCAGTCTTCTGTATTTTTCTTTGTATGAGATCTTATTTCACTTTGGTTTTACAAGAAAGGAACAAAAGATTCAAGTTCTCGACAGTACTGTCAAGTCTTCTAAAGTTTAAATTCTTGTAAACATTTCTCTGTACAAAAAAGATGTTTGTTTCAACATGTTATTGTCTTGTTTATTTCTAAGCTATCAAAAAGTATATTTGATTTCTTTTAGTCTCTCTATCTCAAAAAAACCTCCCTAAAAAGCACAAAAAACATCCACAAATATTGACAGTCAGTTACATCCAAAAGATAGTAAATTACATAAGGGACAAGCTTTTCTTCTTCCCACTTCAGTTTTGATTTTATACAGTAATGAGATGACCACTATACTTATGTTTTCATCAACAAGTAACCATGGAAATTCTAGTTCTTCATTCTAACAGAGGTAGAGATGAGGCATGTGACAGAGTAATTTGCAAAATAATTACTTGTTTGGACAAAATTTTTGGGGTGTAGGGCTGTTGTTCTTTGGTTTATTGCGGATTGTGATTTTTTTTTTTCCCTCTAAAGATTTCATATGTTTTCTCTGTATTTTGTAAAAGATTGATGAAAGTTTTGGGGAATTTTTAATTGTCTGTTACTTACGCAGTTCTAGAGACCTGAGTACTACAAAGTCGGTCTCGAAACTCAAGCCAGTGCACAAATGTTTATACCTATAGGTTAATAATGTAATATTCACTACATTAATGTTTCAAACAAGAATGAAGAGATAGACTATATGAAGGTTCCAGATATATTCTGCTGACTATGGAAAGTATTTTAGTGATAGGGACAAAAATAATGTACAGACAAATGATGTAATGATCCTCTTCTAGGAAGTTTGCATACAGTGGTTAAGACAGCACTAAGGTTTTGTATATAGACCTTTCTTGTGTTTCTGCTTAGTTCAGGTGATAGAAGCTACCCTAGGATCATTACACTGGTTAAAGAATCTATAAATTATGATGATTATCTTTGTGTTTCTAGACTGATAATAAAGTTCAAAAGCTATGCTGAGTTCCTGCTTGGACATCTCTTTCATGGTTTATAGTACCTATTACAATAGAAATGTTTGAACCATGTTTCAACCACTGAATATTCTCCAATTTTGTAGTACTGAACTGTTAAAAGTGAATGAATTGACTGCATATATATTAATTAGCTGAATGTATTTAACAAAATGAATAAAATTTTGGACAAATTTGGAAAAAACATTCCAAAATTATTTATTGTGTTACTACAAAGAAGAATTAAATACTATTCCCTTATAAGATTTTGGCCATTATTTTTATTATTATATATAGACAAAACTGAATATTAACAGGAAACATTAAAATATTGCTCTTTAAATCAACAACAAAACAGGATTTTGAAAAATGATTATAAATATTTAATGTAATTATATATTCTTTTTTACCATCCTATTTTTGGCTGAGAGAGTTAATTTTCTTCCTAGTCACTGGTATAGGTCTGTGTTTTGGGTTTATTGTGAAAATGTTTATAATACACTGATGTTTTTGTTGTCACTAAGTAGTGCTTATCCTAAGTGAAGGAAATTTTTGTTTCTCATGATCTGAAACACAGAAATGCACAAGAAGCTAGAAGGAAGCATGACCAAGACAATTGACCCCAGCTAGCCAAAAGTATATTCCATACCATAGAACTTTGTTCCCACTATATAAACTGAGTGCAGCTGCTGGTAAGGGATGGATTACTACTCTGGCATCAGTCAGCAGGTGGTGAGCAGTTGTATTGAGCATCCCTTGTCTTTTCTTGGGTGTTATTTATCTTAGTTTTATATTATTTTTTAATATTTTTTCTCTTTTTTTTCTTAATAATTGATATTGTTAATTGTTATTATGGTTGTTAAGGGATTTTATGAGATTTGTTTTTATTTTAGTTACTGAACCATTTTTATTTCAACCCATGAATTGTTTTGTTTTTTGGTTTTTTTTTCCCCAGACTATCTTTCCCATCTAAATGAGAGATAGGGGTAATGGCTTTAAGCTGAAAGGATAATGGCTTCAAACTGAAAAAGAGGTAGATTCAGATTAGATATTAAGAAGTTCTTCACTCTGAGGGTGATGAGGACAGGGTACCAAGAGAAATTGCCGATGCCTAATCCCTGCAAGATTTCAAGGCCAGGTTGGATGAGTCTTTGAGCAACATGATCTAATGGAAGATGTCTCCGTCCATGGCACAGGCATTAAAACCAGATGATCTTTAAGGTCCCTTCCAACCCAGAACAGTTCTATGGTACTTTGAGCAGGCTGAGAGAGATCTGCTCCCCCTCTACTCTGTCCTGACGAAGTCTCATCTGGAGTACTATGTCCAGCTCTGGGCTCCTCATCTCAAGAGGGACAGAGAACTGCTGGAGAGAGTCCAGCGCAGGGCCACCAAGATGATCAGGGGAATGGAATATCTTTCATATGAGGAAAGGCTGCAGAACTGGGTCTGTTTAGTCTAGAGAAGAGGAGACTAAGGGAGAATCTCACTAATATTTACAAATATATATCTGGTGGGTGTCAGGAGGTTGGGACATCCCTTTTTTTCTATTTTATTTAGCAACAGGATGAGTGGTAATGGGATGAAGATGGAGCACAAAAAGTTCCATTTAAATATAAGAAAAAACTATTTTACTGTGATGATAATGGAGCAGTGGCACAGGCTGCCCAGAGGGGTTGTGGAGTCTCTTTCCTGTAGGTCTTTAAGACTCGCCTGGACATTTTCCTATGCAACCTGATGTAGACTGACCTGCTTCTGAAGGGGAGTTGGACTAGATGATCTCTAAAGGTCCCTTCCAACCTCTACCATTCTATGATTCTATGAAATATGAACAGTTGTGTTGATGTCAAAAACCATGTTTTACTACAGATACGTAGTACTTTGCAATTCAACCTAGATGAAGTGTAGCAAAGAACAGTCAAATAAATTGTTGAGCAAATACATAAGATGGAATCATAGAATGATTTGTATTGCAAATGACCTTAAACAACATCTAATTCCAACCTCTCTGAAATGAGGATGGACACCTTCCGTTAGACCAGGTTTCTCAAAGCTTCATTCAACCCAGTCTTAAGCACTTCCAAGGATAAGACATCCACAACCTCTCTGGGCATCCTGTTCCAGTGACTCAACAGCCTCAAAGTGAAGAACTTCTTAATATTTAACCTAAATATTTTCTGTTTGAAACAATCATCTCTTGTCCTATCACTATCTGCCTTTTTAAAAAGTCCCTCTCCAACTTTCCTGTAGGTCCTTTTAGGTACTAGAGAGCTGCTACAATGTCTTCTCAGAGCCTTCTCTTCTGCACCCTGAACAACCTCAACTCTATCAGCCTGTCCCTATAAGGAAAGTACTCCAGTTCCAATTATCTTCATATACATGTATGTATATATACACCCCTCAAATATTTCTGAATGCTTCAAGTACTATAAAGAATTCAAAATTACTTTAAATACAAATATTGGATAATAAACAATAATTTGACATGTTATCTTTATAATTTAGGAAAATTATTATCAGAGATGTATAACTTTAGTTCTCAACTCTACATTAGCAAATTCCCCTAAACAATTTCATTCATAGAATCATAGAATCATAGAATGGTAGGAGGTGGAAGGGACCTTTAGAGATCATCTAGTACATTTTAGTTTCCTTTAACAAAATACTTGCATAAAAAACTATTAAATGTAGAAAATAGCAATAAAAAACATCAATTTCTTTCCAAAAGAAGAGATAAACTGCAACATATAGAAGGAAACAATATTTTACATTGAAAATCTACTACTACTCCATACCATTGTAATTTTGGGGTTTACTGTTTATTTTGTTGCTTGAAGAATTTATTTCCTGCCTTAAAACTTATTTGTCCTTGCTTCTTTAGCAAATGCTATAACACAGATTTAAAGGTGTAAATTACCTAGAAATATTTCAATGAACTTCTAGTGAGTTAGTAATTCAATTCATACTTAGATATTTGTCTATAGTATCATTTGAATAACAATTGTTTAAAACAAAAGTGCTTATGGAATTGGTCCAAAGCACAAAGAGCTCAATATTTGGGACAGACTTGAAAGCAAGAGGATTCCTTGAATAACTTCAATAAGCTTGCAAAAGCAGGCAAAATTTCCTTAACAGTAGATATGCAGTATAAAAAATATATACGTTTCCAGTTAGAAGATCTACTTGTACTCTTTGGCAAAATGCCCAACTTCTTCTGTGTAATTCACTGAGGAATACTTTTGTCTCTGTAAATAAGCAGGTAAGATTAGATTTCACTGTTCAAAAGAGACAAAGACGGTATCCTAATAGAAACATGTCTTTTTAACTGTCATTTGATAAGCATGTATCAAACCCAGCTACTTTTCATTTGCACTAACAATGCAATGTGAAATCCCACACAAATGGATATGACATGAAGCCTCTTGCATTCTTATTAGCAGCATTGTCCTCCAACTTACCCTCACAATCAAAATTTTAAAGGATAGGATTTTCTCCCAAGACATTTTGAAATACAGTAAGTGAAGCATTCAGCTCCTCACTGACTACATCTCTTTAGTGTGTGAATAGAATTCCAGGTCTATCTCTTTGTTACACTAGGCAAGTAATCAAACATGGGGTTCTGGGATATCAGCCTTTCAATTTGCTGTTTGGGATGTGCTTATCATTGTCAAATAAGAAAATAATACCCTTCAGAAAATCCTTTCACTGTTTTAAGGTATATTTTCAAACCTGCCCAAATATTTCTGTTTTCCAGAAGCTCAAGAACTGCTTTGATTTTCTTGTTAGTATTTTCTTAGTTGCTTCTGATTTGCAAGTCAAAAGAAAAGATTTGAGGGATGTTGTTCAATTAAACTGTGACCATACCAATTAATCTAGGAATTATTTAGTAATGCAGGCCATCACTCCTTTCCTTACTTCTTCCTTTTCGAGAAAGATTATCCTCAGCTTGCGCTTAGGACACATTAACCTTCTCCTCATACAAGAAAAAGGGAGATGCATGTATGAGTTATTATATCACTTCTTGCTGTTTCTGTGAGTCACTATTTTCTTAACCCTTTTCTGACTTCTATTAGGGAATCGTTCCACTTTGGAATTAAACACTTGCTTAATTGTAGGGTTTAATTTACCATATAATAAATCCAGAACCTACTTATTATACTCAAAAGTTAGTCTGAAATTCAGCAGGAAGTTCTTCTCCAGTCTTAAGAAAAACTATTGATCAATGTCAGAATATATTAAATAAGTAGGAGATAAGCAAAGTAGAACTCTATGTTCTAATCTTAACCAGAGTGTAGAAGAGTAAATTTTTAGCTCAGAAGTGAAGACAGACAAACATTAATTATTTTGCAGGGAGTTTAACTCAAGCCCTGAGATATTATCCATCACTGACATAATTTTATTTCAGCCTTAAGGAGGAGCTCTTTCAGGGCTGATGATGATTTCATTGTGATAAGACAAATTGATAATTTGTTTCCTTATTAATTTTCTTCCTCATCATGGGAAGTTTCGGAAATCAAATTTAAGTAGGAAAATAGCACAGCAGTTTTAAAGGATCTGTGACCACTTTTTGTCTGGTAATAAATATAGCAGACTACTGCAGAAGACTATTTCACCATGAATAACTTTGGAGTAAACTTATCCTCTCTCAGCCACAGCTTGCTGACAGCTTTTGGAAAGTGAAACACGGGAAATGGATGTCAACACCAAAAGTTGGGTCATATATTATCTTATAATTGCTACTAAATAATTATTACTTTGTATAATCTCCAGTAAGGTAGAAAATAAGGCAACAATATTTATTAAAAGAGTCTGAAACTAATCTTGATATTTCTTCTTCAAAAATGTTTGTTTATATTGCCATTTAATGATCAATACAAAGACCTTTTTTATTTAGGCATCATACAGAAGATACGTTATCTCAGAGATTTCACTATTGGTCTCCATAGTTTATTGTTTTCAAAAATTAAGATAGTTTCAACTGAACATGCAATTTGTTCTTTGAGAAAAAGTAAAATTCCAGCTATTGAATTTCTGTATTTTAAGTTAAATTGGTTCAGAAATTCAAAATTGGTTCCTGCCAGGAACTTGCTCCACTGAGGGCTTCCCATTGAGTCACAGTCTCCTTCAGTTATCCACTCTCTCTGGTGCTGGGTCCTCCACAGGCTGCAAGTGGATCCCTGCTCCATCGTGGTCCTCCATGGACTGTAGGGGGACAGCTACCTCACCATGTTCCTCACCAGGGTTCACAGAAGAATTACTCTTCTAGTACCTGGGCACCTCCTCCCCCTCCTTCTCCACTGAACTTGGTATCTGCAGAGATATTTTCTGCAGATAATATCTTCTGCTGCAGCTGCAGTTTAGTAGGTGCACAGAAACTTCTTCTCCTTCTAAAATACAGAGGTGTTCAGTTACTAACTGGTCAGGCCTTGGTCAGTGGTGGGATCATCTTAGAATTGACTGACAATGGCCCTATCAGCTACAGGTGAAGCTTCTGGTAGCTCTTTGTTTAAAGAAGCCACTCCTGTAAACCCCTGTTACCAAAACTGGCCCAGACAAAACCATTACATATCTATAGGTTAAAATCAGTGTATTAATAATCTTGAACCTTAGATAGGTTTTATAAAGTTTTACCATGAGGAATTCATATTCTTACTTCTTGACTTATAATTCCATTTGTTCTCCTGATGTTAAAACATAACAATGTTCATGGAATAAATGTGATTCATGTTTGACTGAACAAGCTTGACTCATGTTTGGGGTTGTAAGTTCTGGGGTATTGATGTAAATACCATGATAAAATATCATTTTCTATGTCTACAAATAAACCATGAGACAGAGGCATTTGTCATAATGCCTTGACCCTTGTTGTCTAAACAAATGAACCAAGGGAATCCAGCCCTTACTTCCAGATTGTACATCAACTTTGTTTTGAGTTTTTTTCCTGTGGAAACTGAGCATTCAGAGATGAAGATGAGATGTGAATGAAGTTGTTTCTCGGCCTGTGAAATGCTCGCAGACTGCCCACTTCACACTGGCATCTAGTAGCTTCTCTCTCCTAGCGATGTATGCAGTTGCTATTCCTTACCTGTACCAGATATAGAAGCTTTGGAGGAGATGGTAACTGTATAAGTCATTTAGATTAGTCAGTAGTTTTATAGAAGACTCAAACTTCAAATCTCCAGCCAAAACCAGCTTGAACTGAAATCATAATAGCTATATTGTAGATTATTTAGACATTAGTTTTCTCTTCCACATATTGTTTCCCTTATTTTTCAAAAGTATTTCATTATATTCTATAAAAGTGACATCGATTTTCAAAATCCTGAAATTCATGATGAAAAGTAATTATATTTTTCAAGCCATTCAAAATACTGGAACTGGTTAATACAGAAGAGAGCTACATTTTAAACACATTTTTTACTGTACTTTCTATTTCTGCTTTTCAAAATATTGTTTTATATATTTCTTTTTCAGTAAATTACTGTGGCAGATACATTTTCTTTTATACATTATTTGTCTGTTGTGTTTGAAGTAGCTTAATTTAATCTTGATAATGAAGTTCTAACCAGTTTTCAAAAGTTTCAGTCTACATTATTTAAGATAGTTGGATGAGATGGCAGGCAGCTGCAGTATGGGAAACAAAATGAAGTGGGGCTTTTCACTAGACAATCCTGGAGATATAACTTTTGTCTTGTACTGATGACTGTGATTTCCCCTGGGGTACATCATAATAACTACTGTGGAATTATACTCCAGAGAAAAATAAGTATCAATGTCAAGAAAGAAGCACTGTGAATTCTTTTTCATTCTCTTGGCTACTCTACTCCTTTGGCCTCTCTAATGACAAAGCTTCCTTTTTCTAGCATTTAAAGTACATATCAAGACAATTGAAATAATATTTATTAGAGAAAAAAAATGCTTTAACTACTTTTTCTACCATAAGCAATTCTATTTTAATATTTTTATTGCCTTATTTTGCTTGATTTCCTATTTGGATTTCATAAGTTCATGTCATTTCTTAGACAGACGTTACTACTAAGACCTACAAAGGAAGTCGTATGCTCCTTTGAGTTGGTTTCTAAAATACAGTTTTAAAAAAATCAAACAATGATACTGATATACTTGCAGAAAAATAGAATACTCAATTCAGTTGGTCTAATTGAAGATCAGGAAAGAGTATATAAGGTTTAAATAGTAACTTTCTTTATAAGGAAAGTCTTACAATTTTAAACACAGAAAATAAAATCAATATCCAAGAGAGATAGTAGGAGGTTTTATATTCTATCATTGCCAATAACATTTACTTCCCAAGGGGGAACAAAAATATTGTTTAAAACTCGCTATATGAGCAGAGTTTACAACAAATTCAGCTAGAAAGACAGTCTAGGAGGTGGAATGAAAAACATCTAGTAATTTTTATAAAGAATGTATCATGGAAGATATATTTGCCATCAACTGACATGAACGTTTACCCTGAGAAAAATGAAAATATCAAGACCATTCTAGCAAAAAGGGATATTCATATGATTTGTGCTATAGTTTATCTGCAATATGTCCAAGAATGCCAGTTTCTTCGCTACTTTTCTCCCAAGAAATATTATTGTTTTAATTTCTCTGAATAAGTATTCTATAACCAAAATGCTAGATCTTTTATTTTATTAATATTTTTTCTTATTTCATTGTGTCATTAACAATTCACAGTAATATAAAACCATAGATTTCAATGCAATTTTTTTTTTCTTGATATCTGTCTTGAATTTGCTTGGAAAATATCTTTAATGTTATTATAAAGTTGAGTTGTAAATTAGAATTGCTGGGTCCTAAACAAAGTAAGTTTAATTAATTTTCCTATGTTAATTAAAGTAATAAATAACTCATCTAGTGTTAAGTAAAAATTAATTCAGAAATGAATCTTCTTTTTACAGCAGTAAAGACAGATATATTTCAAAGTGACAACTATATCACAAACAAGTTCTTTGTTATGCTTCAGGGAACAGCTGTTTGTGGGTAAAAACCGATGTGACACAGTGGTCTCCTGACACTAGGATAGGATATTTGCTTTGGGATTTTTGCAAAAAACTGTTTATTATGTTTTCATAAGAATAAAGAAAGCAAAGCAACTTTCATATATTTCTGTAAATTAATTACAACTTAGATTACCTCAACTCTAACCACAGACTTTTTTCTCTTAGAGAGCCACCCTTGAGGTTTTCAATTTATCTTTTCTACTTCATTATACAAAAATATTAGAAAAATAGTTATGAAAAAATAAGTTTTTTATTCTCTGGAATTTGATTATAGTGAATAGTTGTGTGTATATATAGTATTCATAAACAAGATCATATATGAACGGATGACGTGTATACATGTAGCCATACAAGACCATATTGTTTAATATTAATCCAAGTAAAAAGGATTATATGTACTGGGCATGATGTCAGTATGGTATTAAATACCTGTTGGCTACTCCGGGTCAGCTGCTCATGCTGTACCCCTTCCTACTTCCTCATCAAAGTTAATCCTATGCTAGCCCAAACCAGGACAGAAGCATATCTCCTCCAAAGACATATGTTTAAAGCAAATTGACTACAGAAGGAAACTGTGCAGAGAAACATACTTCTTACAACCTGCTAAAATGGTGTGTCAAGGATCAAATTTGTCAACTCATGAACCAATATTGTCTCATTTTCAGTAAACATAGACAATTCTTGCACTTGATCTTTTTTGAAATTAAATGGAAAAGTTCAGAGTACTTCTCTGTCCATAGTATTTCATAGACTATGCATTTAGAATTTTGAGTGACTGTATTTTAAATAGATACCACTAATCATATGGCAGTTCACACAACGTTTGAATACCTTACTCTTGCTTCCTCTCTGTCTGGCAGACAAATATGAAACGTTATTTTCTGCTTGGATTTTTTTTAATGTTGACATTTAAGGTAAAAAAAAAAAAAAGTTATCTGATTAGTGATCACAATGAGCCAATAGAGAACTTGTAATTAAAAATGAAATGATGGAGTTCTACAAGAGTATCCCTTAAGGAGCTTCTTGACAGGCTATTCATATAACTTTGAATTTGTCTTCCATTGCACGTCTCTCTAGTTGCTAAGATGACACATGTATAGAAGGTTTTAAACTGAGAACTTGTATTACTTCTCTCAGAGAAAACAAACATATGCTGAGATATTAGGCAAAGCGTAAATTGAAGAATCTTGCAGAGTAGAAATACAAGCAAACTACTGAAGGTAATGTGTTTAGTTTGTTGGCTTGGTTAGAACATTCAGTCCTTAATGAAGGTGCCTGAGATTAAGTTCTCTGACCTCTTCCCAATTTAGCTTAGGTTATTTTGCATATCTTTATAGCAATGTCAAATATTATGGTATTAATGTGGTATTGCAAGTAGGTTCATTCACACTACTGTTGGTTTTTGATTATCTCTTTTCACCACCCTCAATGATTTCCTGTGCACATGAGAATTATGGGCCAAGGATTAATTTTCACAAAACCTCAATGTCTTAAATGAAATAAGAGCTGAGAAAATCTTTCTGAAGTACAATTAAAAGAAAAACAGTTCTGAAGTGTTTCAAAACACTTTTTTCTTCATCTTTCTGTAAAGTAGTTAGAAAACATTTCCCTCTTTTTTATATTTAGTATAACTGCTTTACATTTGAAAAAAAAAGCTATTCTTCGTGCTTTGATCTTATTTGTATGTTGGCCTCCTTACTTTGTCCATTTGTGTTTTCAAGATAAAATTGTTACAGTTCTATTTTCTGTTTAGAATTGTAAATAAAGCAATTTAGCTAGGTTGATCTCTTACTTTGCAGAACTTCAATTCCAAGCACTCCTTCTTTTTCTTCTTCCTTTCCTCTCTAAAAACTGTTATCATATAAAGTTAAGGAAAGACTCCACATACTTTTTTTTGCTCTATTTGAAATTATTTGTAAGTAATTGCTTCCTTTTTTTTCCAGATCAAGAGAACTTCCTTCACTCTATGTATCATTGCTCACTCCCCAGCTGAATCATTCCCAATGAAAGTAACTTCAGTCAGCACCGAGGTCAGCTGGATCATTTGTCCAATACCAGCAGCCAGATCATTTTTTCTTTTTTTTTCAGTTTTATTTTAAATCCAAGCACCTTTACCATACCTGGATATGCCTTTTATTTCTTTCATTTATCTTTGTCTCAATAAAACAGCAGAGTTTCCTATTTTTCTCACTCAGGTGAGGGCATTTAATTCTAATGCAGACTTAATTACAGCCTTGATTTTTCTAATCCAAACACCCTGTAACTTATTCTCATGCAGTTCCTCCGTATAGATTTGAATGAAATGCATAAAAGTCTTACCTCTAAGTCTCTCTAGCATTGCTAGCTTACTTGTTTTTGGTTTATTTTTTTTTAAATTTTGTTACTATTTTGATTTTGTGGAGTTGTTCAGTACAAACAGTTGCACAGTACCAATTCAAATTAACTTACATAATTGGATTAATATTATATATGTTACTCTCTGAAACTGCTTGCTCTCCCACGTGAATTTGCTATTTTGTATTTCTACTCTCTCTGGAACCTCAGCACCATATTCATATTAAAGGGTTAAACAGATCTTGAGTTGGTTATTTAGAAAGTAGAACAGCCATCACTATCTTTCGTCTATTAAATCAACCAAGGATGTCAGAAAATTCCCTAGGGGAGTCTCCTAGCCACACAAATCCAATAAGCAAAAGCCAGTTGTTTTCTTGATTAAAATTACATGCTCTTCTATGGTGGGTGCTCTTGAAGCTATAACAATTTACAGGAAATAATTCAGCATCCCTTGAAGAAGAAACAGTAAACAAAAGTCATGATATTGTATATCCAGAACTAAGGTGGTTCCTCAGAGGTGGCTTCTGTGTCCTACTCCATTGAAATTTAAAGAAAAATACCTTCACAATCCTTGAAGCCATGACCAGAATCCAGATCTCCTACAATGAGTGTTGCTTGCTGGAATACACAGTTACACTGCTCCTTTGTTTACATGGGTTTTTTTAAATATTATTTTAAATATTTTTTTAAATATTATTTTTTTGAGGAACAGAAGGGGTATTGGGTACTCTTGCTTAAACTCTAAATAATGAATGTGAACTTGAGCTCTATCAAGGTCCTAAAATAATCAAATTTAGGATTCTCTCTTTGAATATTTATTATATATTATAATATAAAATACACAACCTATAATATAATAGATGTAAGAAGACATTACTGAATTTCTTTTTTCCATAATCAGTGTAATGAAGCAAAATAAACTAAGGAAAAAATACATTAATATAGAGCAAGAGTCAAGTACACTTAAGTGTAGTTCTGACAAGCTAAACAGTTCATGTATTTTAAAACTAGAGTTTTCTTAATAACATTTATTTAATAAATTGGTATGGAGTTGCTTTAAAAGTTATAAAGTTGACACTAACCTCAAAGATTAGAAATGTTATTTCCTTCAGGGGATTCAGAACTGTGTTAGATGATGTTGTAGATCTATGTGCTCATTTAAATCAAATGCAGCATAGCAGGAAGAGTAGAAGAGCAACAAGGGAATATTTCAAGAGAATTTGGAAACTTCTGATGCAAATTAAAACAGACTGCTCAAAGTGACTCATTAAAAGTTCTCAGTAGAGGCATCCCGTGAGGCATGCCATGAGGCATGAGCTTGGGATAACGATTTTGTTGATAATCAAGCTCTGCAGTCTTATAGTTGGCTTAAGACATACTCACTGACAGCTCTCTTTTTAAGCATTTTCATTTGTCTTTGTTAATACTTTTGATAAGTGAACAATTTCTACAGTATTTATAGAATTGCTTCTTCGTTTGTCTCCTTTGACAAAGCCTAAAGCTATACACATAAATGATCAAAGATGTAATCCTAGGTTAAATCACATTTTGTTTATTCTTTCTCCAGGCCTTTTAGAGGAAGAAACTCCATCAATCAAAACTCTACATTCTCTTTCATTTCTTTAATCCATACTATGTCTATTCTTGCCCTTCTTTATCATCCAAAGTGTTAAAACACATGCAGTTAATAATTATACTCTATTTTCTAAGGAAAAAAAAAACAAAATCAAGAACCAAAAGCAAGTACTTCATTATAAGTAACAGTCTTTTTTTTTTTTTTTTTTTTGTTATAACTCCTCAGTAGAGTTAATATGGAAATTAAAGCTTCTTTTAAAAAGTATAAGCATGAAAACATAATGAATGAATCTAGAACATCTCATGTAAAACAAAGAAGAATGTATGTATAACATGTCAGAAAAGTTAGTAATCTATCAGTTTCATTGTAATTAGGTAGGTTCTGAATTTTGAAAGATTCTACTGTTTACACTCCATTCAAGTTTTAATGAATTTTATAAATAAATATAGTCCTGACTCAAATGAGAGGGTTATCCAATACATGCATAGATTGTCCATAAGTGTCAAAGAGTTTAGTCTTAAGTATAGTATAAAATCCAATCTGCAGTAATAATGTGTACATAACTAGTGATCATTCCAGACTTGGAATTTATTACTTAATATGATGTGACTAATAGGAAGAAATCTCACTTTTTAGTTTCCTCTGCAAAGACATGACAACTGTATGTTTCTGTTCTGCACTTAGAGACTAAATGGCCATAGAAGGAAGACAAACATGATTTACAGCAATTAAAGTGAGAAGCCAGTTTCCATGCAAAAGAAAAAAAAAAAAAAAACAAACCAAAACAAACAGTGAAACAAAACTAAACAGATAAGAAATAGAATTCATATAAAGAACTCAATTTAGTCCATTAAAAATCCTTTGTTATGGACTTCACACCTTCCAACAGTCACACAGTCTAGCCTTCCTGAGACTTTCCTAGACTCACAGTATTTATACTCGGTGCTCAGTTTAATATTTGAACAAATAATGATTTCATCTTGCAGATATAAAGCTAGGTGTTGCTGTTCACTTTAATATCTAGTAGCATATAATTCAAATTTATTTTACCAAGTTTAAATATCTAAATAATTACCTTCCAAACTAGATTTCATCTGCATAATAATGCTAATCAACTAATATTTGCTTTACAAAGAATGTTAAGGGTCAATTCTACAGTAAGAGGAAGTAAACGATGTCTTAAATGTGCCTGATTTTATCCTTTGATACTATACAAAAATTGGCATTTTAATGGAATGCAAAGAGTCCAGACAAATAGAGAGTATTTTTACCTAAGAATCTCATCCTAATTGTCATGCAATTCCTCAAAGCATGACAAAGAGTCGTTATTTAGATAAGTCCATTAAAGGATAAATGCAACTAAAGGGATTGAAATGGCCACTGTCAAGGAGTAGTTGTCACCATGTCTCCGTGAAAACGGAAAAGTGATTCCAGTGACATGTCACAAAGGTTTTCTTCCATACTACATTTCTACACATTAAATAATTAATAATTAATTAATATAATTATAAATCATTAAAAATAATTATAAATAAACAAATAATTTTAAAAACCCATATAATATGGAGTTAGTTCAGTATCATAAATGAAGGAACAATATAGATAAATATATTCTAATAAGATTTCTTCTTGAGAAATATTAATTCAGAAAAATGGATTGGAGAATGGAGACATAGTAGCTAGAAAAAATGGAGTCTAGGGACTACAGTGAATCAAATAGTTGAATGAGTCCATATCTTATTCTTGAAAAAAAAGTCAAATACTATACCAACAACTAGTATAAATTTGTCTGTAAGACATATGATCTACATAATAGTTCTATATAGACTAGACAAGACCTACGAAAGTTTATTTTGGAAAACTATGTTCCAGAAAAATATGACGCAACAGATTTGGTATATTGATATTGTAGTATATGCATATTGTGTGCATATGTACTGGGTACAGATGAAAAGATCCTGGAAATGGGGGTCATGGGGATATGTAGGGGAGATCTCTTTGAGAAGAGAACATGGACTGCCCCACATCAGCTACAGCCATTTGCAATTGGGTCCAAAACAGCCCCACCACAGAGCACAGTTGAGCATTTAGCAAATCTGGTGATAGTCCCAGGAAAAGATGTTTAATAAAAGGCAAAAAGCTACACTCGCAGTGAGGAGTGAGGAAAAGTGACCTTTCAGATACCCAGATGAGAGGAGGGCAAGGAGCCGTTCCAGAGGTCAGAGCAGGTATTTCCCTGCAGCTCGCAGAGAGGACCCCAAGCCAAAACAGTTGTGCATCTCCCCCCACACCCCCACAGAAAGGTAGAAATTGAGTTTATTTAGTGTACTGTGGAAAGATATGTGGAGAGAGAACAGTAGACCTTCAAATGTGTATATACTAGTTGTAAGAATGGAGAAAATAAAACATTTTCTAAGGTTATGGTGAATACAGTGGATTTAATTTGAACTAAAGTTGTAAACATACACAAAAAAGACCACCCCACCAACAAAAGCTTCCTAAGCCATCTTCCCAATAAATCCATCTGAAAAATGTTAAAAATAGCAAAGACATAATTGATCATGAGTTAAGGCAGGAGGATGAGCTAAATCAGCTTTGATATATCTTATAGAATCTTATAGCATTGATTAGATCTTAGGATTTGTGAATTTATTCTGTTAAAGCCTATTGGCTATAAAATCTACCAGTCTCTTACGGGAATATCTGTGAGCCTTAAAATATCTTTGTATAGAAATATATAGAGAGCTAAGGAAGCTCTGTTGTGTTTTGAACACTGTAAGTTAAAATTCTTTAAATGTTTCAGAGAACTTCATAAAACAGGTAGTTTTACTTATTACTATTTGTCTACTGAAGTATTTTAGAAGGTGTAATTCAGAACAGAAGGACACCCAGTATGGTATATGCTCTAAAATACATTCTAGGTGAGATGTTTTCATTTTTAACTAAAAGATAAATCTATGCTTAGAATCTTCTATTTATGATCACAATATGAAATATTCTGCAAAGAAAAGAAACTGTTTCATCTCAATGCTTAGTTTAATATTAAAGACTTTAAGTTTGTCTCAGTGTAACTACATATTGGATGATCTCCCTTTTCTGTATCTAACTTAATTGATGGTCATCAACAATGAATGTTTATGTGAGACACCATTGTGAATTTCTGCTCATTGTTTAAAGACTATTTCTCTAAAGCCATACTTGTGGTAAATATGCTTTCTAAATTTAATATAAGCAATTTCCAAAGGTTTGCAGAAAGTGTACTTTCTCACTACTTCATCTCATCATTGGAAAGGGTGACAAATGGACATGCATGATGGTAATTAAAATTATGCCCAGAATAAAGTAACAACAGCATTCACTCAAAATAATTTCTTCAAGTTATTCCTTTCTTTACATTCCTTAGTTTTACCAATATCTTGATACGTAAGAATAATTTATCAGAAAAATCCTTTCCTCCAAAATATCTTTAATTTGACCTTCAATTCTAACTGTATAAACCTTAGGAGTTTTTTACTACTATTGCCAGCAGGTTGAGGGAGCTGATCCTTTCCCTCTCTTTGGCCCTTGTGAGGTCACATCTGGACTGTTCTTGTCCAGATCTGGATACCTCAGTACCAGAGAGGTATGGACAAACTGTTGAGTGTCCAGTGGATGTCCAAAAAGGAAATTAAAACATTGGAGCATCTGTCCTATGAGGAACTGCTGAGAAGTTTGGGTTGCTTAACCTCAAGAAGAGAAGGCTTGAGGAGGACAGGTAGCACAGAAATCTTGGTTTTAAAGTAAAGATGTCAGGACACAGATCAGTAAGTATCTTCTAAAAAAAAAAAGACTTAAGTAATTTCCAGATATCCTGGTTTGTTATTGGATATGTGTGTGATGACCATATGGATGTGTCTTAAAAAACAAAGTATAAGAAAACACTTAATTAGCTACTAGATAAAGCAAAGGATGTAATGCAAGGAACAATAATGATTTATTTTTTTTTTAATTAGTCTAGAAATATACTGAAGAAAAATGCAAATATTAAGTGAGGAGAAATTTTTAATTGAGAATATCAAAGTGAATTTGGGGTGTATATTTGTTTACCACATTTTTTTTTGTACACAATTCTGTCCATTCATGAGAAAATCCATTGTAATAAAGATTTCCAGTTATCTTGAAAATCAAAACATGAGATTTAAAATTTTTTTATTAAAGATATGTTGATTTGTGATGAAAGGCTGAACACTTAGTTTGTATTGTTAATTTTTATTGATAATACACAGAGGAGAAATATCATTTTGTTTCTTGTGTAGAGAGATTTAAAAAAGGAGAACTGACCTAGAAAGACACAATAAAACACATTGTTGTTTATATTCAAACTGTGCACAAAGAAATCATTTGATCATTGCCATCAAACTGGTTTGGGATTAAGTTCCAGAACAGATACACTGTGGTTGTTTGAAGTACTTTCCAAAAAACTCACTGAAGGCAGTATGGAAATTGTGGAAACAAATTTGTTCTTGGGACTTTATGAAAATCCTTAAGATACAGATTTTTGTCTTCCCCCTGGAAATTTTATTATATTATTTTCTGTCCTTTTCCCAGTCCAACCTCTTGCTTCTTCAAATGTTTAAATTTAATTCTTTGCAGCAACTGAATACCAAGTAGGAAAACATAGTTCAAATTCGAGATGCCTATTTCTGAGCAAATGTGGACAACCCCGATAATGTCTGAAAAAAGCATTTAATTCACCAAATGTGCACATGTATTTTAGAGTGAGCTGAACAATGCTCTCAATTCTATTAGCTGTACTGCTTAGATCAACCATAATGTATATGAAGGCATATGATGTAGACAATTAGAATGTTTTAATTTGGGCCTTAATTTCCTTGATATTGATGACTACTTAAACAGGAGTGAATAAATACACAGCATAACATAGTATTATCCATGATTGTTTGCACTGAACAAATGTTTATACCCACAAATTAAAAAAGTACAACACCTAAAAATTCACATAAAATACTATTGTTAAATCTTCACTTAGACTTAAAGAAATACACCCTGCTAATCTAAAATATCTGTTTATTGTCAAATGAACTATAAACTAACTCCTCTTTCCCTGAAAAAACAATTAAAGATGTTTTGAAATACATATACTCTTCAAAACAATTAAAAATGCCTTAAAGCATGAAAATCTAAAAATGCATGGATACTAAATTTGCATTTCAATTGGCCATTATTTCTTGATTATCTTCAAGTCATAAAAGAAATTGTATTAGCTATATTTGAAAATGGTTTTGAGCATAAGAATCCAACTGATTTGAACTTTCCTAAAGCACCACAATTTGAATACAATAGCATGAACATAAGTTTGAAAGATATTCAGGTGAAGTTTACAAATTACTGTGACAACAATCAATATGTGTTTTCAGGTCTCTTTCCGTTTCACGTATGACCTATCATCGGTAAGAAGTTTTTTAAATAACTGCCTGTTGAAACTTTCTTTAAAATAATTCAATTTCAGTACTTCATTTTTTAACCTAGAAATGTGTGACTAGGTTAAGGTACGTTCTTACAAGAAAGTAGTCTCTGTAGCCTTCAAAGTGTTTTCTAGATACTAGCAGTTGTTTCTCTATATTAGGTTTCTTTTTGTGATTCTTTTTTGTTTCAAGAAAAACAAATGCAGTGATTTTTTGAGACCTTTGACCACTGACTGTTGTATCTTCTTTTTGCTCAGTAGCTAAAATATTTTATATTTTATCAGAGAAATAAAATATTAATTAATATGTATTTGAAAAAGGTAGATTTTATCATGCTATTTTAAAATATACAATTTGGAAAAACAGAATCATAGAATCAGAAGACACGATGTTTTCAGTTCATAAAACTCAGATCACATAGCAATGTCTTCTAAAAAATATAAAAATAATTTAAAAGTGATTGGAAGCAAATATTAGAATATTTCACGAATCTCCATGGACATAGAAAACTAGAAATTTGGGTTAGCATGTGTTACTGAAAATATTCACCTTTTAACTATGTTGATTTCATTCTAATTACAATTGAAGAGAGAGCAATTGCATCACTCTAAACAATTAACCATTTTACCTACTTTAATTTTTTCAAGTAAAATTTAGGCATAGAATTTACATACTGTTGCCTATTTTATAACACAAGTAGGGATTTAACAGTAGATGACTGTGCATCTGTAACTAGTATGATGGATAGCAACTGTGTGAAGTTCTTCTCAACAATATTATTAATATTGATGACTGTAGTAAAGGAATGATAAGATCACTAATTGTAATTAACTCACCAAATGCATATTCACCTCCTTTCAGACAAAATTCAGGAATTAATAATCCTAATATTAACTACTTTTTCAATGTGTGTATTGGCCTTCATAGTTGGAAAAGCTTTGTTTCTCTTATTGATATGGCTGTCATTGTGCACACATATCCTTCTCCTCCCACTCCCAAACACACTAGTATAATGTTCATTAATCACTTGAGACTGTGATAAAAAATATATCAGAGGGTAAATACTAAGAAATTTAGAGGTACTTATTTGCACCTGATATCTGTGTGAGATCTGTCTGCTAGTCATCTAATGCAATACAATAGTAAAAACAAATTATGTAACTGCTAGAATTTTGCCCATTTTTAAAATTTTTTAAGTCAGAACTATAAGATGGTATACAACCTTTTTACTACTGAACAGCTGATTTTATTTACATGTCTTAGTATCTGGCATCTCATGTGACAGTGCATTTGACTACAGTTTGATGGCAATGAGTGAGCTACTTGTAACATTTAGACAACAAACGCTATACTTGTGTTCTCTAAAAGATCTTTTAAAAACATCAAATGTGCTCTTAAAATCTTCCACAAAAAAAATCTAGTATTTATCTCTCACTTTCTATTTCATATTGATTTATCAAGTCACAAGGTCTGAATTTTACCTGTTGAATTTGTGTTTGTTTCAGGAAACTGAGACTCTCACCTTTGATAAAAGACCTGCAAATAAATAAGTTCTTGCTTTTAATTTGATTAACCAGAGAGTATAATGTCATGCTCTCAAGTATTTCTATGTGTATGAATGACTATATTTTCATAAAAAGTACTTTTGTTTTTACAGCTATTTTTCAAACACAGATTATAGGAATACCACTGTGAAAAAGAATGATCTATGGATAAAAAAAAAAAATATAGTTAAGGAAGAGATATTATATATTTTTCTGTTCAGCTGTAAAAACCTCAAATATTGTTAAAAAGAAGCATGTAACTCTCTGTATATGTAAAGAAAATGAAATCTTTTCTCAGGTTGAACAATTTTATAGAACAAATAAAATTACTGATGTTAAAAGCCAGTCTTTGGCAATTACTTCTTATGGCATGGTACTTTTCTTGTTTCATTTGTTTTCATCCTCTATAACAGAGGCAATTACCTTTACAAAGTAAGAGGCATACATTAACCAGTAGTTTCCTGGCTACAGGCAGTCAAGAGGGCTCTTTACTAAAAATATGTATTAAGTGGATAGAAACAGTATATTTTCCAGGGAGAGAATAAAATATTGCAATATTTTAAACAAAATAAAAATTTAGGAGCTTTCACATGACAGTCTTAAGAAAGTTAAACGTATTTCTATAATCATTCTGAATCTTAAATTTTGGGAAAAAAAATCATTTGTACTGAATATTCTAGATGAAAATGTACAAATATAATGCAAATGCATACAGAGTATCAATTTTTGTAGATGTTTAAACTGATCTTGATAATTTAATATAGAAGATGTTGAATCACTAAGAGAGTCAGTTAGCCTGACAACATAGCTTTCAGTTCCAATATGGAAAATATGAATTTGTATTTACAGAAGGTCATAGCCCTGACATCCTTGTAGGAATCAGACATCTGAAATTGCAGAAAAATTTGCATTGTACTTTATAGATTGCATACAATTATTTGATGCTGGAAGTGCAAATTTCATGTTCTCACTTTTTTGTTTGTGAATGATCTCACTATAAACCTCTATTTTGTCTGTTCATAGAATCATAGAATCATAGAATCATAGAATCATAGAATCATAGAATCACAGAATGGTAGGAGTTGGAAAGGTCCTTTAGAGATCATCTAGTCCAACCCCCCTGCAGAAGCAGGTTCACCTAGATCAGGTCTCATAGGAACATGTCTAGATGGGTCTTGAAGGTCTCCAAGGAAGGAGACTCCGCAACTCCTCTGGGCAGCCTGTGCCACTGCTCCGTCACCCTCACAGTGAAATAGTTTTTTCTCATGTTTAAGTGGAACTTTTTGTGTTCCAGCTTCATCTCATTGTCCCTTGTCCTGTCACTACATACAACAGAAGAAAGGGATGTCCCAACCTCCTAACACCCACCCTTTAGAGATTTATAAATGTTAATGAGACCTCTGTTATTTTTAATCTCACTTTTTATCAAAGATAATTTATCTAGAAATAAATGGACTACAGCAGTTTCACCTGACATGCAGCAGACGTGCATCTAATGTACTCACTTATGCATGGAAATATACTTGCAGTTAAAAATTAGCTGAATAACTTTGAAGAAATACGGACATTAGAAAGGAGGGTTGGAACACATCTTCAGTACCATGCTAATATTACAAAGATAAAGATGTTTATTTTTTACATTTAATTTCTAATATTTTAATTGATTTCATGTTACTTAGCTAATTTAAAATAACTTTTGTAATGAGGTTTAAATTTTCTTATAAGGTTGTAGATGAACTGATACTTTTATTTTCTACACAGGGATATTTGATATCAGTTTATGACTGTGACATCTAAAACCAAAGCGTACACTGAAATTTCATGATTTGGTATTCTAATACGCAATTTAAAACCTTTAATACTGTGTATACGAGAAAGTAGATTACTTATAGACCCTTAGAAGAAAATGAAGCCAAAAAAACCCAAAATATCTTAGGAAATAGGAAACAAACTCTACAAACTAGCTATTTTTAATAATGTTTATAAAGAATATCAATTTGTTTAATTCTTTATTTATATACTGCAAGAATTAAACCAAATGCACACCATATACAAACATTGAGCATAAGCACCAACAGCACGATGATATGATATGTTATTAGGTATCTTTAAATTACGTGATTCAGATGTTTACTAGAATGTAGATACCTTCATTGTGCTTCACAATCATTATATTGTAATATGTGGGGTTATTTTTTTTTTCCTGAAAACTAAATATAAATCATTGATTAACCATTGTCAGGGCTGTTTTTCAGGGGATGTTTTTTCCTTCTAAACAAGTTTTTAAACACAGTGTGTAAAGTTTAACAAATGAAATCAAATCAGTGCATTAGAAGTTAAAAAAAAAAAAAATATTTTCCTGGCT
The DNA here is from genome assembly GCF_028858725.1 of Colius striatus. NCBI lineage: Eukaryota > Metazoa > Chordata > Aves > Coliiformes > Coliidae > Colius > Colius striatus. The sequence goes on along the minus strand of NC_084759.1, from coordinate 47,235,684 downwards.
TCCTGATCTTTTAGCCAGTATGAAAACATTGGCACAATTTGTGTTATCAACCTAACAAAATGTATTATACACGACTATTTTTTTTCCTTGCTTCTTGGGATGTAATATATGTAGTGCAGATATCAGATAAAACGTATAGGTATTATTCCAATTTAGCTGGGAAAAAAACTCTATGTTACAATTTTTAACCTTTTCTCTTAGCCAATCTTTTCTGCAGCCCACTTCCATATAATTAAAACTATCAGTATAAAAAACTTCCTCTCTGATAAAAAAACCAGTTTCTTCTGTGTTGGTAGTGTTCTCAATTTACAAGCTAAATTTGTATTCTGAGGCTTTTGGCCTGCAATGCTATTACATGAGATTTCTGAAAGTTTGGAAAAAAAAAAAACCCTCTCCTATAAGTCTTTATATGGCCATTTCTTTCTTCCTTGTATTCCTTCATACAGAATCTGCAAAATGTATTATTAGAGACATGATTAAAGCTTATCTTGGCAAATGGCTACATATTTTTAATCTGATTTGGGATTTTTCATGTCCTCTAGAAGAGTTTTCCACCATCTTTGAAGAAAATTCTCAAATTTCAATAAGCTATATAGAAATTTGTGTACATGTATGGAAATCCATCTAAAAACTAGTTAAAGATTTTTTTTGTTTCTTTGCTTTTACCATCACTGTTCTAGAATTTCGTAGTGAGAAATATTTTTATAATCTTGCATCCATATTTATTAATAAACAGGTTATATTTGATTGCACTGTTCTTCAGTTCGAAATGCAAGTTGTCTTTCTTCCATAATGTGTAACTGATTACCCTCATCTCAGTCCCAGTTTTGGAAAGCTAAGAAAATAATATTTTTAATACTGTCACAAAAATCTTGATCATATATCTCTTCAAGATCATATAATCGCCTATACTAATGATGATTCTTGACCTTGTATCATCAATCTGCAGAACATTTCCAAAATTATCTGTAAGACAATGCTTTCCAGGTACAGATTCTCTGCGGTTTAAGGTCCTTGCCTAATGAGTACAGATGCTCCACAACTTAAAGTCATTTCATATAAAGATATTTAAGTCCTATCGTATTCAAGTCCTTGGGCTTAGTTATGGGGTTTTTTTTTTTTAGTAGGTAAAACTTTGCCATTTTCTTCAATTCAAAGATAACAGATTTTCTTCCATTTCATTTAAATTGGATCAAACTTCTGCACACAGTTTAAGACAGTTTTTTATGTTCCTTCTATAATTTCCTCATAAGAATAATAAACCCCAAAACATGTCTAAAATAGTATAAACTGTTAAAGATTTGATAATTATTTGATGAAGAATTTTGTTTTACTATAACACCTCCATCCTTCCATTATTAGTCTTTTCCAATTAACATCCTGAAAACTAAATTATTTCACAAAATAATCTATATCCATGGTATTAAAAACAGCTAAAAACTCAGCCTTGTTAGAGTGTTTGATCATGCTTCCTTAAATTGATTTGTTGGGAATGTGTTCTACTGTATGAAAGTTAAAAAGTGAGAACTCCTTCAAATCTCTCATATGTACATTGTCTTATCATACTGTATTCCTAACTTCCTTATTATTATATATTCTTCAACAATTGTATTCTAGACAAGATAATTATTTCATAGTACTCCCAGTACTGGACTGTGTCCAGTTTCAGTAACTTAGCTCATTTTGCTGCCAAAGGAAATTTTCTCTTGTTGAGTATGCACACTCAGTCTTTTTTCATTTAGTGCAGGTCTAACTAACACTAATTGAAATCCAGCCAACGACTAAACTTTAAATTTGTGATATAGTTTCAAGTTAATAAGAAAAACGAGAATTTAGATTTATTTTTAATTAATGCTTCTTTTAATATTATTTTTCTCATTTTCGTATTGTGTTTTATCTGATTTTACTTATCTTATAAAATAGAACTAATCATAAAGTCTATTCAAGTCTTTCATTGATTTCTCAGCCTCCCTGATATTTGCTGACAAAGCCATTCAGGTAAGCACACATAGTCCAGGAGGTTCCTACAGACTGTTGATGACAACTTCCTGTCACAGGTGATTGAGGAACCAGCTAGTAAGGGCATGCTACTGGAGCTTGTGCTGACAAATGAGGGTCTGCTTGTGGATGTAAAGCTTGGAGGCAATCTTGGATGCATTGACCATGAGATAGTGGAGTTCAAGATCCTGTGTGGAAGAAGCAGGACACAAAGCAGGAACTGTGACCCTGGATTTCAGACGAGCTGACTTTGACCTCTTTAAAGATCTGCTTAGAGGAATCTCATGGGATAAGATCCTAGATGGTATAAGTACCCAAGAGAGCTGGTTGTTCGTCACTTCCTCCAAGCCCAGGAACAGTGTGTCCCTATATGTAGAAAAACAGGAAAACAAGGCAGGAGGCCTCCATGGATGAGCAAGATTTTGCTGCGACAACTCAGGCAGAAAGCAGCCATCTATGAGAAGTGGAAACAGAGTCTGATTTCTTGGGAAGAGTACAGGAACTTTTCCAGAGAATGCAGGGGTGCAACCAGGAAGGCTAAACCCCTTTTAGAATTAAATGTGGCTGGGAAAGTAAACAAAAATAAGAAGGGGTTTTTCAGGTACATTGACAGCAAAAGGAAGATTGGAAGGAATGTAGGCCCGCTACTGAACGCAGAGGTTGCTCTGGTGAGAGAGGATGCAGAGAAGACTGAACAACTGCGTTGATCTTTACAGCCAAGGCTGGCCCTAGGGAAGCACAGTCCAGCAAGGACAGTTGGATGATCTGGACAACAGAGGACTTGCCCTGGGTGGATGAGGAAAAGGTTAAAGACTTGATGGTTCTGGGGCCAGTCTTGTTCAACATCATCAACGAAACTAGATGAGGGGACAGAGTGTACCCTCACCAAGTTCACTGATGACACCAAACTGGAAGGACTCGTTGATTTCCCAGAAGGCTGTGCTGCCATTCAGTGGGATCTTGACCAGTTTGAGAGTTGGACAGAGAGGAACCTCATGAAGTTCAACAAGGACAAGTGCAGAGTCCTGCATCTGGGAAGGAACAATCCCATGCACTAGTACAGGCTGGGGGTTGACCTGCTGGAGGTCAGCTCTGCAGAGAAAGACCTGGGAGTCCTGGCTGATAATAAACTAACCATGAGGCAGCAATGTGCCCTTGTGGCCAAGAAGGCCAATGGCATCCTGGGATGCATCAAGAAGAGTGTGGCCAGCAGGCTGAGAGGTTCTTCTCCCCGTCTCCTCTGCCCTGGTGAGACCTCATCTGGAGTCCTGTGTTCAGTTCTGGGCTTCTCAACTCAAGAGGGACAGGGAATTTCTGGAGAGAGTCCATTGCAGTGCAGGGAGGTTGTGGAGTCTCCTTCCTTGAAGGTCTTCAAGACCTACCTGGACATGTTCCTCTGCGACCTGATCTAGGTGGACTTGCTTCTTCAGTGGGGTTGGACTAGGTGATGTATAAAGATTCCTTCCAACCCCTATTTTACTGTAAGGGTGACGGAACAGTGGCACAGTCTGCCCAGAGGGGTTGTGGAGTCTCCTGCCTTGGAGACCTTTAAGATCAGCCTTGACATGTTCCTATGTGACGTGATCTAGGTGAATCTGCTTCTGCAGGACTAGATGATCTCTAAAGATCCTTTCCAACCCCTACCATTCTATGATTCTATGATTAATGCTTTTTTATAAAATGTGCTGTTTGTACCATGCTTTCCTAAATACACATCAGAACACAATAAAATTATTTCCTCCTCTGTTTTTTATACAAAATGATTGACAATATACCTCAAATGGGGTTTTACCTTGTATTTATTTATCGCAACAGTTTCACATGCTAGAGATATATTTGGTTTTTAGTCTGTTGAAAAGACAGTTCCTCTATTTTGAGACACATCTGCTTAGCTAGATCAATTTTATTTTTATATGCCTTGGCTTAGCATAGGATTTCACACGTAATTTTAATGAAGTGAATTGTATCTCTTGCTATTTGACCATTTTTTATTATGCTTGCATCTCCTCATAGATTGATATTATCTATAAATATTTTCTAACATGAAAGCTGTTTGTTAAAAGTACTGAGTAAATTGAAGACTAAATCTTACAGGATAACTAATTGGGAGTAACAGCATTAGGAATAAAATGAGACTTGTACTATGCCATTCATGACAATGAAGTAAGAAAATGAGTAAGGAAAGTTTCAATTGGAAAGACTCAAGGAAATGAACAATTTACCTGGATTTTTACATCCATAAACAGATTTCAGTATGTCTCTGTTCTTAATTCCCTGACAATTTTACGTAAGAGAGGTTAAGAAAAATTGTGCATCAGAAGATTGTAGAGGCTCAAATATAAAAAGTCACAAAGTCAACAAATGCAGCCCTAGTAATATCAGCTGTATAAAGACAAATTGGGAAGGAACTTGTCCCTGCTTGGAAAGGGAAGTATTTGAAGTCATAAAAAGCTTAATGGGTTAGAAACAATGTATAGTTTTACGTTTAAAAGGAACATAACAAGCTATTCTCAAAAGAACAGCAGTGTTTATTTAATGACAATTCCATTGATCTGAATTCAATTACAGAGTGCATTACTCACTTTTAAAGGACAGCATAAGAGTATAGATTTTACAACAGTAATTTAATTTACCAAATGATGCCAATTCCCTAAGTGGAATACATAAAGATGAACCATTCCCTTTGTTGGCTCTATTTACAGCATGAAGACATGGTGCTGTTACCTCTCTGAGCTATGCAACAAAACTACAGTCAAGACAAAGTGTGTACATCACTATATAACTCTTCATCTTAGGGAAGGTTTTTACATTTATTGTGATCCTTTTACCATGCTCAGGAATGTATTTTCTTCTTTAATGGTAACATTAAAACTGCAATTGTAACAAAATTGAATAAATCAATGCAAAAATTATGTCAGAGTAGGAAAAAAAATATTTTCAACTTAGAATCAAATTCCTTATACAGTCTGCTTATACAGTCTGCTTATACAGAACTCTACACTTCTGACAGTTTCTCCTGAATGCAATTGCTTGACTGAAAAAACAGAACAGCTTCCCCTGGAGAAGAATACTAGTACTTGCTGTATTTTCCACAAATAACAGAATTTTTTGTGACAGAATGACTTGTTTAGAATTAGCAATTAATGTATTTTGGTTTTTTTTCAAGAAATAATTTAGAAAGTATTATGTATTGAAATATATTTGTGTTTGGAAAGGTGACTATTGCTAAGTAGGCAACTGTTTCATTGAATAGCTTTATTCTTATGCAGTCAGTCTCAGGTCAAGGCATAAGAAAGGGACTGTAGCAAATATTATAAATATTTTTGCCAGTAGTATATCTAGACCAAAATCTGTCAGAAGCTATTATGTTACATGCTGAATGAATACAGAACTAAAAAATAGACCTTTTCAGAGAGATTTATTAAAAAGAGTAAAAAAAAAAAAAAAGAAATTTAAACAGATATTTTTCCAAGAATTTAATTTGGCAACAGTAATATTATTCCTCATATACTATCTGACTATTCCAACAAAGGCCAAGACAGACAAATCACAAGCCATTATTATATACCAACAGCTGAATCATTCCCTTTCATGGAAATAGTAATAATAATAAGCTAACTATACAAGCACTTTAAAATATTTCTGTTGTATTTGAGACAGTAGGAAAAATTCTCTTCTACTCATTAGTCTCAAAAATAGGAAAAAATTTCTCTATGCTCTTTCAAAAGAACTTCAGCAAAATGACTGTATTTATATCTCATTCTAAATGTTAAGTCTCACTTCCATAGGCCAGGTCTACTCCTTATGCATGACATTCTCTCTTACATTCCTGGTCATTAAAAAACCCTTTCAAAATTTTAAGTAATACTACAAGAAGAAAGAATTATGATGCAAAATTGTCACTCTATCCAGAGAAAAAGCTATTATGTACTTACCAACTTTTTTTTACAAAGGAAGAAGATAGAGCAGAGACATTTAATGCCTTCTTTGCCTCTGTCTTCAAAGTCAAAGTTGTGCTCTGAGATCCCTGGAGTCCTGGCTTGTAGGATTGTGACTGGGAGAGTGATACCCTCCCAATTGACTTTGAACTTGTACTGGATTTGCTGCTGTAACCACATGCATATGAGTCTATAGAGCCTGAAGGGATTCATTAAGGGGAAGTGGGAAAGTTAGCTGATATTACTGTGAGACTTGTTTCAGTTATTTAGCAATGGTCTTGGGAATCTGGAGATATCCCAGTTGACTAGAAGCTAGCAAATATTATTCCAATTTTAAGAAGGGCAAGAAGGAAGACCCTGGTAATTATAGGCCTGTCAGTCTCACTTCAGTGCCTGGTAAAATTATGTAGATTACTCTCTGGGCCCTATCAAAAAAACACTTGAAAGACAATGCATAATTGGTCAAAGTTTATAAAGAGGAAGTCATACCTCACTATTGGTATCCTTCTATGACAAGGTAACCTATCTAGTGGACAAGAGCAGCAGTTGAGAGGGTGAGGGGTGAAGGACTGAGAGAATTTACCAAAGCGTTTCATAAAGAATCTTAGAGTATCGTTCTGGACAAAATGTGCATGATATAGCTAGACAAGTAAACAATACGATGGGTGAACAATTGGCTCAAAAGTTGACCTCAAATTTTTATAGTAAATAAAATAATATCTGTCTGATGGTTGTCACTAGTGGTATCCCAAAGGTTTCAGTTTCAGGGACAATTTTCATTACTGTTTTTATCAATGTCCTAGACACAAGAGTTGAATGCAAGTGGAGTAAGTTTGTCAATAATACTAAATTAGGAAGGACCCATTGAATTCAAATAAGTTAGAGAGGCCTTAGAGAGAGATCTTGACAAATCAACGCACTGGGAAATCACCAACTGTATGAAGTTTAACAAGAGGAAATGCCAGATTCTGCACCTCAGTTGGTGTAATCCTGGATGTACGAACAGATTGAGGGAAATGAGGCTGGAATACAGTCCCTTCAGAAAGGAATCTGAGGGGTTTAGTTGATGGTAAGCTCAATATGAGTCAATAATGTGCCCTGACAGTCAAAAGCCTGGCAGTCAATCTTATCCAGGAGTGCATTAAGCACAAGATAGCTAACCAGTGGAAAAAAGTGATTCCCCACTATCCTCAGCATTGTGGCAGCCACACCTTGAGTGCTGTGTATAGCTTGTGGCTCCACAAGATCTAGAAATATTAGAATTTGACCAAAAGAGGACAGGAAAAAGGGTAAAAGGACTAGAAGGCTTGACTTATGAGGAGCAGCTGAGGATAGTAGGTTTGTTCAACTTAGAGAAGAAGAAACTAAGGGGAGACATTACTGTCTACAACTTAATCACAAAGTGAAGGCAAGTAGGAGATGTTGATCACTTCTCCCTGATGTCCAGTGAGAGGATGAGAACACAGCCCCACACTTGTTAGTGCTCCAGAAGCATTTGGATAATGTTCTCATATAGAAGATTTAACTTTTAAGTTGCTCTATATGAAGTTAGGAGTTAATGACCCTTGTGAGTCCCTTCCAACTGAAGATATCTTATGACTCTATGGAAAAAAAAATGATCTGAACTTATTTTCTGTAGAACCGCTCAGGATTGGATTCATCTACATACATTGGGCAGACAGAAGTCTGACCTAGATACTCTAGACCTTGTTTATAGTCAATATACATACATATATACATAAAAATTATTCATCAATATACATAGAAATTATTCACTTCATGTTGATACATCGAAGACTATGTGAAAAAGCATTGCTCTATAGCTGCTGGCTTTTCTCCTTTAACTGTAAAGGATTTCCAGAGAAGGTAGCTCAGATTCAGATATCAGACTTTTAAATAATCTGATTTATATGAAATGCCATCCTCTATGAATGAAATGCCCACTGAAACTGGTTTTGCAAGCACAAATATTCCAATCTAATTGAGCTGTAGACATCTGCTCAGAACTCTGATTACAAGTATGATAAAGAGAAGGAATTTAGACCTTTGGTAAACTGATGCAGCTGGAACACAAAAAGTTCTGTTTAAATATAAGAAAAAAACTTTGAAGATGACAGAGCACTGGCACAGGCTGCCCAGGGAGGTTGTGGAGTCTCCTTCCCTGGAAGTATTCGAGACCCTCCTGGACATGTTCCTGTGTGACCTTATATAGGTGAACCTGCTTCTGCAGAGGGTTGAACTAGATGTTCTCTAAAGGACCCTTCCAATTCCTACCATTCTATGATTTTACAAGTATATTATGTATGTCTAGATGCTTGTTGATTAGAGGCACACATTTTACAAAACCAGAAGTTAATGACTAAAACTTTATTCCTTGCTCTACTCATGTTTTTCTATATATTTTTGGAGGAAAAGAAAAAAACTGAAAACATGTAATGACTTCCATAATTTTTCTATTTCTTAACATTTGTTTTTGGTAATATGGCATTCATGACTTGGGATTAAGATCACTCTTCTGCCATTTTTGACCTAACTTCATCTTACCATTTCTTTGAAGATGTTCATATATTGAGACAATATTTTTCAGATACTATATTTTGTTTTTCTGCTGCTGCATGTTGAAAAGGACTCCCTCCTTATTTCTAAAAGTAACAGATATATATTAAATATGTATTTAAACAAGTTGTACCAGTTGACAGATGTTGGGAACCAACAAAATTCTATTGTCACACAAGAGACTTGTCACAGTAAGAATATTTTAAGTTCTACTAGTGTCACTATGAAAAATAGATCTAAAACATTATTTCCTCATGAGACATGACATCCAAATTCTGATGAGCTGTAACACATCCTATATGAGATGTAACACATTATGTTTGAAAACTGCTGCATTCTTTGAAAACTGCTGCTGCCTTGTCACTATAGGCACCAGCAATAAAACATTTGTTTTTCCAAAAAATCTGTTTAAAACGAGTGCCACAATTGCAGTGTATGCATTTTGAAGATGCACTAGGGACTGTTTTCCTTCTTGCCTTTTTCAGAGTTATGCAAAAGACTCCAAAGACTGTCTCTGCCCTGAAGATGTCATCTACTGTGGATCAGTTGGAAAGCATGTTCTTGCTGCATGTTAAAAGTTGAAAGGTAGGTAATATATTTGCTTCCAAAGTCATCAAAATGCAAAATGTTAGATATTGACTTCTACACAGTGATTTTATCAATCAAATTATTTCAGTCCTGAACTGGACATGCTATGAAGATTGGAACTGGCCCTCAAGTTCCAGTGATTTATTGAGAAATGAAGATTAGTAATATTTATATAACATCAACAAAACACATATCCTATAATATACATAAATTTTCAAGAGTTAGTTAAGCCTTGGAAACCAAAAAAACTTCTAGATTTAGGCATAAGATTTTTAATATTTATTTGTTCCCCTGGAAAAAAAAAATTAACAGAGCATTTCACAAACATTTTCAAGTTGTTCATCTAAATGCAGACTTAAAAAAATCTTACTTATAACTAGACATATTCACATTTAGTAACTTTCCAAAATGAGATCACATGTAAACTAAGAAAAACAAATGACAAACAAATAACCAAAGCCCTTCCTGAATAAAAAAGGAAAAAAAAACCCAGCAAATGTTTAGAGAAGATATATAATAAGGGTGGGTTTTTTTGTATAGCTAAATAGCTAGTAATGACTGTCATTTTTCCCATTCTTTCAATTGAATGAGTTATTTTTAATTTAAAGTTTTGTATTCCTTACATGAAAATTGAAAATCCTCAGTAAAAAGACAATAAATTTCCTGATTTTTGCTTGCCTTAAGGACGCAACTGTTCCTTTTCTGCTTACCATTTAGAACTGTTATTTCAGCTCTGGATGTAATTTTAAATACCACAATATTGAAGCGAGAACAACTTCCATCATTTTTTGGAGGTAACAGATGCAATCTCCTCAAAAAATGGCAGCTACTGCTTCTGTATACTTTATGTTTCATAAGCAAGCTCTGCTTCTCTGCTATACTGACAACCCTGCAGCTGCATCATCTGGACAGGTTGTATGTCACTGCACAGTTACAGATTAAAATAATTTTCACTATAAATACTAAAAGAAACAGATGTTCACTGTTAAATTTTATTTTATGCCCAAAGAGTCCTCTCTTGAGTAATTTCTTTTAAAACAGTACTAAAGCTTCTACAATTATATATATCAAGTCTTTTAACCATTTTTAGGACTTCTTGGTTTAATAAGTCTTAATCAGTAAATAAATGACAGGTCTAAATATTTAGAAGTATTTTCGATGAATGAAGTGCTAAAATATTCAGCCTTAATTTCTCTGGGTAGGGAATTCAAATGTGAAGTTCAGGACAAAAGCAGAAGTCTGTTTCCCTTTGCATCTGTCATGAGCTAGAGGGTTACCCAGACTGCAGATGTGTAAAGATCACAACCATGAGCTTGTAGGATTCTTTAATATAAAAGAGCATGAAGCTATATATGCTTTAAATTTATCTACTTTATTAGAGATTACCACAAGTATTGACACATAAATAAGCATATAAATTATCACAAAAATATCCACTAGCTGAAATATCTACGATTAATAAAGATAACATCAGCAACCAAATGTATAGCAACAACCAGTAACAGCAACAATTGATATACTATTAAAGGTTACTATAAATGTACTATTACTAAAGCAATTAAAAATAATACAACATTTCTGATACATCATTTATATGGATATATAATACCAGTATCAAGTGCGTTATATTTCAGAAGGGGACAAAACATCCCAGAAGTAAAGACAAATAGATTCTAGAGATTGACTCAACTGTTCTAGAGGTGCAAGGCTAAACTGAACTGACCGCAGGAGTGGTCCCAGACAAGAATCAGTAAAATAGCAGACTTCAGTCTCACTTCAAAGATGATTTGCTTCATGGAATCTGGGCTCAGCCAAGCATCCCTAGTGAGAGTCAAAGATCTCATAAACTATTCATGTTGAATTCAGCCTTATTAGAAAAGAAACAGCACATGCAGCCTGGAAGTTCTCAGAGAGAGAAACTTCATTTTAGATAATCATAAAATCATAGAATGGTAGGTATTGGAAGGGAACTTTAGAGATCATCTAGTCCAAACCCACTGCAGAAGCTATCAACCTAGATCAGGTTGCATAGGAACATGTCCAGGTGAGTCTTGAAGACCTCCAAGGAAGGAGACTCCATAGTCCGTCTGCACAGCCTGTGCCAGGGCTCCATCACTCTCACAGTAAAATAGTTTTTCCTTATATTTAGATGGTGCTTCTTGTGCTCCAGCTTTATCCAATTAAGCCTTGTCCTGTTGCTACATACCATATAAAAAAGGGATGCCCCAACCTCCTGACATCCATTATTTAGATATTTGTAAATATTAATAAGATCCCCCTCAGTCTTCTCTTTTCTATATTAAAAAGTCCCAGTTCCTGCAGTCTTTCCTCATATGAAAGATGTTCCAGTCCTCCTGATGATCCCTGTGCTGGATAAGTTACCATTACTGTTCAGTGAGTGCAGTGTTTCAGCACTTACTGATGATATCTCAGAATGTCTCCTATTTCTAGGTATCCAGTGGTATTTCAAAGATACAACCCATGCTATTGAAGGACGTTTCTTGTTCCAAGGCCTAGTTTTCAGGCTGAAAGACAATTTTACTCTTGATGTTTTTGAATAGAATTCTTTTCCTGTTCATTAATTTTTCCTTTTTAACCTGTATGCCTATTTACATCAGATTCTCTACCTATCAGCACTTAACTTCTGTGTTGGTTTTGACTGGGATAGACATAATTTTCCTCATAATAGCCGATACTGGAATGTGTTTTATATTTGTGCTGAAGTGTTGGTAACACAGAGATGTTTTCATTATTGCTGAACAGTGCTTGCACAGAGACAACACCTTTTCTGCTTCTCACTGCACCACAACAGTAGGTAGGCTTGGAGGGACACAAGAAGTTGGGACAGCTGACCCCAATTGACCAAAGGGATATCCCATACCATATGACACCATGCTCAGCATATAAAGCTGGAGGAAGAAGAGAGAAAGTATATTTGGAATGATGGCGATCTTCTTCCCAAGTAACTGCTGCATATGATTGAGCCCTGCTTTCCTTAACACCTGCCTACTGATGAGAAGCGGTGAATGATTCTCTTTTTTCACTTTGCTTGTCCAGATTTTTACTTTAGTTATTAATCTATCTTTATCTCAACATATAAGTTTCCCATTTTTACTATTCCAATTCTCTATACCATCCCACCAGGGTACAGTGAGTGAGTCACTGTGTGATGTTTAGTTGTTGGCTGGGGTTAAGCCGCACAACCTTGAATCTTTAAAGGTAGCTCTGTGTAAAAACTGACTTTTTCAACATTGCATAGAGATTGAAAGAGTAAGTGGAAGAGCAAATTAAGCAGCATGTCATTACTAATGTTTTCTATCCTAATAAAGACTATAGCTTTGTAAAGGTCTGATTATTTCTGTATTCTTCCACTTTATTAAACATTTTAAATGGTGCACCAGGGTGCTATTACAGAACCTTTGTTAAACTGTGGATGCTTTATATCTTTAATAAATCATGCTTCAGTTCAGTGTACATGTCTTAAAAGAAAACTATAATAAACCTTTTCTTATTTCAAAGATTAGAAGTAGAGCATTTCTAAACACTTGAGGAAGAAAATGTATAATCTAGTCAGTTTAAATTGATTTTTAACAGTTTTCCAAATGGCTTTTAATTCTATTTCACATGTAAAAGTTAAAAGAAATGTTAATTGTTTCAATGACTCTCAACAGTATAAATACGTGTGCATATGCTAATCAAAGTGGAATATTAGACAAAATGTGTGTTGTGTTGTTATGTTGGAATATTTTATTATTGCTAAATGGAAGTTAAAATCTGAATTTGCATATGAGGGGTAATTTATTTGAAAAGAAAACAGGTAATGTATTTTTAAGTTCTAATAATGATGTTCACTTGATCAAGGGTTAAACAGTGATTTATTAAAATTTAAAACAAATGCATGGATTTTTCTTTCTAACAGTCTCTAGTTCTAAAATCAGCATTTGATGTTCTCCCCTTGTTCACAGACTATATCATCTCATTTTGAAAAACTATCGGGTTCATCAGGCAGTGTACACCCTTGCTGACTCCTCCCAAACTCTTTCTTTCCTTCATGTGCTTAGACTTACTTTCAGGAAAAATTACTCTAAAATCTTCCTAGGACTGAGGGTATGCTTACTGTCTTATAGTTCCCCGGATCCTCCTTGTGTTTTTTGAAGATGAGGGTGACATTTGCCTGATTTTACCCCTGGCTTCACTATTTCCCCAAAGATCTTTATTTATGGAATGTACTTAGACAATTTACGAAATAAATATAAAGTGCATGTTGCCTGAAATCAGTAGTGATCTCTTTAAGGCCTTATTTATGCAGAGATTTGAAGTTATTTCAATCTGTCCTATAACTATGTGCTTAGAAACCCCTATTATGGTAATTAAAATCTATCCAATCTCAAAACAAAAATTACTGTGCTTGATTAGAAATAATTTTGCACTCTGATATCTTGGATTTCAGTCATATCAACTCACTATGTTGATAGTCATAGCTGTTCATCAATTACATTTAAGAAAACACTCTTGATAAGAAAAACAAGATACATTTAAACATATTCATCAGGAGAAAAAATCAGAAAGATTAAAAAATGTAAATGTCGTGGACAGATTGTTATTAAGCATAAGATTATAGCATAGGAGGATGAGAAAAAAAACCCTGAAACCTGATGTTATTTATTTGTTTTACTATAATACTGTTGATTGCATTGCTCTTGGTTTTCCTTTCCAGGATAGAAAATTAAGCAGCATATTATTTAAATGTGACGAAATCTCAATCAAGGTTTCAATATTTTGTGAATAAATAAGAATTCTCTGATATCTTTAAAAACTCCTTCACTCACTTTTCTAGTGGTCATTAGTATACCTTGTTTCTCTGATGCTCAGAATGAGAAAGAATGTACTGAGAGCATAACTGTATTATGTCTTTTTGCATTAAGAAACCCAGACACAACTTTAATCATTTATTATCACATATGAAAGAAAAATGACAAAACCACAGCAGATGGTCCTCTAATAGCCAACCAAATGAAAAACCACAGAGAAATACGTCTATTTTTTCCCCAAGCATTTTTGGTTTAGTTTCCTCTTTCACATGTGTTGAAACACTGTCATATAACTAACATTTGCTCTTGCAAAGTATGCAGTACAGTAAAGCATCTACTCACAAATTAATTCTCAAATTTCACAGTGAGCATTTACATGCCAAAAAATGTCAAATATGTGTTTTAGAAGACAATGGTTATTAGAGATTTATCACCTTTATTATGATATAGATCAGAGACAAATTTGACTCACATGAGGAAATGTGTATTGTTTTAGGATATCCGTCTGAGTGACAAATGTAGAACACTTAGGTAAACAAATTTAGATAATGAAGTGTAACCACTGCTATTCTATGATTTTATGATGGCACATTCCAGATGAGAATTAAATTGTTTTCATACAGTAATGTTAAGTTATGGGGCTTGGTTGGTTTTTTTCCCCAAATCAAAAGTCTCTTATAATTTAAAAATGCTCAGCTAAAGATTATTTTTAGACCGTAATATTTTATTTCATTTTGCTGCATAAAAAAGCAACAATTGGATACATGAAAGTTTTGTCCATCTTTTTCTGATATTAAGTTCAAAGTAATTATTTTCTTTTCCAACAATTCTGTTATTTTCAGTGAGTTACTGCAAGTATATGTATGTATACCAGACCATCACCTGTGATAGATACATTTTAATACCATAGAAATCTTTGATAAGCTTCTATACTACTTATTCTGATCCACTTTTGGGAATTCTAGAACTATCCTGGTGTTACTCCCTACAAAACTTAGAAGACAATATACAAAGACAAGAACTTAAAATAGCATTATATATCCTATTTAGCTATCATGCAATAATGGAATTGAATAAATCAGAAAAAAATCAAAGAAATATACTGTCCACCCACTCAATTGTGATATGCAAGTATTAGAATCAAGACTTTTTCAAAGCATGATCAAAAAGTCTGAAGCACTTGCAATCAACTCTCATGAAACATCCAAAAACCTTGGCTGCAATTTCCAATCTATTGCCAAAGGTGACAGGCATAGAGCAGGTAATGAACTATTCCTAGTGAAGTAACAGATAGAAGAGACCTTCAACATTTCTGACACCAGTTCAGAGTTTGTTAGCTTACACATTTTTTACTAGATGTCAGGTTTTCACAGGATGTCAGAGTGGATTTTTGAGCCTCACTACTTCTGAAATAGATTATAGCAGATGAACAGTACCTTTGAGTATAAATACTAAGTTTAACATTATCAGTAAAAGAACCACTTACCCATATTAAAGTCCGAAGCTTCAAACTAGCATAGCATTTCTCCAGTTTTCTGAGCCTCAAGTCCCAGAAAGTCACGGATCAGATATTGCAGGTGTGACAGATCCTTTTTTTTTTTTCTGTCTGAGAAAACATACAGTAATGGTGCACTGAAATCCACTCACCGTATATCTACCTGATCCACTTCCCTGTCATTTGAACTGGGTTGAGAAAGTACAGACATTCAAAAAACAAGAGATTTTGAGACAAACTTCTTCCCTTCCAGTTCTGAGGCCCTCAGTTCAAGGACAGGAAGCTACTGGAAAGAGTTCACTACTGGAAAGATGATGGAGTGGAATATCTCCTTGGTGATGAAAGGCTGAGGGAGCTGGGGCTCTTGAACATGGAGGAAACTGAGGGGTGACCTCATTAATATTTACAAATATGTAAAGGGTGGAGCCAGGCTCTTCTCTGTGATGTCCAATGATAGGACAAAGGGCAATAAGCTGAAACATAACAGGTTCTGAAGAAATACAAGGAAGAATTTCTTCACTGTGATGATGATGGGGCACTGGAGCAGGCTGCCCAGATAGGTTGTTGAGTCTTCTTCTCTGGGGATATTCAAACCCCACCTGGATGAGTTCCTATGTGACCTAATCTAGGTGGCATGCTCTGGCAGGGAGGTTGGACCAGATCATCTCTCAGGGTCCCTTCAAATCCTTAAGATCCTGTGATTGTGATTCTGTGTGATTTGCTGCTGTCTGATACATTAACTCATTAACTATATGCTCATTAACTACTAGCCTGGGAACAAAATATGGAACAAATTTATTCAAGAAATATGATATTTTACTTTCTTAGTCAATCTGGATTACAGTTCTGGTCACCAGAGTTCACATTTCTAATTGAATATTAAAAAAATGCTGATATGGTTGCAGGAAAAATATTGATACTAGCTATGGGTTGGGGAAGATTTATCTACAAAACTTCCTCTTCCTCTACATAACTCTGTTATTAAAAAGTGTATTTGTAGACTACTTAAACATCAGAAAATGTTGATAAAATTCACTTTAACTATACTTCCTTCCCTTCCCAACTCTATCTCCACTGTTCTTCCTGTTATCTCTGTCTTTATGCATCTTTACTATAGAAATGAAAATACTATGATGTCTTTTGACAGAAAAGATGGTTTGTATTGACATTTATAAAACTGTAATTGTTTTTAATAATTCCTCAAAACACAAGGAGAGATAAATCTGTGTTTGGTCCTAAAAGATTGCCTTAAAATGTATTTACAGGTCACAAAATGTAAGAAATACAAAATGGTAAAGGTAATCTTGCTAGCTTTACGGACTTAAGAGATCAAACCAGTTCCACCAAAATCATAACTTCAACCTGTAGAAATAATAAATATGTGTATTATGTATATATACATGAAAGTAAGTGAAGAAGAGAAAGAAACTTTAGAGTTGAAAATATGCATTTTCAAAAGTATTCATTTTCTTTATAAAAGAAAAAAAAATGAAAATCAACAGACTAAAATTATACTTAATGAAAGTCTTGGGTTTTCCCATGTCATAGTAATAACTTCACCAGCTCTTCGAAGAATGTTCAATTTATTTTCCTGGGAATCACTGAAAATTCCTGTTATTTTCTTCTACTCCACCAGATAGACCTATAACATCAGTTTTGAGGACTAATTGCAGTTTTGAAAAATAAAATATCTCTAAATGAAGAATGGATGATGACTTCCACTAAAATTCATTGTATAGTTTACTTCCAAATGTTTACTACCAAATAGGCAAACAAAGAGAATATCATAAAATTATTCTAGAAATGAGTGCTTGACCTCCTGTTATCTCATCCTTACTTAATGTATTTTCAAAAGATTATTAAAATACATTTTGAAGATTAACATGGTATTTAAAGTAGTGAACTTTTAAAAACATTTTAAAGCATCTGTTTCCATGTCTGATATTTGAGGTCATTTCAATGCTTCAGTGATTCAGAGCTGTAATTATGTGACTTTAGTGAATAATATCCTGAGTTTCTATATGGCATTACACTAAAAGTTTGTTTTCTCAAGTAAATTAGTTTTATTGTGTAAGTCTTATGGTAATTGGTATACCTTGATGGACTGAACTGCACTATAAATATGCAGTGCAAGTTTCAATAAACTTTTAAATGTATTCACAAATGTTACTATTTTAATGTTGCCATTGAAATTATCACAGAAAATAATCTGTTAGTTAAGTTGTGCCTGCCTGAAGCAGCTTTACTTAATAGGCGAGAAGCCTTTTGTATTGTGGTGAGTTGATACCAGCTAGCAACTAAATACCCACCAGCTGCTTCCTCACATTCCCATTCTCCTAAATCTAGTAGGATGGGGGAGTCAACTAGAATAGCAAAAGAAATATATTGTGGATAGAGACAAAGAAGTTTAATAAATAAGCAGACATGGGGGGAAGTAATGAAAAGGCAGTCACTCATCACCTCCCACCAGCAATCTCTGAGAAACAACTATGTTAGAAAAGCTGTTTTCCTATTTTTACAGCTGAGAATACTGTTTTATGATATGGAATATCCTTTTGGACATCTCAGCTCAGCTATCACAGCTATCTCCTCCTAACTTCTTGCCCATCTATAGCCCACTATCTGCAGTGACAGATTGAGAAACAGACAGGGCCTCGGTTCTGTGAAAAATATGCAATAGTTACAGCATTGTTGTGTGATCAACATTAGTTTAATCACATATCTAAACTACAGTACTCTACTGGCTTCTATAAAGAAAACTGAGCCTATCCCAGATAGACTCAGTACATGTGTTTGAAGAAAATTCACTACAAAAAAATAGAAAATCTACATTATTAAATTATTTTCAGTAAAGTGGAGATATGAATGTCGTTTAAAAATCATCTAAGGATTTCAATATCACTCAAATATTTTGATCCAGAGCTACCTTAAAACCACTAATTTAACTCCTGCCTTAGATGTAGAGTACATCATGAGGAAAAAGGGTGTAATTAACTTTCCCTCCACTGTTATGATTTTCTAGTCACCAGATGACTCCTATGAGGTGTTCGCAAATAACATATTGTGGGGGTATTCCAAGCTGCTCTATATATGTTAACAACAGAGGCTTTCATGGTGAAACCCCAGGACCAGGTGATCATTTTTAAAGTCATCTTTACAACATGACTTCTTAGCTGTACCAAACACTCCTTTTTTGTACCTTCCCCAGAAAGATGATCCACATTGTACAGCATGTTATTTATGGATGTATTTTCATAATATTTAATATTTTTTATAATGAGATATTTATGCCAAGACTCAAAGATTATGTCTACTCAGAATCTTATACAAAGTTAATGGAATAATTAACTGGGAATCAGCTAATGTCATACCTAGAAAAAAATGCCAAACTAACAAACCCAAAACTAGGAGACTATCACTCTGATTACTTGATATGTTAATATGACTGTGTTGTCAACAAGTCTAGCCACATTACATTTTAATTGTGCATTTCTGCTTTTTCTGTTTTACATGAACACTCAGAGCACTCAGAACTGAAAACTATTGAACTATTGGCATAAAGTAATGCATGTTCAGGGAATAGAAACTCTCAAAGAGGATGGCCAGTCACCATCCAGTGGAAATTCAACTGTCTGCTGCAAGAGTTCTTGCAAAGGCATCTTCAGCTGTATTGTGAGAAACTCTTTAAACCGCTGTTCTACTCAATGCTTATAATCTCTGTGGCCTCAGGTCCCATGTGACCATCTCATCACATGCATCACTCCATACATAGTAATTGTCTGATACACCTTAGCTACACACAAGATCTCTTACATATCTAAGCTACTTACAAAAAAAACCCCCTATCTGACATGGTTGTTCCTGAAGAATTTTTTTCTACTAACTTTTATCAATATTATATCCATGTATACCTTGATCACTTCTGTAGTAAGTCTTTTGGACACGCCCACAAGGATATTAATCAAAACATTTAGGTATACAAGTTGCACTAGATGCAATAGAAATCACTTGTGGGAGTAAGGGAAGAAATTACAGAACTCTCCAGAATTCATATCTCTACAATTCTTTTCTACTGTTAATAGTTAAGGTCTACCTTGTTTCAAATTGGTCTGTTGTCTCATACTGGCCCATTACCTCATCTCTTCAAATTGGGTAAATTGGGCAGTTCCTGGATTACCCAAGGGATTAATGACTTAGGTATCTGTCAATAAACATATAAGCATAATCCAGATACTCAACTGCACCACAGCTATAGTTGAGGAGGAAACTTGATTATCAGATTTATAACTCACTTATAACTTAAGCTGTGTCATTCTCACCACATCTTTAATGACATGTCTAAGTGCATTTTGCTCTTTAGAACTTACTACAAGCATTCACTCTGCCCACCCTTTTTTCATCCTCTCCCATACTTACCATAGGACAAGTAAACATTGCAATTATCCTGCCTTTTAGATACTGAGCAATAAAGCTTTACTCCCTAAGAATTTATTGGTAGAGTCTTTATTGTAACTTTAAGTCCATGAGCTATCTCAATGACATCAATATTATTTTATAGAGTGCTAAGATGAAGCACATTTATAAATAGGTTTTACAACTATTACATATGATTACCGTTCATGGAATGATTCATGGGTTTTTTTGCATGTACAGAGAGATTAAAATGCAGTCTTTCTAAGAAAAGTACAACATTACAGTAATTATATTACTATTTCAGTTTGTAGTTTAAAGAACTCTGTAGAACAAAAGAGGAAAAAAACCTCCAGTATTTCGAACAGTGATGACTGTTCCCTCATCTTTCACAGTCTCCTTTCCTCTATACTAAATCCAGAAGAGAAACAGATACAATTCTCTTAGGAAAACCAACAGCAGAGAATCTTGAGTTCATGTCATAAGGTGCATCCTACTATCAGAGCACTCCATTTGGGCATTAGACTAAAAGAAAAGTCTTAAATTGGATATATATATAGTGGAAATGCACTTTCATGTGATAGACAAAGGTAATTTTAAGAGTCCTTTTTATTAGAAGGTAGGAGATAACTCTAGTGCTATAATTTTGACATATTTTTAAGCCAAATTAGCAACATCATCCCAAGAGTAATAAAGAAACAAGACTATCGATATCAGAGAATATTTTACATAAAAGACTGACAAAGATTAACCAGACAAGGGCCACTCTGCTAATGACAAAAATCTTCAAATATGAATGTTTATTATTGATTTTCAGTTTAATATTTACATATTGATAGTTATTTTAACTAGTTATAACTATTTTAAACTCCTTCAAATAAGAATTTGATTACCTGCTTTTGAGACTGCCTACTATAACACTTGCATTCATAACAGTTGAAAGTCTAACATTCCTTCTATTAAAGATTTTTAGAAATGATCTGTAACTCACTGAGGCAAAGATCTCTGCTGATGCTGCAGCTAAAATTCATGAAGCTGCAACAAAACTGTATGACCTCTCAAAGCAGTGAACCACGCTTACTGCAGCAACCATGCAGAACAGATTTTTTTTTCTTACTAGAGATAGTTTTATTTTACTAAATCTAGAGACTACACAGCCTCTGTGCTTTGCAGAAAGTGATTTTGAATATCCCTTTTTTGCTTTTTTACTGAGGGATCATGCTTATTGTGCTGCAATAGATAATGTTAAATGATACTAGTTTTTCTAACCTTCTCTAATTTTTTTCTGTGCAATATCAGAACATTTTGATGATCGTTTTCTTTTGGTCCTTTACCGCTTATTATCTCTTATATGACTTGAAGACGAAGCACAGCACTTCCTTTAGAGATAAAAGGCAAAAAATTTTTCTGTCACAGTTAGTGCTCAGACTGCAGGAGGTTGAATCTTCACTGTACCTATTAGATGTTGCAGAATGTTACCTTAAATGCAAAATGGGAATAGAAGCCCTTCAGGGCATGGATAGATATGTTTTGCTTTATGGTTGCCTGGGCATAAATGGCTACCAAAACCACAAGATCATGGAGAAATGAGCAACAAAGTTTTGATTCTTATAGTTTTGCCTTTAGGACAAAAAGACAACAGATTTAAGGAAACAGATTCTAAGTAAACTGATGATAAGATGGATACAAAATTCAAAGCACATCACTCATCAGACAATGTAGATGCTGAAAGTGATTATTAAAAACTAGTAGTTTCCCAGTGTGAGTATATTTTTTTAATAACGTAAAGAAAAAACATGAGGATAACATACAATAAGATTGCACTAGCAATATCTTAAAAAAATTGTGACATTTATTTTACTTAAAAATGTGTATCAAATAAAACAGATACTGTGAAACAAAAAATGTCATTACTGTTTTCAACAATCCATAGATCATTCTTTTTTCTTGTCTGTGATTCAAGAAAGGTGACAATTATATCTGTGTGACAGAAGAGTCAGTTTATTCCACAGCTGTGCTCAAATGGAGCCCCAGGTCCTGATCTTCTTTAACCTATTGCCCTTTGACTTCAACATTCTCCTTCTTGTACATATTTCTGAAAAGCAGAGAAAAATAATATTTCAAAAGATCTATGTGCTACCTGATGATAAGGTTTACAAGAGTAACAATAAATCATTTAATAATAATAATAATGAGTAAGAATAATAGTAATGATATCCTGCATTTCCATAGTACATTTTCACACCTAATAATTGAGAACCGTCATTTATACTTTACAAAGGAGGAACTAAGGGTTACTTGTTCAAAGTCAAATACATGAGGCACAATGTGCCTCAGGTGTATGGCATATGTAGCAGACCATATTGTTGTTAAACAGTAGGATTTCAAATGCACATTACACACAAAATGTGTTCAATCACTTTTATATATTCAGTACATGTAAAATATCCCTAAACAGACCATAAGTAAAGACAATGTTTATTTGAACATTAGATTTGCTTCTAGGTCAATAGTAAGAATCTTAAATAATAATATATGATACTAAATAAATTATAATGAACTATAATTAAATCAATATACTGGTCCGTTGACTGGCGATCTGAAAAAGTAAATTAAAAAAGAATCATTGTTCTTGAAACTATAGATTCTTTTCTTACCTTGTCTTAAGAGAAAGTGAGTCAAATTACTATTTATAGTTATTTAAATAAAGCTTAACTTCATTTAAATGCATAATTTGAAATTTGTTTAGAGAGTTTTCAGCAGGAAATCCTTTTGCCCAATTCAGTACAAACAGAAACAGAAAACACGCAGACAATCTTGTCTCTTTGTATCCATTCTTATATCTTAAACTACATTTTATCTTATTAACACAGCATCTTTGAAGATTGAAGGGTAGTATACACAGAATAAGACAAGTATTGCCTAGGTAGTGTTATCCTAGTTTGAGATTTAAAAAAAAAAAGATGAAATATGTATGTCAGAAGAGATTCAATAAAGTCTCAAAATCTGAAAATAGTATACGTTTATGAAAGAAAAAAATACAGATTAATTTAATTAATTTTTAACTATTCAAGCCTTCTTAGTGAAATGTGTATGTTCTAAGGTTTACAGTAGATAAATATTGAGGCTTTTTTTTTCTGTTCCACCTGAAAATCTATACCCTGTGTAACAATTCAGACATTTGAAGCAAAAATGTTTTTACACTCTTAAACAAGTTCTGTAAAAACTTTAACAGATAAAGATATTTCATCACTAACTCTAAACTATTTACTTTTGAGTGTAGTCCTAGCTAAGAGTATATATAGTAACAGCTAAAATATTTTTAGATTAAACCAAATGAAAAACATAAGTAAAAGAAATAAAGTGTTTATTTTTAGATTACCCCTATAAGAGCCTCTTGAGTACAGTTGTTAGAAATGTAGAAAATTGCCCATCCTTTCCATCTGCCAGTCTTCTTTTTCTGACCTTTGGTATTTTTTTATTGCTATGAATCAATTCTGAGTGCCCTCCAAGGAAGAACAATCATTACTGAAAAATCTGTAGCGAGTTTCATACTCATCTATCTCTCACAGCACAGTCTATTTCTGTCTCACAGACCACCTAAGTCAGAACCTTGATCTGACTCTGGTGAGTTATAGGAAATATTTGATAATAGTACCAGGAAGAAAGAAAGAAAAATGTCTATTCTATAGTGAATGGTCTTACATGATGGATTGCATGTTATCTTACATTTGAATTACAGCAGTAGTAAAGATCAAGAGTATAAAGAAACAGTATGGAAACATGAAATTGGAGAGATGATACAAAGAGTTGCTTGGTGTCTGTGACAGTGTTCTAAGAAACTCTTCTTTTATTCCATTCAAAAAATGTCTTAAGGAAGCAAATAATCTCCTGTATTTCTTCTCTGCTTAGTCAGAATATAGGCGATCAAACTCAGTCTCTGAAAAGTGTAGAAGTGAAACATAATACTCAGATAAAGCATGGAAGCTCAAAAAATGAAGATTTTTAACTGAAGATTATAAATTCAGCTTTAATCTGTCAGGGTCCCGGAGACACCACCAGACTTGGCTGTCTTTGCCCAGCCCCCCATGGCTTCCTCCACCCTGCCCACGGCCCAGGATCCTATTTCAACACCACAGGACCATCAGCCCTTGCCCCACTTATGACACAGCAGGGTTAGTCTCTAGCCTCCTCAGCCCTGCCCTGGTCAGCCATGGGCCCTACTGAGCCAGGCCCACCTCCAGTCCTATGTCCCAGCCCAGCCTCAGCCCATCCCCAGCCCATCCTCATCTCCAGGGAAGCGCCTTATTTCTGGGACTGGTTCCTCCCAGCTGATCTGCTCCTCTGGCATGATGTGACAGGCCCAGGCTGACAGGTCCTGCCCTAGTAGTCTACCTAAAGTACCCCTCATAAATCCACAGGGAACTGTCAGACTAGCTGAACTCAGAGATTAACTCTGGACTTGATAAGTTTAGTCCATACTAAAGTTTCTTCATTTGTACCTCTCATATAGGAACTGTTGGATATGATATACAGGTAAAGGAGAGAGAAGGAGATATTTATCATATTCTTAGGGAACTCGGGTTATAGCAAAATGAACCTTACTAGCCAAAACTACACAGTCTATACATGGATTACTTTAGAAGTGTCATATTAAATTAACTAATTGGAGTCTGACAAAGGGTTGACCATTCATTACAGGTCCTCTTGATGTGCTCAGTTCTATATGCACATAGGTATGATGAGTAGAAACATGAGAAAACTTCATCAGAAAATCTTATTTGGCACTTGAATTGTTTACTTACGTCGTTTACCCATCTTACCGGTTTTTGAACTTTTACTCACAATCTCAAACCTTATATTCTTCTCTGAATATGCAACTCCTCCAGCTTTGTATCAGTCTGTCAGAAACAAGAGAGTTGCCACAGGTATTGGACTTAGGATTCTGCTTTTTCACATCCCCGAAGTTGGAACCTGAACAGTGAGACCTGGGAAGTTTCTCTCATCTCGATGTGATGGCTGTGGCTGTTGCTGTTCCTGTTGGCAGGTCTGGGCACTAGCAAGACTGAACATGTATTCTAGAGGTGCAACTGGAGAGGTGAGTGTGTGCGTACACACATACACACTTCTCACCAGCGTGTCTGGACACAAAAACTAACAGATAGAAAAAAATGTCATGGCAACCACATAAACACCTACAACTCTCATATGCTTGAACACAGCCAGCCAGTGCTGTCATGTTCTCTGTTAACAAAGCTTTGAGTTTACTGGTGGAAAGATATATACACATCAAGGATTGAAACACCCTAGTGGAAAATACATTCCAGTCTCCTCTGCAGCAAGCATCCCTGACCTACAGACTTTCTGTGATCTATGTCCCCTTTTCCAGGTGCTAGCACCTAGGTACATACACATAGAGAATAGATAGTGAAATTGCACAGAATATAGTGAATAATATGACTTTAAAAGATATAACACACTGCAGTGATCAAGTACAGAGTTTAGTAAAACAAATGTGCCTGTCTTGAGCAGCTTGTTTACATATAATTAGTCCTTTCTATTCATCCTTTCTCTCAGCTTTTGATCTTTGTACTTCCTTTCTCCAGCCTTGTCTCTTCTCAAGAAACTCATCCCTAATTACTTTTTTTTTTTCCAATTTGTCCTAATTTAGCTAAATCCATATCCAAATTTTATACTTCTGATAGTCCTTCTTGCCTAAGCTTTACAGGAAATCTTCATTACATGCTAGCAGGCAGGATTCCAGCCAGTTTCAACATAGCTAAAAGAGGAAATGAAAGTACTTGTTGGGCTTTGAACATATTCTTGTCAGCTTCACTACTGAATCTTTGAACCTCTAAAATTCATCTAGCTTTCATCCAATTTTCCTTTGACCTTTCTGGAAAGACTATGTTTCATTCTACTTTGTTAAACTTCCCTTTACTAATTCAGAAGTTGTAACTTTTAGCAGGGAAATGTACAATAATATTGAAAGTGTACACATAAAGTTTCTGCCAGGTTCTCTGGAAATCTCATTTTTTTTGACAGTCTATATTTTCAATGCTTTCATCTGGTTGTAACTCAGCTATAAAGTTTGAGTCATTTCCAAGGTTCTTAGTGAGGACAGAGATCACATTCTGTTCTGCTTTTTGCAACTAATTTTAAAAGTATTTTAGGGCACCAGAGATGTTTATAGATGTTAGAGTAACTATAATATAAATCCTGTCACAAGTTGCTGAGACAATGGTTCTTACCAATATACCTGAGATTTCAGTTTTGAAAGCAAAAGGGAAACCTAGACTTGTCCATGGGAAAATGTTCCAGCCTTTAGAAAAATCTCTGCACTGCAGATATCTCAGTACTAGATATAAGCTCAAAACAGAAGAGGTTAATATCCACGTTGGAGTCTGAACTATACCAAATAGATTTTAATAGCCCTGGCCACCTTTGACTGAGTCCTCAGACATTCTCTGTACCCATGGCCAAGGACATCTATTTCAATCCAGGCCTGGTGAGACACATTGTAGGCGTGCCTATCTCAAACTGTGTCTCCTGGATAGACCCTTCCTATCTACACTGAAGTTAGCTTGTTTCCAGTCACTGATGCCTGGATAGACCCCTCAAATGGATTTCTCAGAACACCATTTCTTAGTCCCATGCTACTGGTGGGAAGTAATCCCAGCATTGACTCAGTGCTTGCTAAAAGTGACAAGGGCTGTTGGTAGGCCTCATTACTGGCCTTGGTACTGTCTGCCATGCTCAAGGCCTGCAAGACAGCATTCATCATAGTGACACAGCTTGGCTCAGCTGTGAGGGAGTCATCAACCCTGGCTATACCCTAGAAGTCAATTCAAGTCTCTGGGAATTGGTACAAGGCAATGTGGAGTCTTGTCCCCATGGCTTCCTCTAAGTAAACAGTTTGTCCCTGAGCTCTGATCTCAGAGCTAGCTTCAAGACTTTGCATTGTCTCTGTATCAACTCCAGGTTTCCTGTTCCATTCCCAGTACCATAGCCCAGCTGTGACACTCATCTGAAGAGTGTATTCATTACGTGATATGCAACTAGCCAATAATCATACACTCAGAAGAGACATTGCTTATTTATTTCTGATTCCTACAAGCTCAAGTGCTCAGTGGTAATGCCACAATCCAAGCACATTGACAGGGCTTTTCTTGCAACACGTATACACAAATTCATTAATATAACATGCATAAGTATTATTACTCTATTACACAAATGGCTAATATTTTACATATATGACATTGCTGTCATTCTAAAGGTCTACTGCACGTGTTCTAAGAGGGTCTTCATTGGTGTCTGGTTGTCATTCATAAGTGTTGTCCCCAAATGGAGCTCTAAAAGTTTATTCTCCTGTTAATTTTATCTGATTTTATCCAAACTCCTCCTCTAGTCTTCCATCATTATGTTGCACTTGTGAACAGTTGAATATGTAGCCTGGTAGCATTTACCTGGTTCCTGAAATGTAGAACATCCTAACCTATATTTAAAACAAAATTCCCTTTTATCTTTTACAGTTTGTGCAACAACACTATTGTCTTGCTGTGATCCTGTCCTGGATCTGAACTCCACTCTGAACTGTGTTCATTTTATACTTCCCAGTTCTGCCTCTGAATCCCCTGAACAAGACCATTGATGCCCCATAGCAATCAAATCACTATGCAGCATGTCCCTTCTGAGCCCAAATCTCTGTGTGATGGCAGGATAACACTTCCTTTGGGAAAGTGGAAGGGGGACTTCTGTAAGGTCCCTAAGGGCACTAAAAACAGTCACTGCCCCTGCTCAGACTCCATTGAGGTCTCCTCCAATGATCCTATTTCAGCTGAGGATTGGTCAATGAGTCGTGACCTGACCAATGTTGTGTGTTTTTTTCCAGCCCTGTCACATGGATTGACCATTTGGAATCCCATTGTAGTTCAATCTTTGACTCTGTCTCTGGGTTAGCATCCCACATGGTAGATCAACAGATTTATCACCCTGTCCTGTAGACAGCTGGTTTCTTACATGGATAGCTTGGACATAGGTTATAGCTTGTCTTCAGCCCTGTCTCCCGAATAGATTATGAATCTATGTCATATCTTGTCTCTAGACCTTTCTTTGGTGCCATCTCCTGCTGCACTTGGCTGCACATTCTAGATGTACCAAGATCTGGACCTGATCTTCTGGTGGCATACTGTCTATGGGATTGTTTAGTTTTGGAGTTAAAGCAAGTTGCTTTATGTTAACAAACAATGTTGTGGCTAATGAAGACTACATAGGAAATTGCCTGGTATGCAGATATTTATGGCATCTGAGTTGAAATCTCTAACCTGTTGTCACTTCTCTTCAATAGCTAATTTAAGTAGGAGACACTAAAGGTAAAAATTTGTTTTTATTAAAAACAAACAAACAAACAAAACCAAAACCAAAAATACCCAAAACACATTCCCCAAAAAATTGCATGAAAAAATCCTGAAATTTCACACAAAATGAAACATAAAATATTGATTCAATGGTTTGTTCCCTTGTTGAACACTGGTAACATATTTTAATGGTCTTTTTTAAGTACTTCCCATCAACTTACATAAAAAATTCCATAAACATTGTAACTATGTGACCTGATCTGAACCTGTTTCTGCATGGGGGTTGGACTAGATGATCTCAAAAGGTCCCTTCCAACCCTACCATTCTATGATTCTATGATTCCACAAACTATACTCAAAGGCAGTAAGAATCATCCTCCTTGTTCACCACCACCTCCTCCCAAAGGAAAGAAGATTCATAGGTGGAAGATGTCACTCGTGACTTGTCCAGAAAAGAAGTCTGGCTATTTCTGAAGTCAGTCAAATATGAAGTCAGGATTTTTTTGTTCATTTTTACCAGATCTCTGTCATGAATCATGGAATTCATGTGTTCCTTGTTATTGGAGCAATTTACTGAGAATTACTTTGAAATTAGAGGTAATTGTAACATCAGAATTTTAGTTTCTACAAGTAATATAACTGAGACCTTTTGCACTTCATGTACATGTTTTCCTACATGAAAGAAAAAAGTCTAAAAACATCAGTAAATTAAAAACCTCCCATATTTGATCCTCTTGTTTATTGTGCATGATAGCACATAATCTTTCATTATTTAATTCATAATTAATTTCTTTGTATATCCATATGTAGGCTGTGTAGAACTTGAAAGCATATGCTACAGGAAGCATTTACTATAGCTGTAATATGAACATATACAAGACTTTTCCTGTTCTTAGTGGCATGATGTTCATGTTCTAATGAGATACTTGCTTATCTTTCATAGGTGAACTTTTCTGCCACTCTGATTCTTTATCAGAAGAAATATAATTGGCTATTCAGACTTGCTAAAAGTAGGTGAAACACCACAGGCTTCAATTATTTTATCATACAAACTCAGATACAGATGGAGCTATAGGAAATGAAAGACAGATGAGCAATATTATCTATATTGCAACCTTTTTGTTCAGTTTTCAGTCTGACCACCGCTTACACACTGCAGTCAATAGAAAGATTAGTTCTAAAGCACAGTGTCATTTGTTGAAGGTTATGATCATATTCTTTATAAGAAATATCTAGGAAAAAAAATGATTGCTTCTGAGTTGATTTGAAGTTCTTTGACTATATTTAAGGGTACCTACCTACCATCTAAATGAGCTCCTATAATGTAAGATTTAAAGTTATTGTACTCTAAAATAGGACACACATTGTTACCACACACAAGGTATTTGATGAAAATCATAATCTCTGCAATTCCCACTCTAAACTACTGAAAGCCATTGTTAGTCATGCAAGTGCATTTGATTTTTAAGTCTCATGCTGCAGTTGCGACTTCAAGAAATCCCAAGAACTTCATTACATTTTTTTTCTTTTGAAACAAGATTGACATATTTAATTGAAAATGGAGGCAGTCTATAATGAAGACAATATAGAAGATCATTAGTTTTGGGGTTTTTTTAAAATTCAATTTGATTGTAAAGGAAGCAGTTGACTTGCATTTTATTTGGCACTGAGGACTAAACAATTCAATTGTGTTTTCTGAGGAAAACTGGACATAGATAAAGTCCTTCTGGTTAAAGATTAGTTCTGAAAGAAATAAAACTATGTTCATATGATGGCAAAGATATTTAAAGAAATAATTGTTCAGATGCTCTCTCTCCAAAGAAGCTGTAGTGCTTGCAAATCTAGTAATTGTTTAGATGATCAATTGTTGAGTACTGTTTATTTCAATGATAAAGTAATGACACAAGATTCATGTTCTGAGGAATGCACAATATTAAGAAAATATGCACAAATACACAATGGGAAATAGAATGAAATAGGATATAAAAAGTAAACCAAATCAACTAGTAGCTCAATCATATG
Organism: Colius striatus; assembly: GCF_028858725.1. Classification (NCBI taxonomy): domain Eukaryota; kingdom Metazoa; phylum Chordata; class Aves; order Coliiformes; family Coliidae; genus Colius; species Colius striatus. The sequence continues at coordinate 47,205,509 of NC_084759.1, read as the reverse complement.
ACCCAAATGGTCATCAATATATGATTCTACAATTTGGATCTTCTAAAAGAAAGAAACATTAGAGAGTTAAATCCATATAAAATGACATTATTTTATGTGCAATGACCTAAATCCATGTCAAGTCTTTCTGCTGTTTTTCGTTGTCTTGATGACTTTTACAACTTTCTCCTTCAGAAACACTTGAAATTTGCAGCAGATAAAACTTTATTATCATTCTCAGCTGAGATCCAATCATATTTTTTTCAGTTTAGAAAAGACCTTAAAGCATTTGAAAGAGGGTTCTTTACACAAAATAATAATAGAAAATAGAATTTAGAATAGTTCCTGGATGGTGGGTAGTTCAAACTCTTGTACCAAGACAAGATGAACTACTCATCCTTGTTTCTTAAGGACTCTGTTCAATAAAAAATATAATAACATAAAAACTGCTACAGTATTAAACCATTTTGAAAATATTCATAGTTTTTCCTCTCTGTACAAAACAGTGACCTTGAACCAGATTAGCTGGTTCCACTCCTGTACTCTGCTTTGCTACATAGCTCAAGGTTGATGCTCTGATGGTGATCTAATTGAGCTGGTGACAAAAAAAGTAACTGCCTACTATATATCAATACCAGCTACTACTGTCATCTGTTCCAAAACACAATGTAAACCAAATGATAGGGTTCAGGATTAGTTTTCATTTTACTGAATGCAGAAAGTGTAGAGGGAATTTTCTATTCCCTGTCCATCAAAGTTAGAATATATAGCCTAGTACCTCAGCAGACAGATATGTAATCACTACTTCATTTCTGCATTAATTAATAACTTTGTTGCAAAATATTCTTCACAATATCAGTAGATGGACAAATATCTGCCTTCCAAAGCATTGAAATATACAATATACACTAGTAATTAAAGTTTCATATTACTCAAACATACCAAAAATACTCTTTAAAACACTAACATTTCATAAATGAGATGATCAAGTCAAGGAGAGTTTGAATATCTTTAAAGTTTAGCCTCAGTCAAATCTAAATATCTCTCTCTGATATGACATAAGGATTATTGTTTCCTTCCTTATAAAGCAAAGAAGTAGAAAGATTATGATAGTAAAATGTTGTGACAATTTTTATACAAATAGAATCAGACACAGGATACTTTCTAGATAATATTTCCTGAATGAATCAATAACTCTTCAAATACCTTTTGAAATATTTGTATAATCTAACATCGTGTATTTAACTCTAGTAACAGATTCATTAAAGACAAAAGCCCAGCTCAGACTTTCATAATTCTCACAGAAATACCTAAAATTATGATCCATTGGCATGTTTTTGGCATGTTCTTTGAGCAAGAAGTTGACTAATTGAGTCCAAATGCTTGTTTCAACCTAAATTCTTTTGATTTCATCTTTTGAAATCTAGGGCTATAATGTAAGCACAATGAAGTAGCATGGAATTTATAAAGCATTTCTCCAAACTTGTAGGTGATTTCTTATCATCACTTATATTTGTGAATGCAAGGTGAAAGAATGAAAATATAACTTCAGGTTTTCCTGAAAAATGTATTTTGTTTCTACATTGATAAAACACTGTATAACCATCATCTGGTGTCTTCTAAGCTACATATATGGTTTTATTTTTCAAGGACTTTCACAAGAGAGTTATATTTATTGTTCATATAATTACTTGTCATGTTGAAAGAGTGAAGTTGGATGAACATACACTTTCCTGAGTGAAAAATTATTGGAATGGTCGAGTCTAAAAAGTTACAATCAAGGGAGTTAAAGCCAGTTGGTGGCCATTCACCAGTGGTGTCCCCCAGGGCTCAGTACTGGGGCCACTGTTGTTTAATATCTTTATTAAACATCTGGATGAGAGCATAAAGTACACCCTCATGAAGTTTGCAGATGACACCAAGCTGAGTGGTAGACTGAATAGCTGGGCCAAGGCCAATGCCATGAGTTTCAATAAGGCCAAGCGCTGGGTCATGCATTTGGGCCACAATGACCCCAAGCAGTGCTACAGGCTTGGGGAGGAGTGGCTGGAAAGCTGCCAGGCAGAGAGGGACCTGGGAGTGTTGGTTGGCAGCTGCCTGAGCATGAGCTAGCAATGTGTCCAGGTGGCCAAGAAGGCCAATGACATCCTGGCCTGGATCAGGAATAGTATTGTCAACAGAAGGAAGGTGATCATTCCCCTGTACTCGGCTTTGATGAGGCCGCACCTCAAATACTATGTCCAGTTTTGGGACTCTCTTTACAAGAAGGACACTGAGGTGTTGGAGAGGATCCAGAGGTGGGCTACCAAGCTAGTAAAGGATTTGGAGCATGTCTCCTATCAGGAACGTTTGAGGAATCTGGTGCTGTTTAGCCTGCGGAAAGGAAGACTCGGGGAAACCTGAAAGGAAGTTATATCAAGACGAGAGTTAGTCTGTTCTTCCTAGTGGCAAGCAACAAGAAATGGCCTCAAGTTACACGGGGGAGGTTCAGGCTGGATATTAGGAGAAATTTCTTTCCTGAAAGGATTGTCAGGAATTGGAACAACCTCTGCAGGGAGGTGGTGGAGTCACCATCCTTGGAAGTGTTTAAAAAACCGATGGATGTTTTATTTAGGGAAATAGTCTAGTGGTTGGTACAGGTAGGACAAGGCTCGACTTGATGATCTTAAAGGTCTCTTCCAGTTGAAACTGTGATGCTATGATTCTAAGAAGAAAATCACCCCAAGACATTATTTTTTTTTCAATATAATAACAAGATGTAAAAAAAAAAGGTTGATGGATTATTTTCATTTCATTTCATGTCATTTAATTAC